>NW_015090794.1:7419847-7727141 GCF_001431845.1 Calidris pugnax
TGCGTTAGGAAGTTGTCTTCCACGCATTCCAAGAATCTCCAGGACTGTTGCCTCTCTGCTGTGTTATATTGCCAGCAGATATCAGGGAAATTGAAGTCCCCCATGAGTACAAGGGAGAGTGATCGTGAGGCTTCTGTCACCTGCCTATAGAATACTTCATCAGTCTTTATATCCTGGTTTGGGGGTCTATAACAAACTCCCACCACAATGTCTGCCTTACTGGTCTTCCCCTTGATCCTTATCCACAGGCACTCGACACTGTCATCATGCATATTGCTAAGTTCTAGGCATAGAAGACTGTTCTTAACATAAAGGGCCACCCCACCTCCTCTCTTTCCTTGCCTGTCCCTTCTGAAAAGTTGGTAGCCATCAATTGCAGCACTCCAGTTATGCGAGTCATCCCACCACGTTTCTGTGATGGCAACTAAATCGTAGTTTTCTTCCTGCATGATGGCCTCCAGCTCCTCCTGTTTGTTGCCCATGCTGCGTGCATTCATGTAGATGCACTTCAGCCGGGCTAGTCTTCCCACTATTTTTCCGGAAGAGCTGGCACATTTACCTAATATCATTGGTGCGCTGTTCCTGGGCACCACTTTGGTAGAATATTCTACCCACTGCTAGCATTATATGAACAGAGTCATGTCTATCGACAACATCTAGATGCATTCTGTTTTCCAACAGACCTCATGTTACACAAAGCAAATTCTTCTATGCTCCATGATGCCTGGTAAACCCCTTCATTTGAAAGGCAGGTCATTAGTGACTTGTCCTATTGGATGGAACACACTTTTCTATGAATTTATTGGATCCAGTTCATACATGGTGACAGCTTATCTGAACCCAATCTGCACTGTTTTTTTCCCCTCAGCCAAGAAAAAGCTTGAAACTTGTGTTAGTGTAGAAATGATACTTCTTTGATTTTCAGATGAACTCCTGCAAAAACACTCACATAGACTTGGCTTATATCTTTGAAGCCTTTGAACATATTGTCTTAGATGCCAGCTTAGAAAAGCAAATGAATAAGCAATACCACATTCAGACAGGACCAACAGCAGCACCACCAAAGGCAGCTTCCAAGCATTTCCCTCAGCACAATTCCTGTGTTGTCTTTGAACCAGGATTCATTACCCTTTTGTCTTTCCTTGAGTTTGCACTTTCATTACTTACAGAGAGAAATGCAAGGTTCCCATAGCTTCAGGTAACTACACTAACATTCCAGCAAGTCATAGCTGGAAAAGCATAGCCATATTATAAACTGTTAAATATTACATAGGGACAGCTTTACTCTTACACAGTAAACATCTACAAATAGGGAGTTTGTGTATTTTAGCTGTTACGTAGTGTGCCACTGTAGCCATTTCATTCCTATCCTGTCCCCCAGCACTTTCCATTGGCTTGCTTTATTTCTAGCCCTAAATTTGAAATACAATCTCTTTGGGGCTAGAATAAAGCTCTGCATTTCACGAAGTAGTTCTTAAAATATGTTCAGATAACAAACAATTCTGTGAAACATCTACTGAGAAACACGGTTCCCTACATGTTTTTGTACTTTCTGACTGTGACTGCAAGCTGTCACTGAAGCTTTATTTTTAATGTCTTTAGAGCTTTTACAAAGGCTCACTCCTTTGTGGATTGTCCTCTCTCACTTCAGAGGTTTCTTCCCACTCCTAGGTGCCTACTTTCAGAAAAGCTGCAGGATATAATTGTCTTTCAGGATTCTATACTTCTCCCATAGCTGTAAGAAGTGGTGCAAGAATTCAGAGCCGTTTATGGACCCACAAAGATAAAAAATTATCAATGAGGAAAAGAGTAAAAAGATACTGATTCATAATTACCCAAGACCTCCTTATTTAGCTGTACTTACTACACAGAAGTGCTTGTAACTGCAATATTTTACAAGAAAAAGAATGCATTACACATTGCTAATGCTTGTTCACATGATTCTACATCGAAAGTGGTTACACAGCCACCTGAAAAACTACTTAACTAAAGGAGAAGAACAATATTACATAGCTTTGGGGCCACCTCTCAGCACAGCTAACATACCCTCAAATAAGCCCTATTACAGCCACAAGCAGTTTTTGTCACTGATTTTCAAGAAAACATTTTTTCATCCATGGCATTTAGTCTATAAACAACTCACTGGTCTACATGCTCTTGTTATGTAACTGTGGATTATAAAGAAACATGTGAAACGTCCAAGTTTGGTCATGGCCAATCATCAATGAGCAAAAGGGCAAAGCTTGTCTCTATTAGTGACAGATATAGGCAGAATGGTGAATCTTGAATAAAACCATACCATTGAAGGCCCATTTCTTTCTGGCCACCTCATCTAAAGGAGCCTAAAGTCACCAAAATTTTCCTAGGCATTCCCATGACCTTGCTAACCCAAGCAGCTTGGAAGCCACCACCTTTCAAAATCAAAATTCAAGGAACAACGCAAGGGTCCCAATCTGAGATATTTGACACTGATACTGCCAAAGTCAAGATCAAAATAAAACAGTCAGTTGTGGTCACCTTAAGGCATCACTGGATTCAGGTAAGAGTGAGGAGTGGAGTGATCCACCTTTTAGATGACAGGCTCATGGCTGCACAACTGCTCCAACAAAGTGGGATTTAAATCTACATTCCCTACCCAGCAAGGTGTATCACAGCTTCTGCTAGGATGGTCCACACCCACATTCACATCCTGATGAACTTGTGCTGTGGAGCACAAGAAAATTCAAGATTTATGAGTCTAGAAAGAGAAAGGAAGAGAAAGCATCTCTTTATCTCAATAGTTAAGAAACTCAGCTTGGGGGAGGAGGAGCTCTGCTTTTGATCCTTTCACTGTTTCTATATTTTTTCAGTTATTCATTTTAAGCACAGCAGGAACAAAAGAGCAAGCTCTCCCCCCTCCCAGGCACACGCTTTAGGTTGGAAAAAAATCATATTTCAACATTTTTTCCAGATGAACAGCTACAACAGTAACTAAACTTGTGGGTGCATTACCTTAAAGGAGTAAAAACCTTACAAAAATATTGAAACTGAGAACATTAGTGTAATTAGCTGCCAAGACTGGAGGGAGGGAACACAAAGAATCACACTCAGAATTAAAGCATTTCTTTTATTGTTGTTCTTTAGCTATTTTTAATTCTAGTTCTTTACTCATTTTGCAAACACAACAGTGATACCTTTAAATCCTGTTACTGACTTATATACAGAAGCTAATGCAAAAGGCACTTCTATAGCACGTTTCATCTGAAAACTCAGTATACTCTACAATTAGCAATTAATCTTCGTAACACTTAACTACCTCCTGCAATGCATTAACAGCTCATTTTACAGCTGGTGAAACCAAGGCAGAGGAAAGTTGAGTCACGTACCCAAGGTCACATATTAAAGCCACCATGTAACTCCAAAATGTCTCTTTGCATGTTTAAAGTCCTGAGATTCACAGTTGATTTTTAAAGTATCTGGCATCAGGATACTATAAATATTTTTTTCTTGATAAAATATTTGTTACAAAATCATGCTCAATGTTACTCTTCTGAATCTTTTTTTACTTTGAAAACCAGAATTAAAAACCCCTGTTATGCACTATACTAGCATCAGGTTACTCACACTGGGGCATTGCAAACTAGTGTTATAAAACCTATAATCTAGTCAGTATACAAGAACGAGGACTGCTTCAAGACTTGCCAAAAGCCCTTTTGAACAACTGAACACTTTGGTTTTATCAATGCTTTTTTGCTATATATTTGCCACAATAGTATTTTCCCCCACCCAATTCTGGTACATGCGCCTATGTGCAAGCCTGCACGTGCATGCTGTAAGGCTGATTTAAAGAGGTTAAAACATTAGATAAAGAGACTGGCTTTCCCTGTTAGCATTTAACTCCTAGGCATACATAATAAATTCTCAGGCAAAACCCTGAAAACTATTATTTGATCAGGACAAATACAAACAGCAGCTCTCCCACACTGTCACAGCCACACAAAACACGTGCAATC
This sequence comes from Calidris pugnax, assembly GCF_001431845.1. Taxonomy (NCBI): domain Eukaryota; kingdom Metazoa; phylum Chordata; class Aves; order Charadriiformes; family Scolopacidae; genus Calidris; species Calidris pugnax. The sequence continues at coordinate 7,423,840 of NW_015090794.1, forward strand.
AGCCATTCATCATACATTTGCCACCTTTCTTTGAATTTGCGGACGAGGATTTATAGATCAAAGCCTGGTTTGTTCTCATAAAGACCTGAAAATCTTACCTATAACATGGCACAAAAAAGAGCAAAATCAGTCTCACAGATGTGTCATAGGCATAGTCTTTCTGAGGCTGATTTCTTCCTTGCTTAGTTTTTACACTGGGGGAGTTGTTTATATGCAACAGTAATACCATTTGCTCTTCTGTGAGGACACCAATCTTGATGTGTTTGGAGATCTGAGTAAAGTATTTAATCTCTGACAAAATTCAGAGATCCAGGACCTTTGCTGGCCATGGAAAAAATAAGAAGAAACTAAGGAAGTAGCTTGAGCTTGTTGTGGCCTTTTTCACTTAGCCATATAAAAGAGAAAAATGGCATGAAAAAATCAGGCAATGCAAATAACCGCAATTTTTGGTTATTATTTCCATAACTGCATGACCACTGTTATTTTTCTAAACAAAAGTAATTATTTACCTTGTAATTGATCATCAAAGATCTTGGTTATGTTATACAAACTCCTGCAGCTTAACGAAGATCAAATTAAAAGTACAAAATTACAATTTTACTCTATCCTTACATGAGATTAACTTAGTTTTTAATTTTTCTATGCAAATTAAACCAATTTAAATGTGAAATAGGCAGACAAATGTATCTATATTAGGAGCTGGACATAATTAACTACATTGAATTTAAATTACATAAGCTAGCGTGACTTTTCTTATACAGACAAGGTCTAAGTCATAAGATACAGAAGTTCTCTCCCCTGAACAGCTGACTTGCAGTGCCTTTGATGTAAAAATTTGTACGAATAAATACTTGTGTGGATATTCAATACGGCTTTTCTGCAACTGTTTTTCCCAATTATTGATAACAGACTAATGAGAAATTAGCAATACAGACTGCACTTCCATCCTGTTTTTATTCAACTTGTATTATATACTGTTGTGTAGCATTCAGTGAATATCAACCAATTAAAAGGACAAGCCACATTTAGAACTGGAAAAAGCTCTTCCAAAGAGAAACAGATACAACTTCAGATTACAGATCTCTAAATAAAACAACTCATCCCAAAATCAAAGCAGAACTTCACAGGTTCTTTTTGTAACACATTACAGGTCTATCGGCAATTGGAACTGCACATCCTGTACCGAAATTAGAACAGGCCATTATGTACATTATGTGATTTGTTGAAAACAGAAGCCACCTGTATGCTATAGAAAAGCATTCACTCATTGATTAAAAAAAGACAGATGGAGATGGGCAAAACATACAAAGCCTAATTTCACAGCACAGACGAGCAATTTCAGTTCATTGAAGACAAAACACCTCTTTAATGACAAAATTAAGGATTTAAAATCAAAGTCCGGTCATACAGGCATTATACAAAAAATATCATGAGATTATAAGCAGCAACTACTTTTGATAATATTCCTCCCCATTGAGGGGGCAGGACAAGGCGGATCCAGAACTGAAGTCTGATCTTGAAGATTAATGTGGTGCTCATGGGAATTTCACCACCTTGCATAAAGATCCACTTCAGAATTAGAGAGGAGAAAATTCAGCGTGCAACAAAAGCCTCCTAGCAATACAGGGGAGAAAGAAAAAGAAGGAAAATAAACAAAAACAGTGCAGGGAATTAAAAACCTACTTATAGTGAAGACAAGAGGACCTGAGCTGTACAGACAGCTACTTGTACAAGACTTCTGCAGAGAAGCCTTACGTGGCATAGCTTCCACGAAAATGGATAGATCTAGCCAGGGCACAGCAAAAGTCAAATCCAGGCTGACACAATCATATATTCAAGGCACACCGCTGCTGATTAACACACCACTCTGTTAGCTGATCTACATATTTGGCACTATCTTAAATCAAAATCTAGATTTTTGAAGTGGGTAAATAAACTCTGTTTACGTAAAAGGCAAGACCTTAAAAAATGAAATTCAGCTAAGCTCCCCTTAAAACCCTGATACTCAGTCTCAAAATTTAAATGAGTTGCTGGACCGCTGCAGAATGCCTTTAGCTTCCTGAGCATGGCTCATACTTTTAAGCAAGGCCAAATAAATGCCAGCAATAACAACAATCAAGCTTGAGCAAAGGCACGCACTGGAAGACACACAGGAAATCACAGAGGGCAAAATCCTAATTTGAGAACTGCAATGCAGTATTTGTCGGCACAGCTACTGCTGTATTTCTTTGTGGTACTGGCCCCAGAAAATAATGTCAGAACCTGGAATTTTGGGTTTTCATTGTCTGCAAAATGACAGGGTAAATACCTAACCTTCAGCAACCCAAATATTTTTGACCCCATAAAGCATTAGCAAACTTTCAACCATTTGGAACAACACATCCCATTTTTCCATTTGCCTTAAGGTACTGTTCAACAGAAATGGATCTACCTCATACGCCACTGAATCTTACAACTGGCTTGGTTAAACACCCACATGACACTTTGCATTCAAAGAGATGGACTCTAATACAACAGAGCATCCCAAGATGCCCCAATATTTCCAAGAAATTCTGTATGCTTTTGAACACTTTCACAACTTCCTATGCTATGTGAGATGAACAGCGGTAAGATTCATAGGACCCGGTCCCATAATGGAAATATCAGCACAACCTGAGTGATTTGAGACAGGGACCATCTTCTGTTAAAGTGCAACAAGTTTTTGTCTGCATATATGAAAAGTCTAGTCTAATAGCATCCAAAAATGTACTACAGGGAGAAAATAAGGGGTGGGAGGTGGCATGGATTTCTCCCATTGATGTACCTGTAACTGGTCCACAGATATAATTGTGCATAACACACTGTAAACTGTGTAACATTTCTCTTGTGTCCAACTGATTTTTTTATTCCCTCCCCCTTTTAAATCCTAATAGCTGACAAAGTCAACGATGACTTCTACACCAAACGCCGACATCTTGCAGAACTGGCTGCCAAGGGGAGCCTGCCACTCCATCCAGTGCGCCTAGATGAAGAGAGAGCTTACACGATCGACAGTGGCCTAACCAAACAGAACGGGCAGAAATCCAAAATTGCAAAGATCCACACACACCCATTAGGTTACAACTCCCACTACAAGACCTGGGATCCGAACGACCAGTCTCTTAGACGGCAAGCCTACACAAACAAGGGGAAACATGGGATGGGAGACCCAACGTTAAGCGACCCACTGACAACCCGGAGCCAGCACTATTTGGGCCCACAGCCATACTTCATAACTAACAGCAAGACAGAAGTAACTGTTTGAGTTTCTTTTTTTTGTTTTGTTTTTAAATGAAATCCTTTAAAAACCACACACAAATACACATACAACACAAACACTCAACTGAAAGGCAAAAAATAAATTCAAAAACATAAAATAAAAATAAAAAAAGCAAACAGAAGGAAGGAAGGAACTTCCACCTGGACACTCTTGGTATCCAGCCAACTGTAGACCGAAGAGTGGGTTAATACCATTCAGCAATACACACTGAAGGTTGAATTATAAACTCCATTTGTATTTCACAATGGAACACAAACCCTTGTGACTAAATTTTTTTACTTGAAACTAAAATCCATGATGAGAAGTAGCACAATCTAGAGAAACCTTATGTCTGCTTAAACATTTACACTATGTTCCTGCCTTGAGACAGAGGAAGAAAGAGAGAACAATATACTGTAATATATTATTTCAGAGAGGAATTTTCTATAAAACGTATTAATAAGCACTAGACCTGTGAAAAGCCAAGAGCAAGGATCTTGGTACAACCCCTAACTTCTATTATTGTACTTTCACACTATACCTTAGAAAGCGCAAAAAATATATATACAATAAGGGACAAAGACTCTTTCACAAGGAATTTATGAAGACTGTTATGAATAAGAGCATATGGGACCTTTCTGGCTGGTAGAGAATTCTGCAGGATGATAACAAACAGCAGAAGATTTTATTTCAGTTCACTTCGTTTGATTTGAAATTTTTGGGAACCTCCAAAATAAGAAGAGACATATCACATGACACAGAAAGCTGCTGGGGGAATAAGGGCATCAGAATATTTCCTCTCAGTCCTCCTGTTTTCTGGCAGACGGTAACAATTCTCACTTTGCAGACTGTCAGGACTTTTTCTTCACCTAAATGTTTTGCCTATCTTCAACTGCTTCAGACTGAAATTAAGCGTGGGTGGTGCCTTTACTGTATTACTATTGTTCAATGACAGTCTTGTTTCTCAAAGTGACCCCTCTGTTCCTTTAAGCTATTTCCTCATGTTTTGCTAAGGATGACAAGGGTTGTGCCCTGTTCAGCCTCCTTTGTTTGTCCCAAAGGGAAACTGGACTACATCTCCATGCAGTGGTTGCACAGTCAAGACTATTTAGTTAGCCCCTCCATTTTCCCAATTTAAACTTTTCCCCTCTAGTCTCTCATTTTGTATTTGCTTTTAGCCATGGTAGTTCTTTGTAGTTCAACTAAATGTTATATGGTATATTGTCTCTATCGTTTGGCTTTCTATAGTGGCATTCCCTCTCGGTGGACTATTTGGTGGAAGAGGCTAACAGACTAGCCTCAAACGTCAAAGAGATCTGGGTTTTAACTAAACAAACAATTGGACTCATGGTCTTGACTGCGGTTTTGATGAGCAGGATGCCTTGTTCCTACGAGTAAAAGCACTCTTGAATTGGGCACTGGTAGTAGCCTCACAGTGCTGGGCCTGTAAAGGCTTCGGCACATCCACAAAGAGATAAGCAGAGTTGGGATAGGCGGGCGGTGCTGCAACAGCCTGATGGCAGGCAACGCACTCAGTCTTTCACTTAAATTCCTGCCCTTCCCCCAAAACAAGTAATTTGGCTAAATCCTAACTAGCTGTCTCACTACAGTTGCGTTCTCACCACCTGTCGATTCTTCTGGAGATTAGTTTTGGAAGAGTATGCAGAGAGCAGTGAGAACTGTTATGTTGTAAGAAGAACTGGAAGTGGCATTTCTTGCTGTACTCAACTGACTGGCAGAGCTGCTTCTTAGTCAAGGATGCAAGGGCTAAGAATCTGAAATGTGGTTAAATGGAGAGACCATTTTTTTAGCTATATCGAGATTGATTTGCATCCTGAGAGCACCGGCATCTCTCCATACGCGTGCTGCCAAATTGTATGATCATACCTTTTAAGACTATCAGAAGTGGACAAAGCCCACGGGACAAATACTTTGCACACAACCCAGATTCTTCACTACCTTACTTTCATTCCTTTAATCTTTATTGCCTTCACAACTGGCTGACTTAATTTGACCCTTTATGGAATGTTGCTGTTAATCCATATGCTTTAGATACACATTACAGCTGCACTCTAATTCACACAGGTTTCGTGTAACTTGAGCATATTTTATGTGGAAATATTTTAGTAACTGTATGTTCTGTAAGTAAACCCGTGTTAATACTTGTTAACTACAGAGTTTATGATACCAATAATACTTCCTACAATAAAATGTTTGTTTGTTTTTTAAGAATGTTTATTTGTAAACATATGTATTCACTATATTAATATGAATTTCTTACCTGGCAATAAAACTGATTCTATGTGAATCCAACGCGCTGGCTCATTCCTAAACTTGTATCATTGGGCCAATTTTTGAGTATTAACTGAGCTTCTGGAGCCTCTCACTGCAGCCAAGTGGGGTTCATCTCAGCACAAATGATGATTTGACTCTGCCATTGGCAGTCTTGTGAACAAGAGGTTCTTTGGAAAGCAGCTGCATGTTGTACGTGTGAGATGTGCTATGCCTCTTGCATGCAGGGTAACATAATGCACACAAAGCATGCATCCAAGCATCACCCACAGCTTGTATCACTTGATCAGTTAATTACAGTTTTAAGGAGAGAAAAACAAAGGTAAGCATGTACAGGGCCAGATCCTGTCCTCGTGAACGCATAGGAGCTTTGCAGTAAGCTTCAGCCACATCCCAGGATTGGAACTATCCAGTAAAACCAGATGAAACACTGGTGTATATCACTTCAAATTTTTATATGTTCATTACAGAAAAACCTGCACACAACATCTGCGTACCAAGTCTGCTGGAACAGAAAGTCTTAGTATGGCTAATGGCTCATAAACCTGAAAATGAGAGAACCTCAGAAAAGGGCAGTGTTTGGGTAGCTGCTTCTCTTTGCTTTGCTGTAATGAGATCAGATGAATTTCAGAAGAAGAAATGAAGATTCAGCATATTTCCCTTCAGAATCAACTTAGTGCATGACTTTGTGCAAATTCTTTAGGCAATTTATGGTTCCTAGGAACCCACGACACATTATCAGAGGGAAAACTTCAATCCAGAAGTGGCTGGAGTAGCCTTTTTAAACAGTAGAAAAGTCTCATTTTCATTATATGCCTTTGTGGATGCCATGAAATAGTCCATAAAAGCCCACTTCTGGTTACCGGAGCATTTCCCTGCCTAAGACACAACTGCAGAAACCCCATGCTGCCACGAGGACTCAGGAGAGACAGACGAGTGCAGCCACAGCACCAGCAAACCTCTGGGCAGCCCTGCGATCCATAGGGCAGCCTGGGGAGCCCAGTGGAATACAAGCCTGACCAACGGTAGACACAACTTACTGTTAAAGCTCCACCACCAACCCATCTAATTCACATGTTGTTTCTATCAGCAAATTCTTGACTAGAATCACGGATGGCAAAAAGGACAACTGCTTTGCTAGTATAAATGCCTCTGCATAGGCTTTCATTATTCCAGATATGTGAAAAAAACAACCTCCAAACCCACCTCTGCACCCGATTTTGTGTCTCTGCATGTTTTTTTTCTCTGAACCTTTTTTCACTGTGAGCAAGAACTGCACTGTGTTCCCATAAGCATTTCTTTCATAAGGCTGTTTGATATGAACACAGAGGCACTGCACTACAAACAAAAAAGTGTACTTCCAAGAAATGAAGATGTTCTGTACACAGAGCTATGGAGTCTAAAAGTCTAAATGTTATCTGTTTTAGATGCCTTTACCCTGGAAACATCTATTCTCATGACTAAATCTTTTGAGCATGATCCTCAGCTTACACAAAGATGAGGTGACATATAAATAGAGGAATTGGTCTCATGACATTCCACAATACCTACAAAGCATCTCCAGGACTCAGACTTCAGATTGGAATAGGTCTGGGAAAAGATTCATGCGTTGGTCTATTCTTATAGAATGGTTATTGAATTTTGAGTACTAAATAAATAACCCTAGTCCACAAATCCCTTATGCACACAATCCCGAGCACTTTATTTAATCCTGGTCTCTATATTTGAATACATGAAGGACTTCCAATGATAAATACAGTCTTTACTGTAATTATATCATCTTTCTATTTGGCATGGATAATTTTATTTTGCTAAAAACAGTTACGACAGGAAGCATTATTGTATTAGATTATATCATCTCACATATCACCTAGTGCTGACAGTGTGAAAATAGGATGAGTATCACATTACTAAAAAGCGAGCATTGTTATTTCTATGAATGAGAAACTCAAATTATTGTGCCTATTGATTATATATGACTTCAGATAACTTTTGTCATTTATTTCAGCATTAATATAATACTTAGGTAGTAGTACAGATGCCATGCTAGCTTGGGTATGAAAGCTGTTTTTAGCCAAAAAACACTGAATGAAAGTCTTGTTCATTTCAAGTTACACAGCAAGTTGCTCCATGTGTTGTTTCTAAAATACCATTACATGGCCAGTAAGAAATAGCTTTCAAGATACATTAAAATCCCAATTTAAAAAATTATATATATATATATATATATATATATAAAACCCCTATATTTCATAGGTTCAATAACAAAGTGATAAAGGGGTAAAAGCATTATTAACGCTGTTGGCTGTATCAAGTGTCAGGAATTACTCATAAAATTCCTGGTAACCAATCCTCTAGAAATGAGACTGGTTTGGGAAAATGAAATCTGAGGTTTTCTAAATGTAGATAAAACTATTGATTTACCATAGTTTGGCAGAAGATACGGCATATAACGGCATTATTCCAAAAGTCCCATCGAGTCATGACACCATCCTGTTTTACCAGATGTGCATTACATTTACATTACATTCCTGTCAGGTTCTGACCAGCTGTTGCCCACCTAAAGAGAAGTACAGGATGATCCTTCGTGCCATATTCTGCAGTTCCCACTAGGTTGCCCATAGAAGAGCACAGAAGTCTAACCTGACAGCTAGGGTACAAACTCCAGCTAATCTCTGGTGTTTGCCCAAGACACGAGCAGTGTTTTCTCAACAACAGGCTTAATGTCAAGGGGTGACATTAGAAGAGATGAAGGAAGAGACTGTGCAATGTGAATTTGTCATTGGCAGCTTGGGTTATTACTCATAGAGTGCACCTCTTGCAGCACTCATGCTCTGCTCTAGCAAACTGCACAATCAGCCCAGCTGGCTCTGCTGGTTTACATTGTGTAGGACCATGTTTAGGAGGGCAATGGCAGATGAGTGTGACTAATGAGGGAAGATAAACTTCGATGTTTTATGCTAAACTACTAAATCAATTCATTTGAAAAATGTGACATAATACCACATTAATCTCAGCCTACAGATGGGGAAAAAAAGAGCCAGCAAATGCTATTACAGCTAAAAGCCCAGGGGAAACTTTCAATGTAAACACCAACATAGAGCTCTCATTTGAAAAGTGGCTGTAAAAATTCTTGGAATTCAAGCTTCATGCTTTAGAGATTTCCAAACTCAAGTTTGCTCAGCCTGCAAGTAAGATGTGTCCTTATACCTGCCAACTCAATCTGGAATTTGAGTGTTGAACCAGGCTTTTCCTCCCCATCCAGCTGCATTAATGAAAGTCAGGACCAAATTAGGATGCTGGTTATATCCTGTACCTGAAGAAAAGCTGCTGTCAGATAAAAGCAGCTGATTGGACCTAGTAAACACTTCTGCAGAAGATGCACCATGGAGAATTTGACATGCCTCATTCAGCTGTACTGGCCTTACCAGGTTAGCAAAACATAAGACAGATGTATTTGTCACCAGTGACAACAAATAAGAAGAAAATCAATTGGAAGAAAATCAATACTGACCCTACTTCTCAGGATTCTTCCTATGTCCGAATGTGCCAAATAAGCAATGCCTGAACAGGCCAGGACTCCCTGGATAGGCCCTCCTCATCCCAGGACTGCTCTTCTGGCAAGATAATGGTGGTGCTTCAACAGCAAGGTATTCTCTTCAGTTGTGTTTCATTTCTCATCGTCAGAGCTTAGGTCCCTTTCTGGGAAGCAGAAGCTATGGATTCAAGCTTACCTGAGGCTGACATAAGTCTAGAATCCCAATCTATCATTGCTGCTATGGCTTTACATAACAGAAAAGAAAGAGATGCTACTTGTACCAAGTGAACGAAGCAATGTTAGAGTAAGTAACATTCACAGTTGCATGAAAAGGCTCTTTGTACCTATCTTTCTCTGAAAGTAACTTGAGGGCCATTCTGCATCCCAAAACAAAATCATTTTGCACAATACCTTTTTTTTTAGTAAAGGTAGGATTCAATTTTTTGTCTATCCAAAGCTTTAACAATACACTCACATTGTTACCCAGACAGTTGCACCTTGTCTAAGTCAACACTAGCTTCCTTCACTTAACAACTTCACCTGCGTTTAAACTGCAAGAGGCATCGCTGCTTGTTAATAGGGGTTGATGTTGCACTGGCAGAGTTCATCTTCTGAACCCGCACACCAAGCGTGTGTGCATCCCTCACAATAAATAAGGCTGGGAGTACAACAGGCTACCAACAGCCAGGATGTCAATTCAAGAGGGAATATCAGGCAGTGCTGCTGCTCAATCTGAGGTTCACCTACAAACTAGAAATGAAAAATGGGAATAATCACAAGCCTTTTCAGTGGTCATTGGCAGGGTTATTTTTTCAAGGAAACAAGTCCTACCACACAGCAGGTATGTCAGTGGAGCCACTAATACTCCCTGAGCAAAAGCACAGTCTTCTTTTTACTGCATGCAGCCGTTGGCCTTCTTTTCAGTCTCTGGTATTTGGGCTTACACTAACGTTTTGATCACAGTAGTTATTATTTGAGAGACTTTTGCCAATGTTACTGGATATAATTCTCTGAAGTAATTGGTCCCCAAGGGAAAGAGCACTTTACCTGCTACTTACTATTTCTTTAAGCAACAGAAACATTGCAAAAATATCATAACTGTGCTCTTCTTCGCTGCCACAGGTGAAGAGGAACTAGGTTTTGCTTTGTCCTTACAGAGGTAAGGAGAGCACAAGGATGCCTACTTTTCTCTCTCTTTTCAAGTCAGTGTTATACTTCAGTGGAGATTTTTCATACATGCTCTGCAAAAGACAGCACTGACTACTGAGCACAGAGACATCCTTTGGACTCCGTCACATACTAGGAATGAAAAAAATCATGCAATTGAAAGACATAGTCTCCACTACTCTGGCATCAATACTGGCTTTGCCATATGCCATGGTTCAGTGGCTACTTTCCATTACCTATTTGAAGAGGTCAGGAGAACCGCATGGTATTTTCAAAACTGAGGCTCCCCAGTGAACTCCTGCAGTCTTCCTGAGGATCCACTCCCAGCCAGCACCTCTCCCAGGCTCTCAGTTTCCACACCAATGTAGCAGTCTCAGAAAAACCCCTTTGCTCTCCGTGTACATGTGTGTACGCACGCACACAAATTACAAGATTTTCCACATCGGTCTCTTGACCTTTAGAGCCTGACTCCCTAAAACATTTGTGTTTGCAACATGATCAAAGGGAAACATTGAAGATGGGATCTATGTCCCTAAGTTAGTTTAGTGCTTTTGAAAATGAAATACTAAAGAATGTGACATTCTGAAGAGAGACAGTCTAAACTCTAGGGATGAAAAGTGTCCTTTAAGGCTGTAATGTATTTTACCATTACTGCTTGAGGAATGATAATACTAAGAATGATAGAGAGCAACTTGACAGGATCCATTAAGGCAGAGACAGCTTGTGTATGCTATTATGCACAAGGCTCTGCACAAGTCTGCCTATGCAGAGCAAAGCGTTCTGGTTTTTACTAACAGTGATTTATGAGTTTGCTGGGTTTTTTTCCCTAAGAGATGCATCTGAAAAGCACAAGGCTAAAAGTGCTCACAACAAAGGTGCCCTGTTGAACACAGTGAGAGACACAACATTGTACAGCATGACTCTAATAGCAAAGGCCTTGATCCTGTGCTGCTGAGTTAGTGGCAGGCTTGTCAGTGTGCAGAAGATCAAAACCCACAGACAACACACATTCACTCTTTAATATGCAAAATTATTTAGGCTCCACAAGTGATTTTTTTCAATCAGACACCAACTAAATGTTATGGGAAAGGAAATGCAGCAGACACACGACAGGACTGCACAGATCTCCCAGACTCAGTTACGGTTGAGACTGCAGTTCAACAAAATAATGGCTGCAACATAGCATTGTAGCAAAATGTAATTATCCTGCCACAGACTCTTGTAACTCTCTTTACCCGGTTGTCTTCTAACTTTGACACAGCTCATAAATAGTAGGGAAGACTCCACTCTCAGGCTGTTGCTTCCCTTCAATGTGTATGTTCAAAGTCCTTGTGAAAGACAGATACCACAGCCATTAGGATACCAAAGTCTGTGTGAAGTCAAAGCACAGGTATAAAATTTAAGGATTTCTACAAACAGCATCAAAATATATTGAATTTTGAAGCCCAGTTCCAATTCTCTTGTGAATTGCTGCATAACTTCTTAGAAACTCCTGCCTTAGGAGAATGGGTAGAATGGGTAGCGCTGTAACTACAGAAGTTTTTACACCATCTGCTAATTTCCCCTACGTCAGCTGCGCAACGGAACCACGTGAGAGACACCATAATAAACAGAGGTATTTTTTCCCTCCTGGAGATCATAAGTCTCCAGAACCTGTGGCATATATATGTTCACTTACACTCAAGCTGTTAATATATACAAGTGAGAAGGGAACCAGTATTTTTATCAATGTGGAATAGCAGCTGAGACAGACAACACAACCTCCGCAGAGGGACATATCCATATGTTACTCAATAATGAATGCCAGAAAAATAATACAGTGTTGGGGCTTCTCTCGGAGAACTCTGTTCAAAGGCATTTTACCTGGAGGTCAAAAAACCATTGTCCATAAAGACTCTGCAAAAACTGACATAGAATGAGATCTTAGAAAAAAGCATTTCAAAAGTACATGTTCTACATTAATCTCAAAACCTGCTTCTATTATCCAGTTAGGACATACACTACCTCCTGCCAAAGCCCTGCTATGCATATACTATATTTCTTGATCTTTTCTGTTGCCTAGTAAAGATTTTTGAATTTGCTGCCAATTCAACCCCTGAAGCACAGATGGGAATAAAAAACATCTTATCTCCTAGCATACTATTCCATATCATGTTTTCTACTATTTTCAAGAGGTACAATCTCTCAAGCTGTATGACATGCCTGTTTCCCTTGGGAGACTATTTCACGTACACCCAGAATCCTAATACACCTTGTGCATATTTCTGTATGCAATGCTTGAAGCTGTGACAGAGAAAGGAGCCCTCTGCTCTCATCTGTTTTCACCTCATTAATTTCAACAACAGGAAGAAATAAACAGAAATCTGTTTTATAGGTTTCTCATTGAAAACTTCAGACTGACTGAGGTGCTAGCAGGGAAGGCACTCCTGGCACTGTCAGTGAGCATAGAAATTATCTCCTGATAATCCAGAAGAGACGTGCACATTCTGAATTCACTTAGTGAAAGTCACCTGCTCATTTCTAATGGTAAGGTCTCCATTCAAAAAGATGGCAAGTAGCAGTAGATACCATACACTTTATTGAGACTTCTGATTCTGGCTTGTACCATATTTTCATAAGAAATTTGGGAAATATGGGTTAAATTAGTTTACTGTAAAGTATGGTCACAATGGAACAACACAGTTGTCCATTCTGAATAAACCAAGATTCTAAATAAACCTTCTAAATAAAGCTTCTAAATAAACCAAAAAGGAATCAAGCAACATTCTAAAAAGTTTACTTTAAAATATTAAAATATATTTGTATTTCATTGTGTAAGTCAGTAAGGAAAAGTACTACATTTGTAGGTAACTCCTGTTAGCTTAAAAAAGGAAAGCAAAATAAGTGTTTGCCATATAGCACGCTAATATGAAATAAACAGGATGGAGCACTGAGAACTAATGGACAGTATCATATACACACAGTTATCATATATTATAGGTGGGAATAATAGCATAGATATACAAGTTTTGGAATAACAGCTCAGGCAGACGTGCAAAACACAGGGCTAGGAACTGTAACACTATACAAACTGACTATGAGTCAAGAAAATCAGACAGGTCAAATAGGAAAATCACAGAAAGTAATCTTCCCAGTCTCCAGATGTAATAAAGCCTCAGCTAGATTACTGTACCAAGCCTTGGCCATCATGCTGCCAGAGATATAAGGGTCAGCTGGAGAGTAGCAGAGAAGAGAAAAATCAGTAAGTTTATTGTAATCAGTTATTACTTAAACAAGCGGTATGAATAAGCAGAGGTGTAGAGAAAACAAACTGTGAGGAAAACAGGGAAAAAACTACAGTTGTTTATGCTACAGAACAGACAACTGAAGAGAGATATTATGCACAAATTATGTAATTTGCAACAAAGAGTCACTGAAAAGAGGATAAAGCATTTCATGTCTAGTGGAGACAGAATACTGAACGAATTAGGTCTCCTCTTTTTGGAGAAGGGAAGGCTCATGGGGGACCTCATCATAGTGTTCCAGCAGTTAAAGGTTGGAAGGGTGGTTACAAAGAGGATGGAGGCTGTCTCTTCACAAGGAGCCACAGGGAGAAGACAAGGAGCAGCAGGGTTGTGTTGCACCAGGTTTCATCTCAATATAAGAAACAAATTTTTCTACAGTGATAAGAATCAATTACTGGAACAACCTCCCCAGGGATGTGGTAGAGTCCTCATCACTGGGTGTTTTCAAGATGTGAACAGACAGGGTGCTAGATAACCTCATCTACACCCCCTTTCCCATGAAAGGTTGGACCAGATGGCCTTTCAAGGTCCTTTGCAACCAGAGCTATTCTCCAAGTCTTCAGCTTTTCTGCTTATACCACTGGCAACGCAGGTAAGGAGTGACATATTTAAATATTAGTGTTGACACTGGTCCGTTGATATTTAACAAACACACAGGGTTTTGTGGGTTTTTTTAAGACGACACCGTATAGTCACTGACAATATATTGTATTTTAGATGGCAGTATGAAGCTGCTTGCACTATGTATACTTTAGAAACACAGTCCCTTTTCCAAAGATCTTGTATTTACAGTAGTATTGCCTAGCAGACAGAAACTAACACTGAATGAGTTTCTAGGAGTTGCTCAATTTACGCTACAGCAAAGTCAATAATTGCAACCAGAATTCTAATTATATTCAGCCAGGCCTCTGCTCCCCAGGACATCACTGTGCTCTAAAGGTCTGAGGTCCTTCTCCTACTATTTTTGAGTTCTAATATCATATAATCCTTCTACTCACATGGGTAAGGCTTTAACTGAAATGGCATCCAGAAATTTATAAATGAAATCCAGAAATAAGAAACAGCAATGGTCAGATTAGAAATTACAAACAAAGAAGTGAGCAAAACCCAAGATAAAATAAAACTTTGTTATTTTAGAGACATATTCCTTTTTTTCTAGAGAAAAGACAGCTACGGAGAGACATGATTACATCTATGTAAAGAGTTGCTGAAAAGAGGAAAATAATATACTCCACTGGAGACAGGAAAAAAAAATCTAGTTGGTGTAAGGATGATTTAGTCAAGTATTAGAAGAAAAACCTTTTGAATGGCGTGGAATGACAAGCAGTGAAATGGATTATATACAGAGGCTGTGGAGTTTCCATTGCTAAATGATTTTAAAGAAACATTGAACTGATTCTGTCAAGAATAATTTAGATATTGTTGAACCCTTCTTGAAGAAGAAAGATGGACTAGATGATCTTTAAATGTCCATTACAACTCTTCTACTATTTTTTTCTTCAAGGGCCACAGCAAAAATGGGACAGAAAGTCTATTCCCCTAGGAATGATTTTTTTCTCATATTTCTTTTATCAGTTAGCAGCAGATGAAAGCTGTAATTAGTAGCATAAAGGTATCTGAGGTTTCCCCCAAATTCAGTATTGTTACACTGCAATTGCAAATCAGTGCATGATGTTCCCCAGACAGACTTACACAGTAACTAAGTGCATATATTCGGACACATTACAGAGTGTCTGGAAACAATGAATGCGTAGGCACAAACTATTTTAACTCTTTTATTATGTAATATCAATACCAACTTAATTCATACATTTGACAGTAGCTCTTTTATTCCTTGTCCTTACCTGGCCACAGTTTTAAAAGGCCAAAATCCTGATCTCCAATATAACATCCCACACAGGTGATGGGATCTCAGAGGGAAGGAGAGAACCTGCCCCTACAAGACACCTTACAGCTACAATCTGAATAAATCATGCCTCTGAATTCCAAGAAAGCATTTTAAAGGGTAGAAGAATACAGAAGGGGAGCAGTAAGGTTTTGAACTGAGAAGTAAGCATTGGCTTCCATAGGTTTCATTTCCTGGTCTGGAATGGACTTTCTACATCATTTAAGATGAATCAGTTCCCTTTTTGTTGAGTAGTTAATTTTAAAAGCAGGAATAAATATAATATATGTGTAATTTGACTGTCAGTTCCCTGGGACAAATAGTCTAGCCCACACTATTTAAGAGAGAAAGGAAAGGAATATATTCCCAATTACTCCCCCTCCCAACAGTCAGTCCTGGGAAGCATGCATAGGGTTAAAGCTCCAAACAGATAAATAAACTGCGAATTTAGGCAATGATGTCACTGTGACCAAAAGCTGGCCTTAAGGGAAATAAATGGGCTTTCAGTATTCCCTGCAGTCATTTGCTGTCCCTTGGCACCAAGATGAAATCATAATGCTTTGTAATTACAGATAAAAGGGATTTGACATGAGAGCTCTCCAAACAAGCCAAACATCCTGGAAAGTGAAAAAAAGACCCAACAACTTGCTTGCATGCTCATTCTCCAGACTCGAGAATAACCATCAAGACAATTTTCTTATTATTACCAGCTGTTCAGAAATCAGTACTAGATTCATTAGTTAAATCAGTGGGCTTTCCCAGACAAAAAGAAAATTATGGAAAGAGGAGGATTTGAGAATAAATTAGCCAGACTGTAACAATGTCACAAACATGAAATCCTACAGCTCTGGCGTGTAGAAATTACACAAAAACAAATCCTACAAACAAAAGATACATTCCAACCATAACTGAATATCATACAGTGTAACCTCCTCTTCTGACAGCACAGAGGACAGATTCATCTACTCAAAGACTCCTCTGAGAAAGATTACAGGGATGCAACAGAAAAAAAATATAAGGAAACCTTATGCGTTGCTATGTCTATAATGTAAATAACTGCTCTAAATTATAGTTGAGGAAATGTTGTCATCACCCTACAAAGGACAGGATGAAAAAAGGTGGCCTAGATTCTTTCTCTTCCTATTTTCCTAAGCCAAGATCATAATACATATGTGAAAACTCTTAATAATCACCACTGTAAGAACAGTACACACCAGTAACATGTTTAAAACAAATAATCTCGGGTTTGTTAGGTGCCCACATGCTCTCTGTGGGTACCCCTCTGAGGGTAATTCTGCACATATTTACTATTTGGGGCTGGTTTTGAGTTTTGGGCTGCTGCCTACATCAGACCTCGGCTGCAGCAGAGACATTTGTAAAAACTACTGAGAGCGACAGAGGAGATTTCTTTCCTCCTTCAGGAAAACTCCAGTGTATTCCTATTTACCCACTACAGAGAAAAGCACAATAAAATAAATATAAGTTAAATTTATATCAACAGTACAGATGTGCATGTAAAAAGCATACCCCAAAGTCATACTTCTAAAGCATGCCCATATACATTTCTACTGATGAAGTAGAAAAACTGTTTAAAAATCTAATCGCAAGTACCTCACATTTGCAACAGAAAAAAAACCCAAGCATGTTAATTCTTTTCACAATGAGCTCACCATTATGAAATAAGGACCACATTAGGAACCCCAAAATAGCAGTAGCTGTGATTATTTTAATTTTATCCCTTAAAGTTTTTTTTAAATATTAAACCAAAGAATACTGTCTGTTTTGAGGGACGAACTGTTTCTTTCCAGGTATTATGTCTTTTAAATGTAAAATACTTTGGCTTAAATAATATAAACTACAGATGTGACTACAAATGTGCATCTGAAAAAAATGTAATCACTACCTAGTCTCGAACTTCACATAAGTTTTGGCCACTAATTTTCTATCTGCTGTCAATACGTTCTTTGTTGTTTGCCTTGCTCTTGCTGTTTGTATGAGAAACGTTGTCTTCAGTGTTGTAAACCAATGTCATGTTCTCTACTAGTAGAGCATTGTGAGCTGTGTTGAAAGAGGATCATCAAACAGGACTTTTATTCTCATTTGTACTCATGAGAGTCCAGCTCCCCTGACAGACTGTGGAAGAAACTCCTAATATGCCAAAGAAATGCCATATTTCTTTTTATTTTGTATTATTATTACCATCCATAGAGAACAATACTCTATAAACACTCTAGACCTGGTTGAAAGCAATTATATATAAAATATAAAAAGTGCTCCTACAAGATACTCTGCAACTTAGAGATAGCTTGTTGATGTCAATACACTACAGAATCGCTCCCTTATTATTTATAAATGTAAATGTAAAACAATTATTCAGCTATTTCACAGGGAAAGTGGTGATATTTGCTGAATAGTGCTGGCCATCATAATTTAAAGAGTTTATATGTATGAGCTTGACTCTTGAAGAGAAATAGAGATTGCTAAAAGAAGTATAAATTGGATTAATATTTTAAAAATAATTTTAAATTGTAGACCAAACCAGTAAAATGCTTCACAGGTGATACCAGCAGGATCATTTCAGAAGTATTTATTTCAAGAAGAGGCAGCATCAAGCCCCAATGTAATCCTCATAGACACTTTCCTACTGACCTCTATAAGGATTATCTCACTCCTGGTGACTCTTACTCAGCAAGGTATTTAAGCACATGCCTTACATCTGACAGTTATCTGATAGTTAAGGGCAGAGGCTCTGGACTTAAAGCTAAACATGCTCTTAAGCATCTTATGGCCCTGGCCTCTAGCTGAGAGAACACCTTTTTGAAACATACAGAGTTATTTAAATCAAAAGGATAGCATCTGAATTTGCTGGATTACTTAACCCAGTACAACAACCTGCTGTCTGCACGCAGAGCTCGGTTTCTGCTAGAGTTGTTTTGCCCAATATTGGCTTCTGGAGGAAGTTGTGTTGCAATAACTTTCAACAGAAAGAATTACCTAAAATCTTTTATTCTATGGTCTAACATAAAATCTGATGTATTCATTTTATTCATTATTTACATAAAGTATTAAAGTAATATGTAGTAGAACATCCTAGCTTGCATAATAAGTTATCTCCATTTCTACGTGTATCATTTTCCTTCTCCAATGGGTAGTATCTTCTAAGCAAACAAAACTAAAAAGTTCTAAGGCAATTGCAGACTTATCAATATTAGTAAACATTCTTTTTCTCTCTTTTTTTTTTCTTATTTAATAAAATGCGATCCAATAAACATTCTGAAAAGGAAGAAAAGAAATGAGAGAGCAGGCATCTGACTGCAAAGAGGTAGAGTCAAGTGAAGAGCCTTTTTTCAAGCTATATCAATTACTAATTTTAGTTTTCTGAACAAAAGTGGTCACTGGTAACAAGTGTTGGGTTCTGAAAGGCCTGAGTGACTTATGATGACCTGGGATCACTTAGCAGATCTTCACAAATTCTTATAATTTATTGACATATCGTTACTGTTTTTTTTTAAATTTTCAATTTGTATTAATTTATCTTCTCAGCAGTAGCTTCTTAATCTAAGCAAACCTCTTTTCAGATTGGAAGTACACTTCTTTTCTTCTTTACTGGGGAAAATTATTTCTATAGCATTGATCAGAAGAAGAAACTGCACCATACATAAATACATTCAAAATGACCGATCTTTTAATTCTCTATAAAACTGATGCATAAGAGGAATATTGCTGAAAAAAAATAATAATAAAGTGTAGGGAAGAGACTTTCATTTTAGCATGAGATTTTTCTTAAACTATTTTTATGGCTACTGAACTGAAAGAAAAGCTGCATTCTGATCCTGGAGAGAGCTTCCTCAACTGAAATTCATGAAATCCTATTCACTCTGGCCGTGAAATTTAAAAAAAATATTTTTCTTTCTGTTTGTCTTCTGTAAGTAATAATAAATGTAAGCAGCCTGCTGTAACAGTCCCCTAAGAATGACTTACAGCCATCTAACTAGCCTGTGAGCTTTTATACATTAGGTTCCTTTTGATTTCAGTATTAGTTCTGTGTTTTTAGGATGAAAGGTTGCCTTTAATAAAATGTTTTCACTTCCACACATTATCCGTGGAGGAGCTCTTTGTGATTTTCCCTAACCATACTTTATCTTTCTGTAAGAGACTTTCAGCAGCTTGCATGCACTCTCCAGCTTTGTAAGCACTATCAGAATATACATCATTGGATAATACATCATCTCCAGTTTTAATGGAAGGTTGCAATGAAGATAGATATTTCATAAATGTCTAGAAAGATCAATAGTAAGTCAGAATTAAAAAAAAATAGACAGTATCAATCTACATAATATCATTCTCTGTCAATAAATGGGCTATCTTAAGTATGTGTAAACAGCAATATTATTCATGGTTACACCACAGTGTAATTGCTTACTGGATTTGAATGAGGTTCCCCTGAATATAAATGAAGAGACAAAGTGAAGATGAAAGAAGCAGCTGAAGCTAGAAACCAGAAAACTTAAAACGAAAACAATAAAGTCAGATACACCTCCTTTTATTGTGTCTGTGATTAGGAATGATTATGTCCCTGCCCATGGCAGATGGGTTGGAACTAGATGATCTTTAAGGTCCCTTCCAACTCTAACCATTCCATGATTCTATTAATAGATTTATAACACCAGCCAGAGTGAAGCACAATGCATAAAGAAAACTGTTTCCCAATTAAGTTCTGCCAATGTGCTTCAGCCTTGACACCCAGCATTACTGCCAGTGGAACCCTAACCCTCGTTTAAATACAGTCTTGAAATTGCTTCAAATTGTATCAGGTGAACTGGTGATTTTTAGGAATATAGATGATTGCAGAATCCTTAAAATCTGTATCCCTTTGTGCTGAGGGGAATCTAATACCTAGGTCACTCGTGCTAAAAGACATCAACCAGGTCTGCCACATCTTCAGCATGTTGATTATTAAATGAAAATTGCAACAAGGTACAGAAAGGAAGTTAATCTGCCATTGCCAGTGTTTCACCATGATTTGGAGCAAACCCAAGTGAGTAGCAATGATCAACATGTAATTCCCTGGTTCTGAAACTAGAGCAAGAGGATTATGCCTAGACCTTTTCAAAAATTAGTCACTGAAAATGTAAAACCACCAATACGCAAGGAGATACTCCTGAACTGCGTTCCCATATCACACGGGGACCTGATCTGCTACACTCTGAAGACCAGCACAGAACTGTCATGAAACCCTAACAATAGAGGCAGCTAACCCTAAGTGGCCTGAGGCAGCTTGAAATGAGAAGGCAACCTCCTTTCTGGTAGCCAGTACAGAGATGATGGGCGACTCGACATGGCAAAACCAAAGCAGTAGCCCAGAACACATGTTGCAAACTACTATCAATGAAAACAAACAGGAAAAGATTCTGTTTGTCTTCTTCCAAAATTAACATCTCTGTATGGAGCAGACAGTTGGAGTTTGGATTCCTGTCGATAAATCAAGACTCTCTTCCTCTAGTATGGACATCAGGACAACATTAATAACAAAAGACAGCACCAAAGGCTAAGCTGAAGGAGCAAGGAAAATTTTACTCCTTCCCAAGGAAACCATATGGGAGATTGCAGTGGCAGACACAGAACAGTGGATATACTGGCTGTCTTGTTAGTCCACTCCACAGCGACATTTCTAGAGAGATGAGGTGAGCTGGTCAAAGTTTTCCTACTACTCTCCCACCCCTTCCACCAGAGAAAGAACTGAACTCAGATTGAAAAAGGCAGACTCAAACATTTTCTTTATGAAATGTGATTACTTTTGATTGAGTATATTCGAAAACTTATTTAATAATTTTGAAATATTTCTGCTGCAGGCACTTAAACTTTTAAAAGTATTTTAATTTTTCTAAATTTAAAAATGAAAAGTTACTATATAGAAAATTTGGATGTTTATTTAACTGTTTAATTGAGACTGATGAATATGAAATTTTCTAAAAACTTGAGTTGAAAAGTGAATCTTAAATGGCATTTCTCCATGCATGTTTGTTTCGACATCAAGGCAAACTCTGGTTATAGATTTTTTTCTCTTGATAAATGTACATTTGACTCCAGCTCCTGACGCAATAATACTAGTATCTGAAACTGTCTCCATGAGCATTCTCAGCACCTAAACAGGGTACTCATTTCATAAAAGACTAAAGCAGCTCATATACATCTAGACTTTTTTCAATCTTTTTGAAATACAAGCAAACTTTTGAAAAGAATCAAAGTATTCTAAAAGCTTTCATTTACAGTAGAATATATGCTGAACTCAGAATTTTATTTTTCTACTTTTTGAACTCCAGTTGTACTTGTTTCCTTGTTTATTTGTATGGCAAACTGTGGATTCATTCACTGTATACTCTTAGCTGTCAAGTGGAATTACATTTTGTGTTATTCAAACCTAGACGTGGCCTCCTTCTGTAATGACAATAAACACTGTAGAAGTTTCTGAGATCCTGTTTCACAACTTGTTCAAATGGAGTGGGGAAAAAGGAAGCCAAAGACATTTTTATATCAATACTTGAAGGAATTATTCAGTACTTCAGGCTCTACATGTTACTATTTTTATCACAGCAGATTATTTGCATAGTGTCATCTTCCAAAAATATAAAAGCTACTTATAAATACAACTACAGTTGGAGCTTAAAAACATCTAAGATTATTAAAAGAAGAAAAAAAAGAATTGATGCCAATCTTACTGAGCAAAGTTATAATTTTTGGATTTTAATGCTTTCAAAACTTGCTGTGTTTAAAACAAGAAATTTTATGGCAGATGGGATTCCCAAACTTAGTTTTCAAATGCTGAGGTTCATTTTAATTTACTCACTCAAATGTTAAATCTTGGACAAGCATTGTTAAAAAGATTAAATCAAATCAGGCATAAAAATTTCAACAGAAACACCTGTGCCATCATTTGAATGAATACAACTAGAATAATATCTATTATTAAAGCATTATAAATAGCAAATGTTTAACCAAGGAGATAATCCTGAAGCAGTCCAACAGAAAAACAGGGTCAAGGGGAAAAAGTACTTAAATAGTAAAATAAGAATAGTACAGGATGACCCTGTGATCTTACCTCTCAAAATGGGCAGAGAAGCACAGAAGTAGGAGCAGTTTTGAGAATAGCGTTAAGAACAGGTGAAACATTCTTACCTTGTACTCCCCTAGCTTTCAGCAGACTGCAGTTCAGGATCTCCCGAGCCAAGTATGTAATCTTTCTATTTAAGAATTCTCAGTGGATTCTTTTTCTTTCCTTACGTTTCCCAGGCACTTTTTTACACATGTATATTTTTAGGACCCTCAGCAACCTGCAGAAAGGCATTCTGTAACACTGCGTATTGTATGAAGAACAAGCCCTTTTTGCTTGTTTTGCATCTGTTTTGCACCTGCTAATTTCATTTGATGCCCTCTGAGCATTTTGACAGATCATTTGGATTTAGGTTGAGATGAAGTTGTGAACAAAAGATGGAACAGAAGACTGAAAGACCTACTCTAGTCAAAGCAGAGTGGACAACTGTGTGGAAGAAATAGTCACTAAGCTTGTTGAGTTACAGAAAGGCTAATAAGAACATTCTTTTAATATAACAGGTGATAGCTAAAGGATATTTTATTCAGAAGGGGACACGATCTTTCCCTTTCCCAGATCAGGCTATACAATGGATCTTCCCCAATGTCACGAAGCTCATAGAGATGGCAATGCTTTCCTCTTGACTTTGCTGCAAGTCCGCTTTTACTCTGACACATGGTTATCCTCTGGACAGTGGGTTATTTGAGAACAGATATGAGTTAAAACTTCAAAGCAAGATGGCCAGAGCAAGAGAAAGAAGTTTAAGGCTAAAAATATTATCAGTTCCACTGGTTACCTCCCTTAGCTTCACCATTAAAAGTGGAGTCAATTGGCTCTTAGAAGAGTTTCTTTTCCAATGCAACAACTGACACGAATGAAAGAAGAAACGACAATATCCAAGTCAATGCAACGTAAGTTAATTAGCTTCTAAAGAGCTTCAGGATATCAAGACTTTAAACTATTAAGATAAATTTTATCCTTTTTCATTAAAAAAAAATATTAAATCTTTAATGTCCTTGTTTCCAAGGATCTCTGATGGGAATGGGAGTTTGGCAGTAGTTCTATAGCTGTCAGCCAAGTCATCAGGCATAGAATGTTACTTTAATAATGGATAAATGGCAACAGATTTAAAATCAGCAGGTATGTAACCTAGGGACTTAGAAGCATTAATTAAATCAGTAAAGGCAGGCGGAAGCTAAAGAGGAAAAACCTGAACAAGAATTTGGGAAGCACTGATAAGGCTTGATATTCTCTCCACACAGCTTGTGCCTCCAGAAATTCCGCCCCTAAGATGCAAGAAAGCTGTGAAACGAGGTAGCGGAACACTTGTCAATCACTGGACAAGCTGTATCATGGTCAAAAGGTACTTCTAGGGCCTGCAGGAAAATAAAGGAATGAATATATGATGTCGGATTATCAGTGACTAAGCAACTGCAGTTCTGATTATTGCAGCAAAGAGGCTTAAACAGAAGGGGAAGAGTGATAATGGATAAGTTAAGGATTATAATTCTTACTCTCTTTTCATTTCAAAGACTTTTTTTTTGTTTCAATTGCCTTTGCTAATTTCCATGTTATGGGAGACTATCCGTGTTACAGGGAGAAGGAAGACCATTCTGCAAATTGTTAATTGAAGCTAGGTCAGGTGGTGCTCTTTCTATTTCCAAACCCAGGGTTTTGAAAGTTACATAGGCAGACAGCAGTACACATTTATCCCAGGAGAAGTGTGTTCCTCTTTGAGGAAGATGTGATACAAAATAAGTGAAGAATAACCTCAATTCAGAAGAAATCCAATAGTCATCTCATTTATTAAACTATCAGTCTAAACAAATCTGAGGGAAGTCTGAAAAGTACAAAAAGTGTGTGTATATATTTTGTGTACATATTTATGTTATGTATGCACATTGTGTGGAAACTACTTGTTTTACCTATGGAAAAAAAAATTAAAAATCCAGCAAACTGTCTATTGTCTAGATTCTTTGTTAATGTCTGAGCAAGAATGACTACTAAATGAGAATTAACTTTCAACTTTGGTCTAAATAATCTTTACCTTATCAGTTCAATTTGCAAGCAAATTAAACACATCAGTACTTGTTCTCTGGATATAAGTCTGTGACCTTATGATCATGTGAAGAAGTGTTTTCCATCTGGTTAATCAATATGGGAGATTAATGCTGTCAGCTCCTTAGGTCAAGTGAAACAAAATTAAGATGATGGTTAAATGGAAGATACATGGTTGTTCACATTCAAATATGTTCTACAGAGCCAAAAATACTAGCCCGGAGCAGGAATTTGTGTTTTTATCCCTACATATTTTTATTATATGAATGTAACACTTTTGAAAAGATCTGGATTCGTATCATCTTTCAAGAGAGCAAGAGCAACAAAAAGAAGACTGTTCCACCCTTTAGAAATTAGACGGAACAAAGAGAATAGGGAATGGAGTGCTCTAGTAGTCAGATAAATATTTGTCTTGGAAAAAGAGAGCGCTTTTGAGATTTCACATGCTCAGAACCTGGCTGACTACAATTTCTTGAAAATCCTTGTATTTTACGCATTATCTCTTCTGTTCTTAATTTACACTTGTGGATAAACAAGACGGAAATGTAACATTACAGAAGAAGTAAATAGAGCATTATAACACAGCAGCTGAAAATGCAATTGGGTTTTCAAAGCATGATTACTTCAGATTTGTTTTGTTACCAGTAACAGATAAAATATGGATCCAGTTTTCCAAACAATGGGTCTGTCATTACTAGTATGTGGACCACATCCTAATCTGCATTCATTGTGAAACTGAAGATAATCTAGAGCCCTAATCTGGAAAGGGGTCGTGTTTCCTACGTTTTTGAAGAGGTGGAATAGGGCGTAACGGGCAAACCAGCAATGGAAAGAGCTACCTCAGAGTGACCACTGCAATCACCTCAAAATGCCAGAGACAGATGACAGATTTCCACAAACCTTTTCTTGGATACTTGCAGCAGTTAAAATGACAGATATTTTCCATTCTCTTCTCCATATCTTAATGTGCAGCCAGAAAAGCATATTTTTCAGTGTGTTGCTTTCCTATAAAGCCCTCAAACTGAGGGAGAAGTTCTGTGCTTCAGTTATGTAATTTATTCATTAACTACTTTGCATTTCATGCTACTTCCCCCCCTCCAATAACCCCAAGCAAAATTAGCATTAAAAGTGGTGTTTGAGAATGGTATTTCAAATTATTTGCACTGCACTGAAAACCTAGCTGAATCATGAAATTCTCTTAGTTAGGCTTTGATGTTGAAAGTCTGAAAGAGAAGTTTTCTCACCAGTAGAAATCTTCTATTAGTGAAGAGTTTACCTAGATAAAACTAGATCAAAACAATTCCAAGTGCTAATTATGTTCTGCATATGAAGTTGCTCCACCTTCATAAGCACAAATAATAAATGGTCAGATTTTTTAATAAACAACTTCTCTAACAGGAAATTAGAAATGCACATCTCTGTTGAAAAGAACAGCAGAGCTCATTTTTAATTTACTGAAAACAATTCAGCAGTTCAGTCAGAATGGAAGAAAGACACGTTGGTTACAGGGGACTTCTGCACTAATAGCAAAACTAATCTGCCCAGGCATATTGTACAGATCTCTCTAGAGTCCAAGTCAGAGGAAACAAGATGTGACAAAACGGAAGAGCTGCAAGTGGAAAAACGGAAAACATTTGTGAAAAGGTTCAGTAGTCTTGCTGCAGACTAATCAATCATCTGGTAAGTATGTGCTCAACACACATGGGAATTCCCAGAGTGTAATAACACATAGATAAATTGGGTGATGCAATTTTGCTAGGTCTGCTGCTACAACTGGAAAGCAGCCATTTATTCTGGTGATGACAGTTATACCCTCTGGCCATCACCACTAATTAAATCGCTATCTTTCCTATTCCATTTTTTCCCCAGATATAGATGCGATCAAAGACAGAACAATATAAAGAAGGAACAGGAAACTAGATTTAGGTAATAATTTTAAAAGCCAAGTGAGATAGCTTGAGATATTAACGCAATCCCTTGAAAAACAAAGCATGCTTCTGCCAGGAAGACAGGTGCAACAGTATGTGGTGATGTGTGTGTGACCATAATGTTGTAATCAAAACCTCAAGCCTTTCATTTCTCCTAAAATTTCTAGAAATGTATGTGCATAGTGCACATATAAATGGAAATACTTCAAATTAGCAAAACTTCAAATTAGAAGTGGGACTGTAGATCACTAATGCAACTTAAAAAGTGAAATAAAACATCCAGTACGTAGGGAATAATTGAATCCCATGCTTTAATCATATTAACTAGCAACCTAACATCCTGGCACACTTTCCTGGGCTAGATCTTGGAGATGAGATATAGCATAATGCACTTCCATAAGCCTAAGCAATGGGTATGAGGCACATTCAAATCACAAATGCCTCTTGCTGTGCTGGGTGTCTAAAAGGAGAGTCTGAAAAATATCAAAAGGTGTTCCTTTTCATGGGCACAACAGAGCCTCTGATCTGCAGCTCTTTGTTCATTCATACTTTTCCCTGTTAGTTCTCTAAGTACTGACGTATCCTCAGATGAATTTTGTAGCTTAAGACATTACTGCTCCTAGCTGTCAACCTCAACCTTTCCATAGAGGTCACTCACGACAGCAGCTTAACAGGAGATGCCAACCTGTCAGCTGAGAAAGGTGAGATGGGCACACACATCCTGCTGTCAACTCTCCTATGGGCATGTTAACCTATGGCACAAAAGATGGTGATATAATGCCAGGAACTGCTGGAGCAACATTCATCAGAAGATGCCTGCATCCTGAACATGAGCCTTATCACAAATGGGGCTTTAAAGCATTTTAGCTTCAGTACAGTAAGATATTAAACCTATAAGTACTCTGGCCAAAATTAGCGTGACTATATATATATATATGTAAGATGGTACCTGCTGATGTACTTTGCTGAATTGGGTTTTAATATTTTATATTTTTCTGTTTCTAAGGCAAGTAATGAAAAAAAGGCTAGAACATACCAGCAAAAAATCCCTCCAGAGACTACATTAACTGAAACAATCATGTAGTTGACACATGGTTTCTGTTTCTAATGAGGCATGCCAACTAAACAGAAAATAAAGGGATACAAGCACTGATACTTCCCGATATAAAATAATTAGTTTCAGGACAGAAGGCACTATTATCCTGAATCCTGGATACCAAATGGCTCACAACAGGTTTCTTGTACTTTGGGGCAACTATGGCCACAGCAGACACACAGACAACAGGCCTGACCTGCTATGGAAGCTCCTGCATTCTGTTTTTTCAAGAGACACATTTAATACATGTCTATATGTCTTCCTTTCTAGTTTCATAACTCCCTATTAAAGTGATTAATGCTGGGGGGTAGTCAGATGGTTGGAAGACAGAAGGTCTGTCTACATGCAACTATTAATATCACCCTTTGTAAATTTAATACACTTCTCCGTGGGACAGAAATGTATACAAAAAAAAAGGCTAAAGGGCTGGGTAAAGAAATTCCTGCAATATTGGCAAAAACTGAGCAGGTGATTGTGGCACTGGCATAGGGAGCTACCCTATACTCAATTCCCTCCTGCAAGGGAATACATTCCAATAGTTCCAGGAGTGGCTACACTACCAATAGTTCTTAAGACATCCATTTAATGCCTTTTATTACCTTGCAGTCACAGCAGCAATAATTAATTCTGAAAGAAATAGTGCCTGAGGATCTGCAAAACTATGCTGAGCTTTCACTGATCCTCAGCATGCATGTTATGATACACATCTATATAGGTGCAGATATATGCATACATTCAAAAATACATCAATCTGCAATGCAAACTTGAGAAAATGCCAATCTGAATGATAAATTAAAATTCACCTAAATTTACTCCCATTCTGAAAGAAGCAAAATGTAAACATGTTATTAAAGGATGGCTTAGCATGTCTAATTCCATGGAAATTAAAATATAGATAAAGATGTAAAACTGTAATTAAAAGTATTAAGAGAGAACATTAATAGGATGAACTATACCCTCTAATGCAAAATGGTAGGAAAACTGTAGGCCTGTTTTCAAAATTACTAAATGACGAAAAAAAATATACAGTCTGTTCCTGGGAAAAGATTGGTAATAAGCAGTTATAGTTATCACAAAAAATCTTGATAAGTTTCTAAAACTTATTAGATATATTTTATCATATGCAGGTACATAGATGAAGGTTTTTCCTCCTGTCCTTTACAAAAAGAATGTGTAATTTTTTTTTTACAAATACTGCTGAATAGATTGGCAGTTTTGTTTTTCTTAGTTCTCTGATTTAAAACAGATTAAAACTGCAGCTTTACATTACCCATTTTGCCCTTTTTAGTCAAAACATCTCAGAGAATTTCCATTTCTAACTATTAAAGAAACAGTTTTCAGTTTCAAGCTAGAAATACAGGCGTTCCCCTGTTTCTTCATACAGTATTTTTTTGGCTGAATTTCAATTTCAGTTTACAGGATCTTAAAATATTTTCATGTTAAAGAATAGTTTGGTCAAGAGCTGTCCAAATCAATCAAAGGTGAAATAAACCCCACCAATTCTGTGATTCTGTAATAATAATGGGTTTTTTTGTCCCTGATGCTGATGTAGAAGAAGCACTCCCGCAAAAGAATCATCAGCTATATTCTTCAAATAATTAAATCTTATTATTTTGAAAAGTGAGGTATGAACTCATTTCTATGGTAACTTTGCTTTGCGTTTTACAAAGTTCTAACCCCAGAATTTCTCTGTTGCACCCAATGTACGATGCTACCTTGCCTCTGAAGTCATTGTCTACACAATGAGTTGCAATAGTATGAGTTGTATTTCAGGTATTTATAGGTGCAAGAGATATCAGAAGATTTATATCCTTTCTCCACTGCTCAATCCTCTGCTTACTTCAGTTTTGTTTCTCTGCTGATTGCTTTTAATCAACTTTTCATTTTTAACAAAAACACAGATGTAGTCAAGAGATTCCCACAGCAATTGACCTCCAGACAGTACAACAAAATCCTTCTTTGTATGATGTTAGCTGCTGAGCAGAGAAAACAGATTCTGACCATTATCCAGTTAACTCCAATTAACTCCAGTTAAAAGAGCATACCACCTATATAGAAAGTAGGGTCACATCTATGTCTAGAATCTCAGTTTCAGAATTCCTTTTGAGAATCATTAAATAATATAATGACATCAAAAGTGCATGCACGCACATGCAATCCACAAAGAGGAGTGAGGGTGGGAAACAAGCTATGATTCCAACCACTGCAGCCAAACCATTAAGCAGTTGCCATGGTCAGAATACACCACACACCTTCTGTTTCAGAAACTATTTACTGTACAGACAAAACTGATTGCTTTACTGTACAAAACATATATACGGTGCTTGGTTTCTTTTTAACCCACTGAAGGAGTAACCTCAGGTGAAGCTGATTATTATCACTTACTAATTTGTTCCAAATAGATTTTTCTAGCAATAAAAGTGTACATGGATGACTCACAATGATATTTTAAAGATAAAATACAGCTAGGCCTCATAATTTAGAGATCATCATTAGACCTCATCAACTAGAATCGGGAGTTTCAATTACTAAATATGCACTGCTCTCCAAAAGGAGCTTATTTAAACAGCAATCTCATAGGTACGACTTCTTCCAACAGATTGTGGGCATCACTGGATTTCCAAGCCCAGAAACCAAGTAATTGTTCTTGGGCATAAGACGGTTTTGGTTCAGATGTCCTAACAACACACTAATGGTTAATTCCTCAGGAACTGGCTTAAGGTCAGACAGGAGCTCTAAGTGAAATGAGTGTGAAATCTCAAACAGTTTAATGTCTAAATTGCCGTAGCTGCAGAGGAGTGACTAGTTGCTTTTGGTGAAGCTCTACAGATGACTACCTCAGCGGAGAAGCTTGCAGGATCAAAGCTGTGCCTTCAGGCTAAGACCAATGAACCCATTTCATGGATGACTTAAATCAAACTTTGATGCAGAAGTGAATCATTAACTCATTGTCTCACTGTGGCACTAGTATTTGTAAGCCACCCCAGATAGACCACAGGATAATCCAGGTTGGAAGGAGCCTCAAGCGGTTATCTAGTCCACCTTCCTGCTCAAAACTTCCTTCTGCTCCTCTTACTGAATCTTTTATATATATATAACAAATATACAAACACATTTTCTTATTGTATGCTGTAAGCAAATCCAGTTTAAGAAGGATATTACATTCAAGGATACTATTATGCTCTGAGTTAAGGAAAAAGCAGCCCTGCTACCTCATGAAAGAAACCCCCAACATCTCATACAACATGCAAAATAACATGGAGCATAAAAGATTAGCTTTAAGGCCATACTGGCTTTTCTGTTAGTAGCAAAAGTGCACATAAGAGTTAACATTAAAAATTAAAATGAAATAAATATGCTCTCTAATGAACTAATATACGTGGGTAAGGTAACATCTGCTACTTTGTTTATAACAAATGTGTCAAACATTAGATATGCCAGCATTCATGCACATGTTCTGATGGAAGTTGGAGAATCTGCTTTATTCTTCCAGCAGAAAATGGAAGATTTTAGGTCATAGTAGAGTAGTATCAGACCTGAGAGCGCTAGGAGAGAAAGGCAGAATATTTTACTTAAACAAAGAGACAGCAGAGACAGCCCTTCGGATAACTGTTGTTAGTTGATTACTACAGAAAAAGTATCTTAAGTGATTTGAGAACAAGGAAACAACAGGTTTTTTATGAAGTTCTAACCTACTTTCTACCTCTAAAAAAAATTCTAAGGAGTGATTAGTAAACCACAGGATTAATCCTGGGAGGTAATGTGACTCTGCTCCTCCCTTTGTGATTCTCTTCCCTTGTCAGATAATCCTAACAGGAAAATCCCAGCATTTCCCAAGCCAGATCTGCTGTCACAGAGAACATGGGGGATATCCCCTACTTCTTCACAAGCACTGCCTATTCCTTTCTAGAAAGTCTCATGAGTAATGAATTTCTGTGGATTTGTTAGCACCCACTTTAGATGGTAAACAAGGAGATTCTATGCCAAAACCTATAACCTGAAAGGTGCCCTTGAAAGGAGTTGCAAACTGATCTAATGCCCAGTTTCTTCTGTAACTATGTAAACTGTTCACAGACCTGCTGTAATGGATAACAAATCTTGAAAGCTTATTACATCTAGATTAAACATTTAACAAGAAACTAGATCAATTCTGATCCATTTTGATTGTAAAGTTCAAATGTCCACATTAACCCAAATGTACTTTTAATTTGCCTTCAGTCCACAAACCAGCAAATTGTTAAATCACAGAAACACAAAACCTTGAGAGTCAATAAAACCCCAAGATTTCCATCCCACTTGTTTGGATCCTCATGTCTCACAAGATCAGTAATGTGGAGTAATTTTTGTTTGTTTCTTTAAGCTATTTTCATCTAAATATCTCAGCTGTTTTACCCTGTTAAAACTTTTTTTAATTTTATTTTTTTTTTAACATTTTTGTCTTACTTTGGATGGACAGGGAAACATAACTCAGTGGAACAATCTATCATAATATTACATTTACTTATTATCAAAGCGCTTTTCTATGAGGATTAAAATTTCTATGCCTGTTACTGCCTCTAAATGAATAACCAAGATCAATCTGTGATAAAAAGATATGGTAATTAACCCATGATAAACAACTTTGGTAAATAAAAAAATCCAACAGTGAAAACTGCATTTAAATAAACACCTCTATTGTGCATGAAAATAGGGAACTTTATAACACCGTATTTTACTTGAGAATTGGAATAGCAGCTGTCAAAGTTTTTTGGGCCCTACCTAAAGTCCTGAGCACATTAAGGATAGATGAATGATGTGAAAAATAGGGTTGTAAAAAAATATAAACTTTATTTACAGTATCTCACAGGCAACCCCTAGCTCTTCTTGAAGCTCTTTCTGCAGTTGTATATTGTAACTGAAAATTGGGTGAGAATAGAAACTTAAGGCTTGCCTGTAGAATGTAGTATTGGCATAGGAAGATCTTGACAATACGCAATGATCTGTTGCACATTCATTTTGGGGTACAAAAGGAACATTTTTTCATTTCAGGGGCATTGAATGGCTATGTCAATTTCCAGTGAAAGGAAAGAGTGCTCCTAGCATTACCTGGCTCAGGAAGACCGATGTTCTCATTTTTCAAAAGTCATCCTGATAGTCCTTCTACAGCACAATAGTGTGCTGTGCTTCCTGGAGTGCTGGGCGCAATGTGCATTAAGAAGGGATCCAGACTCTCAACTCTGCACTGAACAGCCCATGGGCAGAATTCCACTTTCACATGGAGATCTCTTAGCATCAATGTAAAACAGTTTTTGCTTGCACTGTTAGGGAGAAGAAAGTAGAGGACTGATCCATGATTGTCAAGACTACTATTATGAGTAACAAACAGTTCTTGCGTGGCAGGAGGACGAGGAGGTCACAGGCATTAAAAATTACTATGTAAGAAGTTTCTCGCATCATCTCCGAATACTGTCTGGAATAGATGATTGTCACTCATCAGCCATATTCTCACTTCTTGGAAACTTAACTCTCCCTGCTTCGCTGACACTCTTTTCAAGTGAATACTAAAAAAATCCTACAAGTTCCCAGTCACTGCTATGACGCTATACTTCAGCTCAGTTTCTTCAGAGAATTTTATAATCAATGGCACTTTCAGAACATGGAATAGAATTTTTTTGACAAAATATATCTATGAAAAGATAACCCAAATTATTTTTTAAATGCTGACATAGCTAAAATATATGCTTTCCTCTACATCCAACCGGCGTATATACCTTCAGGTATGGAAAGCACTTTAAACTGAAAATGTGCTTTTTTGGTTAATGTTTAACTAAACATCAGTATTTTTTCAAGGTCTGTTGTGACAACAAAGTATTATTAATAATTGAGAGAAAAAATTATTTTCATTTCACATACTGTATATATTATTTTGTGGGTTTGATTACTATCATAGACTGAAGTGGTTGAAAGTGCATTAGACTTTTTTTTCCTCATACTTCCCCTGCATCTTGCTTTTAGTAATTAAGTCCACCAACCTTTCTTCCTTTTTACTTCAAGCCATCTGACAGTCCAATAGTATGTAACACAACACTTTGTTCCTCCCACCTGTCCTGTTAATTTGACATGAAGTACCCTATGAGTTGTTTATAACCTTATGTACAAGTACATTCCTATTTTCAGAGCTTTTCATCATTTGCTGTTTCTGAATACTTTGAGATATGAACAATTTTTTCATTTTACATATCCGGACTTGGTGGGTCTGGTCATTTCTGCAGTTCTTTGTGCTCACTGAAACTTCACATAGCATCCTCATGAATCACAACTAATTTAAATTTGAATTTACATAAGTTTTTATTAGACAGTATGATTTGTGAATGCTTTCACATTCAGATTAGATTCTTCAAATCTAATTAGATTCTTTAAATCTAGCTATTCTCCTCTTCATGATAACTAAATTTATGGATAAGAATACAAGATACATTTTTCTAGTTAAAATGTTTGTCTCTTAGCTGTCACATACAAAGGCCTGGCCCCACTGATACAGACAGTAAACCTCCCACTGATTTATTTTGTGTAGGGTTCTATAATCTGTACATAATTTATCCAGTCTTAGTTATTAATATCCACATCTCTTTAACAGTTCTGCAAATATTACCATTCTTCTAATCTCCAAACATCTAATGAAAATGCAAACAGCATGAACGAAAAAAAACCAAATAGTACGCTCACTATAAGAGAAAAGCTGTGATAGTAATAATTTATCATGTATCTCCAGGAATCTTATTAAGTTATTTATGCTGCTGCCAATAGTAATTTAACATTCAATTTAACATATTCATCAGTGACCTGGACGAGGGGACAGAGTGTATCCTCAGCAAGTTTGCTGATGATACCAAACTGGGAGGGGTGGCTGACACCCCGGAGAACTGTGCTGCCATCCAGCGAGACTTGGACAGGCTGGAGGGCTGGGCAAGGAAGAACCTCATGAGGTTCAACAGGGAAAAGTGTAGGCTCCTGCACCTAGGGAAGAAAAATGTCAGGCACCAATACAGGTTAGGGGTGGACCCGCTGGAGGCAACTTCTGAAGAGAAAGATCTAGGGGTCCTGGTGGACAGCAAAATGACAACGAGCAAGCAGTGTGCTCTTGTGGCCAGGAAGGCCAACGGAATCCTGGGCTGCATAGGGAAGAGTGTGGCCACTAGGTCAAGGGAAGTCATTCTCCCCCTCTACTCTGCACTGGTGAGGCCACAACTGGAATACTGCGTCCAGTTCTGGGCTCCCCAGTTCAAGAGGGACAGGGAA
Organism: Calidris pugnax; assembly: GCF_001431845.1. Lineage (NCBI taxonomy): Eukaryota > Metazoa > Chordata > Aves > Charadriiformes > Scolopacidae > Calidris > Calidris pugnax. The sequence goes on from NW_015090794.1 coordinate 7,458,733, forward strand.
CTACTAGAAAGAGTCCAGCGAAGGGCAACAAAGATGATTCAAGGATTGGAGCATCTCCCCTATAAAGAAAGACTGAGAGAGCTGGGACTCTTTAGTCCGGAGAAGGGAAGGCTGATGTGAGACCTTGTTAATGCTTACAAGTATCTCAAGGGAGGGTTGAAGGAGGAATACTGCGTCCAGTTCTGGGCTCCCCAGTTCAAGAGGGACAGGGAACTACCAGAAAGAGTCCAGCAAAGGGCAACAAAGATGATTCAAGGATTGGAGCATCTCCCCTATAAAGAAAGACTGAGAGAGCTGGGACTCTTTAGTCCGGAGAAGGGAAGGCTGATGTGAGACCTTGTTAATGCTTACAAGTATCTCAAGGGTGGGTTGAAGGAGGAGGGAGCCAGACTCTTTTCAGTGGTTCCCAGTGAGAGGACGAGGGGCAACGGGCACAAGTTGGAACATAAGAGGTTCCACTCAAATATGAGGAAAAACTTCTTCACAGTGAGGGTGCCAGAGCCCTGGAACAGGCTGCCCAGGTAGGGTGTGGAGTCCCCTTCTTTGGAGATTTTCAAGACTCGCCTGGATGCAGTCCTGAGTAACATGCTCTGACAAGCTCTATGCAATCCTGCTTCAGCAGGGGAGTTGGACTAGATGATCTTTATGGTCCCTTCCAACTCTAAAAATTCAGTGAAACATCAAAGTGTACCCAAATAACTAGTCCAGAAACTTTGTTACAATATAAGGAGTTGTACGCTGTTCTTTCCTTGGATGAAAAACAAATTTAAATACAAATAGTACTAGATTTGTACTTTTCACGTTAAAATAATCCAGCCTAAGGGGAAGGAAAAGACAACGTAACTACAACTGTAGTCACCCCTTTCCATTCTGCACTTCCAAAGGCAGAGACTCCAAAATGCTCACGTCTGTTGCTGAGGTAAATCAGAACTGCTTGGCACTATGATCACAGCCTTTTAAGAACAGTGTCCAAGATTTAAGGGGATGACGCTAAATTTCCCAAGTATCAGAGTAATTTGACGAGTCTTCTAAGATGCAGGTGGGATGGCTATCCAGCTGGCACTTTCCCTCTACTTCTGCACAACGACTTGGAAATTCATTTTGAAAATCCTTTTCAGCACTACAGATCACATACAGATGGAACTGCATTCACAAACTCATTTCAAATGATAAACACAAAATGTGTCTCATGTATCCTACATGCAAACACTGCTTTAACACTGAGGAAAGCTATCAGCAAGTTACTCAAAAGTTTAAATGAAATTGTCTGAAATAAAATATTTAAAAGTTAAAATTAAATTGTGTTGCTGTGGATCAACTATAAACTGTATTTTGAAAGGACTAGATCAGAATGGATTAAAAGATAATTGCACTCAATAAAAATGAGGCAAGAAACAGCATTTTTATAGTTATATGTTATAAATCTAGAAATTATCCACTAATTCTCCCCCCAAACCTGAAAAGCAGCATATATCAATTGGAAAGTTGTAGGAGGGATAGACTACAGCTTCAGAACAATTATCTAACTATAGATGTCAGCAGAGACCCTCATGATTCTTACAAAACCTTTCAAAAAGGCTCTGATTCAGAAAAATGCTCTGATATTCAGGATATCTTTTCACAGGTACTGAATACTTAATGAGGATGGCTTCCACAATCTGCTGTTGCATTTTCACTTAAAGATCTCAGAATAATAAGACTAACCAGAATAATATGACTAACCCATGTTTCAGGTGAATGTCTTCATCAATATCCAATAGACATGGGTGATCTGCAGCTGGTTAGCCAAACGTACACTTTGATTGCTGTATGGCAGAAACAGAAATTTGCTGTCTTATTTCAGGGCTGCTGCGTTAAAAGAATTTTTAGACTCCTTTCAACGAAAGGATGAAAAATACTAAATCTCTGTGGTGAGTGTTCAAGTTCCTCTCTAGTGAATTATTCCATAAATACTGAAGGGGATAGAGGGGTGGAGGTCAGTCAGGTTGGTGCTGGAATGAATGATCCTTGAAGAACAGCTCTCAGGATACTTGCAAGTATTCCAATACAGACTGGACTGCAGTGAGGAATGCATTTGTTTCACAGGTACTGCCTCAAAGATCACAGATGTAATCTGGCATTATAACTACAGATTCAACACAGACACTAAAGTTTACTTCATCAACACAACGCTTATGAAATGTTAGGTAAAAACACAGGAAAAAAATATGCACAGAAGCACATCGCAGACTCAACTGGCAGTCAAGTCTGGCAGAAGTCTATCACCTAGTGACAGCTTCCTTCTCTTTCAGTTGTTAGCACGATATAAAGAGAAACTGAGTGAGACAAGTCCTGGGCTTCATTACTGTAGGAAGAGAAAAAATGATCAGCAAGTTGAAGTATTTTGATATAATGATCAAAAGGTCATAAATATTTTAAACTGTTTTCAGATTGTTCAAACCAACTATATTCATATTTGATGCATTAAAAATCAAACTTGCTGATCTAGACAGAAAACAGTAATAGGGAAGGAGAATATTTACTGGAACTGTCAAGGAAAGGACTGAAATTCAACTCCTACCTCTAAATCACCCATCTGCAGGTTAGAGGGAGATTTGTCTGGTGTATAAGAACCATCATTGCAACCTCCTCCTTTGAGTTTGATGTTTATTTCCCTAAAACACAACTGTCATGTGCTTGGGACTTCTTAGTCATTGTGTATTTGTGAACACTGCATATGTCTAAAGAAAATATCACTGGTAGGAACACCATAACCAGCATATGAATGTCATTACTTTGAGGTAACACATGCAGTGGGAAATCTTAACTGAACCCTGTAAAAAAATCAGAACTGTGTAAAAAAATTGAGGAATGAGTAATTCTTTTCTGTGATTTCTATTGTCTAGAGGAAAAACCTCATATCTTCCTTCTTTCTAGTTTAATTTCTCATTTGTTTCCTTCCACTTACTTATGCAGCTGGAAAAGCTACATAAAACAGTGGCTTAACACCTTCACTGTAGAGGGTTTGCTAAGGTCAGGAAACCATAAGCCAAAAACTGTCTGAGCAGTTAACAGGTAACATCTTATGATAAAAGACCTATGGCTTTCATAAAAAAACTGCACAGTCTGGACCCTATTAAGACTGTATTAGATGAGTTACAATATGGAGCTCTCAAGACAGTTTTGAATTTATTTCCAATATGAGGAGTGTGAAATAAGTCAACAAGAGGAAGAGACTACATAGAATATAGTGGGTTTGCTGTTTAATTCATTAATTAATTCCTTCTAAGAAAAAACATGTCACCATTGAAGAATTCTCTGTTCTGTTCTTAGTCTTATAATGCCTATATCTATTGAACTCTAATATATATACCTGTAAAATAGAAATGTAACCTTTCTGCAAGTGTAAAAAACCTGCAAAACATTTCCGTGTGACCTTACAGTTCAGCAAACCTCTCAAAACCAACAATTTACATGAAATGTTTGGGAAAATATGTTCTCAAAAGGACTTTCTTACTTGAGAAAAAGGTGGGGGTTTTTTTTCCAAACTAAACTAAGTAGGATCATTATGAGATAACAGATAGAGGGTCTTCAAAAACTCAGTTATTAATCACTGGCTTGAGCAAATCCTTGCTCAAAACCAATGTCAGCATACACTTCATTACTCACAGAAACATTGTGAGGACACTGTGGGTCTGTAGAGTGTCCCAGGGTTTTTCCATGGCAGGTGTTGTATTTGAGTAGCATTCATACTGTCTTTACTTGCTGAAATTGAAAAGCGTTTGCATGCCAGCCACGGGTATTTCTAACAGCAAAGTGACCAACTGAGAAGCTTAATTGCAAAATGTTTCCTAAATGTTTACAGCTATATCCAACCTTACAAAAAAAATAATTATTTAATTCCACTTCAACAAAAGTCAGGATATTTGCTGGAGTGGAGTGTATAGGCCAGACCAGCATCTTTCAGAGGGTGAAAACGTACCATCACCTGCCCTCACCAGCTCTGAGGCCCCCGTGCATCTCCCTAAAAGAGAAAGTGAGATTCTTTCCTTTTCTTCTTCAAAAGAATCAAGATTGGCTGCCAAACAAGGTAGGTATTTCTAGATCCTGTTCATACATATGGTTGAACCCAAGTCATAGTTGAACAGCTTGTAAGAATGGACTCATGCTCAAAACCATGAATTTCCAATTTATAGGTCATTCTGAGTGAGAATTCAACTCATTGCAAATTTAACAGTAGTAACTGTTCATACCCACAAGTGCTCTAGCTCCAATGCTCCAGCATGGAAAAAGATGCCGTAGTTGAAGAATTAAGTAATAACTTGGTTTTGAGTCCCTTAAAATAACACTTGTCAAAGCATTCAAGTTGTTTTTATAATAATTTACAATGTTTCTCACTTAAATCATCTTCTCTTGGTGTTTTCTAATGAAGGCAGACATTGTAGTGACATTGGCTAGACCTTAGCAAAGTTCCCTCAAGCAAGAGAAACATAAGCAGAAAAATCAGTTTAGTGCATGGACAAATTCCTGAAGAGTCCCTGTGGAAGCCTGGACCTTAGACCTAATTCCACTTTTATTCCTTTCAATTTATTAAATAAATGTCCTACAAATGTTAGAATAAATTCAGGTGAGAAAGGGGAAAGAAACAAAGAAAAAATTACCACTGTGATGATAATGTGGAGGCAATTAGTCTATGACTACCGTATAAAATAGGTAAGGGAAGGAGGCAAGGGTCAAGCAGACATTATTGGAAGTAATTTGAAATTGACTACATGATATAAGATCAGAAAACCTGTCTGATCCAAACAAAGCCCTACATTAAAGAGAAATCTATATTATAGTATTAACTCAAAAAAAGAAAAGTTTTATTATATTAGTCCTCATACCTCTGAAAACAGAGTTCTCTGCATTTCTTGAGGATATAATTAATTCACAGATCCTTCTTTTACATCTAAAACTGAAGTGCAAATTCAGTTCAGTTCCAATGAAGGAATCAAAACATTTTTAATTTTTATACTTCATTATCTTGATCTCTTAGCTTTGCCCTGAAACATTGGCAAAAAATATTCAGCCTTGGTATCAGAATTCCATTCATTCTCTAAACTATGATAAAATTCATTAGCAAGCTTTGCACTTGGCAGGAACACAAAAACTTCTACTGGTCATTTTCTCTGGGTGCGTAAGAACACTTTCTGTCAGCTCGAAGCAAGTTCATTCATGCTGTCTTCACACTGACTTTTGTCTGTAAAGACAATATAGGAACTATTTAAATTTAGCTGATGGGATTTTAGAAAGATATTGCCTTTGTACTCCCAAATATTGCACCCCAATAGAGTCTGCAGGCTCTTGCAGACTCTTGCCATCACAGCACTTACAGATCTTAGAAAAGCTAACTACTGTAACTAAGTCTGTGAATTTGAAGGACACTGATTAAAGTGCATACATAGATGGTTTAATTCAGAATTTAAATAGCTTAATTCATGTGTATTAATTCACCTTCACTGTAATTTAAATCAAACCAAATGAAGACCAGTTTAATTATGAGTAAGGTTGCCTATACACAGATTAAGCATCGTTTAATCTAAAAAGAATTCAGTCCCAGCATAGACACTCTTGCAGGGTGCGCTTACGTATTATATTCTCTTCAGTGCCAAAACCACTGTAAGAAATGTCCACGTCCCTCTGACATCTTTTGCCCAAACCATCTGTACTTGTCCCTCACACTACAGTTTGTCACAAAGACAGTTCTGAAATTATCCAAACTGAAAAAAACTTTCCAAAGCAAAGTTGCTGCCAAGAGCAACATATGACACCACCTCAGATTTGGCAGTTACATAATACACAGCCAGAAAAGCCAGGCTGACCACTCATGGCATTTCTTTCTCTGTATTGACTGATTTTTGTTATACTTTACCCACACACACTATTGGACATGATGACATTTTCTCTGCTTTAATTACTGCAGAGCGCTTTTTAAATACTTCTGCAGTTTATATTATTTAAAACAGTAAAAATAAGGGAAGTTTTAAAGAACTTTCTCAGATTTGGGATTTGATCATAATACATCTTTTGATGACAGCTTTCTCATTTCATGCAAGACAGCTATACAATACATTTGAGAACACAGTAAATGCTATCCTATTGGGCTCATCTGTTTAACCACAGCCACACCACAAGCTGCTGTGCTTACCATTTAAGCCATTTTTAGTGCATGTGAGCCCTAGAAAAAAAAGCATGCAGGTTATGATGCTCTTGAACCATATTGAAGTGTCTGAATAAAGTTAACTGTGGTTGCTGTTAGCATTACAATTCTTTGGTTCTTCCAAATCCACACAGTTGAGGACCATTATACATATAAAGAAGTCACCACATAATAACATGTAACTGCCAAAGATGCTTCAAAGGTCTGTTAGAGCCCATTTTTCTCTGAACTGCAGTGCCTACTAAAGTACACGCAAATTTCATTGAAGTTGTATTTGATTTTAGCTCAAAGCTTCTCACAGAGAACAAAATATATAAAAGACATTGCCAGATTAAGGGTTCCTGACTAGAGGTAAAAGAGCTGGCTCAAATACAGAGAGGAAATAAAAAAATAAGCTTTGATTTCCGATGGAATAGATACAGGAGCTTATCTACATTCATAGTAACCTCTTTAGTTTCACCTCACAATATATTCTAATAAACAGGAGGACTCTATAGTCTGCCTCATTGTGTCTTCATATTTGAAATCTGATTTACAGCACTGATATTATGCAGGTAACTCAACAGGTTGATACTTATGGGCCATGTGGCATAAATTTCAGGCATTCATATCTTTTATATATTGTTAGAGTTGCCTTCGCATCCAAAAGATGTATTTCATATAAAACTTGGAGGCAAAGGCAACTCTAGCAATATATAGAACATACGAACGCCTGGAGTTTATCCCACACATTTTTAGACAACCAAAAGTGTCTTTATCAGAATTTACAGGCTTCCATCAAGACCAAGTATTTTATTTAGGTTTAAATAAATACAAAGACTGTTTCTTCAAACTCTGCCCCTGCTATGCAGAGGCATGTAAGTTGTTTATAGACTGAATGTGAGCGGTCCTGCTTCGAACAGGGTGCTGGAATGACCTCCAGAGGCCCTTTGCAACCTATAGCGCTCTGCAGTTCTACAAATAGCCATAACTGATGGCAGGATGTAATTATAAATCCAAAGTGACACCTCTCAAAGAGGAACTGCTCTGAGATCATGATTGTTCTATTAATGCTAGTTGAAAACTTCAAGTAAAATACCACAACTGAATCTCTACCTGTAATTGTATGTGCCTTTTCTCCCCCTGATTGATTCTGCCACATTCAACTGTGACATAGGGGATGGTCCAGTGATCCAGGAGGCCTGGATTTGACTACACGAAGGAAGCCTTGTGACTTGTCACAATTAAAACTGTCAGATATAGAGTTCGTAAATACAAATATTTACAAACGGAAAGAAAAAAAAAAATCCAATGTTATTATGTTAAGTTTCTCCTTGTACATGCTTAACATCAAAGGGTGAAACAGTATGCATAGAACACCAGCACAATAAAAAATCCTTAGTATTTTCCGTATCAAAGTCACCACGATGCTGCATCTGTATTCTTTTACTTGTAGCTTTTACAACAAAACGATTATTAAATTTGCCACCGTACTTGCTTCTGACAAAGAATTTTTAATCAAGCCCCTTAAGCAAGGGTATTTAGTCCTCAGCAAACATGTGAGGATACATGTACACAAGAGTTGCACTCAGACTGCAAGGCAAAAACCAGTAAGCTCCTCTAGTCTGAGTTTAGATACATACACATTACTTGAAGAAGGTTCACTGCATCTTTCTTTTGGGGTTTTTTTGTTTGTTTTTTGGGAGGGAAGAAGTGGGTGGTTTGTTTTCTTTTTTGCTTTTACAAGCACTGTCACATATATGTCTAAAGCTCACATCTGTCAGATAATGTAACAGCATTTCCCTTTTCATTAAAACTTTTGAGGGAAAATATACCTGAGGGAAAATGGACAATAAAAAGTGTGAGGTTTTAACATCTCTGTCATTACTGGTTCTTTACAAAGTACTGTGCTCAGCAATGTTCAGGGAAGAAGTCTGGCTACTGCTGATTTTAACTAAGCAAGGTTTTCCAGAGGCTTTTTACTATCTTTTATTACTACCTTTGCCTAACTTTCTCCTGATTAAGATGAAGAGTATACAAAACAGACTTGCTGTAAAGCAGTAACATCTAATGGAGGAAAACCACCACCTTATGCCAGCAGAGTTTTTTTGGTAATAAAAGTCTGATTTATGGTCTTAGCAGTGAGCAATTTCAAGTAGAGGATTCCCTTGCTGCTGGAGAACCTGAACTCATGATTTCAAGCCTAATGTAACACCTTCCTTTTCTTGTGAAAACAGCTGTAAGGCTTACAGTGGTTTTGCTCAAAAGAATCTCTTAGTGAAATCAGATCTTAAGCTAGTGGGGAACTAAAATCTCACATGGCATTAACAGAGTCTTCCTCAGTTAGAAAGCATGGGACTAATTTTAACTCACTTCTTTTACAGCAAATAAGTCAATGACTGTAATACTATTATAAGCAAATTAGGTCAGATTCAAACAGCTTGCATTACATAGGGTCCAATAATCAAAATTCTATGCCTTTAATAGATCATTGTCGAGACATTTTTACAAGAATCAATATCCTGGTTAATGTTCTCCTTGTATTATTAACTGCCATTCTATAAGACGGTCCCTCATACACCTTTTTTTGTTATATATGGGTCAGATCCTTATGTCATTTACAGTGAAATAACTTAGTTAAAATGAGTAATACTTGAGGCTACTGAAATAATCCTATGTTTACTCAAGCAAGGGCATTCAGAATCTGGACGACAAATTTGAGTTAGTGGTTTACTTTCCATATTGCTCCTTCTGAGATAATCTTTGAGACTTCTGCATTCCAACAGCAGAAGCATCAAAAATATTTTACTATAAACATTACATTACTAATTGAACATTTAATTTTTATCCAACTGAATTCACTGACATTGTTCTCTCAATACTTAATGTGAAATAAGCAGTATTAGGTGGCTGAAGTTTTCTAGGGTTTCTCCAATCATTTTTGTTCTATGCTTCAATCAGTTTGTATTTGATGATTTGTTTCCTAATCAGAAATCCAGCCACCTTTATGATAACAAGGAGAATATAACATAATTTAATTGGAAGAGAAAGTTAGTTCAGCTGAATTTTGAAATCTATTTTATGCATTTTTCAAATTATCTCATTTGCAAGCAATGATGTGCCAGTTTCTCCTGCTTGTCCCTCACTTCTGTCACTCATCATAGTGAAATCATTACAAGATCAACATTTAATCACATGGAAATGAAGGTCACTAACAGGCATACAAAAGAAGCCACTCCTTCATATGAATGCGGAAGCTTTTTATTTGTTAGGTTACCTTGCTGTTTGAAAAAGCTTATCACTTGCTCGCAGAAAAAGTCTTAATTTGCATGAAAGAAGGATCTCAGCATGCAGTGTTGATAGCAAGGTTCCACAGCTGATCTCTGCTGCAAAGCCTGCCACAGGAGACCAGGATAAAATTTTATTTTGGCTGAGAGCTGGCTAACTGCAAACCTCAACATCCTCTTATTTTATAAGAGCACATGATTCATTAATATCAAGGTTCAGCAAATAACAGTAGATTTTGCTGCCCTTGTTGTACTGTAACCCCTCAAGGGCACTGGGTTTTCATCAGGAGAAATGCTGCGTTCCACAAGTGTGAGACTTCCTGTGTGGCTGCAACATGCTTCAATTACCACTACTGTAGATCTACAATAGTTTCCCTGCAGTATAAAGGGGGTACCAAATGGCAGGAAGGTGTAATCCTTTGTGCTGTTGTGCATAGCTACATAAGAGGCACTGAAAAGAAGGGTCTGCGAATTTGTCTCCCATTGTTCAAGGTTAAGGTTAAAGAATTTATATTTAATTAAATTAAACTTTCAAATCACGATACAGAAAAAATAAAGCCTACTTGTTGGAAAGCAGAAATGGCAAATATCACATGCCTTGCTGAGATGACTTTTCTGAGCATGCCAAGTTACTAGAAGTTCTAGGGAAGTTTATAGATCCATGCAAAAGACTGCATCTCAAACCACACCTTCTTACTTTTACCCAACTAGGAAATAAGAACAGACAAAACAATTGTATATTATATAAAAGATAATGTAACACAACAGCATATTACTAAGTGAACTTAATTACAAAAATAGGTCCCTTTCAGTCACAGGTTTCTGCTTTCATTCCAAATAATCAGATTCAGAGATGAAGACAGCTAGAAAATGCAGCTTCAGTACACAGTGTCCAAACACCAGAAGTGACATCATCCAAAAGAAACATCAAGAAACACAGCCGTCTCCACCTGCAGAAATTAGTACAGCCCAATTCAGGGTGTTTGCCAGCGTAGGCCATCATGAAATTGGCAGAGAAATGGCAGATCCTGACATTTTAAATGAGATGAAAACAGAGAATGAAACTAATGAAGAGGTGGAATGTGGGCAATAAAAATGTACCCACATCACATATGCCAAAGTAAACAAAAGAATGCCTGGTACCTTAAGCTTGGGTACTGAGAATAAGAAAAAATTGCACCAAGTTAGCTGGTGTATGCACCACAATAGACAGCCTTAAGCTAGCAGCTGATTTCCTGAGACAGAGAAAGGTTTTGTTTTGTTTTAAATTAGGTTTAGCAGTCAGTAACCTATCTGGAACAGAAATAGATAAGCACGTGCATGCGGGAGGTAGTTACAGAAGAAAAAAATGCAATATACTTGACACTATTCCGTATCTTCATACTTGAGATCAGTACCCCAGTCACAGCGCTGAGTCTGAGCAAGTGAAACATCACTAAGGAAACTCAGAGCATTTGTGACTCGGAAATTAAAGACTGGTTAAGCTCAATCACCTCAAAAGAGAAAAAAAATGTAGTAGCAAGACACAACAGCAAAACACCAAACCAACTAATCCACAGCGACGCCCAGCACCACTGCCCTACCTTCCCCCTACGTCCCCCATCAAACCCACATCAGGAGTGTTATGCATAAGGCCAGTCCTCTATGAATCGAGTAAAAAAAATACAGGAAAGTACAGCTGTATCACTACTTGCTCTTTGGGAGCACACCCTTAGCCAGCACTCCCCGTCCCCTAGAAGCAGAATATTTTCTCTCACTCTGACCAATAGGTAAACTCAGCTCATCTGAACAGGTTTGATTTTTGTCCAGACCTCAAAACTCTTGTCTTCCTCCAAGGCCAGTAACAAGAGTGATTAAGCAGAAGCTCTTCTTATATCACAGCCCTATTTACAGAATTAAGATAAAACAAAAGACAAGTGGTTTTGGCAGGTGTTTTTTGGTTGGGTCTGGATTTTATGGGGTTTGTTTTGTTTCTTCGTTTCGGTTTTGCAATTGTTTCAGGTTCATTTGGCCCTATACGAACTAATCTTCTCAACTTCAGAAACACACTAAAACTTCATAGCTTAAATCATCTGGCAAAATAAAAGGCATTATCACCTCTTGGAAACAGAAATTTTGAAATCACCTGTTGCAGCATTTCTTGAGTTTGTTTTAGTCTCTTTTTTTTTTTTTTTTAAACTTGCATGCACACCAACTCCCAGGAAAGTCACCCTATTGCTACTGAGGATTACTTTCTTCTCTCTAAGAAGAATTATCAAATTGCTTTCGCATAGGGAGTTCCTATAACACAGGACAGGTTTTCTTTGTTGACGGGATTAGATAAACTACTAGCAGAAGGGAGGTTATAGCATAACAGCAACAGCATTAAGAGTTACATCCAAAGGTACATAGTTCCCGTTGATGACTTTTAGTGCTCACTATTAATTTCACCCATTTCTCTGCAGTGCAAAAAATTCTTATGTATTAATTCATTCCAATAATCTGAAGTGTCTTCCATACAGAAGTCATCAAGTGAAAATTATTATTTATGAGGTGTCAAGTGAACAGTATTACAGCTGTAAGAGACTATTCGGTAAAGACATGGGACACATTAAATTTTAAGAAACTGACACGCTTTGTTAATTAGAAATGCCAACATTTGACATTTTTATTTCCAAGAAAATTGATTTATTATAGATCCATTTAATTTTGGGGAAAAAGCTGATGCTAGGAATTCTGATTCACAGTCCACAAAGGTAGACTACCAACTACAGTGCAGTACAGTTTCAGATCATCCTATGTAGAGGAATTGAAATGCACAGAGCCCTGTATATCTAAAAGTCTGAGTCAGCACTGCTGTGCTAAAGAACTGATTTTCATCCACTTTCTGATTTCTCATTTCCCACCTGGGACTGTGCAAAGCACTTTTTAAGGAGTTGTTCTAGTAGCTAGAAGAAAACTAACGCTTCGCCCCTCTGTAGACAGAGGTATACCAGTGACCAGCAGTTGCTTTTTTTTGGTTTTGTTCATTTTTTGTCAGGGCAGTATCTGGAGGGTTTCCAGGCAAAGCCCATCAGCAGTCCTCTCAGTTTGAGTAAAACAAGATCTGGTTTATCGATATGGCTGTGTCAGAGTTTTTATGAAACTTCATGTTATTTTTCACTGTGTAACATCAAGTTGGTATGTTTGAGATTCTTTGTTATTTATGTGGAACATGAATGCTTCTGCAAAACAAACAGCAAAACCTGCTCATAATGGGCACCAAAGGGACTTCTACTTTTACACTCTTTGTAGCAGCTGGTTGAATAAAGCAGGGTAATGAGATTCCAGGACTCAGACAGCTGAGATTTACTGACTGTGAGAAGTAGTGCTGCCCCAAGTGAAGAAAGCAACTTAAATAGCTCTGGCTCCAGGGATACCCTGGACATGTTGACACTGTCTTCATGAGGTATCAGTAAGCCATGTTCCCCCTGTGTGGGATGAACAGGCAAATCTTTTGCTGGGGTGGTGCTAGTGTGCAAACAGCATAATGGAGAGACCATTTGAAGCATCTGGAGCATCTCTCAGCTTGAATATAACATACAGGAAGAGATGGTTCAAGGGAAAGGTGCAGTAAGAAAGGCAAAGAAGAAAAATAGGGCAAGAAAAAAAGACGTACACACAAAAAAAATCGAGCTAGAAGAATATTCCTGAATTAGAAGCAACGAATGTGTCTACAGGCTCCTCTTACATCTTTTTAAAATCCAAATTGTTGCAGATTATTCTATAAAGAACTGATGTACGATGGCTATGTCTACACTGTAGGTTTCACCTGTGTGCCTACAAGTGTTTTTCCTCAGATAACATAACAATCCATGAATTTATACTTCTACTGCTTGCTGTCATTGAGTGCAGGAGTTGTTAAATGTCCTTCTCTATTTAGAAATAATCCTTGGACATTTGGCACAGAGACTGTTGCAATTTATCTGCAGAGACACAGGTGAGAATAGACCACGTGACAGCACACCGACACAGTGGGGAATCTGCTCAGACTCCACACCAATCATATGGCCTGTTTGTGCAGCAGACTTACCTTTAGCTGCATCACCATGGTTATTTCCCAGCAGTTCATTTTGGAAGAGGTGCAGGAAAACATTACAAAAAAATCAAGCTTTGTGAGAGTCTTCCTAGACACCACTAGTAAATATCAAAAACTGCTGAAGGTAAGTGGAAGATGAAGGCAACAGAAAGAACAAAAGGCATAGCTTGTATTTTTTTCCTACTGATGTTCTGAGATGCCATTTCAAAAGGGTTTATCTCGAAGCATACAGACACATGCTAGAGGCTGGGCATAATTATTTAGACTCACTGACTCAGATGTTACCTTTAACTGGTTTGTCAGTTGTCATGCACCATCTGACAATCATGCTGAAGAGATGAAGTACAAGCAAGACTGCACGTGTACTTTCTAACTATAGTGCTGTATATTGCACCAAAGCGACTGTCAAAGGCAGAAATCTAAAGAGCAGCTCTTCAGGTAGATTTTTATCCTAGTAAGATGTGAAACACTGGCCTTTCGGTTTATGTACCAGGGTTTAAGATCAGAGACTTGCAGAGCTACCACGCTTAAGCTAAGGTGGGAAGGGTATGAAGTATTCAGAACCTTTATCAATATTTTGCTGTCAGATTATGAGGTCATATCAAAGAAGCTTTGGCACAAGTCTGTCCTTAACAGTTAATCTAATCTTAACAGTGCAGATATTTCAAGTCATGATTTGTTTATAGAGCTGTAGATGTCACTAATCTAAAAGAATTTGCAGACACTCTAGAGGGACAGAATCAAAACTGTTTTGAAATCTGTTCATTGAAGAACTGTATCCTTTCCATGTGCTCTGTGACAAAAACAATCAAGATTGACAGACTGGAAAATCTCTTTGCTTTGCTGCAAAAATAATGATGCCCTAGTATGTGCTAAATTAAGCCCACCTCTGCAGGTATTTGTTCTGCCCCACTAGCAGAAGGCAAAAAAGGGAGTCAGAGTGTTGTGTTCTAGGCAGCACTGAACTATATTTCAGGATACCTGAATTTAATAAAAAAAAAAGTAAATTACTCTGTGCTTAACAATTCATGTAAATTTCTAGAGTGACAAACACAAAGTCAATTACTCTGTGCTTAACAATTCATGTAAATTTCTAGAGTGACAAACACTAAGCTTCTTAGGAAGCGCAGCAATGAAGCATCACTACTTGTGAACATCAAGACTTGAATATTGCAATATTCTTGGTTCCATGTAGTCACCTCAGCTGTTATAAAATAGCACACTATAGGCACTTACATAGCCATGTTCAATCATAGGTTCTAAGCCACTTCAAAGAATTTCAGAACAAATAAGTCAGATACAAATTACATTTGCAATCAAGACCTATACTGCTACTACCATTATTTAGATTTGAAATGACAAGCAGTAGAATTTAAGTGAAGTTTTAAAGCATAAACTCACATATAATCCTAATATAGTTTCTTGCTTTTTATGTATTTCCTGAAAGGGGCTCTTGCGATATTCTTAACCATTTATTTAACACTGCAGCTATGCCTAGTCACAATGATTAAGGAAGACAAACATATTCAGAATAATTCATCTCCACTAATTCCTATAAGAAAAAGAAAAGTACATTAAAATAACCCCTGCACTTTAGGCACATTGGCACCTAACATACACTAGGAACTATAAAGCAATTAGAATTGCTTAGAATACCTTAAAAAATACTGGCTGAAATATTTCTACCAAAATAGAAATCACCAAAGTTGAAGTCATTTGGTGACAAAAGTCACAAAATCATTGAAACCAAATGCTTTGCTCAGGAAATACGTTAAATGTCTTTCCATGAAAACAGGCTTGAAGGTGACAAAAAGGCACACTTTTAGCTGAACAGTTATGCTCCTAAGTGCTTTTTGTTTAGGGAAAAAAAGTCAAAGTCCCTGAAAGTGTGGCTGAAGTAGACATACCAAATTATCACAGCTAATTCTTTTAAAAGCTTTGAGATGTGCCAGTTGAATCAAACTTGATTTTCTTTTTATTTGACTAGATTTTAACTTTTCCTGTGCCAAAACAGGGAACATATCTAAAAGCTGCATTTTTTTTCTGAGTGGCCCATAACACTTGGGATTTACATGTGCATGGAGGGCACATGCAAGGTAGTGTCTCACAGAGGATTCCTACTATCTGTTCATGATGTTAAAAAAAGAAAACCAAAACCAATTACTTTACCAGACTTCACAGTAAAACCAGGAAAATTGAGCTTCAAAATTATGGGAAGCCTCGGCACACACACCAGGCTACATCTATGAAATACTACAGACACTTTGGAATATGCAGAGCATGTAGATCCTAGCAGCAGTAACCAAGGCAGCACCTGAAGAGGTACGACAGATAACAGTTGTTTTATGTTACAATATCATGTTCTTAAGACCATGACTGGATCAGGTAGAATCCTCTGGTGAGGAGAGGAAAATTGTTCTTACTGTTCAAGCTACCTCATTTTCAGGGGGGAAAGCTTCAGAGTAGCATAAGGGCAGGCAAAGAAAGAGGTTGAGAGCAAGACGAGCTCAGCAGGATCTGGGAGCCTGCAGTTTATTCAAAGGCCAGGAGACTACTGAGAAAAGCAGTGATACAATTTAGAATAAAAATCAAAAGTGTCCAAATACATAATGGGACAGCAAAGTATCAAATTCTCACTGAAAATGTGTTGGAAATGGGTGTCTGTTTCCAAAGGTTCCCCTAGAACACTTTGTCAGGCTGCATTTTCAAATTAACTCTCAAAACACTATTTCTTCTCAGGACAATCTCACATTAAAATGGGGTCAATTCTATTTCAGATTGCTTCCTATCCCCACCTTTTTTCTCTCCAATATTTAATCAAAGAGTGAATGTTGCCACATTTCTTATGTGGCACAGTCAAGAAAGGGAAACAGAACTTGTAGCCTCAAATTTAAGTTTATTTAACTTTATGCTAAAATTTCCTAGTCACCAGTGATTCCACCTGCTTTGCCCCCCAAGGTATTTACTGAAAGGGAAAAAGGCTTTCTGATGGCATCTGTGACAATAAAGTATTGGTATGTATCAGAGAAGCAGCATGACAGCCAAAACATACGTGAGAGGCTGATTTCCCCCTTCCTCCCATTGGCATCTAGCTATTCTTGCTGCAGAGCTTAAGCCAGGCTACAACAGTGCCAAGCTTTAAATATAGACGAATTCTTTCCAATATATTTTTCAATGTCATTTCTAGACATATTTTTACATTTTTATTGCAAATTCAATTCCCGAGGAGCTCAAGCATTTTGCAAACTCTGTGAAGGACTGCACGTCAACAGACTGTTAACTTGCAGAGTAAGAGGCAAGTAAATGCTTCCCAGCAGGAGGCAACAGTTACAGGTAAAGGTAGTTTGGGACCAGTACCTATCAGAAAGAGGTCTCCAAGATATACAACTTCATTAAAATGTAATTCAATTCTACCGGGGTATGAGCCATGGATTTTATAGTGCCATACTTCAGCAGTTCTTGACAGACATTTTGTAACACATTGAACTTTCATGGTACAAGTTGTTAAGTTTAACATGTTAAACACATACAACACCACATATCTTACCTGAACTCAATTAGAGATAAGTTACATTGTCACATCTTTGCCATATAAGCATGTCAAGTTAATAAACGTAGAATGATTTAAGAAGGGTCAAGTTTGTGGTAAGAAATTTACCGTGTCTGAATACAATGATACATTTTTAAGACCTACTTAATATACCTAATCTCCTAACATGCTCCATCTTTCAGGGGACACAAACTCCAAGTAAGAATATCAACCAGCTCACTGAGACATGATTGCTCTTTTAATATGAGCTTTGGCCTTTTGCTGCAGTGAGATATTCAATATTAATTGCAAAACACCACACTCTCTTCAACTTACAGATATTATTAACAGTTGAATCATCACAAGGTATCTTTGGATGGGTATATAAAGACAGACCGCATAAAAATTTCACAAGCTGTTTTTCAAATTTAAGCAACAAGAAAACTCCTTGCAAAATAACAAGTTAAACAAGCAGATTCTTCAAGTTACATGCTTTAAAAAAAATATTCATCCCCTGAATCCCATCTCAGTTCAAGAGAAATCAAAATTCTTTTACCTGGGAATTCATTTTGCGTTGTTCTGCCTTGCTCCCAATGCCACTGCCTCCTACGGGCTTCTTTTTGTAATAATCTTCCAGTCATGAGAGGTATAAAGTCCTAGTGATAGCAAAAGTAAACAAATTGAACATTTTATTATTTAAGGTAATGAATTCATGTTATATTATGATAGTGTAATTTGCAAAAACCAAAAGAAAAGTATCCTGTAGGATATTCAAAATGTCATATCAAATTAAATCTACAGGCAAAACCTACCCTTCTGCTTTCTAAATGCAGAATGATTTCATGCTAAAAGTGTACATCCTTCAAAGGAAAAAAGCTGACACGGGACCAACAGATAGAGAGAACAGTGAATTAAAGACTTACAGATTAATCAAGACTGGGAAATCTGATTTGGATGACAGAGTATCTTTGGGGTTTTCATGAAAAGGAACATAAGGAACATATGGACAATCAATGTCAGATTAACATCCAAATATGATCAGATCCTGCACCTTTCAATACTGTATCATCACACTATGCCTAAGAGGTACCTTCCAAATAATTCCTGTGAGCTAATTAACTGAGCAGAAAGACATTGAGAAAATCCTGTCAGTATAAGTCAATGATTAAATCTGACACATGGCTTTTAATGTTTTTGAAAAATAGTTAGGTAAGAATTAGCGTAGATTAAGTAGATTTACAGATTTCAAAGGCCTTCTAACAGTTTAACCCTTTTACAATCATTTCAAATCTTCAGTAAAATAACACATTTTAGTCTCCTGTTTCTAAATCCAAAGGAGAGGAGAAATACCTTCCTGTTTACAATTTTGTCTCAGGAGAAAAGGAAAAAAAAAGCACTTCAATAAAAAGTAATAAAGAAAACCAATTCCTATTCACAGGAGCTAATTATGTTTACTAAAAAGAAAGTAGAAAAATTCAGAAATTACTTTCAGTAAAATGCAAATAGTAGCACTGAGGGAGATAAATAAAAACCCAATAGAATTGCTTGGTGTGATTTTGCAATCACAGCTTTCAGAAGCAGAGAGCTGAAAAAGAGTAAAAAGTTGCTTTCCAATAACAGAGAAATACTAATGTTACAACTAGCCAGTCAACTGAGGCAGAAAATGGGTAACTAGAAGGGAGTGACAGAACCAGCTTCTAGTGACATAGTGATAAAAAGGAGATAAAAAGCAGCAGAAAACACTGATGCAAACAAGTGTTTGTAAACACCAGATGAAGAGCAGCTGAAAGCAATAACTCAGGCTATAACATGGCTGATAAAGCAGCCTTGCAACATTCTAATCACCTACAGTCCCAGGACTCCTTTTTTTGTGAGGAGCAAATAACTCATTGTTTTGATAGAGCAGTAAATTTCATGCATAATTTTGAAGTGCTGAAATAAGATGCATCCCTTAGGAAAGCAGACAGTTTCCAAGTGATTGAGAAATGGACATTGGAAATGGAATTACAATGCAGTTTGGATAGAACAATTCCCATATGGAGAGATTCCTGCAGAGCCGTACATCCTTATTATTAGACTCCTCTTGGAAGCAGCATCCCTTCCACTGTTTGACTCTGCACTGGTAATTTCTGATCATTCCACCTCATCTCTACAGGAAGGGGGGATGTAACATAACAAAGGAACAGTCAGGCAGAGGTTATAAGAAAGGATGTACAAGCTTTATGTAAGTCTCCCACAGCCATCTATGGGCGCATGTGAACTTTGACAGAGGATTGCCAGAAGGCATTTGAGCAACTTAACTTGCTTCCTCCCTAAAAAGCAGGAAAGTCTCAAACAGGTTTTACATCTAACTGTGCCTCCACCCATACACTTTGCCAAATGCATCCCTCAGAACCCACCTAAAGGGCACATGGTCTAGCTAATAAGACTATGGCAAAGCCCAAAATGAAATGTCACTTCAGTACTATTAAAAACTGTCTCTAAGCATTTTTCTTCATTGTGTTTAAGTGATCCTGAAGTATAGGAAAATATGTGGACCAACCTTGAGCCAATAATAAATTCAACAGCAACGGAGCCTCAGAATGCAGATGGATGATGCAAATGTGTTGGGAAACAAATTATACACAGTAAAATAATGGAACATTACTCTTTGTATAATTAATTTGTTACTAACTGACATTAATTGTACCTTTCCTCTCAGATTTCTGTGAAGCTGTTCTCAATCACATAGTTTCTAATTTGCCTGAAGCCTTGTGAGGAAGCAGCATGTGCAATAACACAGGGCAATGCTTCCCATAGCTCCATGCTGTTACATTCTAAATGACTCCTCTTTGCACAGACTCATCGCTCTTTTCTATACATCTGTAATAGAAGTAGAGCCTTTACACTTGGTAAAGGCTTTTGTCATCTCTGTACTGTATACAACAGATTAAAGCTAGCATCAGGAAAGAATCAGAATTGATAGCTTTGAGAAGGCATTCTAGTTTTTGCTAAAAATATCCCTGCATACTCCCATTAATGATAACAAAAAAACCAAGTATGAGTCTTCTTTATGAGCATTCAGCTCTAAAATTGCCCCAGATCCTGACAAACAGCATGCAATTAAAATAACAAGATCAGAAGGAGAACAGAACTGGAATCAGATTTCTAAACCTCTCCAGAGGGTGCCATATCTGCACACATGTTGATAGGACTATTCCCTTTACTTTGGTGATTACACTGCAAACTGTTTATAACTCTTCCCTAGACTAATAAAAAATGCACTTGAATAGAGCTTCACCCACTGAGAGCCTAAAAGTTCTTTATGCATGAACTTTCCCTTTCATAAAGCAGATTCCTAACTGTTTCCACTGACCTGTTCGATGATCTGGGATCTTTTTGATGGTTTATATGACAGTAAAATTTTTGGTGCACATCTGACAAAAGTGCATCAGACACTAAAGATGGCAGAAGATTAAATTTCACCAGCTAGACCTACGTGATATTTAGGTCACCACAAAACTCTGTATAAATTGACAATCATCCTCACCATTATGAATTCAGCTTTTTTTTTTTCCCTTAGATATAATTAATTCTAAGATAAGTCAAGCAAAACATGATTAGGTGATACTAAGTAAATTTTAGGGACTCATTAACCTATCATTCCATATGAATTTTGGTTCTTGACTGTACCTAGTGAAACTGGGGAAAAAACCCAATGACCCATAGGGGTGTTTATGCAAATGTTAAGCCTTACTAAGCACCAATCACTTATTAGGAGAAACCCTGAAACATAGCAGCAGGATTTCCTCACCTTGCATCATTTTGACTGATAGAAAGAATTGGACATGGTGTGTATTGTTGTTCTACAAGGAAGAAGATATTGTTTCATAGTGTGATGTGTGTGATTAACTGTTCTTTGTTATCTTCTGTATTTTTCTGCAAGATTTCTGCCAATTTACTGTGGTAGCAAGTCTCCTACAGAAAGTGCAAATGGAAAAAGAGCTGTAACCTAGGAAGCTTTTCCCTACTGATACTCCTTAGGCTCTGACTGAAAAGTCAGTTGAAAGAACTCACAACTCTCAAATTCCAAAGCCAAAAATGAAAATTTGGCAGCTATCAAGTTGTAACCTGCTGAGTTTCATTCTGCATGTTTTAAGGTACAAGTGCTCCCCTCTGCAAGGGCAGAAACCTGACCCGCTTGCACATCCTTTTGGAAACTGTCCAATTAAAATATTTTCATTGGGTACCCACCATTCAATCTGAGTAATAATTTTTCCCTCCTTTTAACTAACCACAATTTACTGGTTCAGTTGAATTTACATTTTCCACAGCTCTTGAGAAGTGAAGATTTGAATATTACTGTTGCCACAGATCAGATGGGCTTAGTTATAGTTTAGTTGTGGCTTGCTTTATTTGTGAAGGATTTATTAAGATGAGAGGTACACAACGAATATTCCTATACCTGTTAGAGCTGGCTTCTGCCAAAATATTTAAATCTTTGGCACATATTTCAAGCATATACATAAGTTTTATTAAAGTTATGTACTTAGTCAAGCATTTAGAGGCACAACTCAAGCTTAGAATTACCAAATATTAAGTGCTAGATGATTATGTGATCTCATATCCATAAAACACACAGTTTCTTTTTGATATCTAACCTTCATGGCTTCAAAGAGACATGGAGTAAAATAAGCCACGTATCACTTGTTTGATTAGCAAGCTACTTCATCACTGGCTGCATACATTTTTTCATCTTGTTTTAGAACATACAGGTAGACCACAGCAATGTTGTTTTCATACTGGTTTCTTACTGAACTAATCCACACAGACTTATTTCTAAAGACAGTCTCCTAACGGAGTTTGCTTTTTTTTTGTACAGCAATGTTAAGAAGGTATCTAAAGCAAAACAGAAAAGGGACTTGAAACAGTGGGTTGAAATCACAGAGAAAGTTTTAAGAATAAGCTTGATAGAGGGACAGAATCTCTTTTTCCTCTGCCATCCAATATAGCCGCGGGAAAAATTCAAAAGCAAGATATGAAGTATTAAAGTCCTTTTGAAGTCATAACACAGACATTGTATACTCTGATTTCACATGAGTGTCTGGGGGGGATTTCACCTCACTGTGGAGTGCAGGTCTCCCCCAAACTTGTAATTAAAGTTAATTTTCAGATCTTTCACCCATTTAGTTACTTGCAAAGTTTACAACTATACTAAAATTTCCCCTAGTATTAGGCCAGCAACACTAAAAAGTTAATTGCTTATAAAAAAACAGTAATCTAAAAAATAAACCTCTGATATTCATTCTCATCACCTGTGCTTTGTAAGTGTTTGTTAAATAAACCCCAAAAACCAGAATCAAATTTCATCATATGGATAGTGCTGAGAAGGAAGAAATATGATTGCTAAGTTGCTAAAAAATGCTTGAATGTTTTCAGAGGCATAGGCCTGAGTCACTTAAGCATTTGATTCCTATTGATCTTAACGGAACCCAGGCACCTCTATTCCTTCGTGCATGTGAGACTTGCATTCTTAAGGCCTTTCAATCATGGTGAAAAAATGTACCCTATCACTTGCTAAATAAGTTCACTCTAGGTCGTATTTATGTCAGCTTTCATATGGGCAATGCTAGCAAAGAGAACAGCAATCATTTTCATGTAGCTTGGGGCTTGAAACAAGCTCTCACTTATACAGGAGTAAATTCTGGGTAATTCCATTTACTTCATTTGATTGGATCTGGCCTCTTGCCTCTGACACTGCCTGTGGTAAAAAAAAAACTGTACTGTAACATTTTTCCCCTACAAAATAAGATTGCATTTTAAGGAGAATGCTTACTAAGAGGAATGTCGAGTTTCTGCACTGCTTACAGAGACTGCTAGCCTCTCGATATGCATATTTAAGCACAAGCAATCAAATTTTTTTTGTAAAATGAGGGGGGAAGTCACGCACAGATATAATATTTACTACAAAATACCTTCCCCTTAAACACACAATTACTGTCCCCTCCCCACCCTCCAAAAAAGAAAATGTAAGTCTAAACACACAAGATGCCTGTGGTTATTTCACTACTTAAACTATATTGACAAGGGCAGAAAGATCCGTGCCAAGGATTAATACTCCAGCAGTTAAGAAAAAAAGATAACTTACATACCTAAACATCTTCTCTGGCACAGTAAATTATTTTTACTTTTTTTGTTTGCTCTGACGTAACTATTCTCAGCAGTATCCTGCCAGGCAGGCACAGGTGTACAGCTGCTAATGTGCCAGGTAACACATTGCTGAAAAGGGGAGCCAATTTTAAGCACTTGCAGAACACCTTTTATCACCCCCTTAGCAGAGTTCCAAGTTTGGCATATCTTTGCGACACTACTCCTCAAAACACTGGCTTTTCTAATTAAATATGGAATATTTGTATAATAACTTACTTACAGTTCCCTGTGATAATTATTCTTTCCACTGAAAATTATGGCAACTGGAATCCTCTGCACCGCAGCACATACTGTGTACGCCAAGAAAGAATCAAAGTGTGTCATCACTGTTGATAGAAGGATAAATATAGTTGAAGTTAGATTAATATTTCCAAGATTACTCATTTCTACTTCAAAAGAGAAGCAAAGATCATGTGCAAAATGACAGCTACCCATCTGGGACTAGAAAAGTCACCATATGGATGTCTTTTTGCTAATTATAGATAAATTTTTGAACTAAGGGATTTAAAAGTAGGGATCTGTCAGTTCAAAAATATACTTCCTCTCCTCCCTTATTCAGGGAGTGCTTTGGTGCTGGCTAATCAATTAAGCAGAGTGCTGGATCACAAAGATTTGCTTCACCCTTAAGAAGGCAGTTTTCTCCTACTTCACATAATAGACAGTCACATTTGTAGCTCAATTAAAGGAAGCTTATTACAATGATTCCATTATTATTCTTTTTCAGATCACAGGCACCTCTATAATCTTTTAGCCCAATGGACCTCATATAAGGCAGTCTTATGGCCTCTGATATTAGTGCTTCATGTATGATATCTCTACTTGAACGACAGCGTATACTCCTGAAAAGTCTCCCAAGTAGATTAAAAGATGTTTCAATAACATAATTATCACCTAAAGTAAGTTCTTCCAGAAGCAATTAATTTACATAAATGATTAAGTATGTATTCCTAATGTTGTGCAAGCTGGTTCCTCTTTCACTATAAGATTAATTTTTTTGTTGTATTTTGTCTGCTGAATTGACTGCTTAATTCTCTATCAAACTTCTGAATTGCACATATTTATAGACCTATCACATTGTTCTTCAGCCTTTGCTTTGATACACCAATAGAGTGGGCTTCTTGACCTTGGGAGATGTTTTCTATACTTTAACTCAGAAAACAGAGCTCCTCTCAACCCTGCAGCTTTTGGGCTCCTCCTAGAACAGCAAACACTAGACGATACTCCAATAGCAATTATATCAGTGCCAAATGCAGAGGCTGCACAGTCTTTTCATGCCTGCTTAGCATTTTATAGCATTTATACATGGATTGCATTAGCCTTTTTGTCACTACACTAGAAATTAACTTCAGCACATAAAGGTAGCTGATGTGAAGAAAACAGCATCCCTAATGAATGGGGAGAAATGAGCTTTTCCAGAAGGTCATTGAGAGCATTCTATGCTCATGACCTCTGACAAAGCCTCTTTTTCCTCCCCTCTGTTGAGTATACTTAAAGTTAGGCAGGGCAAGTACCTAGGATGTTACCCCTCCCTCCCAAATATGCTAGGGCTGGGGAGGGGCGTGGGGAAGAACTAAAAATATACAGTTAAGTTCTGACCAACATCTGCACTCTTCATTCCTCTCCAGAAGAGTTTAAGATACATCATGCATCTTCATCTGTACTTCACCCATACAAAGCTGGTATGAGTTCTGATTAATGTACAAGTCAGCATACAAGAGACATTTTTTCATGCTTTTCTTCTCCTGTCCTGGTAGAGTCTCACATTCTGTCCATCATTAAACCAAGCAGCTATCACTATTATGCATAGACCTAGTCCCTGTACCTGCCCTAGACACACCCAAGTACCTACTTCCTGAAGATTGCCAACAGACACCTTTGACATTTACAGTCTACACATCGGGGGACTAAGAATGAAAAGGCAGCTGGAAATGGTAACTGCACCTGATCTATTTCGTTTACTACTCAGAAGACAGCAATTTCGCTTTGCAGAGTCCCCAGCTGCCCCAGGAGCTAGTGCTTCCAGGGAAGCCAGCTGCCTGCGGGATCAGGGAAGGTGCTCTCAAGAGCTGGTGAGTAAGGGCCTTTTAATTCCAGCTTCTCCCATTACCTTCCCTCACAGCCTAAGGGGAAGAAAAATGTAAAGCAATAACCACAAGACATCACTTTACTTACATGACAATACACGTGGCAATGATCTAGCACAAGGACTCTCTACTGAGTAACATAATTCTCAATTTGAGCATTAGTTAAGTAATCCTTTATCCCATGTATGATTCTTATCCCATCAAGGAGCTAGCTTAATACAGCATTACTTCCTCCAACTATAATGCTACACCATTTAACTACAAGAGTTAGCTCCGTCCTCATCACTAAAGCCATATTTCCAATCATGTTGTCATGAAGAACTTAGAAGATTTTAATTATTTTTTTTTTATTTTACCCATGCCATGAAATCTGGAAGTTAAACCATGCATAAAAGCCTTTTGACTGCTGCAGTCACACTCCCCCACAAAGCATTTCTATCCCCACACAGACCACAATCTGCAAAACCATCTTATGCCACTTCAGACTCTATTAGCTTCAAGTTTTCCTCATCTTACTGTTTTCCACCCTTGCTTTCAAGAAGTAAGATTACAACACACAAATTATTTAGTCCTTCATCTAAACCAAAAAGCCTATACTTTCCTAGAAAAAACACAAGAAATAGCCTTCCAAAGGATCATCTAAAATTCAGCTTTAAACTCAATCTAACATCCATCCTATGGACAAGACCAGTAGTTCTTCTCAGCAAAACAAAGATACAGCAAGGCACTAAAATTCTAGGCCCATGTTCTGCACTATTAGTTTTTAAACACAAAACTAACCTGCCCCTGCCCTACTCACTCTCCTCACACCACCTCAGCAGCCATCTTGGCGCACAGGCGCCTACCATATTCACACTCCAGCGGACATCTGAGGAAGGGCTTTTCCCTTCCCTCATGCCCTAAAAAACTACCAAGCAGGGCTTCCATTACAGCTATTTCTCCTAGTCTCAGCTATGGCTTTGTAGTAACACCCAGCCCTTTTATGTAATTCAGAAATGACTCACAGATAAAGCAGTTGCACTCTTACCCGGCAGCAGACGAACCCTTCTGAAGTCCACAGTGAGCTAGGCAGCAGGCCTCAGACATCAGCTTTTAAAGATTCTCCATGTCTCCTGAGGCAGGCTCCAACTGCTCCCACTGCCCGTGGATCCAGCCTCCTGCCCAGCTGCTTCACCTTAACGCCCCACAGCTGCCCCTGCCCACAGCCCCTCACAGGGACCGGCCCCTCCCTTCAGCACCTGCTGAAGCCCAGTCACCCCCTCAGCTGTGCCTTCTAGAATTTTCTTTTGAGGACTGAAATTGAATCGAAGCCTCCTTATTAGTACAAAAACTTCAACTTTAAAAAAAAATAAAAATAAAAATGGCAGGGGGCGGATTTAGGAGTTGTAGCACTGAGCTTTCTGAGCTTTTAAATACGTAGCTCTGAATTGGGTCTGAATACCTCAGCGATAGGCACAGAAAGGCTCGGGGAGTCACAGGCCTCACAACGAGGTCCTTAACCATTACTGCGATGATCAAAGAGCTGCCTAAAGGCAGCACGAACAGAAACATTCGGGATAAGCTCCTGAAAAACTTACTTCCCGTGAGAATCAATCGTTTATGTGCTAATGAGAGGCAGCATCTGCTTCCACTTGAAGGTTGCAAGGCCGAACGTGAAAGAATTTAAAGGTTTGGTTTTGCTTTAAAGGATCTGTGTTTGCCGGCTCTGCCCTGTTGTGTTCAGCAGAGCGCTAATCTGCAGTAAAGCAGTCAAAGTCAAGCCTCCTGCTTATCTGAAGAAGTAACAGTAAAAACTTTTCTCACTTTTCTGGAGAGAAAACTATTTTTCAGGACTCGTCTAGGCCTTTCTTTACCCCTTCCACCAAAGCCCTACCACTCTACAGAAAGTAATGCCACACGTATGGGGCTGGAGAGAGGGAGCAGAACTCTGCCGAGGGCTGTGGGGTGTGCCCCCAGCTAACAGGGCATGGGTAGGCAGACGCCGCTTCAAACAAAGCATAAACTTCTGTAGCCCCCATTCTGGTTCTTTGCTCTCCTAGGCTGGATTTTTAAACCAGATGACTGTACAGTGGATCATGCTTTAAAGCAATTACCTCCAAAACGTAGAATCATTTTAGTAAAATATCTAATGGTTTTTGGCAGCTGATACATCTAGCGAACTAACTCGTGGGATGGTAGCATCCCATTTACATATTTTCCAGAGATGTCAATGTGTTACAACAGAAATCAGGTTAGTTCTTTGCTGCTTTCACCAGGCTTAGTTTGCTTAGGATGGCTCCTTTTGCATTCAACTGGAGGACCACAAGGACTAAGGAAGAAATTTCACATGGAGTTTCTACTAAAGAGAATACCTCTCCCAATTCCCCAGTGCTCAGTGCTCCCCCGATGAAATTCGGGGGAAGAAAGGAGGAAATCCTTTAGAAGAACAAATAAAAAGAGAATTTTGTCTGTCTGCTGACAAAAGCATTGGTATTGATGGAGTTAAGGGATTGGCACAATCAAGTTGTTTATCTGCTGAAAATATGAAGCAGTGTGAATCATTACAATTCCAAAGAAAAGAAGATATATTTGAAAATGAACAACAGCATATGCTTATGCTTCCTTAAAATTAGCTTCAGGCCACTTGTTTGTATCCCATGATAATACCAAGCATGAAACAAAAGAAGAAAGTTTATATATTGCAGATTTCCTTTAGGAGTGAGTCCAAAAGTACATGGGTATGCAATGAGCACTGCTCGGGAGAAAACACATTTGAGGTTCTGTTGTACCAGAACTGCTAGTAATGCAGTCACTAAATACAGTAACTAGAAAGTTTGGTGTTTTAAATGTAGATCTTCCCTAAATAGGGAAAAAGTAATGTGAATTACAGTCCTTTTGATACAATGCTAATTTTCTAAAAACATGCAGACATATTTAGAACAGGATATAAGGCAATGACCTGTTTAACAAAAAGGTACTTCAGAACAAATGGCATGGGGTGCATGGTGGGGGATGTTTCTGTGTGTTGTAAGTGTACAAACTTTTAATCACTGACAAATCATGCATTCTGATGTAATGACCCAAATTAAAGCAATTAAAAAGTATATACCCTATACAGCATACTATAGTACTACGGAGTTAATGCTATTTCACATATCTACACCTAAGGCAAAAAATGATTGCAAGCAACTACAAAATGAAATCATCAAATCCTGAACAGAATATTAGAATATCAACCCAGATGAAAATCAATATACTGTATCTGAAAAGACTTTAATAAAGCCACTCATGAATTCATGGCATGTTTCTTTGCCTTACCACAGACTAGCAAATATCAAAGTAGTTAGAATATGTAACTTGAACAACAAATTCCTTTTCTTTTATAGAACTTTAATTGGTAAGGATGCTCTACATGCAACCTACCACTCAAATCTACTGTGGATATCTTAAAAGGAACTTATTTCTTAACACCAGCCACTGTGCCATATGTCATCTGTTCTAAGTACCACCTCTAACCTGTATTACAATAATGATTTTGCTAATAGGTTATTCTAATGACTGGTTTTTTTTTTTAACTTCATCATTAAATAATATAAAGAAAAAGAAAGAGCTTTGCCTGCATGGAAGAAGTATTTGTTTCTCTGCTCACTATAAATTAGATTTTGTTAAGTTTTACAAGATGAAAGGTTTTAGTAGGACACTTCTTCCCTAGGCAATATTCTCAAGTTTTATGTTTATATCAAGTAAAAGAACTTTTATGTGACATCATATATGTCCATTGTGCTTTGCAGACCTGTAGTCACAAAATAGAAAATAATGCACCTAACAGGCTGGCTGAACAACAGGAATTGCCTTCAGGCATTCTGATTGTTTGCACAGCAAAGAAAAAATAAAATCAGGGCAAGCTGGCAGCTCAGCAGCCTCATTTGCACTCTATGGGGACTGGGCTGGCACTGATCAAGAAGGGGTGGCCTACGACCTGTCCCTTGTGTAGAGCCAACACAAGCAGAGCTGCTGCTGAGGTGATAAAGGTTCCAACGTGGCACTACCCTGGAAATGTGTTAACACCAGCCACCATGGGAAATATCAGATGTCAGCAAGCATAAGGTGCTTGTAGGAGGGCTGGCAAATGAAGGCCTCTCATTAATCTCTTACAGATGAATGATGCCTTTGCTACATTCTCACACAGGTGTTTAAGGAGCCGACTTGTCTTATGTTTATTATCCAGAGTACAAGAACCTGCACTGAAATCAGAGAAGCTGCCACTGGAGATGTGCTCCCTCTATTCTCAGTAGAATACACCTTGATCTTCTCTAGCATAGCTAGAGGAGAGGAGGAAACTTCACAGAGGGAACCTATTTTTCCTATGCAGTAACCTAAACTTTTATAGTTCAAATAAACATTCAGCCCAGCTTCTAAAAAAATATATAGAAATGCTAGTCTCAGTAAGTACTGATTAAGCTTTTAAAAGCTATGAGAACTTTAATTGTGTTTTTTCTTTTTCTTTATGTGTGTGCAAATGTATTATTATGACAATTAACAACAGATTCTAGCTTCAAAGCCATGGCTGTGTATGGCAACCTCTCTGATGACTAGGTTCCAGTGAAACAGTCTACACACTGTCCATTGAACAGCAGGATGAATTCTAGAGTAAGGTACTACCACATCATGGCTTAAGCATGAGATCAAAACCCCGTCCTGTTCTTGTACCAATGAAAAAGTTTTTGGGAATATAATTGGTTTTCATGTATGATCTTTGCTTTCACCTGAAAGCTGTGTACATTACTCAGGTGACCACAGTAACAATGACATTACAATAGGATAGATTTTTAAAAACTTAGTCGTGCTGCTTAATATTGTATCAGGGAACTGAGATACATTGGCCCTAAGGGTGCCAGAATCACAGAACCTCACAGTAAAGAATTTCTTTCTGATATCTATCTATCCGCTTTCAGTTTAAAACCATTACCTCTCATCCTATTGCTCCACTCCCTGATAAAGAGTCCCCCCCATCTTTCCTGTAGCCCACTTTAAGAACTGGAAGGGGCTATAAGGTCTTCCAGGAGCCTTCTCTTCTTCAGGCTGAACAACCCCAACTGTCTCAGCCTGTTCTCATAGGAGAGGTGCTCCAGCCCTCTGATCATCTTTGTGGGCCTCCTCTGGACTCAATCCAACAGGTCCATGTCCTTCTTCTGTTGGGAGCCCCAGAGCTAGATGCAGGACTCCAGGAAGTGTCTTACCAGAGCAGAATAGAGGGGCAGAATCCCCTCCCTCGACCTGCTGGTCAAGCCACTTTTGATGAGGCCCAGGATGTGGTTGGTTTTCTGGGCTGTGAGCACACATTGCCAGCTCCTATTGACCTTCTCATTCATCAACACCCCCATGTCCTTCTGAGGGCTGCTCTCTATCTATTCTCTGCCCAACCTGTATTTGTGCTTGGGATTGCGCCAGTCACGTGCAGGATCTTGCACTTGGCTTTGTTGAACTTCATGAGGTTTGCACGAAGTTGACCCTTTCGGTTTTCTTTGTTATTTTTTCCTGTCTTTGCTACTTTTTTACATAAATGGAAACGCAACTGCATCAGCAAATCAGTATTATGAAATCTTTAGAAATAATGATACTTAGGTATTTAATAATGTTTTCAATTGAAATAATTAAGACTTTCCAAACTATATTTTTGAAACGAATACAAAAATTTAACTGTGGCAGTATGAAGTATAACCAAGGTAACCAAAACAAATCCTACTGTTTGTTCTGCTATACTGCCCAGCATATCCACTTTGAACATAATACTATGAGGTGCTACACATGACATCTAGGAAGCTTAGAACATTTGATTGCTGCTGTTCTCTGGCTAGTTCTTTGAACTGATGTGTGCTCATGTAATAGAAAGTTATCAGATGCATAATCTTGTGCAGCAGCAACTACAGACTGTGGAACAAGTTTTAGAGTGAGTTGGCACTATAATTCTACAAGATGTTACTACACAATAACACAGTGTGACCTAGAAAAAAAAAGTGATGGTTGACCTGGCACTCATGTCACGGATGTGTATGGATTATGCTGCTAAGAGCTGCTGGTCTTGCTCCTTTGTTTACAAATATAGCCCATGTGTGGATTTCTACAAGAAGCTCAGAGGAAGCTCAGCATAGTTTTGCAGATTACTGGAGCCAAAGCCGTAGTTCAGAAGGCATGCTGTTTGACCAGTTATTCAAAATACACTTCCAAATCCTTAGCTTCATCAAGAAGGAGAGAAAAGTTAAGCCTGTCATTCACAAAGTTATGCTTTGTAGAACAGTCTGTATAAAATTATCCACTGTTTCAACACCCATGCAGTGTTCTATGTCAGTGGGTTAAACCACAATTCCATTTTTGTATAATAATTTTAACAAAGCATTATTCTTCGTTGGTATGTGACATTGCCAGGATGGTCTCAGAAAGGGAAATCAAGGGCTGCTATCAAAAATGTGAAGCACAATGACTGTGCTTTAATACACAATGTTTCAAGCTTCCCAGGAAAATTTAACAGTTCTTCACGTTTCAAATAAATGTCTGACTTAACAAGTGCTTGTGCCATTACCTATATTTAAGTGTGTGACGTTGTCATTTCTTCTTCCATTTCCATCCTCTGGAGAACATAACAGAGAAAACAGAAAATTTCCCAAAAAATATCTTCTAGTCCCTATGGCCTGAGGACAAAACAAATATAAACATACACTTCAAGGCATGAAGTCATTCAAGAAAGTTGTAGTTTAAACTCTCTTCTATCTCTTGCTAGTACAGTTGTAATACAACAAACTAAGATCAGAAGCACAGCAAAATGGGAGACAGACCCTGAGTCAGTATATATGTGTGGCTTTGAAAAGTGGGTTTGAGTTCAAAAGTAGGTAAACTCCTTAGGTCCAAATAACATTTAAAAAAATCTTGACACCCCAGAAAATTATCAGGAAACCAAGCAATCAAGAAGCAGGTAACAGTTCTGTACATTCTGTCAGTAGCCTTTTCTCACAGGATATAAGAAATGAGCTTTTCTAGCACATGGAGAGAAAGGAGGGGCACAGTATGTTCTCTTTTTAAGGAACCTTCTAGAAAAGTAGTTTGACAGGTAGGTATAAGTTAACATCATTTAAACATTTCTATAGCTTGGGTAAGTGTAACCTATTAGTGCAGGATGATGTAACCTATGTGACAAGAGGCTTGAAACTGGGGAAAGATGAAAGAGGATGCAAGATGAAAGAGCTACAGTATGTGATGTGCAACTTACACCATTATTCCTATCACCCATGTCCCCCAGCTCTCATAGATTAGGAGTGAAACACGATCTGCATATAAGTATGAATATATTGAAAGAGCTATAGGCAGCAACCGGAGGAGCAATGAAATTGGACAAGTATTTGAAGGACACTTCAAAGAGTTTTACCCTAGGGAAGAAAATTTGGTATTTTTTTAATCTGGTTTTTTTTTTCTTCTTATGGTGCATTTGCACTGTAAGAAAAAAGTATTTCACCTTCCTTCTGTGCACTGAGAAACAAATCCAGCAAATTTGGGAGATTACCTATTATATCTTGGGCTTTATTACTAAATATAAAAAAATAAACTTCAATATTTCATTCCAATTTCCAAAAGAAGTCATTACTACATATTTTATTTTCCAACTCTCTTAGAATTTCTAAATCATTTCACTGGCCTGGCTGGTTTTTTATTTACTACTTTTAATACAAGACTAGTTGGAAGTCCTCCTTTCAAAAATCTATATTTAGAATGTATATTCAAAACATATAAAGTAACATAACATTTTCCTCATTGTATTTCAATGGCATTTTCATATGAAACCCTGTAACTTTACAGTTTCATATGTTACAGAACTTCAATAAAAATTCTGACAAAAGCCTTTCAAAACGCCTATGTGTAACTTGCTGCCCAGTGCTTACATAAGCCTCCAGCAGGTGAATAAATGGCAGAAGAAAAATACCTTTTATCCTAGAAAATTTTTGGAGCTTTCCACTGCGATAGCCAGCACCCTGCAATAGAGTCTTTGCCGTGGAATGAGGTAAAAAAGAGCAGCATCTATTGTACTGGCAGAATCGCTAAAACGTAACTGTTTAGGTTGTGCACTTACCTTGTTAATAGCACAGACTGCGTTAAAGAAGCTGGGACGTAGTATATGATTGAACTTCTGTTATTTGTGTCACTTATTAGCTGCCAGATATAGAACCTGTGAGGGCAGAAATAAAATGGACAAAGAAGATTCAGCATCATGTCCTAGTGCGTTACATCTAGCCACATGACAGATGGTTATAAATCTTTAAACTTCTACGGTTGTTGCAAATAGCTAACTCAAAAACAATAATGTAAAACCCACTTTAAGCAGATTATTTTAGTGTTCTCGTACCTATACACTGGTGTGTGAGGAAACCAGGACCTAACTCCGTAAAATCTCCAATGTCTAGAAGTACTTTACATCCTGTGTATGTGCCCTTCTCTGATATATGGTGCTTGCCCTCTGCACTCCCCTCTCCTCATGGTGCCTTAGATCTCCTGTCTCTGTGAGGAGCTCTTTCTTCCTCCTCAAACATAGCCCTAGCAGTGTATGTAGGTGTATAATACCCTCCTTGTTTCTAAATATTTTTACAGATCTCCAGGATCTCATCACTGAACAGCTTAGGCAGTCACAGAAAGAGCCAGAGACAAAATTCGGGCCAACGTCTTGTGATCATCCATGCCTCTGTAGGAATCACTAAGCTAAGGCTTTTGAAAATGTTAATTTGTTTTGAGGAACACATTTTAAATGTTTTTTGTTAGCTTGTTCTGATTTTTTTTCCCGCATCCTACAATATTTAAAGGACATTAAAACTTTTATAACAGTTGGTGTCTCATTCAAGGCAAAAATAATATACTTTCAGCTGTCTTGCTTTTTATGAAGCTTTTAAAGAACCTTTATTATCTGCAAACAATAGTTGACGACTGAAGACAGAATTACTATGTGGGATTTTTTCCAAAGGGTAAACAGATTTCTTCTTTTGTTTTGTCATTCTTTTTTCTCTCAGTATACTTTGCCCTTCTCCCTTGGGTAGCCTCCAAAGCTCTGACTTTACATCCCCTATGTACGTACTAAGAAACCCACAGTCGAAATCAATAAAATAATTCAGATTGGAAGGGATCTCTGGAAGTTATCGCATCCAGCCCCACTCACAGCAAGGTCAACTTCAAAGTTAGATCAAATTTTTCAGGGCCTTGTTTGAGTCTCTCCCCGGATGGAGATCCCACAATATCTCTGGGCAACCTGTCCCAGTGTTGGACTGCCCTCACCATGAAAAATCTTTTCCATTATATCCAGTTAGAATTGTCCTTGCTGCATTTTGTGTCTATTGGCCTCAGTCCTTTTGCAGTGCACGCCTGGAGGACTCTGGGTCTGCCTTCTCTATAACCTCCCATTAGGTAATTGAATTCAGCAATTAGATTTCCCCGCAACTTGGCCTTCTGTTTCTCAGACTGAACACATGTAGGTCTCAGTCTCCTGCTAGTCGTCCTCCAGCTCCCTAATCATCCTCATGGTTCTCAGCCAGACAGGCTCCAGTACGTCAATGTTCTTCTTGTACTGGGGTCAAAAAGGACACAGTACCCCAAGTGTGAGTGAAAGTTAAGTTTGCCTCAGATACTTATTATTTAGCTATATTTAGAGTAAGCAAAAAACTTCCAGTTTTCTCTCAGTATCTGCAAGCCACAAGGAATTCTTGCCAGTTGTGTGGCTAGAGAGTATTTTAGGGAAAGGCCTCACATGATATGAGTTTCATATGCACTCGAAGTAACAGTTTTCCACAAGTACCTCAAAAGTCAAACGATCGCATTTTCTCCTTTAGGATGCATGCGTCTCTCATGCATCCTAGGATGCACGTAAAAAAATCCTAGTCCAAATCTAACAAAAGTAATGTATCTGAAGCAGTATATCATGTTTAAGAAAAACATAGTGAGTTAATAACTCTCCCTAAAGGCAGGGTATGTTAACAATCTATCCTCGCCCTTTGTCTCTGTTTCTACCCGATGTTAACGGAGCCTATCAGCAAGGCCGCTGATCTATTTCCACAGCAGGTGTTCTATAAAACTTCTGTTATACATATGAAGGAGCTTGTGAGGCTCACCAAATAAAACTCTGGTGCAGAGCTGAGAGGACATCCCTAGTTTGTATTCAGTTTATAAACTGTTCTTTGACTACAGATTGATTTTAAAGAAATGAGAAAAAGACCAAATGAAAAGTAGTAATGATTTGAAGTCTGATCAATTGAAAGTAAAGGTTGAAAATTCCTTCACCAGTCTGTCCACGTATTTGTTCTCTGAAACAGGTCTCAAAGGAAAGGGCCTAATAAATAACATTTAATCATAGATTCAGGGTTCCTATTCTGAAAAGCATAAGAACTAGAAACAAGGACAGAAATGTTGGTCACAAGGGGACAAATACATCCCTGTTCTAATTCTACTGGAACCTACAATCTTGAGTTGTAT
Source organism: Calidris pugnax (assembly GCF_001431845.1). Classification (NCBI taxonomy): domain Eukaryota; kingdom Metazoa; phylum Chordata; class Aves; order Charadriiformes; family Scolopacidae; genus Calidris; species Calidris pugnax. The sequence goes on from NW_015090794.1 coordinate 7,494,518, forward strand.
TCCACAAAATACAAACTTGAACAGATATTTCAGTAATAATTCAGGAGAAGATTTTACAGAAGAATAGTTATTCAATAAACATCAAGTGCAAGTGATAATAACAATGTTCAAACTGCCTCAAAGGATCTTCTCTGCAATAAATAAAACTAAGTTAACACCCTGCTCAGAAGTATACTCCCATATATAGCTTAGGGAAATGAAAATCTAACCTCTGTCATTAGCCTACTAAGTAGCTTTTCACAGTTGTAAATTCTCAGGAGCCTTTGTAACGTGGACTCATCTGTACCTTTAGAAGCTAACATGCAAAACAATTACATGAGCATAGCCTGGATCAGTTAATCTGGTGTTTTGTAATGCCTTCAGCTTCAAGCACTAATTGTTCAATGTTCTGTTCTCCAGAATATATTCACAAACAATTCCCATGAGCCTGAAAGTCCTTGCTAATTACCCCAATGATATCCATTGCTGCTCTCCTATCATCTAGTTCTGTGATTCACCTCTATTACTCCTACGTGACCAGTCTTTGCTGAAGTCTGCCATCCTCTTGATCTAATCCAGCCTCTCCCCTCTCCTTCCCCAAGAGACCAAGTCCAAATCATCATAATCTTCATTTCAGAAAACAATAAGCCTTATGGAGGTAAAAAAAAAGCAGTTCCCTGTGACAGAATTGTAGGCTGCCACGTCCTCCTGACAGAATGTATATATTCTGTTCCACAAGACACACGTATAAGGGCAATGTGACCCACTTACTCCAGGTCATACTTTACTCAGTTGCTGGAGCTTTCATAGGTACACTCAGAGCATCAACCATTTATATAACCAAAACACAACCCATCAACCCAAATAATGTGTTAACTTGTGGAACACTAGCAGGAGAGCATCATCAGTCCTAAGGGTGAAATAAAGCAAGTGTAAAGTTCACATTGCATACTCTGGCTGATTTGTACACCCGATCATCTGGACCATGATTCCTGATCCAGGTGAATCTATAGCACTGAGAAAAGTTATTAATGATCACCTGATAAAGGTGTAGCTTAACTTTGAAGAAAGATGTATAATTTCGTGGTGCCCTTGCAATAGGCAAGGATGACTCTCTGTGTAACTATAGCAAGCTCTTACGGCAGAGTGCCTTCCAGAAAAGTACTGCTGATGTCTAGGCTGGTATATTTAAAAACAAGATTGACTGCAGGCTATTTATAAGTACTTCTGCTTGTGCACACTAAAACTGAAAGAGTTTAAACTAAGAAAATGCACTGATTTCATGTCATTTGTTTCTCCTTCAACAGAAAATCGAGCAACCCCCTCCCCCAAATTCCCAATAGCTAGGCAGAAGGAAAAGAAAAGTAAAAAGAGTGATATGAAAATGTAGCTAAAAGAAAAAAAACATTTTTTCAAAATTGCTTTCTGTCTTGGAGAGATTTTAAGATGAGCAAATCTGCTTTCTGATTAACAGATTCCTTATATTCCTTCCACCTGGATCTCTTGCCTAGTCCTCAAGAGGAAATAGTAAACTCAAGAATACATGAAACCTTTTAATATAGTAGATAGTTGAAAATGGTGTGGTAATACTTCCTTTTTATCTTGACGTGAAGTTTCATTTATTGCTGATGCACTAAATTGACAATTGTCCTAAAGATTCCTTCTTCTTGGGAAGAAATAAAAGTACAAAATTTCTTTTTCATACAGTGAACAATAAAGTCACGTGCAAAAGAGTGATGGTAAATGCACAAGACTTTCAGACCAGAAACCTAGAGAGATATTTGAGAAAAGAAAATAAGTGTGAAAAGCAATATTTTAAAGTTTTTCTAACAGCTGGAGCTTTCTTGAGTCAAGATTTGACTTTCTTGAGTTGGTGTTGGGATATTTAATCTCCCTGGGTATTCTGTAGTGTTTCTGCTCTCTTGGCCCTTACTATGCTGGAAACCTAGATGGCCTGAGCGAAGCTACAAAATACACTGTTGCATGTAAGGGTTTAATAATATGATGTTTGCTTTAGTTATTGTGCCTGGGAAAAAAAAACTTGGATGTTTATTAAAAGTTTCCCAAAACTTCAGTACCCAGATAATACAAGTATTATTATATCAATAAAATTACCTTAAATTCCTGATAAAGTGTCAGCACATGAACACGTAAATTCATCTTCTGGTGTAAGAGGCTGAGGGGCATGATTTGGAGGCAGGCAGAAGGAGAGAGGTTAATGGAAATAACAGAATGTTTGGAAATCTCAGTGGAGTTGAAGCAGTAACTACAGATCAGCATCTCACTAAATTAACTTTTCACCTTTTAGTGCACTTTGTGACTGTCATAGGTTATTTTTTTTATGGTGACAAAACAGTTTTTTGAATTAGACCATCATTCTGACTGCAGTTGTTAAAGTGCAGTTCTGCAGCCTAGGATTGCTTAATAATTGTTAATATCACTGATATAACTTTTAAGTCCTTACTGGATTTGGAACATTATTTTATCATTTGCAGTATTCTAAAATGAAAAGAGGAAGTGTTCTACAGACAGCCTGTCAGTAGAGGCAGAGAGATTCAAATAATGTGAAGTTCCCATCTGAAGCAAGCTCCTAAACTATTGGATGAGGTCTTAATCCCAGTGTTACTAGGCAACATGTTGACAAAATCAAATGTAATTTTTATTCTCTGTGAATGTTTTGAATATTCTGATCTCCAGTTTTTGGTCTCTTCCATTATTTGCTCACTGTAATTACACTCTATATTTGTGCTCAGTGCAGTCTAAAAAAGTTGATTTCTGTCAGAGTTTTCTTTAGGACAAAGCTAAATGTATCCTGAAAATTAGTTTTTGAATAAACATCCACCTGGAAAGACTGCGGGTGATGAATTAATCCAAAAGATTTGCTAGGAAGGTATTTCATAATGTTGGAATGAGATTTCAATTTCTTAAAGATTTTATCTTCACTGATCCTGTTCAGTGCCAAGACCAATAGTTTAAAAAGAATCCTAATCGCATCACAGTTTTATAAAGGAAGAGCCCTCAGTCCCAAGAAGGGCAAAGCCCACTATGCTAGTTGATGTACATGTACTGCATAAGGAAGAACTCTGCTATCTTTTTTAGCTTTTTTTTTTTTTTTTTTCATATACCTATTACGTTAGGTTAAGAGACAAGAACAAGAGGACCTTACATGTGTTTCCCCCAGCTGGGACTGGTGAAAAAGCTAGAGGCTGAATGTTGAAGATGGCCTCAATTTCAGAGCTGGGTGAGTACTCCAGTTTGAATTTTACTTTTTTACTGAAAAGACCATGTGTAAGTCAGCCAGTGCTTGGCTGACACAAACTTGCTTCCATTTCTTTCAAAATATTTCATAATTTTTGGAATTAAGAATTATTATCTTGCCCATATTATTCTCCACCGTACAAATAAACTGAAAAATCATTATATATCCAGCTTTCTTCAGCTCCAGTCTATTGCATTACTCACAAGACTGGTCTTAAGGTCTTCTTCAATAGGCACTTGCATTTCTGATTTTACTTATGCCAAGTATACTAGCATGCCTGATTTGGTTTATTTTTTAAAACAAATTTTCCCATTAAATGTGATTTTAAAGCAAAATCAATCAACCTTGTGTGTATGTAACGGTTCACAGCTTTCGTAGCTCTGTTTGAAAATGTATCAGATTGAAATACTCCATGTAGTATTCATTCTTTGTTCACTTTGTTCCTTTCAAACATGTCACGCAAATGAAATAGTTTGTTATTGATGTTGGCCCATTAAGAAATCTGTTTCATGCTTGCACTGGCTGTGGTATATTGAGGCCATGGAAAAAATGACAAGAGAGACCCATTTTCCTGTATTTGCGTCTGCAGACAATACCCATTTTCTAAGCATCAGACAACACCATCAGAGCTCTGAGCTTTGCTTTTCATATCCCAAACCTCTAGTCAATGTATGAAGAAGAAAAAGTAATGCTTAGTTAATAATGAAAGCTTAAGCAACTATTCAAAAGAAGACTGAATGACTTGCAAATGCAATATAATTGGTAATCAGGTGGGGAGGTTATCCAAAGTAACTGATTTGTGCATCTGCTCCTGTCCATAGAAACTTCACAGCATTCTTATGCCTGAATTTCATTTATGCTGCCAAATCCACCTCAGTGTAACTATTCTACATGTTATTGAATATCATGGAAATATAACAGATGCAAGCTGACACATCATTTTATTTCCTTCTATTTTAGTCATGGCTACGTATTTTAAAACCTTATGCCAAAATATGGGACCTCTATTTATGACAAAAGGGCATGAACCTCTGCCATTTCGAGAACTAAATTTTGAAATTCAAACAAATTGAAGTAGGATTTCACTTGGCTGCACTAAATCCAAACTTCCTTCTTAAAAAAAAAAAAAAAAAAATTAACTGACAATTTTCCCTCCTTTTTTTTCCCTGTAGCTACCAGTTTCACATCACCACATGACCTATTTACTTAAAAAACAAAGAACGAACAAAACGCCTCTTGGATCTTTAAAAAAAACACTAACAGGCTATTTTCAAAACATAGAAATCACAGAAAAAAATGGAGATGTCTCATTTGGTCTATGCTTATCTGAATATTAAAAATGTTGTTGCAATTATGATTTTATATTTTAACTCTGAAACAAAAATTACTAGGCTTTAAAAAATAAAATGGCTGAGTTATTAGAGTCTGTGAATTGCCTGCTGTGCCCAGGCAGTAATGTTTTCTAATGTGTATGTCTATATCAATATAATGACAGCACCATGCTTCAGATCAACTGGATACTAATTACAGATTTACCTGATAGACTGGAATGGCTCCCAAGGAGCTGTTGCACTCTATTTAGCAAGTAAGTGATTCTCCTAAAAGCTGCATAAGGACTTGTAATGGTAAATAATCTCATCTGGATACCATTTTGTAATATGCTTTTCTCAAAAGAAGTTTGATGAGCTTCAGCTAATACCTTGCAACGATGTGGTAGGCCACCGCAGATACTTGGAGCTCCAAACGTGGGGGTTTTCCTTGAACCCACAAAGTCCATTTGCATAGAATAGAGATTACAGCCCTCGAAGCAACGACTCAACTGTCAGACCTAATGTCTTTAACACCATGAAAAGGAGAATTCTCCATTTCATGCATTAGGAGAGCCAGGATACATCCATTGAAATTATGAAGCAGAATATTCAACCAAAAAATGAAATCATTCTTCAAGCAACACTCTATTAAATTGTGGATCTCATGAGTGCAAGAAATTATGGAAGCAAAAAGAAAAAGTAGGTTCAAAAAAGATGAGCACAGGGAATGCAGCTAGCACATCGTTAACATGGTCTGGATATAACCTTACAGTCAAGGGTGATCTAAAGCTTTGATTTTTTGAAAATAAGAGGATGGGATGATGGAATAATTGCTTTAAAGACCCTAAGTACTTTCTACTGATTTTTAACATCACTGAAGCAGTAGAGGCTGGTATAGAGCCCATAGTGTGTACGCTAACTCCCACTGGAGAGCAAAACCAATCCCACTGCAGCTGGTGGGAAGGTGTTACTCAATGTGAGCAGAGTATCAGGTTGTGAGCTGTAATCATTGTTTACACAAACTTGGAAAGCCTTACAGAAAGACTAAAAAAGACAATTTTTAATGAACGCTCTCCGAAGAGGTGATTAATTTGTTCATGACCTGTTACTAAAAATGTAATCAGTGAAGTGTAAAAAAGGTTTTATACTCAATATAATTGCCTGCCTATAATGTAATGGTAATAATGAAAACACCTACAGTAAAGGCTTGTTAACTCAGTGTGGGATATATGATCCCTTCTGCAGTTTAAAGCAGAGAAATTAGTCTGAGCCAGCATCAAGAAGAATTAGACACTTGCTTACGCTCGTTACATCTTTTTGTTTCAAAAGCACAGTAGCATAATCAATTGTTCCCATCTCATTTAGAAAATCAACACTTACAGTTCCTATTATGAATCATCGTTCTCCTTGTCTATCACTTAAAGCAAATATGTTTTGCTGTTCTTAGATTGTTCTTGTCTTTCAGGTTTTTACTTCTGGATAATAAAATGCACATCACTTATTTCACTAGGTAATTTGGTGATTTCTGAAACATGTACCCTGGGCAAAGAAATGAAAATTACACACACACAGAAAAACATTAACACACAGCACAAAATATTCTACAGTTTATAAATGTTGTATTCAGATACATTGTGAACAAATTCTTACCATCTACCTAGGCTGCTTAATATCTTGCTCTACAGGAAAATTTCACATTTGTCTTTAAATAACTTACATTGTATCCAACATGGTAGAAAAAGCGTTTGCACTCTTCTGGATCTGAATTAAATCACTGGACACTGGGAGGAAAAAAAAGAGAAGTGCTGAATAATTCTAAAATTGTGGCACAATTTTCACAAGAATATGGTACTTCTTTGTTTTTGCACTGTAGAGTTTTTTCCTGACATGTTACTCGGGGAAAAAAAAATAATCTACAAATGGTTAATAGTCTATAACTCATCATTACAGATCAAATTCTTACTTCAGAACTCTAGGTAGTATCTTATCCCTTCACGTCGAGATTTATTCAACAGAACTAATCTGAAAATGACACAGCATTCGACATTAGTAATTATAAGCCTGCTCTCTCATTTTCTGCAGATACTTCTGGGGTTTGTTGCAGTGATTTTTGGCTTTTGTTTTTAAAATCACTAATAAAATGTATGAATAAACATATGAAAGTGAAGTGAGTCCAAACAGCAGATCATAGGTGAGAAATTATTGGAAAAACAAGGGCAGAAACAGCAATTCCCTGACCCCAGGGAGTAGAGAGTTTTATTTATCTTTTGGTTTGTTCATTTTTTATAGGGCAGAGGTCTGTATTTTGCTAAGCTGTAAAGGTTCAGATCTTCCTAATTTCCTCACAAATAATCACACCAGAAATAGCTCAAGAAATGATTAATAGGAAGCTCCAGTTTCTTATTATTGCTGGCTTTATCTAATTACTGCATGTTGCTTTACACTCAGATATACACACATGCATATAAACGCTTTACACCTTGCCTTACAAAAAATAAAATTATAGAACTCCTGCAATCAGATTGAATGTAATAGGATTATCTGTTGAGTCTATTCACTAAGTGCCTCCATGCATGCTTCTTATAATCAATAGTTATACTTAATAACGAACTGTAAAATGCATAACTATTAAGACCAAGAAAAAAAATAAAACACTATGTACTTTTGAAGTTTATTTTCAGTAAACAAAGTCTTCCCTTCTGAAAAAAGAAAGGAAGAATGCATTATAATTTAATGCTACAAAAGCTTAAAAAATGCGATTTTCTAAGGAGTCCAAGGAGATCAGGCACCTATTCCCTTAAGCTCCTTTGAAAGTTGTAGCATTTATCTTCAGAAGTGCTTACAGCCAGCTGGAGAGAGGCTGGCTGAAAGGATCCCATCAGGATTTTGAAACCCTGAAGTCATGTAAATTGTACCACCCTCTTGATTTGCTGGAGCTCTTAAGTAACACAGGCAACGTTTCTGTTGCAAAAATCACAAGCGTACCCCAGCATGCCCTAAAAGGCTGGGGGTGAGGAAAGCAGATTCTAAGCTTAAAAAAGAGGAGGGAAACACAAGAGAGCAAGGTTATCTGTGAGATGCATGGGAATCAGCCATCCTTGAGCTGAAAAGACAAGGCAGGACTGAGGAGCAGGGGACAGCCTCACTGGTGTCCTCTGCCGGGAGTCCCTACACAGGGAAACAAAGATGTGATGAAAATTGAAAATGGTTGTGTGCTGGGTTCTGCTGAGCAGAGGAGATTCACTATGAGGCTTAACTATGGACTTCTGTGACCTGAAGTCCGATCCCACCAAGGATGGTCAGGCTCTCAACCATCCCAGCCTGGGCATCCCTGCTGGGAAGGGCACCCAGAGCCCCTGGGAACAGCACGAGTGGCAGCTGCCGAAACTGACAGGACTAGGAGGATCTGCAACGGGGCTGAGGAAGCTAGAGATAAGACAGCCTTAATCTGTACTTTTCAATATTAATGTTGTGTTAATACAAAATAGAGCTGAATTTGGGACTTTCACAGTTGTTTTGTACTGCTGGGGAAAAGCTGTCCCAAGGATCAGTTGGTTCACATCCGTGGAAAGAAGGGAAACAGAAATGAAGGCGGCAGCGCAGACAGCTGCGAGGGAAAACAAGCAAGATGAAAATCATAACCCATGGTCTGTGAGGGACTCCTCTGTCTATGTCTCATTCCTAGTGATAAGCTGATTGTAGTTCTTTCCCAAGAGCGTTCCTACTGCACCAGAATTCAGAAGCAAGTGTTCTGGTTTTTTCCTCAGAAATCTGAACCAAATATATTGAAGAGAACTTCTTGCTTAGACACTGCATCATGATTAGTGAATGGACACAAAAAGTCAGGCTTTCAAAAACCCTAGTTTGGAAGAGGCACAGTAAATACTACTGATACAGTTTTGTTAAACAAATGGAAATGTGTGACACCTCTGAGTTATTCAAATTGATTCTTGTGCTGACAATGCTATATGTTTGTAAAGATTGATGAATTTGTTTTTATAGCTCGGAAGCCACCAACTGTTCCTCTCGAAGTCTGGCTATCTTTGTGTCTGGAAGGATGGAAAGATGAATTTTCCAATATATGATTTGCATTTTAGCATCAAAGAAAACCGCTAAATGGTATGTAATAGAGTACAGGAAGTATTTACACTTTTAAAATTGCGGAAGTGCATTGAGCATATGTCTTAACATGGGAAGAAAAGTAACTGCTCATGTATTAAAGGTCTGGTCCTCCTGTGAGACATGCTGCATTCGATCCTCAAAGAAACAAGTTCAATGAAGAAATATATACAATCACATGCTAACAACAGTGAAGTCAAACACAGAGAGCTCCTTTCATGCATCATTTTTGATTGTCCTACTTTGCTCTGTCAGGAACAGCAGTGACAGCTTAAGCGCTAAAGCTTTTTGACATTGCAACAAACCAAACAAAGCCTAGTTGCACATTTTGGAATTTATTTTATACCACCCACATCTAAAATATAAACAAAATAGGGAGTTTTCAGCATTCTCAAACAATAGCAGCCACTGGGGACTGTTTCCAGAGATGATATTTTCCTCATATAAGGACTCTCGTTTGCTGAGTAGAAAAAACATACTTGATAGCCAGCTCCAGCAGCCAGGCTGGCCAACACAATTATTGCACATTCTGTCAGCACATTTCCTCCCTTCAGCTTTACTTCTCCAATCTTTTTCAATATTGTTAAAATGAGCAATCATTTGTGATTCACACTCCCAAAAAAGGCAGAAACCAACAATTCCCAATGGCTATAAATTATTAATGCAATTGTGCCAATCACACAGAGCTTAGTGCTTTTAAAAATGGAATAAGATTATCTGCACAGTTATTTTCAATCAGATTCATCTCTTATTAGGGGGCATTATGCATATGGCTTGCTTTCAGAAAGCTATCTTCTTCAAAAAAGATTATTGCACAGTCATTTCTTGTGAAATACTATGCAAGCTCTACACTTAGATACCAAATCAATTTTTTGTTTCAGGAAATAATTATATGTAATGTGTATTCTCTCTTGTAGGTCGACTGATTCTTTCCAATGTAAAAGTCTGTTCTGTTCTCAGTTGTTATTCCCATTCAAACCATCCTTGCTTTGAGTTGGTCCTGATTTACACGAGTCTAGCAAATATATAGGCAGATCTGATGACTGCTGTATAGCATTTTTTTGCTGCAATAGAAAAGTTTGTAAGAGTAACCATGCAATCTATCTGTTAAAATATAGATGGAGTATATAGCTGTCTCAAAAACTACAAGTGAGAAAATCTTCCTTTCTGGTACACAAAAATATAAAAAAATCACAGTCAAGGGGAGTAGAGATTCAAAAGATTTAAGTATAAAGGTCAATTTCGTGGAATCCAGAAGGTGGTCAAGGGAATTATTTTCTTTGCGTGTTCTCTCCAACAAATGCTGTTCGAATGTTTGATAGATTTTGGACTCTGTCCTGCCAGGCTCTGCACTGGAGGGAGTACGAGAGAGACTACACGAACTGGAGACAGAGCATGATTTTATACTTAATGTTGCATCTTGTGAGAGGTTTGTAAAATTGCCTTTGTACTCCCAACGCCATATGACATACTCAGATTATCCCAGCATCACACCATGGTGTCTAGGACCCATCAATACACTGAATGCAAAGAATCTGCAACCAAATCCAGAGATGCCTCAAGTTGCAGGAGTAGAAAGTTATTTTTCTATTCCCTTGAGTACGCCTGGATAGCAGGGTGAATCTGACCTGCATTATATTCAGATAGTTTGAGAGCTGAACTGCTGAAATCACAAGGCTAAAGACACTGATTCAGAGCACATAAACATGTTCCATGTAATGGAACTTAAATATATTCTGAGTCAACAAAAATGTCAGTAGAAGACTCCAGCACATGCTTAACTGCCCTACTTAATCTAGGCCAAAAAGCGGCTCTCACTTTCCAAGACCCTTGCTTTTTGCTCCAAGCATTAGATTATTTGATCTCTTGCACTGACGGAAAAAGTGATCTTTAAAGCACTGAGCTGTCAAAATAGTGCATCAGGATTTTGCTATATTATTTTACATATTTCAGCTCTGTATTTCAAGTACTGGCAATCATCATATTGAACACATCTTCTACAATATGGAGAACTGTCGGATTCTTGCGGTCATATGCCATGGTGCCATTTAACAACATGTATTCCCATCTGTGAATTTGCATTCTGGCATTTGGCTTGTACTTTATTTTTCCCATCTAAAAGTCTGGCAATAGTTTCTCACTATTATTCTGATAAGAGTGTGGGTCAAACTCATTCCACTGTGAATGTGCATTTGTACTTGCAGAGAGTGAGTGATTGATTGGTATCAGGCAGAAGTGACTTCTCCTGTTACATTTCTGGCATGTTATTCTGTGGTTAATCAGTTCTACTGAGTGTCAGTCAAACCCACCAGATGTGACGCTAATGGATAGCTGCTAGTTGCCTGATATCTGTTTTGTCACTGATGTGGCTAGAGTGCTCCTGAAAGTAAAAAAAAAAAAAAGAAAAAAAAAAAAAAAAACAACCAAAAAACCACTATGTAGCTTAGCAAGTGTGAGGAAGCTGGGAAGCTGTCTGTAGAAAGCAGCTGAATTTGTATATCTCTACTTTTAAATACTGAGTCAGCTGATTTTTTCAATATGAATTACAGGACTATCTGTCCTTGTTTAATCAGGAAAGATTCATGCAAAATAGTACTTGGGATTTTTTTATACGTTCTGTGGGGGGTAAAAGAGTGTTATTATTAATTTAGTTATTTAAACGCTTAGCAGTTCTGGAACACACGTATTATGAAAAATCTTCACCAACATCACAGAAATTTACATCACGACTATGCCTTTTAGGCTGAAGCCGAGTCCCATTGAAGTAAACACTGTCATGAAGAGAAAAAGGAAGATTGTTCTCTCCCAAAAGGAGCTTAAAATTCAGTCATAGTGAAGGAATGAAATTCTTTTCATTTAATTAAAAACCATAAATCCATCCAGTTTTAGATCCAATATGAGTCAAATACTGCAACTTGAAATATCCCAAGGTTCCTTTTCCATTCTGGTTTATAACTGAGGCTGGCCCTGGAATTACCAGATATTTGACAACCAGCAGACTGGAATTTACAGCTCACATTTATGACAGATGTGGTTAGATTAATCAAATTGCAGATGTTTAAGTATAAGGATATTTATTCAAACATAATCTTTAACAATTATGCATCCCATTCCACGGGATCTAAACTCTATTTATTGATCTGAACAGACCTGATACAAATTTTTAACAAAAGGTCAATTGTTTCAATGTTGTTTAGGATTGTATTATATTGATGTTTTACTCACCATATAAACAAACTTCTATTGTGTATTTGCCAAGCTTTGAAGCAGCAGTTAAATCCGCTGCCTGCACAGTTCCCTTATTCTCTTCATTCATTAGCTTCAGTAATATTATTTGTTTCAGCAGGATTTGGCTCCAGAAAGCATGCCTGTCATTTGAAAATAAAAGTAAAATGTGTAACACTTGCAGCCAAACTCTGCTCATCCTATTCAGTTTTACTGGAATCAACAAGATCACCAAAGCATGTGCAGGGCTGGTCCTGCTTGTTACGAAATAGAGCTGAGTTGTGAAATGAAACAACTTATAAGTCCTGAGGCCCCTCAGAGAGCAAACTTCAAAAGTACCTCCACATTGTACGGTTTTAAAGAATTATAAACACCTTTGGAATAAATAAATCTCAAAGTTGCAAGTGAACTTGGTAGGTGAGCTCGTTTCAGGAATTGCTACAAATAGCCATTTTTGGTTTCTGGCTTTTTTTTTTATTATGGTAGAATTGATTAATACTGGTTTCTGAAAAAGAATTTGAATCCAAAATTGAATTTTCTTGGAAATTCTAGGGTATCTTCTTGTCCTAATGCAAATCTACAGCTGCTGATGGCTGACAAAACTTATCTTCAAATCTATTCCTAATTTGGAGATTAAAATGATGCACACGATGTTTAATGGAGAACATCAGGAAGGCAGATTTTTTAAGTTACAACTTAGAAGATTATTTTTTTATTTTGTTTTTAAGAAAACTATAACTTAAATCAAGCATGAATTATAAACCTTGCAATGAGAATGGAGATGGTAATTGTGCTTCATTATGATCACACAGTGAACATGACCCTTTCTCTTCTGACACCTTAGAAATACAGATATACATCCGATGCAAAGCACAAATTGACCTTAATTCCCTGACCTAAAACATTTATATGCCTTTGTCACTTTTAATTTTCAGTGAAAATTACATAGTATCTTAAACACACCCCCAAACAGAATTGTGGTGTTTTCACATTTTATGAAGAGGTCAAGATCGTAGTCATTAGTCCTGAAACTCTTGTTCTACAGAAACACGTTTCATAATCTAGAAGTGAACTTGGTTTTTTGGCACTTTTTTTGAGTGGTACAAGTGTTTTGCTTTTTACATTGCTGAGATATCATTTAAAAATAATATGTTAAAGAAGAATTCTGAGGAAGAAAGTCTACCCTTACCTTCATCACATCCTCCTTAATGATACTGATAGATGTAGATAAATTATTAATTATTAATCATTAATTATTCTAAGGACCCAGAATTCAACAGATATTGGTTTTACAGCTTCTTACACACTTAATATGTGTGAATGTATGCTTGTGTCTTACACACAGCACACTCCACCTTTTTTGTGTGTAACTCCCTTGCACCATAAATGAACAAGTCACAGTGAGCTGTAGCTTTAATAATTCCTTTTAAGCAAATAAAGCACAGAAATTGGGCAAGGAGGACACTGGATATAGGTAATATTGATAATGCCAAGAAAAAGGATCTAGAAGTGATTTTAGAAAAAAAGAGCAGTTTGGCAGTAGGGCTGGAAGCATAGAAGAAACATGAAGCTAAACTTAGAAAGTCAAAGGGACCAATTAAGGAGAGGTTAAGGGAAATACTGTGGTTATAACCCAGTCTCTCACAAAGGCAATGATCACCTTTATAATGTACTAGGAAAATAGAGCACTGAACAGGAGAATTTTTTCACTGCATAGACTTCTATAAAGGGGCTAAACAAAACATCAGAGAGCTGACTTCATCCTGTTATGAATTTAGGGAAACCATGCTTCCACTCTATTTATCAATTTACCCATCCCTGCCTGTGCTGTAACAGCAGTTCTGCAGAACTTAATTAACCGGTACATATAAAGTCCTGCAAAGTTAATATTAAAGTAGCTAAGCAAGTGTGAACTACTACTATTTTTAATATGGAGACTTACTCCTTGGAAAGAGATAAAAGTTTTACTGCACAAGTAGGAATTGGTTAAGCCCTTTAAAAAGTCAGTGAAGAAAAAACAAACTTAAACCCCACAGTTTTAATTGGAGTCTCTCTTAATTTAAAATTTGCAGGGAAAAAAAATAGGTGAAGAGATGAAGCATCAAAGAGAGTAGTAAGCATTTTGTACTGCACATAATACTTCTTGAGTGAAAATAAAATACAAAGCAGGAAGAATAGAAAATTCTAGTTTGTCTAGCAAACCAGTTCACTTCATATTGGTATTAGGAAACCCTTTTTATGTCGTTGGACGTGGTCATCACCAGCAAACAAGTTGGCACAAGTGACAGAAGCTTGCTGTGGGGAACTGCACAGTGTCAGTCCCATTTTGGCACAATGCTGGCACTGCATGTCGGCCAGGGGCCAGATCCTTCACTGGGGTATCCCACTTACACGGGTCTGCTCTGGTCTTCAGCAGGCCCTGGTCCTCCTGGGGAAGGAGACCATTACAACAGAATATCTAGTAAACATGTAAGAGGATATTAACAACACATACCTACAGAACAAGATACTCTCTCAGTAATATTGTCTCAGCAGTGACAGGTATAAAGGCAGGCTCCCAGACAGAAATGCTGTGAGACAGCTCCATTCTGTAGTGCTGAAGTCCTTAAGACTCAGCCCTTAATGGCCTTCTGACAAACCTTTGGTTGTAGCTTCAGCAGCAAGCAGACATGCCCTTTCAAATTGCCACTTTATTTTTAACATCTTCATAGCAAGCTGCTACTAGTATGCTGTTCATACACATTTTTTTCCTATGTATACATTCTCATCACACAAACAACAACTTGCTCTAATAACTACCGTTGAGCACCTTCAGACCACTTGTCTGTTGCATCTTTTTTTACCATCCTGGCCAGCTGATCAAGTACAGGAACACAAGCTACTTTTGTTGGACCCACAATATTAATAATGAGATTTTGAAACATGTCTAAGGATGGTACTGAGGAGAAGCATTACTGAGGTTGACTTATTTCATAAATTTGTTAAGTGATTTGGTCACTGCATTTAAATTGGCATCTCCAGAAAGCTGGTGGACTCTTCTGTCAGAGAAGATACAGATGCATTTATAGCTCCATAACTGTTTCATTGCTTAGGATGCTCTAAGTTTATCACAAGGTCAGAAAGATAGGATAAGAACTTCCCATAATGAAAGAAAGCTGTTGGGTTGTGTGTGCATGCTGCCCATGCAACTTCACTTTGGCACTGCCTTTTTAACTGTCCTTTATGCTTGTTCGGTTCTCCATGTTTCCCAGGCTGCACTCTGATGAATCCCACCTGCTATAGCTGTTAATTCACTTTCTTGTAATTTCTCAAATAACATGTAAAAGGGACTGGGTGCTGGGGGAGTGTGTGAATTAAACCGCTGGCCTTGAATATTGCACAAAAGGTCCTGTAGCTCGAGTTGCAGGTAACAAAATATGAATGTTGAAAAGATGTATTGCAGATATGAAAGCATGAGCAAGGAATTTCTTAATCTAACATTTAAAACTTACAACCTCATCATGTTTATGGCTAAAACTTCTTTCAGGTCTACCATTCTAACCATTGAATCAGGCAGGTTTCCTGCAGAGTAATCCAGGCACTGGTAGGAGCATACCACAAATCTGCCTCAAGGTGTACCTCCTAATAAAATGCAAGTAAATGATAACAAATACAGGGTTTTTATGTTCTTACTACAGTTAAGGACACTGACTGATAGCACTTACCTTAGAAGTGATGTAAGTGTTTTTCATTTATTATCTTGTCAAAGAACTAAAGTGGTTTATAAGCCTCCCAGCCTGGCTGTTTAGCACTAGTTTTTATCACATTTGCTTCTCTACAACACACTTCTAGAAAACTCTGGTAGATACAATTATAAATCTTGATGTACCTACATAGTAGCCCCTTCAAATCACTCAGATCATCCCCTCCACTGCTCCACACACAATCTTCATCATACCTGAGCATGAGTAGCATTTCTAAGTGTCATTTGGGTTACCATGGAGGCCTACTAGTAAGAAGATAGTGCTTGCAGCTAAACAAATCACATACACTCAACGATGTTTTACCCACACTCAAAATTAATTATATGTTGGTTTGAAAAACAAAACTCCAATTAAAAAAAGTGAAAAACAACACTATAAGACTTTTCATACTCACTAACAAACAGCAAAAAGTATGATTCTGGGGTTTCTCCACTACTAGGACCAGTATTTTTTAGATTTGTTGATTTTCAGATTACAGAAATAAAATAGACATGAAAAATAATGCAGAGCGTCCAGACACAAAAATAAGCATCCAGATGCTCTACTCACATCTTAATTAGTGATAATTTGTCAGTAATCTGAAATATTTAAAGTATCACATATGACAAAAGATCATTTCCACTTTGTGACTGTTCTCTAACTGCTTATTTAGACTGATTAAAAGCAAACCCCCAAATCTTCCAGCTGCCCAGGTAACACATTTTCTAATGTTCATTGCTAAATTTTTAGATAATATTTCTCAAGAGGCCTTGTGTAATTAAAGAGGTTTTAATCACTAGGATCCTGTAGTGAAGAAAGGCTGTTAATGATGTGACAGAGTGTGCTCAGTACTAGATAGAACGTAAAGGAATCTACGGATCTTCCTCAGGGATGTTCCCTTCCGCACACACAGACTATCTAACCTCACCATGCAGGCAGCTGTGGATAAACTGCAGAAATAATATCACAGTTCTCCAGTTTTAATAAATAAATGACCTACTGCTAGATCACATCTCCTGCTGTCTGTTCAGTTCTGGTTTAGCACCCTGTGTCACTAAGCACCTGGCCACCACTGCAACAGCATCAGGCTGCTTCACAATCATTCATGGATTTCTTTCTCCTAATTAACACCCCATTTAGCAAGACATCATTTCTTATTTCCAGTTGGAGAATTGTAGTGACAAAAAGTCTGTGATTAAATTGGAGATTCAGCTCCTGTCTCCCAGGCTCAGTTCACAGTGCTACTCCACGGTCCATCCCTACCTGATTTCCTCTTCTGCTGTAGGGAGAGGACAGCATGTAGGAGTACACCATTGCTGAGATGGACTGGAGAGGGTTGCTCTCAAAACATCCTGCAGTAAGGTTTTTCCACAGTTCTGCCACCTCCTAAATCATTGCACAGAACATTTTGTGTATCTTCTACACCAGGAAGGAATTGCAATCACCTGCAGTACGTGAACACACAAATAAAATTTATTTCATCTGTTGGGAATAGTGGTAATGTCTTAATCCCACAACTAAATACCACAAATCAAAGTAGCAATTAATCATGAGACTACATAGCTGAAGCCCATTACATGCACCCACAACCACACACACAGAATCAGGAGGAGAGGAGACAAAGGAAACCAGCACATAACTATACCCCAGAGACAGAGGTGCAGCATAGTATAACACCCCCACAGTTTGGTACAGACATGTCACACTGCAATCAGTGTTGCTCTTTAAAATCACCATGTAATATATAGCCTACTTGGAAATGAATTGATGGCATATTCGAAGGAGTTTAGAGGAAAAATACAGTGGCTGCTGCTGAATTCTCAAGTCGGAGGCCTTGCCCACTCCAAAGCTGGAAAGGATCCAGATGTGGTGCTAGAATGAGAACAGAGAGCAGTTTATCCGGGATTTGAACCTCTTTCCAGTGAATGAATTGAAAAACTCCAGCCAGTTTAAGTGGACTTCAGCAGAACTGATTCCTATTTTGTGGTTTTATAATATGTTTTCTTAGTTTTCATATCTATTACTTCTATTTTAAATTATTTTAACCCCCTTTGTTAGGCTGAAGGTTCTGCATGCATTTGTGATGTTTGCAAGAGGCAAACAAGCCTGCTTTTACATGTATATTATAAATCATGTATTATTATTGGGTCAAGAGGTTCCACTTGCTTTTATTCGACAAAAACCTGTGAATTATAAGACATGAAATAAGCCCAAGAAGTTGTTTACCTCTTGCAGAAGACAGGTAGTGGCATAGATAGCTACAGCCCTCTCTAGTTCTGCAAAGCGTGAGTTCCACCACTATTTAAGTCCTCGGCCTTTGCACCTCAGATAGGTATGTTCTACAGCCCACACAAATTTCTAACCAAACCTTGAGTTCAGTATATGTGCAATATTTCTGAGTCCCAAAAGATACTGCAACATTTGGTACAGCCAAACATCTTGCTTAATTCATTATTCACTTTGTCAGAATTCCAGGCATGACGAGAAAGAATAAAAAAAGTAAGATAAAGAAGTTAAGCAATCACACACCATCATCAACATAAATAAATCAGAAAGCCCATATGCTGAAATTCACGAATCCAAATTACATGACGAAAAACTTAAACGTAACATAAATAGCATAATACCCACAATAAAAGCATAAAAGGGGCACACTTCCAGTGAGTAATTGCCACAACTAGTAACGGCAGCAACTGCATGTTTTTCATATGGACACGTAGCTTTATCAAGTGTGACAGTAAACATCCCTTCCTGATGCTTCCTCTAAACTTTTGCATCCCCCTGGAAACACAGTGGTAATCAGGGATACACAAAAAGCTTTGCTGTCAAAGCTCCCCACCAAACCCTACAATTTATGTAGCAAACTATGTGCTTTTCCCCTCACAAGGCCACTGAATCAAGAGAAAATTCAGTCTTTTCCCTAAGTCCTTGTACTCCAGGAGCTCCAGAACAGGGCTGGCAGAGGGCGGGACTTTGGTATTTTGCCCTGGGGGCAAGGGCTGCATTCTCCATTAGTCAAAAGCTCTTTGACAAGTCTCTTGCAAAGTCTGCACAAAGGAAAAAGTACCTTTGTAGTTTTGGCAAGCCAGCTTTAGTCTTCTTTGTCTTAAATCAGTGATAAAGTGGAAAAGCACCACTCTTGCTTTTTCTTTTAACAGATTTGATTGACTTAAAGTTAGAAACCTGATTTTAGCTGCATAAGGATACTTAGCTGGTATTACAGGAGTCTACAAAGCAGCCTGCAGATGGCAAACTAAAAGTGTCCACTTCAAGGAATGGGAAGATGAAGACATGGAAGCTTCAGGGGTACCTGGGAGTTACAGCAGAAATTGCCCCTCTATAAAGGGGCTGTAGCCACCACACAAAAAGGCGTTGATGTCAGGTACACTTAGAAAATGAAACAAATCAGATGTGTACCACTGATTTGATCGAAGTACAAAGGATTCACAACTATTCTCAAATTCAAAATACAGCTGATTGCAAATGATGAAAGTGCATTTTACTGTAACAGTTTATATAAACCTTCAAATCTTCTCTGAAGGGATACAAAACTTTATAGGGAATTATCCTCCTCTGAAAGGATACAGAACCATTGATACTGGGTGTTGATATACTTATTTAAATTTTTGCAAGGAAAACCATACATATTAATTGCTCTGTGTTGTCACTGAATAAGGTGTTAGCATACCAGTCCTAGGGAAATAAGATTTTAATAATAAATTGGTTATACAATACAGAAGTTTTATATATATTGAAAATATCATCTATCACAAAAGTTAGGTTTCATTGCTATCTGAAGAGACTGGCTAAAATTAGTGGCAGAGTATTAATAGTGCCACAAGGTTGGAAACTGTAGGCAGGAAAAACACAAGAGAAAATAGGATGTTATCAGAAACCTTCAGGCTAGAAACCTGCCTTTGAATTCCTAAATGTGTGATAAGAAGAGTTATATAACATGGTTAAAACTCAATAAACAAAGCCTGTCTGCTCAGGAAGCCAGAATTAGACCATTTGTTTCCTATAAGGAGGAATGTTTGAAGTTATTTCTCTGTCAACGGTAAAATTATGAATAAATCTAATGAAAAATATAGACTCTGTGGGAGTAAAGAATATGCTTGGCTATAACTTCACTTTTGTTTAACTACAGAAGTATTGCTAGTTAAATGTTCCTCTATCTTAAAATATCGCATCTGCTAAGATAGCTCTCTATTCTAATCATCCACAGAGTAGGAAAAAAAGAAGTGGGCCACTGAAAATAAACATCATCTTGGTAGTCTAAGTACCTTCATCTGATGAAAATCTCTAGAATAGAAAATCAGCTTTAGCTAGCTTAACAATAGCCTAGTTAGCTGTTAATGACCTGTTGTAAAACTATCAGTATTAATGGAAAAGTGTAAAGCTTTTAAAAAAACTACCAGAGGTCATAATATACGTTTACGGCATTCTCCTTTTTTAAGGTGAGTGAAAATAAGGGTCGTGGACAGATTACACAAGCAGCATTCAATCTTTTAAATACTTCCCTAACTGCAGAACGTGGCCACTTCTGCTGTTCAAACACTATTTGAGTGTTCAAACAGCATTGTGTGTATTGGATGAAAGGTACTATTTTATTTCTACCTCTTTCTTTTGCTATGCACATAATCTGAACAAGTCCAACAGCGTACTCGGATTTCTCGGTCTGGAAATGAGTTTTGTAGAAGTCACAGCCACCCTGACAATGGTCAGGCCCATTATAAGAGGCATCATAAGTCTGGTGACTCCTAGGTTATTGTTCCTTAGGAAGAAGGGAGAGAAGCTACAAATCGGGAAGAGGCAGTGAACAGAAGATGAACATGAATCAGCAGTGCACCCTTGGGGCAATGGATGCTAACTACACAGTTAGCAGGAGCATAGGCAGCAGGTCAAGGGAACTGAGTATTCCCTTTCATGTAGCACTTGCAAGAGCTCAGCTGGAGTACTGCCTCCAGTTGTGTGTCCCCCAGTACAAAAAAGACACTGACATACTGGAGCCAGCTAGTTAGGTGCCTGGGGTACATAACGTACCTGGAGACGATGAAGTCAAAGCGAGGGTCTTCTCGGAGACTAGCAAAAGGTCAATAGTGACAAGACATGGCAGAGACAAGTACAACTAGATACACCAAAAAAAAGGATTTTCATAGTGAGGGCAGTCAAACATTGGCACGGACCTTGGAGGTATTTAAAACTTGTCAGAACTAGACCCAAAGCAACCTGATCAAGCTTCGAAGTTAGCCCTGCTTTAAGCAGATAACCTTCAGAGGTCCCTGTCAATTTAAATTATTCTATATTTTTAGTTTGGATATAAACACGGTGTTTCAACAACACATCATATATCAGAGTACATTCCCTCAACTACTTATAAAATAAAAGGAACACAGTAGCAAGAATTTACTCTCATCATTGTCCAATTTTCATTCGTGACTTTCCTGTACAGTGATAAGCTATATTTGCACTGTACCATGTGGTAGTATTTCTGTAACAGTTCCTTCATAGTAGGTATAATGAAAGTTAAAAAAAAAAAAAAGCTAGATTCTAAAATCACCCTTTTGCAGTGATCCCAAAAGAACTGTTCAAAGGAGTTACCTAAGAGTTTAGTAAAGAGGGAGGTGAGGAGCTCCATGGAGGCTGTGAACAGCCAGCCAAGGATAATCCAGCTCCCCGAGAAATCAATGGAAAGTGGATGGGGATTCCAGAGCTCCATTCCAGTAGATATATTTTTATTTTGTTTCTGTTGTGCTGTCATATTACACCCTATTGAGAATAGGTTTCAACACACCAGCCACTGTAAGTCTGAGTCATTAAGATGGATGGAGTTACTTTTCTTGTAGAAAATACAGTGAATCCAATTTAACTCTTAAAACGTACTCACAGCTTGGAAACGCAGAGGTGTGCCAGTTAACTGAATGTGTGAGCACAAAATCTTCATGTATTCTTGTAGCAAAAACCCCGCTGAGAAAGCAGTATCAGCCAGTGTGCCATCACATCCTCGGGACAGGAACAACTACTTGTGCGAGTATCACGACTCACTCTAAGAAAGCAAACAAGCACATGAAATAATTGAGTAAGGAAAGCAGTAGGAGGTTGATGTGTAAGCACATTCATTGCCAAGCAAAAGCAGCACAGATTAAGTCCTCCTGAATATCTGGAGGTCTGCTTAAGCTGAGCAGTCCTGATCTTCATGACCTTGTATGCCTACCTAGGAGTCAACAAGGAGAACATTATGCATAGTTTGGGTATACTTCAAAAATATAACACAAATTGTCTAAACCATGCATTTTTAGAAATCAAGAATACTCCTAACAGAACCTGAAATATTTTTTTTCTGAGGGGTTGTTTGCTTATTCATGAACAAAATCATTTAAAATGAAATCACATAGGCAGCTTCATAAATACTGCATACAAGGCAGAAGTAGGCAGATATGTATTTCACTCTGATCACATTCCAACAGGACTTGGCTTTGGAGCTACTTTGCAGGGAACAGCAGAATACTTATCAGATCTATATGTTTCAATGCTAAAATAATCCAGAGATTGACATTATTTTTAATATTGTTTCCTTCCTACCACTTATATCACCAAATCTAAGTATCAGGGTTACCTTGTTAGCCTAAACCAACACTCCTTCAGATCAACAGAAAGACATCCACTGCCTTCACTGGATTTTGAGCAATTCTTTATGAAAGCAAAGCCCCTGCCGTGACTCTGTGACATTTGGGACTTTGTCTGGTTGTGCCAGGACCCCCAGTATGTCCCCCTGCCCAGGGCTGGGGTGCTGGTGCCCATGGCTGCTGCAGAGACAGGGCAGCCATGGTGTCCCCAGAGTGTCCCCAGTGTCATGCCAGAGCTGCGTGGCCAGCCAGGGCCACCCCTCTGTGGGGCAGCTGCATCGGCTGAGGGTTGGGGCTTGGCCCACACCACTTCCCCTGCTGGCAGTCACCATCAGGAAGCCCAGTTCCCTATTCATTGGGGCAGTAGCTGGAGAAATACAGAGAAGCTTGGCAAGTAAAGTATTTTTGAGGTTACCATCCTTCTATGACTTCTTTTCATCTGGATTTAACTCAGAATCATAGCAGAGGGTGGGTCAGGCCTGGGCTGGAGATGGTAGCACACCTGGGTTGATGATGGGGCTACTCTTTCTGGTGAACCGATACCCTGTGGTTTTGGGGCAGCCATTGAGCCTTAGGAAATAATTCCATTCAATTAAATCCAGCTTTGCCTAAGAGATACATGCCACCTCAATTCTAATTTACACATAGTCTTTAAACAGAAAAAAAAAATCATTCCTTGCTTAAAATTTGTTACAGAGTAATAATTTAATTGTAAGTCAAAAGCAGGTTTTAAGTTTGTTTCCGATACTAAATGGTATTTATAAAAATCCAACAGGGGTGTATGTGTGTCTATCATGAATCTAGTGAGAGGCTGGTTTACCTACAATGATTTGTTTCAGAATTTATTTAAATATTTTACCACTATCCATACTCTGACAACTGGAAAATAAACAAGATGATGATGCATTACTTTCCTGTCAATTAGAGAGTATTATTAACACAAGTATTCATAAAGATCTGCTAAAAGTTGGTTTATGCCTGAAGTTGACTTTCGTGTGTTTCAAGCATGATGATGATTTTATGGCTTGGGCTTTTAGAAATGTCTTAATGAAATTAAAAAAAAAAAAAAAAAAAAAAAAAAAAAAAAGGTTTTGGCTAATACTTTTTCCATTTGGGACGACTTCTAACTCCAATTTTTTTACAGCAAGATATATTAGCTCCTGGAATTGATATGTTACTTGAGAAGTTTAAAATGGATCTTAGTGGAGTTCTTAACAGAAGGTGAGGATGACCATCTTACCTACCTGCGTTTTCTCATAACAGACAAAATCCTGGGCAGAGGTTGATGGCTCACAGTAAGTTAGCTGAAAATTTGTATTTGTCCTCAAATCATTTTTGAATCAATAACAAGCTGCAGAGCTTTACCTTGAAAATAATTTTGGAGAGGGAGATTCAAATTTGTGAGAGGAGCAATCTTCTACCCAACAGCTCTGCAGGTGAGCTCAGATCTTTTCTTCTGCCTGTGGGCCCTTAACCTACTTTTGTGGGGGGGTTCCTCTCATCATGAAGGAAGTCTCAGTCCTTCTCTTCAACTTTGCTTCCCTTTGAAGCATTTGAATATTGGAGAAATGTTCACTGAAACCAGAAATGGAACTCAGGTGCCACGTACCCAGGTGTCTGGATTGCATTTTCTTCTTCCTTACTAAACACACAGTAATCCAGGGCAGAACACATTTTTTCCGATGGCAGCTCCTCTCGCTCTGCTGCACAAAGGCAATGACCCCATTTACAACTACAGTTACTCAGTTCTACCCTGTTTGTGCAGACTCTGGTTGCACTTGAGCAGAACGGCACAACCAACCACAGCCTGTCCACGGGAAAGCCTCCTCATGCCCTGAAGCCATTCCTTTGTTCTTGGCCTCACATCAAGCTAGAACTGTGCAACATAACTAATGCATTAATTAGCAGTAAATATTCCACCGTGATACTAGATCAAAGTTAGAAAGGGCTGCTTAGTTTTGGGGCCCAGTGTACCCACCTGCCCCTGCCTTTGCACGTCTCCCATCACCACACGGTTCCAGAGGTTTCCCACAGATAGTCACTGCACAGACCTAAATACTGAGACTTCAGCACATCAGGAAATATTAGATCAAAAGAAGAGAGTAAGAAATAAACTGACATTTTCCACACAATAAATAGCTTATCATTAGCATTATATAAAGTGTTATGACAAACTCCATTTTGGAGCTATTGGCAAGAGCCTGGAAGTTAGTCTTTAATCATGAACTTTTTAAAACTGCCTTCAAAAAGGGAAGTCTCCAGTCTTGCTTTGGAACATCTGTTTTCAGTTGTGGATTTATTGGCAGAGAAATTAACAAAATCACAAAGTTGATCTTCAGTCACCACCATCGGGGTTTCTGTATCTGTTTGGGCTGTTCAGACTCTAGTTACTTTGATTCAGATAATGGGAAACAGTTACTCAAATCCTCCCACTAACCAGCCCCGGTTCACAAGACACTTTTCATTGGATCCCAAATTAGCCAAGGCTATGAGATAAATCTGCCTTCTTTTAATACAAACACACTACACTGTAAAATATAGAATTGAATATTTTTTTTTTAAAGTAGGCTAGAATAGGCTAGAATTTCTCAGTAGAGAAACTTCGAGTTGCTGGCCAAAACAGATTAAAATAAAAGGATTTGTTAACAGATCTACAGTGACATCCTCACTGGCTGAAAGCTAATCTTCAATCATCCTTTCTAGTCCAACACATTTCCGCGGCTCCTTGGTTCCTGGTAAGCTCTCTAAGCTCCTTTGTGCTTACAATACACGGGAAGTGCTGTCTGCCATCACCTCTAAGCCTTGCCTGTGACCTGCACTCAGCTTTTCCAAGGAGTGCTCCCAATCACCTTCTACACTCTGCTGTCTCTTAGCTCCAGGGCACTGCAGAAGGCTGTCTGAGCTGAGAACACACAGCTCCTCTGCAGGGCTGTCCACTTTCCTACGCCGCTGGCCAGTAGGACCAATACGTGGCAGCTGGAGGAGATGGTAGGAGCCAAAACCGCCGGGCTCTTGCAGAGAGAACAATGACTGCTGCCGCCACATTTTAGCCCTCATTTAATTATAATGATTTGAATATTTACTTTTATCTGAAGATGTGATCAAGCTTTTACCATGATGGGATCACTCTCCAGTCTAAGATTAAGTCTTCATTTCTAACTGGGTTTCTTTGCCTCCCAACTTTAAAACAACCCCTAAGATCCGCAGGACGTAGCAATGTAACTTAAAATACCAAAATAGCCTAAGACATGCTGGACAAATGCATGAGATCCAGCACAACATACTCGTGATGGTGATGGCTTTTATACAGTAGTTTAGCAATTCAAACACAGACCTTCTACCTGACATTTTCTTCTTATTTCTTTCACCCCCTTGTTTTATACTCCTGCATAAGAGCTAACTAGTAATTCTCATAAATCTTCAGGGTACGTAAAAGTTGTCTATCTCATTATCCAACAGGAATGGGATCCACAGAAAAGCTGGTCTGATCAATGACAGCAAATGACTGTCAGAGTCAGACTCAAAACTGTACGAGCATTAAGCAAATTGGTTTGTTGGACAATGCCTAATGCAAAGTAGGAAACTGAGGAAAATTGAGGAAAGCTCAATTTGAAGCTTGCCAGTTCACCATTTAAGTTAAGCTCAAAACAAATACAAAGACTAGAAAAATATCCTCATAGCCAACTGAGATTAACAAATGGTTTAAAAATAAGGCACAACTAAGAACCTGTTTTTTGAGCACATTTGAAATTAATTGATAAGACCAAACCAGCATCTCTCAGATACTTCAGAAATCAACATCCATATATGACACTCTTTAAAAGTCAGAAGAGGCACATACAGTGAAAGGATAGTATCTTGAATGTATTCTTTTCTGGTTTTCAAAAATAGGCTGTTAACTAACAAGCATTCACTCATAGAATATAAACCTCTTATCAGTCGCCTCCGAAAATAAGCTCAGTGCACCCACTTGATATAAACTCCAGTATTTACAAGGGCTTACAAGATCAAAATCAATTGTTCATACTCATGTTCTGAACTGTGGAAAAAAAGAGCTTTTGACTTCTAAAATTTTCACACTTTCAGTCTAATAGTCAAGAAGCATAACTGCTGGTATTTTGAAGATAGCCATATACTCCTGATGGTATATTATATTTTCCTCCTCTCCACATTTTTTTTTTTTGGGGGGGGAGGGGGGGAAGGGGTAATTTCAGTCAAGATAACCGTAGTGTTAAATAACCTAACATCCAGGGAAAGAAACTAAACATAAGTAGCATGTGTACTCTATTGTTTTGCTTAATCTACAGATTATACTTAGCTATTGTGAAGGTCTAATTTCATTCCATTCACTTTGTGAAGTGAAAGAAACATCTACATTATTCCTTCCCTGATCATCAAGTTCTCAAGGAATGAAAAGACACTCATAATTACTGCAAAATAAATCAATAAAAACAAAATATGATCTTTTAGCAAATATAGACATCTTTTTGTTCTCCTCATACAGTTTATAACACTTTGCATTACGTGTTCAATCAAGAAAGAGCCATGTGCCTGTCCTACAGGATTGTAAACAAGCCGAGCGCCAGTCACAACTTCCCATGCTCCTCCCATGTCCACATGTGCAAAGGCCATCTCATAATTTGACCAGTAGCTGGCTCTTCATCATCTCTTCATCTTTAGCAAAAGATTGCCAGGGTAGACATTTATTTGATTCTAGCCATAGTCTCATTTTTTTCTATTCATTAAAACTCTATCAGTCCAGAAGATGCTGTTGATATGGCTTAAAGAGTTTAAGCTGGGTAGCTTGTGAGAAGCTTAGCTGTGCTTCTTACGATACGTGTAAAAGGCACAAGTAAAGGCAAAGGGATGAGAATAGCAAGCTGTATTTTGATTTCAGTGATCAATAGTAGAAGACGAGAATGCCATTAATAAAAATTTTACAAATATAGTGACACACAACTAAATCTCAAGTGCCATTAATATCTATAACTATGTATTTAGAACAAAGTAATTTATTCCTATTCTTAAAGATAATGACTCCTCTAATCATTTATCTTTTCTATTACTACAAAACACTTCTGCTGAATGGAGAAATCCTCCATTCAGCCGAAAATTGCTTATAATCTGGCCAAATTACTGAATGCATAGTGTCCCTTGGACAGAAGTTGCCTTTTTCATCACCTCCCTCTTTCAAGAGGAAACAGAAAAGAGTTACTGAAAACATTTTCTAGTAAATGGCACCACTTTAACATGTCAGTGCAGAGCTGATCAGCTTCATTAATACCACTACACTGTGGTTGGCCTCCTCCCTGCATAACATTTCAATGCTGAATGCATTGCAACAAAGGCTAACTATTTAAAGGAAATAAAGTGTATCACTTACAAGCTTATCCTCTTGCTGACTTGCTTCAGTTCCTACTCCTTCATGTGTTTTTCTTTGACTTGAAGAAATCCCTTTCCAACCAGCTCAATGGTTCTAATGTATGGGAAAGCAAATGATTTTTAAAGTCCTGTAAAAGAATATAAACACAGTTTTCAAACCCCAAGACTCTTATCTGAGCTTTTTAAAGCTTACAGGTCTTTCAGAACTCTATCAATGCTGCCTGAAAAGGCACATAAATCCAGCCGTGTATGCAGAGATTGCCATGACAGACACAGTGGTAAATCTGAAATTCTCCAAAATGTTACCCTAGATTTCAACAACAGGAAAGTGTCTTTTGATGTGGGGAAGACAATATTGTAATACCAGATAAGTACGGGAGAGCCTCTTGTTCTGAATGCTAGATGTTCCTGTAGTCTTAATCAAGTCACTTATCTTCCTATCAAGTTGACTTAAATGTTTTTTTCACAGGGATGCTATTAGAGTTGACTAAGGCAAAGGAACTATGATGAAGTATGATAAAATGAACAGCAAAAGAGCTATTTAAATAAAACAGCTTTGTAAAAACTGCTTAATCATAAGAAATCAAATCAAAGAACAAATCAGCAAATCAGGCCTCTGACGCTTGCTAGGTGAAAGTTTTGTTATAAGCATCAGGTGAAAGCGGCAGAGTTTAATGGTCTTTTATTCTCTAGAAGAATAGAATCTCTGTTGCTTAATTTCCAAGTGGCTAGGCCTCACTGGATGACAAGAAATATGTTTAGCAAAATATGAATGTTTCAATAGTTTTCTTTCACACCAAGGAAAAAAACCATCCAAAACCTTAAATATTTTCAGAGAGACCACAGCAGAGTTGCCTCCTCAAATACCACATCAAACTCTCCACCTCTTTATGTATCTTGCTTGAGTTTTCAATACTGCAAATATTTAACTTTATTTACCCAACAGCCATCCCTGTACATTGTGATGCCATGTAAATAACCAGATATTCATTTCTTCTGCCATAGATGATTTGAAATTTAATTCTGGTTATATCTCACATTTCCCTCTCTTAGTTTAGAAGAAATTATAGTTATCAAGAATTAGAGAGACTGCTCCTTTCCATCAGCCCTTAAAATAATATCCAGAACTTTGTGCAACAGCAATTAAAGAAAAGATGAGTTCTGACACTAGCCTTATTTTATATAATTGCAAGAGAAAATGTGAAACTCAGATGGGTCTTGTTAGTGCTAAATGCACTCCTACTGACTCCAATTTGTTTTGTTCTGTTAATTTATCATCTTATATTTGGAACAATTTTATAGTCTGCTAGGAAAAGGTCTCAGAAGCATAAAGCAGAGAGGTAATAGAATGAAGATGCACTAACTGTGATATTTCAGAACAATTTGAGTACTATTTGTGAATACACTGTTATTCTAAACACAACCCTGCAGCTTTTTACGCCTACGGCATATACAACGTTGTTTTAATATTAACAAATCTGACAGTCTTGGTTGCAAAACTCACTGAACCCCATCCACATGAGCTTGCAACCTTTACAAGCTAGGTTGGAGAAGACCTTGTAATACGTTCATCTGTTGCTGACATGTCTTTGCATTGATTAGCTTTCTTAAGTCTATCCAATCCAATTCTTGAACGGCACATGCACCAAAATAAAAAAAAAATCAGGACTGTAAAAAACTGTGAAGGTATTTGCTGATGCTATGATTTAGATTTAATCTATAACTTGCTTGCTAATTAAAATAAGAATAGATATTATTGCAGTAAGTTGGAACTGTGACTTAAGTTACCTGGTAATGCTTTGTTACTTAGGCTGAAAGCCACACTAAACTTTGAGACACCTTTAGTCTGCTTGACTGGTTTCAGGATTCTCAGGATTTATGGCTTCGTTTTCATACCAAAAATGAATAATATGTTGCTTCATGCTTTTATTATTTTATCTACTAAGAATCCCTGCCAGCTACCAGTAAACAAAGACCATGTGAAGGATATTGTGATATATGAATACTTCTGCTTTCCAAGATGACAAACAAGTGTTCAATAGCACTATGAAAAATGTGCATCTACCAGTTGCCAGCAAGAGGCACACAAGCTGAATGCGTAATATCCTTCACGAACTTCTGCAGCACCCGCAAAAGCACCTAGAACTACCAACTCAGTTACACCTCACTGGTCAGAGCTATAAAAGACAGTAAAGAACCCATAAAGTGAGATGAAGTAGTTTTACAGGTTTGGGTGCTTTTTTCCTTTTATTATCACCAGTGGTCAGCAAAGGCAACTCATGGATGGCACATCTCCCGCAGAATAAGCAATGCTACATCCCCACAATACTTTCAGGCTCTGTGGTGCTAGAGATATCACACCGGATTGACATCCAACTGTGCTTTTTAGTTGGATTCCAGACACTATTAGAAAATCTGTGGGTTTTATTTGTATCTTTTCTACCTTTCACCTGGAATTACCATGCTCTTTTAATCATCTATTCTATTTAACTACAATTCTTTTTTTATTTCTTAGCACTGCTATTCATCCACTTCAGGACACCTGATGTCAGATGAGGCTCTATGTCTGTGCCTAAAGCTAAGGCCAAATGACTCTCATGACATGGTGTGGCAGTGGGAAGGGCACCACTCCAGCCTGCCCCTGTGGGCAGTAGGACTCTCATAAAGGTACTGTGCTGTGTCTCAAGGGAAAGCGACCCGAGCAAAGTTTTTCCCCCTCAGATCACAGCACTCTTCATTGGAAACTCCCTCTTTGATTTCAAAGGATGAGTTCCCATCAGGTTCCAGCTGACCGATACAAACGTACTCTGCCCTTACATGAGTGAATTAAGCTGAAGCCCATCTTTGCCAAGACATTGCTGTGATCACAAATGGATTTGTCTGAGCCACTGTGCTTTACCGTGGTTGAGGTAAATACCTTTGGACTTGGTAAATTCCTGAGGATCTTTCCTGTAAGTCTCATGGAATCACCATGGTAATATTCTCCACTTGCAGTAATTATGCTTGTATATCCTTTCTGAATATCTAAGGTAGTTATAATCTGCAGAAATAAAAGTAATTATATACCAGTCAGTGTAATACAGCTGTGGACAGCTGCAAATAAAGCATTTACGTGGAGATGGAGACATTGCAGAGCTTTAGAAAAGTGTTATGAAAGACAAGAAAATAAGCCTGTTTCAGTTTGTGAGACTATGCAATTTAATCCTTGTAGAAATCTTGTTCATCAGTAATTACAGGAGATAAGAATCTTCTCAATTAAGATCAGGCAGAAAATGCTTTTATTTAATGTGTTCTGAGAAGTATCACATCAAAAATACCTAGAGACATAAAAACTTTGGGATGTTTTAAATATATTACCCCCTTTGAAATTTAGAAAAGCTTCAAAGAAACGTCAGGTTCTGGCATGCTATGGAAAGAGCACTTGTGTTTAAAAACAACAAGGCCTTTCACCTAGTTTTAAATATATTTGATGGAGTCACTCAAAAAATAATAACTGAAAAACTAATTTAAATTCAGATATGATGCTTTGGATAACACTTTTAGCTCAGTGGCTGGAAATATTAGGAAGGAGCCTGTGACAAACCCTAGATTGGGAACATGACACAAAGGAGTTTCTGTCAAGCTGTTTCAATTCTTAGTCTTCTCTTCCTGGTTATTTATATTTCCTTTCAACTCACATGTCTAAGTCATACAGCAGTAATACAGTAGCATCATCTCTGAGGAACAGTCTAGCAACCTGTGCTAGTAAGCTTGTTTTCGTTTTCAATTTTCTATGGGAGGCAAGAAGGCATTTTTAAAATTTTACATTATTGTTACATTTTTAAAAGCTCTAATCATTTCTCACGCCTTTGGTAACCAGTCTTCAGGGCCCACTCTTACTCATTAACTAATCAATTACACACCCGCTAATCTGTTTTATCCAAAGATAACAAAGTAGAAGGAAAAGGCCGACATGGATTTCTTTCTACTACTTAAAAAGATTTCCTTAAAACTCTGGTTCCATAAACCCACTCAGAGCCATGGCCTCCCAGCCTTCCGTATGGATTTTCCAAGCATTTGTGTGAATTAATTTTGATTTGAGTCACTCATTGTACTCACATCGTGAGCTATTTTGAATGGTATGGATTGGCTAAGCAATGTCATCAACTCATTTGAAATCAATTCCTTTATTGTTCACACCCGGTACACCATTTTGGAGAGAGATACAGCACAATGAAATGAGAAGAAAAACCTACTGGAAGGCAAATAATAGCACAGAAAAAAAAAAAAAAGAAATATAATAGTCATGGACTGGAGACAAAAGAAGAGAAAAGACAGAATCACAGAGATTAAAGACAAACATTGATCAAAGATAGAAAAGGAACGAGACAAACGAGAACCTGTGATCAAAACCTGACAGAAAGGAGCACGGTGAGATGTGGAAAAAAGGGAGAAGAAAAAAATCCCAGGCTCACTGCTTCAGAATAGCCCACATGCGTTTGATTCTCTACCAGTCTCTAAACCAGCCATGTTGAAGAAAGAAGTATATGAATTTCTCTACATCCCCTAGGGATGAAAGATTTTTGCCCAGATATCGTATCATTAACTCTCCCTTTTCCACTTTGCTGGGATGTTCATCTAACACTATGTTCAACCTGCTTTGCTCATTGCAAGAAAGGATTTTCTTATACTTCTGTCACAAATTTCTCAACAAAGCACGTGTTATCTTTTACAAGCTAAACTGTCGAATTTCTGCAGATCTCCTGCTGCAAATACCTCTTAATCCCTAATTGTGGGGCTCCTGCCAGATGACAGCTATTTATGCCCTGACCAGCTGAGGCACAAGTACCTGCTCCCAAGGAAGAAAGGCCTTAAAATTGCTATGACACCAGTTTTGCAAAAATTAATCAAAACACGGAAACTGCGAGTTTTGTTTCCAAAGAAATGAGCTGAAACCACACAGAAGAGGGAAATGGACTGTCAACCCATATGTTTGCGTCCATATGCTATCAGTGTAAGCATAATTTGTGGTCCATTAATCCTGCTGCAGATTTTGACCACAAATAGGTAATATCCCAGATTCACACCCCAAGGGGAATGGGCACTTTCAGAATCCCTAGGCTAGCATAAATAATTACTTTTGATTTTCGCTGAGTTGGTGAGAGCTGAACACTGTGCAGGTTATTGCTGGCAGCTCCCAGAATTGCTCTTCTGTGAAATTCCCAATCAGCACGCCCATGTTTGGGTTCTGAAGGTGCTGTAAGCAAACCACTTCTGAGGAACCACAGGGATATCCAATTTTCTTAGACTGTCTTAATATCGCTGGGCAACTGGAAATCTACAGTTGGACGTGACCAAGCAAGACCACTTTGTTACATAAGAGGAAACTGTCCCCTCTCTTTCAATAAGTACTTTCCAAACAAAAATAAAATTAGCCTCTTTTATGGTTTTCAAATGATTTGCCAGATCACCTTTATTGGTCGAATAGTTCTAAGATTAGAATATCTCCAGTGTATTAGTCATCAAATGGGTCAGTTAAAGCAACCAAATATCTTTCAAATATTTTGAGAAATCGGAAGCACTGCCACAAGACTAATTTCAGTTCACAGAACCATAGACTGGTTGACACTGGCAGGGACATCTCAAAGTTGCTGGTCCAGTCCCCTGCTGAAGCAGGGCCACCTAAATCCAGTTGCCCAGGAATGGTCCAGATGGCTTTTGAATATCTCCAAGGAAGAAGATTCCCTGGATAACCTCTGCCAGTTCTTGGTCACCTTTGCAGTGAAAAAAGGTTTCCTGATGTTCAGACAGAACCTCCCGTGTTTCAGTTTGTGCCCATCACCTCTAGTCCTGTCACTGGGCATGACTAAAAGCCTGGCTTTGTCATCTTTGCACCCTCCCTTCAGGTATATATATACATTAGTAAGGTCTCCCTGAGCCTTCTCTCCTCCAGGCTGAACAGTCCCAATTCTCTCAGTCTTTCCTCACAGGAGAGATGCTCCCAAGTCATTAATCATCTTTGTGGACCTTTGTTGAGGTCTCTCCAGTACGTCCATGCCTATCTAGTACTGGGGAGGTAAGAACTGGACACAGTGCTCCAGGTGTGGCCACTCCACTACTGGGCAGAGGGGAAGGGTCACCTCCCTAGAACTGCTGGCAACGCTTTCTCTAATGCAGCACAGGGACCATTCACATTTCTTTGCCTCAAGGGCACGTTGCTGGCTCGTGTAGGTGTCCAAAACCACTGGATGCCTAAAAAGGGGAAGCGCTGACTTGGTTTGCATAGGTTCAGACAGAAACAATTGCATACATTTGAAGCTCTGGCAACAAATATTTTTCTTGTGAGGACATCTTGTGGCTAATATTCCACATTATTGGCAATCAGCCATGTCACAGAACTTGGCTGCAGAAAAGTAACTGGAACATCAGGACTCTTGAATCACCTCTTATGCCAAATGTACGTCCTCTTTTCACATTTAGTCCCAGTTCATAAAGATGGGATGAGAATGAGGAGCTGGATTTGTAAATTAAAACTATATTTAAATACCCAGAGGTATTTTTGTGAGATTATTTCTGCTATGGTAGTGTTCAAAATATCCACGTTTCGCCGGGGATATTTTAAGCCTTCATTATTGCAATTAATGGCTTGTGTGTTAAGTATGACATCAGCATCTACTAGATAAATAAAGATCAGTTAATACTGCATCACTGATGAGCCCTATAAATTGCTGAATGTTTGGGAGATGGTTCTGTACCATCTGTTCTAGGTGCTCGTGCCTCTAGCAGGGAGACAGTGGGTATCTTTCCAAGATACCCCAATAGCCACACTGTGAAGATGACAGTGGTTTTGTAATGTACCCAACAGGGAGACAAGATACCCCAATAGCCACACTGTGAAGATGACAGTGGTTTTGTAATGTACCCAAAATTCTGCTGCCTTAAGATATTGATAAGAAAATAAAAGCTGGAAACACAACACTGCTTTCTACTGGCTTTACAACACTTCACAAGGTAAGTTAGGTGTTTTCCATTAGGATACTACAATGCAAAGTGCTGAGTCAATTACCGAATTAGATGGACCTAAATGACGAAACATTTGAAACTTCAGCAACTGGGATAGAACAACAAGAAAAAAATCTACAGTCATTTCCAGTAAGAATGACTTACCATCTTGACAGCAGCTATGTGAAAGCAAGGCTGCTTCCCATTTTATTGCAGTAAATCTCCAGTCTCTACACTCGGCACCTCAAAGAAGCTCTCAGAGCTTAATATGCTTAAGAAGCACTAAAAATTCATCCTCTCCTTTATCCCAGATACCCTTTATGATGAGTTTTCTAGCGCTGGCAGACGTGAGGAAGTGATTATCTTAGACAAATTTGTTTGTATCATTTCTTGATCACAAATGATACCAGAACAGAAAATATTTGCCTTCATAAATCAAAACTTTTACAGTTATCCTAGCAATGGGTTACAGTACATTAGGATCTCAATCTACAAGCCACTAATGAAAGATGAACTACACAGTTAATGGTTTAATCAGTACACTGTGTTAATTACAAATGAAACAGAAATCAAGAGGAAAATGAAATATAGAAATAGCACATACAGGACCAATCCTGCTTCCTTTATTCACTGTTACGTTCCTGGTTAGATTCAATGGGACCAGCTGAATGAACGAGGCAAGCAGGATTTGATCCTACATACGTTATCTCTAATAAAAATATATTTAGATACTCCTGCCTGTAGCATATTTTACAATATTCTCATTATAGAGCAGATTAACTCTGTATCAAAGGAACAATGTTAGAAGTTTCTAATGGAATACAGAGTAGTTGCAAAAATCACTTTTTGGAGATGTTCTCATTTGGGCTGCCTCATTAATCCCTTTAACCATAGAACTCACATTTTAACTGGAGATAGTACCAGGCTCCCAAGAATCTGGAAGCAAAGCTGTTGCTCCACTACAAATAGTCTGCAAAGACCCAAATTCTGTGGTCCCAGCTGTGGAGAGAGTGCCTTGGGGGAATCTGATAGAAAGGAAGGACAGTCCTGTGGTCAGGGCACTGGCACAGCACCTGGCCAGATGACTCCCTAGATGATGCTGCCGTGGGCAAGTCATACAGGCTTTCCAGGCTGAAGTTCTCTAAAGTGCTATTAATAGTGTGTCCTCACACAGGATTGTATTAGAAGAACACCTTCAGAGGAACACTCTCAGAAGAATTCCTTCAGAAGAATACCTTCAGAAGAAGCCTTCAGATTTTCTTCATGGTATTAGAGTTTGTTTAATTTTTCACATGGCTTCAGGACCATGAGAGAAGTATTTCATCTTTCTTCACTTTTCTTTCTTGCCTCAGTCCTGCACCTAGTGCTGTTTTGGTATATACCTTGCAACTGCCTCCCAGCTTTAACACTAACTGTAATCCAGAGTATGTTTTGCTAAATACATCTGGCCCTGTTTTGAAGCAGTAATATAGAGAATGGCCAACTTGTTCAGATAAAACAAACCTCAGTGCTGATCAGCATTTAATTGTGCCGCAGAGATCTCTTCCTGCCCATATGTGCAGGGCAGGTCCCCTCATAAGCCTTTTAAACCCACGACACCAGCTCATTTTCAAACAACAATAATTTTAGAACTCACATCCAATAAATAGGAATTTAAAAAATTGTAATAAATAGGTGGGGTTGAACAAGAACCCAAAGATCTTCACCTCAAACTCCAGCTGCTATGTGACAACTCTCTTCAAGATTCAAATAAATAAATAATACCCTGCACTCACACACACTTTCCTTCTCTGTCTTCCTTAATTCTTGTCTTAAACTAGATCCGGAAATGGGTGAACACAAGGTGTGAACCTGTATTCTAGATTCAAGGGTTTCTAAGATAATCTGGGTATTTTTAATTTTGCAAAATCTGATCCGAACTGAACATTTTCCATCCCTAACATAAGTGGCATATATTTATACATACATATAAATTAGGTATATGTGTGTGTGTGTGTGTATCCTTGCCACAAGGATGTATTACAAGCAATTAAACCCTTGATAATAAATGGTTCATCAGTCCGCAGGTGATGCACTATAAGTGATTGCTCCTGTAGGTAGTAATCATCTAGTGCAATTGCTAGAATTATAAATTCCCTCTAGGCTGATTGGATTTTATCAACAAGACGCAGTGAAATAAAAAAGGGTTTGGGGGTGAGGTTTTTTATAGTCTAAAACCTAATATTAGAAATTTGCCAATTGGAAACGAATGCCTTTCCTTTGAAGACTTACCCTCACGATGACTGAACAGCTGTCAGAAAAATGTAACCATTTTCAGAACAGCCTCTGGGACCAGACTATATTCCAAAGCAAAGATGAAATTGAAAGGTTTTTTCCCCACCCCCACAAAAATATATGCAACTCTCTCACATACTGAAACTGTTTTCCCATAGGCAGAGCAACATTCCATAAATCTATACAGGGACTGAAATAACATGATCATATTTAAATTAAAGCACAAGAGCTAGTTACTATTATCATTTGGACAATCTGTCAGTACAATCTATATGCTATATTTGAAATTATTATTTGTCAGAACATCAATTCCCCCGATAGAAAACTGAGGAACTTCTATGTATATTGAATTTAGACCATGGATGAAAATGGAACAGTATATTTAAGTTTTAATAAAAAACCTACCTGTTAAGAATAACATCCATTTTTCTATTTTTTATTTTATTTTGTCACAGAATTAGTTTTCTTTAATCACATATCAAAGCACTAAATACAACTGTGACAAATCATACCCATCAAAAATAAATCAAATCTACAAAATCAAAAAGCTCTCTAAAATATAGTCTAACCCTTATTTCCATATCACATGGTTTCTTTTCAAGTTTTTGAAAAGAACCTGCTTCTTGCTAACCTCTAAATTTTTCTTACTAATATTGTTACTTTCCAAAATATATTTAAAGTAAAAAGGACATCCCAAAGAATATAAGCAATCAGAATTAATTTCAAATTGACATTTAATAGCAGTAACTCAGATTCTTTTCTTACTTTTGTCATGAAAATTCTGTTGAGCGCAAGGTGTTCACCAGCCGTTTCAGCTTCACTTGGGCAATAGGAATACATCCCAAATTCAATAAGTGAAGCTGGAAACTGATTGCTTATTTTGTTTATGACTGTGCATCAAAATCCTAACACAGGATAACACAGAACCCCATTACTTTGAAAAGTTATACCAAGACCACATGCAGCCCAATTGCTTCCAGCAGCTATTCCAAGTGGGAGAAACATTGAGACAGCGTAGTGTCCAGTCCACATAGGTGGGAGGATTTTCGAAGGGAAGAGAAAGTAACAGTTTCAGAGTGAAAACTGGTTTATGAGGAAATAGAACAGTAATATGGTGAAGTATAGATACTGCTAAATAACTTTTAAATTATCCCAAATTAAGTAGTCAGTGTTGCTCGGGTACATTGATTCATTACTGCATCAATCAAGTACACTACACTAACAGAGTCAGGAAGGCAAAGCACAGTAACCACAGCCATTCTGCATCTTTCTTTTTCAACATAAAGTGATTTTTTTTCAAACAAAATTGTTTATTTTTCCCCACACATGTCTATTCCATATCTTCACCTCGGTCCACTGTCACTGCCCGCAATCACCACTACCTATCATGTCAGCTAATAAAACTGGGAATGATTTTGCACTGGTTCTGGCTAGTGTCACACCAGCTGAGACTTACACAGGGCTTCAGATCACCCCAATACACAACGTATTTAAGCACACACTTTATTGTTGGCTGTCTAAGGAGGAGGTGGAGAAGGATCTGTGTGTACTTGGCGAGCAGGTCACTGAATCCTGCCTTATACCCCTCTGCATTTCCAAGCTCCAGCCTTTACTTCCAATTCGGACAACAAAGACTATTGGTATAAGCTTTGTTCCTCTGCTGGATTTCCTTGTGTATGCTCTCTGCCACCCCCGTGCCAAAAATGATGTCTAATTATCCAGTATAATTTCAGACAGGGCAATAACTGTTTATACAAACTAAAAAATTGTTTCCCCTTAATCTCTATGTGTCTTTACGTAAAACTTTGCGCTCTTCTACTACAGCACTCCCTTCTTTTTGTCTTGTTTGTTTTTCTTAAAGTCAAAATGAAACTTTAAGGTGGTTTGGATGCAGTTTTTTTAAAACATACTCAGTACACATCTAGGTGCTTTAGCATAACAAACAGCAACAATAGGAACTTGACATATATAAGACAAATTACAAAATGAGACCTTTGAAAACACAACAGAGGCATCGATGAATGGTTGAAGGGTCATCCCTGTTAATTTGGCTATTCTGACACTGGAAATGCACTTGCAGTGCAAAGTAGCAATTACAGTGTACTCAAATTAGACAAGAGCAAATTTGTAGCAATAACCCAATAATCTAAGAGCCAGCTTAACTGAAATTTCAAACCATTGACCTGCCTGCTTTGCGGAAGCATTGGGAAAGCGGCTGATGGCTGTTTTGACATAAGCAGAGAACTTACTGTAAAAGACAACTGCACAGCTGTCTTAAAACCCTTTCATTTGCAGGTATGACATGCTTCTACTTCCAGTGTAGAATTACAGGGATCCAGGCAAAAATATACGACAGTGGCTATTGTAAAACAGAAACCCACTATTTTAGAAGAAACTTTTGCAGCACCATTCATTCTCTCGAGGAAAGGCATTTATTAGCATTATAGCCAGGTATCGCAAGCCAAATTACAGAACCGAGGGAGAAAATAAAATTATCTTTGGGAAAGGATTCCAAGGGCTGCATTGTTACGTTAGGAATCTGAAGTGTGCATCACAAGTGGTTCTCTTGCATTTCTTTGGAAATAACTAGACATTGCACATAACATTTTCAACACCACAGGTTCTTTGAAAAAATAGTGTGTAGGTTCCACATCACTTGGGTGTATTTGAAACGTCTGAGGCATAAGAATAAATATTGAGGGAAAAACAAGAAACAAATCAGAAAGCAGCCAGAGCCTGGCACTGTATCCTTTCTTTAAGCACAAACTGAAGGTAAGTTACAGCTAGTTTTAGTGAACCTTTACTAGATTTCTGATTTTCCCCTCTAATTTTAAGAATCCAGAAGATAAAATGGACAGGGATATATATGGGGAAAAAAGACAAGAAGGAATCCATATAGCCAATGCCTGTCTGACTCAGGACTGGCAGAAGGTATTTATAATTTTCTTCTTTCATCCTTTAGCAAAAACATTGCTCCTGGAACAGATTTTTTCTTTTGGTATCTTGATATTTGCTCCATAACTTGAAGCATGGATCTAAGGAGCTTCATGCAGGGTCTGTTTATTCTGAAGTTCTGCTGCAAATCCTCAGCCACTCAGAAGACACTGGAACTTTTCAAAGCCACCAGGGTACCAGTGAGGCTGGTGCCTACACTAAATGGTGCCTACAGCCCAGTGTGAGATCAGCTGAGTGCAAGAATGCTGCAATTGCTCCTCAGATGACACCAGCTCCTGTTGCCTCAGTGATTTAGGCCTTTTTTCCACTAAGTACAACTACTTCACATGGAATTGTAAAATCATTTAGGCACTGGAAGGCTGTAATTAGGACCCCCTAAGCCTTTTCTTTGCCAAGCTAAACAAGCTGAGTTCTCTTAGCATTGTCTCACAGGGAACTCCAGCTCCCTTGGGCTTGCTCATCTTTATTCACATCTTCCTTGTACTGGGGGCCCAAAACCAGATGCAGCTGGGAAGAGTCTATGTTCATAAATTATATTAATCCCAGTAAGTTCTAGAGGTCTTCAAACTCATTTGGCTTAAGTTTATGGAACAAGCTGCCACAGTGGCCAACACCCAGTGGATCAGGTCCCAGACATCACTTGTCAAAACCAGAGAATTCTGTAAGTTTAATTCATCACATGCAACCCTATGGCCCAGTTCTACAACCACATCTGTAACACACAGCCATTTGCCCAGGAAGAGAGATAGGTAGCAGTGGGTCATGACAGGATCTAGGAAAAAACAAACAAACAAACAAACAAAAGAATGGAAAGAAAAAGGGCAGCAGAAATTTCTTCCAGCTTTGATATCCGCTACTTATTTTAATATGCCAATGCACAAATGATTAATCCAATTAATTAGCATAGACAAGTCATTTTCACTGACAAGCTTCCTTAGTGATCATTTTACATGCAACGTTCCTATACCATCAAAGAGATGAACTGGAAGCTCTTTTATTCTTTTGTTTTAATAGAAGCACATTTATCACTCCTGTAATGAAAATGGCAGAGCCCGTTGTCTGCCTACACAGAGAGCTGCCATGGCTGCGCGGGAGAGAAGGCAAACATCTAAGATTAGGCTGATTTAGGCCATTTGTATTAAAAATATATCTATTTCTGCAGATTTTCCCTTTGAACAACATGCTCACTTGTGTCCTGCAGGATGTTAATTAACATGGCAAGGTACCAAGGTGCTAAATTATTTGTAAGTATTTTGAATTCAGGATATTTACTTTCTTCAGTGATAAGCAGCATAAGCAGTATCCAGCAGAACCTGGAAACTGGTGTTTGAAGTGGTATCATTTTTAAAAGCACTTCAGCAGCATAGCAGAATGAGGACATTTTTAAGGGAGCGAGAGGAGAAGAGATCCTATATGAAAGAGAAAATATTCTCACTGTCTCCAAAACTCAAGCATGAGTGAAATGAAAAAAAAAAAAAGAAAAATATTTAAATTAACTTTTTGAAATTTATAATGTATTTGGAAGAGCAGACTTAAAAGCTAGCACTAACTGATGAAGGGGGTTGGCTGACATTACCTTTCTGGATTCATAATAGCTTTTGAAAATTCAAGCTCGAAAGGATCAGAAAGAAAAAACAACAAAGTGCATCAAGAAGATGGGTCAATTAAAAAAACACGAGAGCTTTACGGAATTAGTGAAAGCAGCCACACACTGCTCCCTTTTTGGACACACTCCAATTCTTTAAATCAGATTAGGGTCAGTCCTAATTGTTTCAAGCACAAAGATTGTGGTATTTATTTACTGGGTGCCTTCTTTTCTGACTGATTAGCTTTATGAAGATTAGCTGCCAGTAATTTCTAAAATGACTAATGTAAGGTAATTAGCTCACAGCATGCTACAGTTTGCACTGCCCAGGAGAAGAGTTTACTTGTCTCAGCTGAGACAGTGATTATAGAAGACGTTATAGACAAAGCAGCAGAAAGTTAGCAGAGTTCCTCCAAAAAAGGTCCTGCAAAATTTGATTCAGTATTTTTCAAAATATGCTATTTACAAGTAGAATATGAAGATTGGTATGGCCTGAACTATGCTAGAATACTTAAAAAAATATTTTAAAAGACAGTACAAAGCACTTCCAGAAGGGTTTCCTTAAAAATAGTGTGGCGTCTATCCTAATTTTCATTCTATGCAGTATTATGTTTAATCTTTTTATGATGTTCATAGAGAAAGAACAGTGATGTATCCAATACCAAAACTGCACTTTTAAGGAGATCTTACAGTATGATTTATAAAAGTTTCTTCTGAAAGCAGTCTCAAGAAAAAACAGCCTGGAGCCAGAAATATGCTAACTAGGGCATTTGACAGAGATTCTAATCATAAAGCCATAATAAAGACAAGTGGAAGAAATTATGATTTTCCTCAGAACTACATGATATCCTGGTTGCCAGTTTCAGAAGATAAGGGGGGTATAAACAGGAGTGGGAGGAAAAAGCAGGACTTTTCATTTGAGGCTAAAGAAAGGGCCAATTGCAAAGACCAGCTCCTTTAGATAGGTCAAATCACCACTTAGGATGTAAGAGTAGCAATGAGAATCCCCTATAAATTCTTCAAGGTAGTTGACTACTGGAAAAGTTAAAGAAGCTGAGCAGCTGTCATAAGAATCAGATAAGCATCCTTGAGCCACTAATGACATTTGTTATGTTAAATATGCTGTTAGTATATTTTCAATCTTGTTTCTCTATGTCTGTTCTATTATTTAAACCAAAAGATTTTTGATAAATCTCCAAGTGAAGCTGAGAGTTTGGCTGCCCTTAGAACGGGGAACCTTATGGTGTTGTGCATAACATGGAAACTCAAGGTGCCCAAAAGCTTTTATGGTGCTCATTTGCTGGGAATGGTTAATATAGGCATTTGCATCAAAGCAATGTTTTCCATTAACTAAGTTCATCCTGTCATTCAGCAAGACAGTGACTGATACATAAACACAAGCAAGTCTCTGCCAAGCATTTTGTACCGTTGTGCCCTCCCACTAGCTAGTGATCTGCTGCAGAAAGGCAGAATCTCTGACTTTAAAGGATTTATGAATTATTGAATTGCAATAGTTAAGTAACTACCATCTTCACCTAATTCACATCCAATGTGCTTTTTCCCTAGAGCTACCTCTGGTCAGTGTTCAGCAAATATTTACAAGAACAGCTTACAGAAGTTGTCCATTTAAATATAGGAAGTTAAACATATTCACTGCTGTTAAGAGGCATGAAGCTTTAGCCATGGTTCTCTTGATTCAGCATGTTCTGGTCATTATGTTAAACTAGAGTGGAAGGTTTATAATAATACATTTTTAGAGAAAACTTTTTCCATAAATTTAATCTCAATCCCTATTTTATTATGCACAAAACTTTTGGTTCTTCTTACATAAACCCCATCACATAATACATGTCAACATACAGTGACTCAGTTAATGGGTAGGTGGGAATTTGTGACAGGTAAAATTTGTTAGTGGAAAACTTAATGAGAGTATCAAACAAATACCTATTAGCATTAGGAAGGACTGAAATATTTTTTAAATTATTAATAAAAAAACAAGCAACATATTTAAATGTGAGGTGATGAGTGAAAAAGAGAGTATTAAAAGTTACCTCACCATAGAAACATACAGTGTCATTGATACACAAGAATATTGTGGTTGCCTTAAGCTATACCCAGCTACAAGTCTTCGGGCTGCTATAAATAAGGTCTGTTAAAGTTCTTGGATTGGAAGATAAAATGAACAGAGTTTTTAATCTCAGGAGAAGCCATGGTTAAACATTATAATTACTGAGACCAGCTATTTTAATATTGTGTTAATTTTAATGACCTTATTCATCAAAAGACTTATGAAAAGGATGACTAAACCCTAAATGGAGAGAGTAAAATGTATTCTGCTTTAACAACAAAGGATTTCAGGGATTCATGGCTCATGTTTAAAACTCAAC
Source organism: Calidris pugnax (assembly GCF_001431845.1). Taxonomy (NCBI): domain Eukaryota; kingdom Metazoa; phylum Chordata; class Aves; order Charadriiformes; family Scolopacidae; genus Calidris; species Calidris pugnax. Next base: position 7,538,322 of record NW_015090794.1, read on the forward strand.
ACACAAAGTAATCTGACTCATAACTCTTTTCTCTGTAACATTAGAAATCTAGGGAGATACTAAGAATTGTTAAGCAATGTTAAGGAGAGCAAAGTATTTAATTAAACTGGAGTGTAATCCTTTTAAGGAATTTCAAAGCTAGATCAGTGGCACTATGCAGAGTAATTTGACTGGTTTCCTTTACTAACTCTCTTCCTTTTTTTGAGTTGTAATATCACTACATTAAACATTAATCACTCTAAATAGCCACATACCAAATTCTTGTGGAGAATCTCATTATCTCATGTCTCAAATATTGCAATATCTTCTTCTCTGACCTACTCATATCCATCCAGATTACTGCTGCAAAAACAGGTTGCTTATCAGTAACTAGACCACAAGCACCCATACTAGATAGGAACAGAAAAAACCAGCATTTCTTCTTAGTGTGACTATATCCTCCCTCTTGGAAGATTAGTTTGAGGATATCATCCCATATCTGCCATTTGTATTCTACCTGCTTGACAAAAGTGAGCTAATGCTTTCTCATCCTTCAGAATGCAGGGAGGCATTCTGTAAATCTGACCACAGGCAGATATACAACAGGTTGAACACCAATTTCAGAGCTTCCTGACAAAGAAGACAACTCACTCTCATTGAGTGCCTCACAGCTCAATGTACACAGATTTTCATGTCTGCAGAGGAAATCGTGATCTTCCCCAAGCAGAAAAGACAAGTGTGACTACTGGTCAGAGAAGTCAGCACATATTAGGAAAGGCATAGCCTAAAATTTACAGCTTTCACAGAATTAATTTTCTCTTCTGCAACTATGACTTTTAGGAGAAAGGAGAGAAAGTTAAAAAAAAAATTACTCTCAAGGAAAAGAAAAAAATACTGTAGAGATGGACTAAGCACCTGGAGCATCAGTGCTGACCTATAATACAGTGAAAAGGAAAGAAATTAAAATTATGGACTGCAGGAAAAACCATAAAACTTTCTCCATCTTTCCCATTGTTTTTCTTTTTTTCTATTCTGCAGTTTTTCAGGTCATTCACAGCCTCTTATCAGTACGAATCTGTACTGACAGATCAAGCAACCCCGATGCTCACCTCCAAATCTCACTGATTATATTTTCAAACAGATGACATTCATTTCTCTACAGTTGTCTTCACACTTAGAAAAGTCTCTTTATGAACACCTGCAGTCGCTATACCCCAAACTTGTCAAAACTTCTGCTTCCCAAGGTACTTAGAAATAACTTGGAAATAGCTATGCTTCATACAGCTAGAAAAGCTCCTGCCTATAAAAATGAATGGTACTGATGATGTCTCCATGGCATATGGAAAATAGAGGTGAACAACATCTACCTATATTGCATGATGGGTGATGAGTACAAGCCAGCTCTAGTCAGAAGGACGATGGCTACTTTACCAAGGGGCTGAGGGCTAAAGGGCACAGGGCTCTTTAGTTTGGGCTTACACCAACAAACGTGGTCTCTGGTTTGGAGCTGGGAAGCAGAGAGCTGAGTTCTGTCTGAAAAAGACCACAGGCATGCAACTCTCATTCTTTTCAAGTTTAGCCAGATCAAGCAGAAATAGTTACATTAAAAATATACAGATAAGAACAAAAACTTAATTCCCCTCAGTTACATTTCTTGACTGAAATGGAAATACGCACAATCAATATTTTATAATATTGATATATAAAATATTAGCTCCTCATTCAAATGCTGAGCAAAAGATTCTGTTCTGATGTATTCTAATCTTTAGGATTTCTTATTTACAATGCAGATGTTACAGGTCTGCACATCATCTACAAGGAATGTTCACATTGGTATTAATTGTATTTATACTTGTGGTCGTGAAAAGAAAATAATTTGGAGAAAAGATCTTTTTCCTTTCTATCCTGGAGATGATAAGAGCCACCATTAAATTAAATACAAATAGTACTACAGCTGTTTAAAAAACACCAGCAGAAATATTTCTTCACATTCTCATAGTGCATTAGGGTAGGTGAGTTTTCATTAGCTTTTCACCCTGATCTTCTCCTTGCTCTTTATAATTTAATTCCCCGTTTAAGCTCTACAATCTATATCTACACTGCCACATGTAGATCCATCACTCCACTAGCCAGATCCACAGGAGAGCTTCTTGGCACCTTTCTGTGATGAGTCTAACACAAATGTGTTTCAGTTAAACGTTTGGTAACTGTGTGTAAACAGATATTTCATGTTGTGAGTTAAGAGAAAACAAAAATCCCTGCAGAGCAAGTGCAAAGGCAGCCTGACAAAGGGACTTTCTGCACCCAGAATATGGGGGGAGTTTTATGACAGTTAGTGGGAATATGGAATTATAGAGATGAAAACACAAGAGGAGATCTCTCTTTTCCTTTAATTGTTGCACTGGATAATTAAATTAAAGTAATCAAGTAGGAAAGATCCTATATGGATCTCCAGAGATACTGCCTGTTCTGGCTAATTGTGTGAGCCTGGAGTAGCTGATTAGCATAATTAATCTAAACGTCTGGTTACCCAAAGGAAGGAGGTGTTCCTGGATGCACAGGTGAGATATAATGATTGAGACTTCAAGAAGATAATATACAGTAAGCCAGTAAGTACAAGTATTTCAGAGTCCTGTTTGCTTGTCTCTTGCTTTCTATGAAAAGGGCTGGGGGGCAGCAGGAGAGCACCCTGCCTTAAGCCCAGCTCTTTGCCGAGGGTCCAGTGCTGTGAGGTGTTGAAGTTTGACTTGCTAGTGACAACAGACCTGTGCTAGTAGCCCGTTCTTCAGTACTGTAGCATTATTACCAACTGTTTGTAGTACAACACTCCGTGGTCTCAAATCAAAGGTGAATCCTTGTGATGCCCCGAAATCACAGAAAAGTGCTAGCAGAGGCTTCAAGTTAAAAAAGCCAAGATATGAGAAGAGAGAGGCTAAAACATTGAGCTTTTGCCACCATAGTAGTCAGATAAAGAACTGCGACTAGACTCCAAGTGTTTTATAGCCTAGAAAAAATGTGTGATCCAAATAGTTGGTCTTTTCTATAGGTTCACATCACAAGAACCCCTACATTACATTCTTAAATGAAAATTTCCCTTATTTCACTAACTGGTTTATATTGTTATTCTACATCTGGTCTCAGATCTAATCTAATACTATCCTAAGTAAAAGCAACCAAAGGCACAGACTGTAAGTATCTGGAAGAAAACCCTAACAGCTCTAAAAAAGCAGAATCCAGTAATTGTGATGATATTTTAGTTGTTTTCTGTCAAGTCGTTTTAAAAGCTCCAGATAAGGAGTTAATGGATACATTTAAAATTTTTATTGACAGTCTGAGTCATGTGTTTGGTTGTCCTCAACTATAAATCAGGAAAGCTTGAGCAACTGCAACAGCTGAGAATCCAACTTAATCCTTTTACTAATTTCTACTATCTCAGGAAAAGAAGGACAGTTACATAAATCATAATGACAATGTAAGATATATTTTAATGATCACATATAAAATATTTCTAAAGAAAACATTATAATGAATTTTAATTGAGTGAAAGCTGAGTTACTGGAAACCTTCTGTTTGTTCTCAGTATGGGCACTGATGATGAAACATTGCCTGTTACCACCACTGCTCCTCATCTCTCATCTACAGAGGATAATTATGGGACTTTCACTTAAAACTCTCTGCTAATTCAGTCCTTTGTTCTCTGTTGATAGTGCCAGCAAACAGGAAGCTCACCAACAATAAATCGGACTGAAATTGCTATTGTGTTGCCATATAAGCCACCATGCAGTCAATGCCAAGAAAGCCCAACTAATTTAGGAGTCAAGATCACAGAGGAAAAGCTAGATTTGAATGATCTTCAAATACGCTACCTTTACAAGGTCCTTATATTCTTAGTTCCCACAGTCCTTTTAAACAGAGGCTTATCAGTCAAAGAGAGTTTTGTCTTTTTTTGTCATCTTTAAAAGCCTTTTCAAACACTTACAAGATTTTGTCATTGGGCATGAACTTTCAGATAATGAAAATGAGGTTTCATTCCACTGAAATGAATAACAAAGGAAAAAGATAAATGAGGCTCCAGAAGTGGATTTACTATTGAGCAACAAGTTCTCTCACCTCCAGTACAACCAGCTGGCATCACACATCCTGCCCTAATGCATAAAACAGGCTCACGCAAATGTTTGCTGATGCCTCATCCTGTTCCTGTATAGACCAGGCCATCGTCCTGTCCTGGAGACAAGCTGCAAGGAGGTTTGGTAAGTAATGCAAATACAAGTCTTTCACCAAGATGTGCACAACAGCTGCACAGCCTTTCAGGTGAAAAAACCCAGTGACTGCAGTGCTGCGCCACTGAGTGCCACAGAGCAGATGGAGTATGAGACACTGCCTCAAACTGGAGCCCAGCTGCTCTGAGCGGGGGGAAGGCTCCAGCAGCACAAACACGAACACGTCACTCTGCAATAAAAACTGCCAGCACATTTGAGAAGGTAATTAAAATGTGGAAATGTTCTCCTTAAACCCAGTTTCCTAATGCCTTTGTCCCTTCCTTATTCAATGAACAAGCAGCTCGATCTAAAATTTGGCAGAATCATAAAGAAACTTAAAAATATAGCCTACTTCACAGTCTAATGTCCAGGGGCTCAACAAGCACAGCTGTTTCATTAATACTAGATTCACTCCCAGCCCTCACTCTATCTACTGTTGCTCAGGATGCTACTGAATTGTCTCTAAACCTTAACTGCATGGATAAATAAATAGTTTCCTTATAATACACTTGACCACAAAAGAGACTGTCCTCTCAGGTGCAGAGCTGGCTCCCCACTCCTGAGGAAGAAAGCACATTTTGATCCCCTTGAGTTTCATTTGAGAAGAGGTCCTGCAATTGCTTCACACCACAAGAAGCAGCTCTATGGCAACCCGATCAGAGTAAGGGATATAACTGGAAAATAAGTGAAATCAAGTGGCATGAAATTTCCAAAAGGGCCTCCCCTTTGCCTTGGGGAGCCAAGCCATCCTGTTGCTCAGGACATGGCTTGGAAAAGTATTCTGAGACAGCTGTCTTGTCCTTAAGCTGGAAGGTTTACGTGCTTTCAAACACCTGCTTAACTCTTTGCACACAGCTTATTTAGTTATTTTGTGCTGGAAAGGATCTGCTTGACTTTCTGAGTATTATGCTGAATGAAAGGGAGACATGTGTAGAAAGGAGGAGAGGCTCATGTTGCCATGTGTTGCCAGCGGCTGGTTTAGTTTTGAAAAGCTCATAACACTGTACCATTTTTCATGTTAAATGGAGCTGCATTATTTTAGACCCTCAGAAAAGCTTAAATCAGAAGACGACATTTCTCTAGGCTAATGTACTAACCTTCAAAGTATTAGCTTTCTGAAGTCAAGCACTAGCTGCTTTCCTACGGCTGGGATGACTATGCCTTTAGGTTCCTCCAGAGCTAGATGTCCAACAAATTCACTGCTGTCAGTCAAGCATGAGCCACACGCAGCCCTTGTCTTGCAGAGGAAATAAAAATCTCCTACAGTTCCCAAGAAAACCCAAGAGGCCAGACACTGAGTCACACCCCATTAACTGCAAGGGGGGCACCCTCTCCCGGCTTCCCATTCCACAAGCCAAGTGCTGCTTCTCGGCCCCAGCTTGTCCTACAATGAGTTTAGGTGTAGGAGGGAGACAATCAGCGCTATTTTCTAAACATATAATTACTTTTCTCAATGCTTATTTTAAATAAAGTCAAATATTTTTGCCACTTACACACTGATGATTTTTCTGGTTCACAGAAAGATCTAGATGGAAAATGGGGCTGCTAAGATTAGGCAGCACAGTAGTAGTAGAAGAATGTTGCTGTTCATGTGAATTTTGCTTTAATTTTTCAGGGAACTGTTCACCTTTCTCTTTGCTGTGCTGATGAGGCACCAGAATATTATAGGAAAAACCACGTTCCATGCCAGAAAAGTGATTTCTAATTAGCCCAAGGGTTCTAGCTTTTGAGTGCCTTACACACTTTGATCAAAGATAAATTAATGCTTTGTATGAGATCCTGCTCTTAGTTAAATTCTTTTACTAAATTCACTCACCAGCGCTTTCTAATTTCACACAGGAAGAGAAGGGGACAAGATGAAAGGAAATTTTTTGATCAACTTGCTGTAAATTTAAGAGTGGTTTGCTCAATGTTTGTTTGGCTCTATAAGAATATATTACGATTTTGTCTTATTAACACCTTGTTTTATTTATATCACAATTTCTTAAACCACTGCACGGTATATGGAGCAGGAGAACCACAATGCATTGGGTATTTTATGCCCCATTCCACATTTGTTATTACTTTTGATTGCAGTGGTGAGGGCAGGGACCATAGCTCTGGTCCAAGCATGATAAACAGTACCAGTAATCACCTGGAGCAGTCAATACTCACACTCCAGCTTTATTTCACATATGAGTAATTCTATTAAGTTTAGTCGACAATTTTGTACCTAAGGAAGCCTTCTAGATGTATAACTTTTTAGGCATCTTTAGTATTCATATGCCCTGCATTTCAATGTGCTTGCTCACTTTCCCAAGCCTTTTTCACTATTTGTAATGTCCAATCATAAAACCCAGGGTTTACTGGTGAAATGATTTAGGAAGGGCTAAGGAATTTCATGGCACAGAAAGAAGTAAATGAATTCAACCTTACTCCAAAACTGCCATGGATCATATTTATCTAGTGGCCTTTTCTGTGCTAATGAAAAAAACCAAGAAAATACATGTGATTGGTTATAAACTAAGCAAAAAGCTTAAAAACTGGAAGTTTGATGAACATTCTTTTTCCCATCTGCATGCTTAACCAGTTGTGAGTCTATCAGAGCATCTTGGTTCACATTTCTGCCATTCCCTTGTTTACATCAATCAATTCTCTCTGAATACCAAGGAAAACACTATCTTAACTACAATGATATAGTAACACTATTTTCAAAACATGATCCTGAGGTATACTTAAAGCCAAAAAGATTGATGTAAACACAAAAAGCCTACAAGAATTCCCCAGGACAGCTTCAGACAGCACACTTGCTCCTTAGAGATCCCAGATTTGGCTCTTTCATTTACTCAATCCCTACAGGCAGAAGACAGAGCTCCAGTATTTCTGAACATTATGTTACCTTTATAGTCAAAGTGCCTTCTAACAGTCTGAATCCTTCAGTCATATGATGATAGTGGGACTGATGGGACACAAATGTTAGTTACTGACAAAGGCAGATCCCTTCAAGAAATCTTGACACTCTCAGAACAGATGTGACAGTCCCATTAACCAATTTCAGACCCTGAACAATCACAGCAAGAACAAAATGACATTCATTATAATTTAAATAATTTTTAAAACACACAAAAGTAATTTGTTCAGAAAAAGGCATTTTTCTATCTATTTTAGGTTCTGATGTCTGTTGGACATATATAATGGCAAAAGTGGTTATACACATCTGATGCTCATGTAATGGGTACCAGCACAATAAATACTTCAATACAGAACACAATTGATATGTAAAAAAAATATATATAGTTCAAACAGACGTGTAAGACTTTCAATTTAACAGTCATAGCTCACAAGCAGCAATTATCTCAGGCAGTTGCGAATAGGCTGGAGAATGTGACAGGAAGGAGGACTAGCAGAGACCCAACTCCCACCTCTCAACAGATGGTTAAGATCTGTTAGTAATTCTGATCCACTTTCATCACTGTGTCTAGCAGACTTCAGTTATTCACATGCTATAAAATCTGCAATGTGTTTTTCCTCACACTTCCTATTTCTTCACTTCGATGTCAGAGCCATGAAGTATCTTCCCCCCTCCCCATTTTTCCTTCCAGCACTGGGATTCCTGTATTTTCTTAACCTGGCATATTAACGTGCAGGAAGGACCAGTCAGCTTTTTTCATTGGAGACAAAGACTTAATTTTACTATGACACACAATATGTATTTCTGTACAGCTGAGCAGGGAGGCTACGCAGCAGGGATGCAACAATTCATAAAAATTCACTGCATTATAAGTAAATCAGTCACCAACACACCCAGCTATTATTGTCACTGGATTTAATAAAGCAGCTTGCTATAATTGTAATTGTCATGCCTTTAGCATGAGTAGTTTACCTTGTCTAAACCAGGCACAAATGTGTTTTCTGAGGTTAAGAAATACAGAACATCAGAATCACAGACTGGCTGAGGTTGGCAGGGACCTCTGGAAGCTCATCTGGTCCAACCCACCTAATTGAGCAGGGCCTGTTGCCCAGGACTGTGTCCAGACAGCTGTTGAATATCTCCAAGGAGGAAGACTCCAAAACTTCCCTGGGCAATTTGTGCCAGTTATTAGTCACCTTCACAGCAAACAAATGTTTCCTGATGTTGATCTTTAAAGGTCCCCTCCAACCGAAATAATTCTGTGATGTTCAGACAGAACCTCTTGTGTTTCAGTTTCTGCCCATCATCTGTGGTCCCGTCACTGGGCACCGCTAAGAAGAGCCTGGCTCCATCCTTTTGCACCGTCCCTTCAGGTATTTAGAAACATTGATAAGATCCCCCTGACCCTTCTCCAGGCTGAACAGCCCCAGCTCTTTCAGCCTTTCCTCACAGGAGATGTGCTCCAGTCCCTTCATCACCTTTGTAGCCCTTTGCTGGACTTTATCCAGTAGTTCTGTGCCCCTCTCTTAGTGGGGAGGCCAGAACGAGGCCCAGTGCTCTAGGTGTGACCTAGGCCATGTAGGCCATCTGGACTGCCATCCAAATCTAAGTTGTTGCAAATGCAATTAATGTAAGAAAAACATGTGAATGTTAAAAGCTGGCTAATCATAGCTCATGGCAGGCATTCCTAAAGAAATGTGGAAATACTGAGTGTCTACTGGCTCCATCACAACATATTTGGGTTCATGTTTCAGCTTCCCAGACTTGGAGTTGTCAAGTAGCAGCACTGGAATCTATTTCACACTCAGACCTGCTTTCTTGCAACTTTCTGCGGGATAACTCCTCGCTAAGGACCTCACTGTCCATTAGCCTGTGTTCACAGATCTTGTGGATTTTGAGCAGCAGTGATTCAATTAAAATTCACAATGTTCAGTATGGTTCATAACACTAGAGATTTCAAGTCCTGGGCACTTGCTGTTTAGCTGTAGTTAAACACACCTGACAGGCTGTAGCACAGCCACGGCTTCTGGCAGCGCCCAGCAATGCAAGAAGCTGACACAAAAGTCATTTTCTTCCATTCTGTCAGCCACACTAATCATCTCTTCCAGTTGTGCTGCAGTGCCACAGGCTGCTTTTCCGAGCCTACTCTGACACAACAGCAACAAGACACTTCGTACGGAGCTCCCTGGAGCCTCGCTGCTCCTCTTTTCTCCCATTGCAGAAAAGCTGCAAGATGGGCAGCTTTTGTGACCAAGTGACCAAGTAGGGCACCCTGCATCAACTAAGGTGATGCAGACTCAGGTCATGCCCAGAATACAGGAATGTTTGTACACAAAAATGGCTTTTTCTCCAGCTACAAGTAAAACATAAGCATGAAGTAGTACTAAATCCTTCAGGTGACCCAGGTGACTTCAGGTTATTGCATATATGCATAATATCCACAGACTACAAGTATAAAGGAAGGTGCACGTGCACATAAAGAGGTATTAAGGTTATTGCATGTATGCATAATAGCCACAGACTACAAGTATGAAGGAAGGTGCACGTGCACATAAAGAGGTATTTCTATTTAATGAACAACACTGTGTTCAACAAAGCATGCTATACATTGTGTCTGTCACTGGGATTTGTTTGCAATCCATGACAGGTTACAGTCTAAGCTCAAAACCTGAGTGTTGTCAGTTGCAAGCATCATGCATGTGGGAGTGCCTTATATTATGTTTATCTCCCTGGTGGATGAACATTGTGATCATTTGAGGAAACTTCAAGGTATAAGAGAGAATATTTCAGGCTTTAAGGACTATCTTGAATAAAAATTTTGCCACGTTAGGAGATGTGCATTGCTATCATCCACATAACATCCACAACCCCATCCTTAAAGAGAACTGAAATTTGTAAAAATGCACCCACTTGAAATAAGAAAACCCCTTTTGACTGAGATTTCTGAAACGTATTTGTTGTTCTCTACGCGCTCACTGATGCCATGCTAAATCAGATACCAAATAAATTCTACATATGGCAACAAAACCTACAGGTAATATCTTAAAATAACAAAGAAGAGTTCACCACACAATTACATTACAATTGATAGCAAATGCTTTTTTTTCATTTTTCCTTCTTGTATAACAAGTTGTCCTTCAACTTGCCCATAGCAACAGTAAGCAAATACCCAGCAAGGTCATGCAGAAAAAGACTAAAAGAAGAAAAAGCTATATTTTAGTGATAATCGACAAGTGTAATGTAACATTTTTTTGTTCACAGTACTCATTTACCAAGTGCAAATGTGTTCATTTCCTTCCTGCTCCATTTTTCAGTCTTGTAATTTCAATGAGAAGGAAAGCTGCACAATTCACAAAAAAAAATATATATTATATATATATAAATATATATATATAGGTCTGCTTACACAGCCCATAATATTTTTGCTTTTCCCTGTAGATAGGATTGGAAAAGACCTCCTTGTTTATTAAGCTCAGTACCTCTTCTTACTGCAGGCAACACCACAGTATACTCTCCTTCATAAACTCACGTGGGCAACCTTAAAATTCATTACATTTTTGTCTCCATTTTTCCTGTCTGTCTATTCCAGAACAACACACCCTTCAGAGCAAGAAACCATCTCATAACTTAATTACAATTTGACTTTCTGTTATCTTTTAGCTTAAATCCACGTTTTCGCTCACTGGTATTTAATTTCTTGATACATTTAGAGATAGCAATGCATTACAAACCATACTTTTATAGTTTCTTGTAAGATTGGCTTTTCATTCACAATTAACCTAGCAGTTTTTCCTTGCAATTGCTGACTAGGATGGTTTAGAGTATCCTAGATGCAGTCCACTAGTGTCTTCTACAAAGGCATTAATTTCCACTGTAAACTCCCCCATGCAACCACTCCTCAAATTGCATGCACTTTTTTGCACTTTGATATCACACAGCAGCTAGTAATTTCCTTCTGATCAGCAAGAAACTTTTGCACAGTGGTGGGTTTTTAAATCCTGATTATAATCGCTGATTCTCCAACTTCAGCAGATTTTCCTGATCTCGTGCTGTATTCTTGTACTTTCATCCTATTTCTATCATTACGACCTTCAGTATCATCAATTCTTTCCTGTTTAATATTCTACTACTTCTCCAAAATTGATGTCATCTTCAAGTCTGAGTTATAAGCAAATTAATTAGCACATTTGTACTTGTTATGCCACAGTCACCAGAAAAGTTTCCTAGGAAGTCTTCATCAATTCATCAGTTTGGCACTTTCTCCTTTACTGCAAACCACTGTTATACATTGTTTACTAGCTGCCACTGACTTTCACATTTTTGCATAAAGATGTGCACAGATCATTAGTCCTGTACCCAAATGAATTACTTTCTAGTTGTCATTATGTTACTGAAATCCAGATTGATTAAATTCTCTCTCAGTTATGTTCTCAAAACTAATACCTTAAGATCACCTGATTTATCACTGGTAAAGGAACAGCATGTCATATTCCACTTCCCATTAACATTGTTATTTATTTACTCATATTGTTAAAAAACATTCTAAAGAACTTATATTTTATTGAGAGTAGAGCCAGGAGCTCACAATGCCTGGCTCATTTTCCTCCACTCTTGACTTTTTCAGAGCTTCAGCTTTTGTAACACAAAATCTACCCTTTTTATGTTTCAGTTTAATATCAGCATATTTTAACTAGTGATTTCCTGTTCTATTATATCTTATACAACAAGCAATTCTACAATATCCTCATTAATATCCAAGAGCACAGCTAAAATAGGAAGTTTCTCACAGATTCAGCAATTGCTCTGTGAAGAAATGTGTCACCTATCCCACTCCCAAATATCTAGACACTAGTATTGATAGCAAGATTTGTTCTTCAGTCTACATTTACGAAATCAGAGTTTTCCATAAAGGACACAAATCACAGTAGTATAAGTCAATTTTTGATCTGTCACCCCATCACATTATAATGTACTAAAAATACAAAGGATTAATGCTGTTAAAACATCATGTCTCTGAAAAGAAAATGATCAGAAATACAGAAGGAAATGTCCCAGAACACTTTTCTAGCAACAATGCTCTTTCAGTCATGGCCTATTCTCACCATGAGTGAGCAAAATATAATAGTCTGTTTTACTCCCTCCGTTAGGCTGTGTGCTAGGATGAGAGTCTGATATTACCTCTATAAATCCTGCTATCATGAGCACAGATTGTGGTTATGAACAGAAGTGTTTGGTTTTTATTGCTAGCTTTCAGAATGCATTTATTTTTTGCACGATATCTAGCTATCCAAGGGCAGGGGAGAGACGAGACATACACAATCTTTTTCTAGCCGTGCAAATTATAAACGATGCCAGATAACCAATATATTAGAGTACTGAGCATGTTTCCCCCTCCCTTCATGCGTGATTTCCCTTCAATTCCTTGATTGGCACAGGGCAGTTGTGATGATAGTACATAAAACAGTATAACCCAGCTGCAGGAAGCTGATGTAAGGCCTAGAGAACTTAGCTGAGCTATTGCCATCACTAAATATGGGCTTGTCACGTATATGATTGCAAGGAATAAATCTGATAAATGTATATGACAATAACTGATGACAAACAGAATGCTGTTTTCAAATCAAATTGCCCCTAAATTCTACTACTTTTTTTTCCTTGAAGAATGTAAGTGGTTTTAGATATATGAACAAGAGAAGAATGTACAAATAAGGACAGGAATGGGTAATGAGGTTGCATCGGGAGTGTGGGGGGGTGTCCTATAAAACACTGATGTAGTTCTTGCTATTTAATGCTATTAGGTAGGTTCTTAGCCATTTAGAACAGTTTACTTATCTTTGGGAAGCCACCCTATTTCGGCTGAGGAAATAAACTTGTTCCAAGATTGAAGTTACTACAGATACCATGTAACTACTCTAAGAACGTTGCTAACTCACCCTTATTTCCCACAGATTTTACAGAGGAACTGTACAAATTACGTGCTATCCTAACATCATCTACCTAACTATTTTTTCCACATGGTGCATGGCTTGGAGGACTAAGAAGGCTAGAAACAATTTAACTAATTTGACCTAATCTAATTAATTAGTAATCTCTGGCCATTTTCGCTCTTCCTTGCAACTGTATTTCTTTGAAAACTTGCTAAATTATGTTTTGTTTCCAGGAATATCTGGAGAATCTCATATTCAATGAAGCATCTAATTCTGACGTCTCCAAATGTTAAGATTTACAGAACAAATTTCCAAAGCAAACAACCAGCATGGAGATCAGTCCCCCAGATGTAACACTAACACATAGGTTCTCAAACGCAGCAACACAACAAGCAAATAGTTTACAAACAAATTTCCTAGTATGTATAAATAAGAACAAAAATATTATTTTGTTTTAAGGGCAAAATTGTAGTGACTAATGAATGAATTCGTATTTATTTTTACCTCTAAACTATGGTTTTCCAGATGTGAGAAAAGTAAGGCTTTTTTCAAATCACAGAAACTCTGTTTCAGAAAATAGAATTTTTAAGCAGCTAACTTTCTCTAAGTGTTAGTCTAAGTACTCCTCTACAATCCAAAATGAAAAATAGGGCTTCTCACTGAGACTTTCAAGTTAAACACCTATGCCCCATATTGTGGGGGAATAAGGAGGAGGGTAATCAGGAATTGTCCTTTACAGAGATCTTTTTCTTCAAATTTTTTTTAAACTTTTTGGAAACTGCAAATAATTCAACATTGCTTTGCAACTACAATGAGATATATCTTTCCAAGATGTTTTCATTCCTATTTAGGTAATTACTTTTGCTGAACTCTCCCGAAACATTATTTCTTGTCTCTGTTCAGTGATAAGCTGAACTCACTAGTTGTGGCTCACTGGCTTACAGGAATACTGATATTAAAATCTTACAATTTCAAATGTAAATATTGATGTCTCAAGGCAGCTGTCAACATTTGCAAAAGTTGTTCAGACTGATAATTTGTGTGATTGCTGAAAATGTAGCACAAGTCTTTAAAATCTGCTCTTCTCCAGGCTTAATGGTAGGCATTTGGCTAAACAAATTCTCATTTCTAAAAGGCTTTAACAGAGCTTATCGGACTCTTTCCTTCAAGTTCTGCAAAACAAACTACAGAAAGATTTATGAGGAAAAAGATTTATGGAGAAAAGGCTGGACCGGAATTAGAGCACTATTTTAGAATAAGCTCGCCCTGGGATCTCAGCACTGGCCCTTGAAGTATGATCAGTCTTTCTCAAGCTTGGCTGGAAGTACACAGCTGCTGGCTGCAGAAAGCCTGTAAATCCATCCATGATTGCTGTTATTTCTGAAAGCACTAAACACATCTTTTGAAAAAACAAGTCCTAAATACTTGAATTTAAGGATAGAGAATTATGATTAAAGTTAAGCTTTGCCAATTCACTGCACATTGTTCTTTAAATGAACACACTGACCTGCTTCAGATTCATGCATTTGGATTTTTGCGTGTTTTTTATTTCCTCTTAGTTAATCTCAAGGCACAGGGAGAACTTCTGGCCACACACAAGAAAGCGCGGTAGTTTTTTTCTACTAAAGAGATTATGAATAATAATACAATCATCATTGCAAAGCTTCAGCAGAAGGACTTAACAGCAGCACTTGTCTCACTCTCCCACGTCCTTTGCACTCTGCTATGTTAGAAAAGGCACAGGGAAAATGAGGTCCTGGACAGGACAAGAAGTTACAAAAGACAGACAATGAATCAAAGCAATCAAAAGAATTAATGACATCAGTGAATGAGCACAAAAACCTTCTGGTTTTGAACCTGAGTTTCCTATACTGTAAAGCAAGTGGAACGTTTTTCTTTAAAGCAAGAAAAATCTCTTCCTCTCCCCCTTCAAAACTTGAAGTTTTGATCAAAGTACAAAATACATGACCTGTAACATTAGATGAGAAAGCAAATTCATCTTGTCCCAGGGTGTACCCACCCTTGCATGCTGTAGAAGCCAAGATTGTATGGGGTTTTTTTGTGTGTGTACGGTTGGACTCTGTGATCTCAGAGGTTCTTTCCAACCATGACGATTCTGTGATTGTGTGAATTATGGAGACCTGACCCTGTCATTAAATCCCAAACACAACTCCACATACAATTCTCCCTCTGAGGAGTTGAAGAGATGTAAGCATAGATGACAAATGGTAATCACTCTGTTTATTGTGCTACCAGAAGATGCTAAGATACTATGATAAAGAAGATTTAAGAGACCTGAATAGAATAGAATTTGTCCCTGTAAATTACTGACTTCCTATCAAGCAGCACTTGAGAGACTGGAAAAGAGGTAAAGCGACAAACTAAACAGGGCAGCAACATGTAGTTTTAGGGCTCAATCTCTAATGTTCCCACTAGGTTGTACTAGGAATCAGACCAAGCCTTTAGAATAAAGCAAAATCTTGTAAAAGGATAGGTAAATAGCATGTGAATGTCACAATTTCTATCAGCTTCCAGCATTTAAACTCATTTAACATCATTCACAGCTTTATATTTACCTTTTGGTTAAGCGTTAACTCTGCTTTCAGCAAGACAATCCAACATGCGCCCTTTCAGTTGCTATACTGCAAAAACACCAAAAAAAAGCAACAGAAAGGTACACTGACAGAAAGATTGGAATGTTTACCTGCTGTAGGGCAGGTATATATCTTTTTTACACCACTAAATATAGCCTACACTGCCATCTGAACTGTAATGAAAAAAAGGCATTTGTAATTTCAGATACCCTTAAAAATATTGGGTTTAAAACATGTCTCCTGCAATAACACTGCCAAAATATACTGCAGAGCTTTCAAAAGATTACCTTTTGGCATCAGAGAATTTCTTACATATGTCCTTTTGCATTAAGCACCAGGAACCCATTTATTCTCTGCAACAAATCACCTTCAGGATTTGCTATATTATATTCTGAGCTGCTGTCACTAAAATCAACTTCTGCAATGAAAAACATAATTAGTGTCAAATGTCTGGGAATAAAAAAAAGAGATATCTCCTATGATGAGAATGGGAGTAAAGTTTTATTTATATGGTAAAGATCTTGCACAGTGCACTTGAAGCAAGGAATTGTTTTACTGGTTTTTTTGCATAAATGAAAGCATGTCGCTGGACCAGGAATATAGGAATTAATTAGCGAGATGCGGCTTTGTTTAAATCATCAGAAAGTCTAATTAACAACCACAGAATATGTACAGTACTTCAACCATATGTTGGGGAAAGGGGACTGAAGAGGGGAATGAGGGGCATAGACCAGGGATCTTTATATTCTTAATAGTGAAGATGAGAGGAGAGAAGCATAAATTCCCTTTCTGCCAAAATCACTTTCATCTCCAAAGCCTTGAAACCTTCCAAACTGAAACACAGAATTACTGCTGCTGTGGATTGGGTTTAGTCAACACAACATATCTTCAAGTTTCCCTGGCGGAGCGTGCAGGCAGCGGCGAAGTCACTATGTCCTCCTTCGTATGCCCTGCTGAGCTGGTGTGGGACGAGGAGTGAGGTGTATGTCACAGTGCAGCCAGGATGTGCTCCCTGGAACTAGGACTGTGGCCTTCACCCCAGAACACGGGGTATGTGACCCCCTTCTTAGCCCGAGTTATCTTTTCTGTACCCAGCTAAGGAACAAGACAGCCCCCACCAGGCAAGGTGGTCTCAGTCTCTAGCCTAAATTTTCTTCTCTACAGTACTATGGCCAAGACAGAACCCCAGAGGCTGCCGTAGGTGAGGCAGAGCCTGCAGAGCTAGAGACCTTACCAGTTCACTTCTTCATTTCTGACACCTTGCTGTAACTACCCTCTTGTGCATAAGGAGAAGCTAAGTTGTGTCCCATTCCAGGAGGAACATTCGGTATGGACAAGCCATCACTCAGCTAACAGTACTCTTTTTGAGAATATTTTTTAATATTGCTCTTTGTTGTAGCATTTAGATCTCAAACCAGAGAACTCCACTAGACCACCTCCTGCCATGTTACTGTGACCAGCTACTGGCAAGTGACCACAATGCTTGTACCATTCATTGAATTTCATTATCAAGTATAATGTCTTACAGAGATACCATTTATTCAATTTAAACTCACAAGCTACCATTAAAAGCTGCAGTAATCTGTTTAAATAGCTATTTATTCTGGATGGAACTTCACCCAAGCAACATATCTTTTATTTCAGACTAATCTAAAATAATGTATTTTAAAAATAATAACAAAAGTTACAAATAAATGTCCTCAAGCCTTTATTTGAACTAAATTTACTTTGGGGCTTTGCAATCCAGTTTATTTACTTGAAACAAAAACTTTCATAAGTGACTGTTTGCACTTGAAGTATTTGAGAGGCTATTTTAAAATCTCTCAGGCTTGCCAAGGTTTATGCATCAGAAAATATAATGATTTGGGTAATTAATCACAGAAGACTAATTGGGTGAAATTTCTCCCTATTGCCTATGACCGTATGGAAATAATCAAAAAAGAAAGTGGGTTTATCTAATGCAGAGGTTCTTACGCTAACGTCTAGATCCAAGATGAATTTTATTTCACTCATAAATTAAAACACTAGATATTAAGTGCAGTAGCAATGATCAATTCTTAGTCTAAAATAGACCTTAATCAACAATTTCTCAAGAACTCTGGAGCAAAGAAATAAATTATTTAAATTATTAAAAAAAAGGAAGCAGCAGCAGCTTTAAGTCCATTAAAGTACAATTCACATGCAGGAAAAAAGGAAGATCCACACTGCCAACAGCAAGTCCTGGAAGACTGCAGCCCTGTGCTAGTTCTGTTCATGTAATTAAGTTTTTCTCTGGCAGATCTGCTTTTGACATTTCACCCTGTCTGAAATCCAGAACCCAGTGAACTAGAACCACCAGATTCAGTGTAAGGATCCTCAGTGCTTTCGACAGTTCTCATTATAAATGTTGCAGACAGTTTTGCTTTTAAATCTATGGTCTGCTTTTTCCATGAAAGCTCCTCAAATGATACTTGGCCCAGGAATACAAAGTATCTGCACTGACCAACCCTGACAGCTTTTATACTGAGTTCTTGGGTACGACAGAACGTGGAGAACATCCTTGAGTTCTGCAACTGAGCAAATACTTAATAATTCATACGTTCTCTTGAATCCTTTACCTTGAAGATTCTCTTGAATCTAAATCTGTCCTGTTCGAAAAGCTACACATTTCTTTTTGTTTTTCTTGAACTTAATTCATTTTTCCGTCTCCTTTTTCTCTCCTTTTTTCCCCCCAGAAATAAAAAACATGAGCATCCTCTCTTGCATCTGTTTCCAGTGTGTTGGCAATGGCATTTCCCCCCAGATAAATACAAAACTAAATTTGAAATGGGCAAAGCTGCAAAAATGTGATCTTAAATTACATATAAGATCCCATGAAATCTGCTGATCTAACTTCTCTATGACTTTACTTTTTTTCCATCTCAGACGGGGTTAAAACCCCTCCACTTTTCTTGGAACACAGAATAACTATACCATGTAATTATTACTGGAACTGTAATAAATGTCTTGTCAATTATTCACCAAACATCTAATGACTGACTATAAACCTTATATCAAGCTGAAAGTTACGTATCCGACCATTTAGCAGCAGTAACAATCCATCTGTTGTCCATTATTACTTCTATGAATCATAAACTTAATTTTAAATTAGGTGATTAAATAGTGGCATAATTCACTTAGATGTTAAAGGGATAATATTTTGTTTGTGGTTCCAACTGTTTACCTGGAATTACATTAGTTGAAGCTTCGGGCGTAACTATGTCAAAGTCAGTTACTGACTGCAAACCAATACCTGGTTTTGCATTTAGAAGTCATAAAAGTAACAAAGTTTTGGAAACAATCTTGAGGAAACAAAAGTAAGTGGATATCATCACTCCTCATTATGTCTATGTACTCTTTTGTGTAATAAAGTAGAAAAAGCTAAGGTTTTTTTTTCCACTGTCTTTCCACTAGCGAAGTGCACTGGTCTTTCCCTTATAACCTAATACTGGGTACAGATATCATAGGTCTGAGTGGTGGGATGGTAACACCACCTTACCAAAAATGCTAAAACTCTGTTTAATTTCCAGTGCATAGAATTTCTGGAACTTATGAAATTCTCCCTTTCACCTTCTCTTACTTTCCTTATCAAATCACCGGTAGATTTTCTATTGACTTACTTCAAGCAGAGAAAAAACCCCATGCTTTTTCAAATAAAAGTGGAAAAAAATGCTTATGGAACACTCTCAGAGATTCAATCTTTTTCCAAATATTGGACTACTGTATCATTGGCACAGACATGCCATGATATAGGCTGAACTACCAACACTCATTACATCTTGCTTCCTGTAGGCTGATATCCTTCACATTTGTTACACCATGGGTCTGCTCTTACAGACTTGCATTTGTATGTGCCAGCACTGGGTGTCGAGTGGACTGTCCCTGTTTCACTGCAAATTCTATCACCCAGCTTGATTTCTGTTTGAGCCTGAAGCATTGCTGCCATAGCTAATAAGCACAGTGCCAGGACTGCAACGGGACCCACGCTTACTCACCTGTCTGAAGGTCCCACGAAGTACAGAGCTCATTGCACGATTCAGGCTTTGAACTGGTATCACCTGCAGCGTTACTGCCTCTTGTGACAGCTCATCCACAGCACATCAAAACCTCTAGGGCTTGATGGAATTTCTGACGAAAGAGTCCTGTTGGATGCAATACGAATGTGAGCAAATATAGGTCATATGTTTTAAATGTCAATCAGCTTAAAAATATAACAAGCCTTTTTAGTACTGCAAAACACGTTAGTGGTAGTTGTATGTGAATCCTTTGTATCAGGCTCTACACCTACAAAAATCAATTCTGCCCCAGGCAGCTAATAACTGACTTTATGGAGTCAACCTGCAGAAGCAGGAAGAAGCAGAGAAGCGAAAGGACCTATGCTGGGTGCCCAGGAGATCAATACAAGAGACAGAATATATAAGTCCTGAGCTCTCATTACTTCTGACTGCTGCAGTGGAAGGAGAATATTTAATGTAATTCATGTTATAACCTAAAGTATTAAATAATAAACAGTAATTAACTTCAATCTCTCTAAAACTATCAGGAAGTGAAATCAATGTTTGTGTTATTTATCTTAGCTGATCTAGTGCATTATGCTTCTTCATAACTTCGTAACTTTAAAAATCTTACGTGCAGCCAAAGCCTAGTTCAAAAGCTAAGAAGTCAATAGGAGACTTCTCATTGACTTCAGCAGGCTTCAGGATACTTAAGCTGCTTGTAGCTGCACAAGAAGGGGGCATGAATTCACCAGTACTTTGTTCCAAAACATAACTTAAAAGAAAAAAACAAACCAAAAAACAAACGAAGAAGAGACTAAAGAACAGGGACACGTAACATTTGCTTGCAGTGATAGTTTAATTGCAGACTGTAAGTGGTGTCTACTCACAGTGCAGAAAACCTGTGCTTTCAGAAGCATGAGGAGGTCAGAAAGAAGGGAAGAAGGCGGCGTAGAGTAATACTGTCCTCCCTCTGCTCAACTGCAGAGAGCTGAAAGGGTGCCTGTTCCTTATCATTTAGTATGATTTTGTGCCTGTTACATATTCTGCTGCTTAATAAATTTACCCTGCCAAGGAAAGTATAATCTTTCCTGAGATAGAATAGTTATTATCTTCCCTAGATGATGAATCTGCTTGCTTCTTTGTGGGAGTGGCAAGAAGAGAAAGCAAGCCTTAGCTAACCGGCGGCCGGTGCTAGAGGTTCAATCATTTTGAAGTAAGCAGTACAGGTTTTTTATTATAAGGAATTCACAATGTTGTCTTTGAGCTTTTCTTTACTGTTCCCCGGTTTTGCGGATTTTATTTGCTACTAGAAAACAATAGTTGTCATTACATACGCTGTAGGCAATGTCAGAATGTCCCCATCCAAATGGCTCATCAAGCCCATGCACACCGCTGTCAGTCCTGCCACGGGCAGAGCGCTAACTAAGGCAAGACATCCTGAAATGCTCTTACAGCCACGGAACTGCCCTAATAATGACATGCGGCTGCCTGCAGCGGAGTGCCTGCAGCAGCTGATAAATTCATAGTCTACTTGCTGTCCAGTTTTCACTGTGCTGTAATAAAATGCTATTGGCAGGTGTAGATACAAGGGTGAACAAGGTTCTGCCCTTTGAATTGCTTGTCTTTTAATAACTGTATTGGCAATGCAGAGGTAAGCAGTACGGTAATGCTTTAATGAAATTTAGAGAGACACACGACTAATGTGCATAGATCCAGGCTCTGACACACTCTGTAGAATGAGCTATGCAGCCCAAGGAAATTACTGCACAGTATATATTTGGTAACTATGGATTACCACTGACCTGCCATCTGGCTCTAAAGGAAACAGTGTCACACTTCCAGCACAGAGCAGGCACCGGGGAGCCTGCGATTACTTTGCCAGACAATACTTTGCATGAATGACATATTTTGCACAGCCTCATTAATTGCATATTTTAACTCTACATGACTGTAATAGTTTGTCATAAAAATAAGTTTTATGAAGCTGAAGCGCATACCAGCACAACAGAAAAAGGGACAGGAAACCCCAAACTGAGGGATTCATCAATTCTTGAAATTTTTACATCATGAAAAGGAAGGACATTCCTAGTCTTAAAGTGAGTACAATAGATAATCATTTAGAGAGAAATGTATGCAGGACCCTGAACTTTAAAAGAAAATTGTACATTAGATGGACAGCAGGAAAAGTCAGAGGGCCCTAATGCCAGGGAAATACATTTTCAAGGATGTGGCCTTAGCAACAGAATCAGAGAAATACCACTAAAACTTACCGAAAGTGCAGTGCTTCTCTGTAGAAGGGACGCTATTATCTCATTACATCTCAAAAGCACCTTAATTCTACAGAGTTGAACCAAGGCTGGGCATAGTTTTTATAATTTTGTCAAATTAGCCCTTCTATGACCCCACCTGAGCATTACTATATTATGTTGCTCAAGAAAAGGATTTACTGGATCCAGTTCCAAATTATTTGTTCAGACAAATTTCCCGGAATGTTTCCTGACTGATATGGTGTCATTAGCAATTACCTCTAATGACCAAAAAAATGTACTAAACCATAAAGAGAATACCCATGCAAAAAAAAATTCAGGGTAAGTTGATCAGAAAAAATGGTAAATAGGTATTGGAATAATAATGGAAACTCCTGGTCAGAAGTCACAGCAGCGAACCTTCTCTCCTGCATGGGACTCTTCTAAAAATGAAGAGCAATAAAGAGGATATGTAAGATCAAATTCATCTTTAGATCTTGAGCTTTAGCAGAACTGCATAAATAAATAGTACCTAGTTACTTATTTGCTTACATTTTGAATTGCTATATCTTCAAATCCTCAGAACCTATGTATATAATGCAGATGATTAGACCCAAATACAGCATGAGTCGTTTCTTATCCAGAATGCCAGTTCAGTCGTAAGCACTGATATTTTTAGCAACACACATCGGTCCAGTCCTTGCCATTGGAGATGTGCTGAACCTTTAGTACCTGCTTTTGGCAGAAGTACAGCAATTTTAGTAAAGATTCTTGAGAACATGCCTAGCTTTCCCCTACTACTCTAACAAGATGTTACCACCAGCAGAGCCTTTTTTTGATTCCTGTTACTGACAAGGTACAGATAAATTTCTGCCAAGACAGTAAACAGAGAACCAGATTCTTCACTGAAAAAAGTTCAATAAAATTATGCCACAGAGAATCTGCCTCTCAGTCTTGCCACTATCTGCCAAGTACATAATACACACAGGGCCCCTCCTTTTTTCCCCAAAAGTTAAAACTTTTGGCTCTAAATAGCTTTTTATTTCACTGTAGATTAAGAGAGGATAGTCACTTCTCCTTTTGTAATTGAATGCCTTTCTCCTTTTAAAAAAGTAAAACTTTATCCTTGAGACAGTACAGAAAAGATCAAGGAAAATCTCCTACAAGCAAGTTTCCTACTTACCATTTGTGTTATAAAGATAAGTAAGGAAAACATAGGCATATCTCTTTTCCATAGTTCTACCCAAAATAACTATGCACACAAAGCTAACAAAGAGACAAATGCAGCTGGGAGCTCTTTCAGGGTAGCAAACCTCCACTCTGAAGTTCTCACAGCTGCTCTACATTTGCTTTTCCTTTGCAAACCAGAATCTGGAGATGAACTGGCAAAAAGGTAATAGTCACATAAACAATATCCTCTTAAAATACTCTCATAGACATATAAGTAGTTATTTTTACTGAAAACCTTTTTAATATAACACAAAATTTCAAGATAATAAAGGAAAACTTGTACGAACGTGATAGATCAGTACCTACAGCAGAAATAATACAAGAGACAAACAAAGACGTTACCAGAAAAAAAAAGATGCTATAGTGTAAGTTGAATTTATGTACCTCAGCCTTTATACACGTGTATTAATTGTTGTAAATATGATAACATTTGCAGTCCATTTTTATGGAAAAGTTCAATGAAAAAAAAAGACGTATTGCTAATACTATCCACACACTAACGGAATGGGA
This sequence comes from Calidris pugnax, assembly GCF_001431845.1. Taxonomy (NCBI): domain Eukaryota; kingdom Metazoa; phylum Chordata; class Aves; order Charadriiformes; family Scolopacidae; genus Calidris; species Calidris pugnax. The sequence goes on from NW_015090794.1 coordinate 7,561,973, forward strand.
GAATTTACACTATACCTACGTGTGTACTCCAGCACTAGAGAATACAAAAATCAAACTAATACATTGTACAAAATTCTTTTTGAAATACTATACGTATTTGAAACACAATCCTATTTTTAAAACCACGGGTTTGATTTTCCTTTCATTCTGTCTATTCCTTTGTAAACCCAGGCACAGTTAGAAGCTGCAGAAGCAGTAAAACTGTCCTTGGTTCTAGCTGCCTCATTTTGTTATATTATATCACACACTCCTCTATAACAAAAAGCCACTGAAACAGGACTATCTTTTGATAGAGTTGCCACCTGGTAAGTTTGCTTCCTGCTTCGTTTTCCTACCTGTCCTGGAACTTAAACAATCCTTATGATTAGCGCGTGCGGGTTATTCCATGTACTCAGGACAGGTTATGGGAACAAGGAGTGTTTTACCCTCACTCGTATCAACTGCGTCTGCTCCACATAAGCCTGGCAGGTAACCTGGGTTCAGGGAAATTTACTGCTCAGCAAAACGGTGGCAAAAAGCAGGACTTGAAAGAAAACCCCTGTGCTTGCTTTGCAGAGCAATTAATTGAAGAGCTGCGAAGATTCTTCATACCAACAGAAACCAGCCTTGTCCCTCTGCCACTGCTTGTTTCCCATGGTGAGGTGGATAGTGCAGGATGGGGCAGAGAGAAGGCAGCAAGCCAGCATAAGACAGCAGAGTACTTTAAAATGACAAATGGCATTAATTGATGGATGTCTGTAGCAACTCCTTCACCTGCTAATGCAGATGACACTGAGTCTCCAAATGTGGGAAACAAAGGACTAATATATCTTAGAGGTGCTGTCACTATATAGTTATATCAGTAGAGAACCTCCTCTGTAGATATTTAGTGGAATTTGTCAGCATATTTGAACTACTGTTTCAAACAATATAAATAAGTACAACATCAAATGTATACTTCTTTGTTGTCCAAAGATCCAGGAGGTGTTTCAAAGCCAGCACAGCCTAGGCTGATCCCAGTACCGAAGGGATCACAGGAATTAGATCCCATTAATCACACTGAACTGGGAGCAAATGTTAATTTGCTCACACTAACACACAGGTCTGACTTTGAACGTAACATGAATAATGAATCTTCCAGACTCTGCTGTTAATATTGATGAACCTTAAATAATGAACTGCCCAGTTCTTGCAGCCCCTTTTAGGAACAGTCTCTTCCTCTTCATGCAGATTGGAGACACTCGTGTCTCCAGCAGGACTGTGTGATTAGAAACCACACCAGCACACACCTCCAATAGCACTGCTCAGCTTTGTAAAACTGAACAGCAGCACCAGGCAGAGCTTCCACTTAATGAGGTAGCCCTGGCCATTGCTTAGTTTCATTCATATATTCCATATGCCATACTGTTAGATCACGGGAAGTGCTAATTTATCTACTGTGATTCCAAAATCATGGTCTCACCCTCTTCATATTAAAATTATCTCATCTCTGCACTTAGTCTTTCATCTCACTTTCAACTCAACGTTGGTAAAATTAATGAATATCTGGAAAGGAACCTCAGTAGGATTTTAGTTTGACTTTTAGTCTTTGAAAACCCTCCAAAGCATCTCCCCCCCACGTCATACCATGAGAAAATTATACTGCAACAGTGGTGAACATTTTTTTTACATGGAATACAGAATATCAAACTACTTATTTGAACAAGCAAATATATACATGAGCATGAGTTAGTGAGAAAAATATATCTGTCTAGAAAAACAACACGTGGTTTTACATCAGTCAAAGACAGTCTGCTGCCCAAAGAAAGACTAAAGGGGCAGGGGTGTGGAGGGGGTAGGAAGGTTTGGGGTTGATTGGGGTTTTTTACAGTTTTAGAGAGATCCAGAAGGTATTTAGAGACCTGATTTACACCTGAGTTGGTATGATTTGGAAAAACACTGTGCTCAAATCCTCATCCATGTAATAGAAAAATTAGCTAGAAATATATGAAAAACCTGAATAAGAGAAGCAATAAACCAGATTTCACAAAAGAAAGTACAAATGGTTTGCTTCTTTACACAGCTGTCACCTTGGAGAGCCTATTTGAAAGCACTTATTTTAAAAAAAAATACAAAAATCAGACCTAAGGCACTGGATGGATAAGCATCATTTATTCCTAATGCTTCCACGGCTGAGCAAAGGTGGTTACCACAGCAATGACATTACCTGGGCTTGTGTTTCTTTACCGCCAAGTACTTGCCAACTGTTGGTGTCCTGAGCCTTCTGACGTCAGTACCTACTACAGCCGCGTGTTACTGATCATACGTGTAGGCAGGATATCTTCATTCATTCAAACTAGCTGACTTGCTTTTGAGCTCTGGAAATAACACACTACTCACTGCCTGTTTCTCAGCCCTCACAGATTAATTAAGTTCTTTTTCTGAGGAGAGAGAACTACTTCATTTTGAGCAGCTTTCAGCCTTTTCCAAAGTCATCTACTTACTACGCTAATAAGCAAAGATATTTATTCCAATTTCCCTAATCAATGATAATGACAAAAGCTATTACTTCTGAATAGAGTTATGGTTCTTTCATAAAGGGTGTTGTTACCAAATAATTTGTTTGGCAAACCACTCAATACAATTTAAAGGAGAATAAATTCAGTTCTCGGAATAAATACAGACTATTTCCCATTATTACATTAAGCTTGTTCATTTTGGCTTTCCTCTTACAATGCATAATTCCCTTAAGACCATTCACTTTTATGCCAAATACTGTCCACTCTCCTTCTTTGCTCTGTTCCATGGGCTCTACCTTCCATCTTCTCATTGTCATCTCATTCAATAGATTTTTGATGCATTGTAGCTGAAATTTTAAGTTCATGAGAAATGGGAATTCCTCATTAGAAATCTTCCTGGAGGAAAACCTTGCACACTGATGCTTCAGAAGACATCTAATTGTATTTATTTCTTTCCAAATGTTAGTCGGCTTAATTTAAACTAGATAATTCATTTTGATCAACAAATGTCACCTCCAGTACCAAATTACCTAAGCAAAACAGCAACGATGCCTCTGTCTACACGTCACTGCTGGAACACCTGAAACTCCACCCATAGAGTTTGACAGTGATAATCCATCATACCCTGGGACCCTTTGACACTTAACCTCCTCACAGCCTTTCGTGTCGTCAGCAATACAACTTGAGCATTATCACAAAGAACCTCCTTATGGCTGGCTGAGAATTCACTTAGTAATTCTTCCGCTTTTCTACAGTGAATTGCCATGAAAAATAGCAAATAATGTGTTTAATCCTTCCAATTTCTACAGAGAGGTTTAGGCTTTCACAAATTTGATACATTATCAATAATTTCCTCATGATCATAATAGCTGTCTCCTTCCTTGGGTATTTAACTCAAGCAGAAAGGGAGAAAACATCCACATTTGATGGATGTGTTTGTCACACAGCTCCTTGCAGCCCCGGACTGGCACACACAGGTCTGTCCCCAGCCTGCAGCACCCTGGTGCAGCCCAGCTCTCGCTGCTATTCCTGCCCCGAAGCAGCACAGGATTCTGCGACAGCATCAAAGCCATAGAGCTGGCCAGCTTTCTGCCAGGGTGTCTCTTCTTTGATAACAGATATTCTCCTTTCTACTGCCACTACTCAGTTTTCTACCACTGAGTGCTTTCACATTACACACCTTCTTATGAGTATTTAAAAATGGAGGTGTTTGACTTCAGAAATGTCTTAATTAAATAAACATAACAAGATGGCTAGCACACATTCATCCTGAAAGAAAACTACAGACCCAGGCATAAGGAAAAAATGTGAGAAAATCAGGAATAACCAATCTTGGATTTGGTTAAAGGGTTCACAGTGCCTACAGCTGGATGTTATTTGAACAGTCTTTTACTCCATTCCTCAGTGATTATAACCACTTAGGAGTTTGATTATAATTTTCTTCTAGGGCCTCATTTCATAACTAGATCCAATTTGATTCATATCCTCCTCCATCAGCATCAGGAGAGTCGAAATCAGCCATCATTATTATCTCACATCCATTTTAGAGATAAAGAAAAAAGCCACCAATAAGATTCTTTATGAATTGTCAAATCATGGCCATCATTAGAGCCCACTTGCTGTTCCCATGAAGGCATTTGAACCCACACAAAAACATCCTTGCTCTGCCTGGTGTTCAAAAACATCATAATCAGTGAGTTTTTGGGGTTATTTTAACACTTATTTCTCTGGATGCCCTTCGCACTTGCCAGTGGAAGTTTCAAGCAAATCTTTACACAAAGGACTTTCTAAAAAAGGAGGAAAACACATCCCTGAACAAGAAAGTCAACCTAAAAGTAAGGACAGAGCACTATGAATAGCTGACTTTGTTCTGCTGTATTCAGAGTTAGATATTGCTAAATAAAAGCCCATTTGTCTGTATGATACCATATATGTATTTCAGGATGGGAACGTTAACATTGGAGAGGGTGGAGTTATAGTCAAAGAATGCTTTTTTCCTTGAGAGTTAACAGAAAAGATACATTTTAAAAACTAAAAAACCGTAGCCATTAGTATTATGTGTGTTTTGATCCCATGTCATAGTTCAAGGGAATAAGTTATTTATTTCTTTTACTAACAAAGTGCAATTGCAGACTTCAAGTTACATAGCTTTCTTTTTTCATTTGCTTCTTCTGCTTCTCTGGATTAATTAGGAAAAAATCTGAGAAAGATATTGTACATTTCACTGCTCTTTAGAAGGCCTGTAAACAAAAAGACTGAAGCACTTTTTAAAAATGTAAATGCATAAATCACACCCAGTCATCTGGGTTTCAGAATGAGGGAGAAACTCTGCGTTTAATGATTAGGTTTTCTGAGATGTCAATGGGATTCCCCCCCAGGTAGCGTTTGGTAAAAGATGGAGGAATGAGATCTTTAGTTCTCAATTCCTATTCAAATCAGTAAAAATATAATATCATCAGAATCCTACAGATGTTTATCTCTCATAGGACATAAGCAGAGGCATATAACAGTCAGAAGAAGATACATACCTAATCTACAGAATAAATAAACAAACACAACTGGCTTTTTGGAGTTCACAGACCAAATGGAAAGCAAAAGCTTACTTAAGATTAAACCAGAGGTGTCATCCAAAGTTTACAGGCCTGTAAAATACACAGCCTTTCCCTCGCCAGGCTCATTTTCCTGGATTCTGCCTTCTTACAAAAAGCTCTCCAAGGATACATTTTTTCCTCCCAATTCCCTTTACTTTTTCCCACTCACTCCACTCTCCAAAACATGAACTGAATTGCTTGACACTTCCCTTTCTAGCACTCTCTTACAGACATAGTTCTGTGTGTACTCCCACTGACTTCAGTGACTTGAGGTTTTTTTAATACATCACTACTACGGCTGAGTCATAGTGGCACATCCAGTCCACCTCTGAGAGCTCCAAGGAAGCACCCAAGAGAAGCAACTTAACCTGCTTCGGGACTAATGGGCACCCAACCACGTTTGCCCTCTGCAGTTCCAGCACGGCAAACTGGCGGGTACCACTGGGATGGAGCACAGGGGGCACTGGAGACAGGAGCCTGGGCCAGAGCTCTGTCTTCTTTGAGGTCTCAGTGCAGTTCAGCTGCCTGTTTGCCTCCCAGGCCCTTCACTGCTCTGCAACCTCTGGCATTTTGACATTGAACTTTTACTCTTTCAGGAAACATCAGAAACTATTACAAGTCTTCCACATACTTTTGAAAGAAACTAAAAACAAACACATAAACAATACATCCCAAAAAAACGTCAACTGTCGAGAGGATGCCTGACAGGAGACCAACTGAACTGGATGCCCAAACAACTGAATGTTCAAAAAGAATTTTATATGCTCCAGCTGTTTCAGCTCTCCTCCTTCCCTTTTCATCAGCCTGGGCCAGCTCCCAGGCGTGCGCTGCGGACAGAGCCCGGCCAGTTCTGGGGTCAGGGGCTGTCTCCGGGCAGCAGCGCTGGGAAGGGGCCCAGGTCACATCACAGCTTTTGAAGCAGACCTCTGGTGCAAGCCAGATATTGTTAGTGCCTGTGCTGCACTTGGAGTAATTTGTATCACATCTGGATTCAAAGGCGACACTTACAGCATGAAAATAGGCCCTGCCTTGTTCTGTTAATACAAGCTTTCATGTGCTTGCTAGCACCTCCATGGCCCACTGCAGCTTAACAGGACCTCAGCTGTGCAGTCTAAGAGTATGCAGGGAAAGAAACACCTTCAGCTCTCTAATGGCTGCGTACTTCTGGAAGTTGGAATCTCTGTTGACAAGAGTAGGCTTGTTTTCCTTCCTAGAAATAAAAAAAAAAAAAAAAAAAAAAAGGAAAAAGGAGCCCATTTGTAATTTGCATATGCATATTTATTTATTTGATATAGCAGCAAATTTTGCTGTTCTCCGAGAGGCACCTTTGCATCTTACAGATTTCTCCCCATTTGCACAATTGGTGCTGGCAGATAAATGTGCCAAAAAAGTGGGGTTTTTTTCCCTTATAAAAAAAAAAAAAAAAAAAAAAAAGCAATTCTCGCTCCTTTACCTCAGTGTTTAAGCCATTCAAAGCAATGAAAAATTGGCTTGAAATCACCCATTTCAATCTATGATTATAAAATAGTATATCCGAGTCTATGTCTACATGGCACCATAATGGGTTTAATTGATTTCACAGCCCATATTCCTGAAGATGCTGGAGAGGCTTAGACAGGAAAAAACAAATACAAACAACCCTTTGCCCTTTACAACATCTGCTCGCAACCAGTCTGTTTTTAAATTAGTGGTCTCTATTCATATTTGCAGCGATAAATAAATGAGAACCAGTGGTGCCTCCCAGCTAGCAGTGATGCAGTTTTCTCCTTTGCATCTTAAGCCATCAGCAAGTTCAACACAGGAGTATGAGCCAAATCAGCCCCCAGACCTGCTGTGGCAGGATGACAGGTGCTGCTTAGAGCTCAAATCTCACTAGGCTGAGTATGTCCAGTCTACATGATCACTGAACACCCACCTTGTGCAGTTACGGGGATGATCTTCTCCTGTAAGAGCAAGGGATTCATTCACACACCTGCAAAGATTTCTCTAACAACCCCATCAGCCTACACTGGAAATTGGAAGTGGATTAAATTCCTCATAAGAACAAGTTATGATTAAATTCAACATCTGGATAGAACAAAAATATTATTCAAGGTTTGACTACCACTGTGTTCCAGTTTGAGAATGCCTGGGGACTAATCCAACTCCATCCATCATAATGCACTAAAAAACACTCAAATTTTATGCTAAGTTCGACTTTGCTCTATTCCATTAATATATATTGTATCCCATTAATATCAACTTTAATAAGCAAAATGACTGCAGAGCATTTCCAAAGACTTCTCAAGTCTGGAGTTACAAATCATTCCCATTTGTTCAAAACAAGCAGCACTTGCAAGTCTTCCCAGACAATGTAAATGATGAGTTTGACAGACATGGACAGACGGATACTTTAAAAACAAAGTTTCTCATCAAAACATGTATAGGGGAATTTCTTTCTTGAATGTATTTAATGGTGGTAAATTATGTTCCATGATAATGCATTTGCATGTAAGTATTTAGCATTAGTATTGCTAATGGCTCACCATTAGTTTGAAATTAATTACTGTTAACTTGTTGTGACAAGAAGGTCCTGGCATTTTATTGTTCTTAGACAAACAGCTAAAAGCAGTTTATTTAAATAGAAGACAGTAACATACCATGCTTCTAATTAATCTGGCTGACATTTTTGCATATTGAATACTAGAGGTTAAGAATGGAAGCAAGCTGGAATTCCTCAGTAATTCTGTGGGAAGTAAAGCAAGTATAAAATAGTCATACAAGAGGTTATACATTATGTCATCAATGAGACATTCCCTAAAATACATATGATAGAATTACATGTAGAGGGTATGACAGAAATATTCTATGTTCCCTAAAAACATACCATACCAGTCTTGACATTTAAAATCTTTATATATGACGTCTAGAGGTTTGGGTTTCTTGTTTGTTTTTAAATTCAGTTCAACACAAAAATCAGAATTTTTTATTCTGAAAGTGTAGGAGCCACGTATTTTTATATGATTTCTCGGTATTTTCTAAACCAAATGTTGTCAATTTTAAAGTATGTACAATTTGATAGAAACTGTATCTGCACTGAAATCTATTTTATTTTAAAAATTGCAATCTGCTCATACTAACAGACTGTAGACTGAGTATTCAGATTTATGTGGAATTCTGCATCTAATAATCTGGGGTTTGAATTTATTGTTTTAGAAATAAAGTTGACTCTCATAATTACTTAAGACCATGAAGGGTCAGGTCTTGCTGTGCTGACAGAAATAAGACCCTGATGACAGCTCTCCACCACTCCCACCCCTGCTGGCCTGCAGCTGGACCCGCTCCTGTTGGTGCACAACCAAGTGGGCTCACACAGCAATTTAAACCATCTAATAGAATGCTGTGGATTTTGCACTTGGAAGCAGCTGGATTTGGTAGCCCCTTAGGAATAGCTGAATCCAGGAAAGGCAACCTGACAATAACCTTACTTTATTGCTATGAGAGTTGCTTCAAAATAGCTGCTGCAAATTCATACCTAATTTACTTAGCATTAGCTATCCATGCATACCCACGCGTGTCCACACAGACAGTTCATGTAAAAAAAGCCACAGCTATTTAAATTTATACCAGAACTTACAGTGTGTGAACTTCTCCGTGTCAAAACAGTCACAGCATCAACAACTGTTTTGCAAATTTATGGAAGCAATACCAAGCTGTTGAAGTACTTGCCAACTTTGTGGTCTGTGTTCCGTATCTAAGCGTGTATCAGAGATGATTCATGCAGAGCATAAAGCACAAGCAGAGGTTATAACAGTAGATCAGTGCCCTTCCTTAAAATTGTCATCTAAACCAGACTTATAGGCAAGCTGTACAGACTAATCCCAGTATGGTTTTTCTGGCCCTTTTAAATGTTTAAACATCTTGTGTTAACTACTGTCAAAGGTTTTTTACATTAGTAGCACATGACATTGTTATGGAAAACAATAACATCAAGCAAATACCTGTGTAACTGTGATTTATGAAGCACAAATATTTGCACAATGTTCATGCTCAAACGTTTTGTGAATTCTCAAATTGCTTCAGCAAGAATTGGACTGTAACAGAACAAGCTTTGCTCCTCTATCCGTTGTTCTAAAGTAATAGACTGAGTATCTTGTAGAAAATACATATACTCCTACCACACATATTATTTCAGGAAGAGAAGCTGGTAAGTGTTTAAATCATTATCAAGAGAAAATAAATGGGAAATTAACCAAAAGAACTCCCCATTTCCTCTATAATGGGTTGATCAAAAACCTAGAGCAACACCAGGCAACGGGATTAAACTATGTTCCCATAGATACATTTTTCTTTGTGCAGTGTCTACTGAAGACCGTTATGGATTATTTTTGCACAGAAAATTCAAAGAGAACGCAGATATTTTTTAATAAATAAAAGAAGGCTAGAGTAACACCGTAACAAGTATGTGTGCTGAACTAACTTGCTGGTGACATTAGGATGAAAATATAACCGAATTCTACTAGAACATTCTTGAACTCACAACACAAGAATAGACTAAGAAGCATAAAAAAACAATGTTATGAATAAATAAAACAAAGATGACATTAATAGAAAATCCAGAGGGAAAAAATGGTCAAGTTTCCTTGCTTTGACAGCAGTTTAAAATATATCAATACTTTTAAACTCAATCCATACAAACATAAGGGCAGAGAAAGATGTCTAGTTAAACAATAAAAGGTCATTTATTGGGGTCAAATCTTGCAAAATATGAACTCGAGAAGACCAAGTCTGTTTTTATAAATTTACCAAATATAACCTTTATCATCTATCATGTAAACAAACACTTTAAAACCAATAGACTGATCTCAGTTATGAACCAACTGAAATATGCTCTGTGTCCGCATGTCACTTAAGGAAACACACTAAATGAATGAGATTATTTTTCTTTTTTGCTAACTTTGTGCATATAAAATTACATTGCATATCTTGCATGTTTTCCCCATGTAATCTGTTAATTTTCACTGCTTACATTAGATTTTTTTAAATAATCCTCCCCCCCAGCTTTTCTTATTTCCAACCTATCGCAATCAATAAATCAGGTCCCTCTCACAAACTGCTTCCATCACCCCTCCATTCAGGACACTTGCCATTTTCTTTCCCCTTTTGAAAACCTCTTCACCTCAGGTCAGCTGGATGTTGAACCCAGAAACATGAAGATGACTTTGGACATGCTACATTCACCTCTGTGAATAGTCCTGCTCCTCTTTTCCTGTCCTGGAGCGGCACCGCTCTCTGCTTCACAGTTCCCAACACAGGTGGGTAAGATCTGACTGGATTGTACTGACCACACTGAGAGCTCCAGGGATGGTGGGGAGCCTGAGAGGTGAAGCTACAGATCCTCATGGTGACAAAAGCATGTGTTGCCCATTTGAATCATGACAAACATTCCAGCCAAATTCAGCTCTCATCCAAAATGGACTATAAAGCCACCTAAATCTCAGTTAATCTCATGTAAAAGACTCTCCACAACAGGGAAAACACAGTATTGCTCATCATACTACAGGTACGTTCCACACTTCTTACAGGTTATAATTACATTGTGTACATAAAATGCACACAAGGAAGCAGTATGTACGCACACATAACACATTCACAAAGGTCTTAAAGACGCATTGAACTCAAACACCTACAGAAAGGCATGTACAAGACAAGAAACAGCTAGGTTACCTGCCAGCAATCAAAGCTCTTGCTTTGCCTTTAACTAGTTTCATTCATCCCCTCTGTGCACATGAAGCAACAACCTTTTATTAGTCTTTCCACATTCCCAACAAGCAGTAAATTCTAATCCTAAAGAGTCAGTGTTGTTAGAGCTTGGTGTTTGCCTCTGATTGCTCTCCTCGCAACGGAAGATGCAATCAGAGAAAGAATTTATGTCCTGTAATTCAATGAATGGATGTGCTTCTCCAGTAATTTCTTTAGTAATTACTTGTGTAAAGTATATTTTTCTGTAATTGAAATTCTACAATGTACAGTCATTTATTAAAATCTATCATTTCTTATGGCATTTTCCATCTTCATTTCATTACGTTCCTTCAATACAATGTTTCCACTGTCACATTTTTAATTCAGTTTATTGGTCTGGAGATATTGAAAGTTGCAGGGCAACTTATAAGCATTCAAATAGAAAAGTGTGCTATAAACAGAGAATAGAACCAGTGGAGAGGACATAGCAGGACAGTTACTAATAGAAACAGAAACAACTTTTTACCTCTCCAGAGCTACTGACCCCACTGGTAGCTCCAGGGTGTCTTTTACCTCTCCAGAGGCAAAAAGTAGTCCATACGTAAACCAACATAACATTCTCTAATATTGCCCTACTTGATATAGTCATTCAACTGTGAAGAACATGCTAACAATCCTAATTAGCATTCTTGCCCTCTAACAAGTATTCCTGGGGGAACAGTAAAAAGAAGCGCAAGGTCTTCAGGGAAAAGTTGAAAAGGAAATTCCAAAGGACCCATGTATTTTTTTGCCTAGCCAGAAAGTATTGAAGACATCACCTCTGTTATTCACACAAGCACTTTTCCTGAGTAAATAATTTAGCTAGTTATTAAAAATCTTATAATAAAGTTACTCCAAATAGGGCTGGAGAGGATAATATTCCACAAGAAGACTACAGATTAGACTGCTAATTAGTCTGTTAGTGGAAAAACTAAATTTTATATATTAAATGTATTTAATTTGGGTATTAACCTGAAATCACATGTAGAAATTGATGCAAAGTTCTCAACAAGCAGAATATGATCCAACTTCAAAGAACGTCTGGTGGTGATGAGTGCCTGGGGGCAGCCTGCTGTACCCCCTCTGCCGCGATCCCTGCGGCAAACCCGGCAAGCACAGCGGTGGAACAAGGAGCTCTGCTACTGGGAGGGAAAAGTCAGGGGGAGAAGAAAGAGAGAGGCAAAAGGAGGAAAAGAGAAAACGGGAGACTAGTCTCTCACTGCTGTGTTTTCAACAGGGCAGAGGGGGAATCCACCATCTCTCCAAAGGGAGAGGTGACGCTTGTGCAAGGCCCTGTGACAGTACTGCCAGCTAGGACGAGTTGAGCCTGGCCAGCAACCAAGCACCCACCCAGTTGCTTGCTCACTCCCCGTGCAGTGGTGTCGGGGAGAGAATCAGAAGAGCAAAAGCAAGAGAAATTGTGGATGGAGATAAAGACAATTCAATAAGTGAAGGAAAAGCTAAAAAAAAGACAAACAAGTCACACAAAGGTATTTGCTTACCACCTCCCACCAGCAGACTGATGGCCAGATACTTTCTGAGCAAGGGCTACATTGGAAATACCAAAGCCTCCCAAGTATATTGCCAACCATGATGCTATATGGCACTGAATATCCTTTGGGCCAAGACTTTGATTTTAGTGAGAGTCGACAACTGAGTTTAGCAATGAGTAATGTTGTGCTTGTAAAAAGAGTGTCTTGAAGGTTGTGTTTTCTGCTGTTTCAGCATCTGTAGGTCAGCTGAAACGATTGCCAAGAGCAGCTGAAACCAGAGAGCCTTGCTAGAATTTTGTGCAAAGTCTCTGTGACTTAGGGCTGTAACTTTGAGACATTAAGTATTTAACATTAACATTTATCTTTCCTGCAAAATAGTTTGAGGACATCTTTTAAGCACCACTTTATCACAAATATTCCTGACTTATGAAAATAGAAGCGTATCTTTTTGATAGAGAGTCTCTTTATTTTCAGTTTTATATCTCTTTGTATCAAGTTCTGGCAACTGTGGGAAAAGCTTAGCTAAAGAATATTATCTACTACCCAGAAAGAAAACCTTTCCCCACTTTCAATTGTAAATGACTTTCATAATTGAAACCGAGTCTCTCATTTTTCCTCTAACATGACCTGCTCTGTGAAAATCAATATCTCATTATCCAAGCCATAAGGTGAAGCAATTCCAGATCAGAATGCACAGTGAGTCTGTCCTCCCTGCTTCTCTGGAATGATATGAACGCAGTGAACCTTGATCCAGTGGGAATTTTGCCCATTGATTTAATGTAAATCTATTTAATAGCAGTGTGTGTTTCATTCAGGGGAGGCATAAATTTAAATAACCCAAACTATCCATGATGAAAATACCCTATTCTGCTAGTTTATGCCAAAATTATGGAGACATTTTGCCTCTTTCCGATAACTGCTGGAATAAGTTATTGCACATATGATTTCAAAGCAAACATTGCCCTAAGCTACAACTTCATCATCTAAAATAAGACCTTACTTGGAAGGTATTTAGGAACACGAACCAGTGGCAGATGTACTGTGTTATTTTGCTCCCTTCCAAGACATTTCAAATTTGAGATCATCTCCTTAGAGGTAAGCAGAAGATTTGGCAATGGAAGCCAGCACTTCATACTCAGTTTACTTAATCTTTTACCTTGAGAACACAGAAGAGAAAGAAATAAATATATCCAAGGGAGCTGAAGGCACTCCTGTTTTCTGCTAGCACAGATTTGTGTACCCTTCCCTTCACCTCTCTAACCACAGCAGAGTTGCATTTAGTGCCATGATTAATTCTGCTTAGAAAGGGACTTGAATTCCCAGAATTTATGCCATCGACTTAAGAATTAGTTTATTTCAACTTCTTGAACTCGCTTTTATTTCAGACACTTGGCATGAGCTTCCCCCATACAGTTGGATACCTTCAAGTAAGCTAGTCAGCTTGATTTCTTTTGAAGTCCATGAACAGAAACCTAATATTCACCTAAGTTGTCTTAGATGTCAGCCTTCAGATGAGATGAAAGGAAGCCTGCCCATTAATTACGAAGGGAGATGAGATGCCTAGCTTACATATAGATACCTACACCTGAAGATAGAAGAGTCCCACCCAAATCTCCTTTTTAATCAAAGGAGTGAAATCCATAGCAAAAGGCTCATCTCTGAGGGTGTTAGAGCACAGACTTGTCCAACGTATGTTCTTACTGAAATTCTGAGACTCTTGGTTGGGCACCTGCTGGCTACTGCAACCCCTACAGACAAACTCACACATTCAGCTTCTAAAAATCCAAGCTCAAACAGCAAATCATTTCCTTTTACTAAATGTTTACTCTGGACTATCATCACACACATTTTCTTCAAATGTATTTTGGTTTAGTGCACCTGAAGCGATGGCAAAATCGTCTACGCTGAGATCATGTGTAAATATCAATAAAAATTAATTTCCTTCAGCAGAGAATATTATTGAAACACCGCTATATGCACCTGATCACAGTTAAGGCTTGATCCACTTAGATTTATCTATTTACCCCTTGTCTGTACAGCCTTTATGAATATTTTTAGGACAGCAAAAATGAGAAGAAACACAAGCTCAGGGATGACATGATTACTCCTGTTTGCTCAGGGAATACATGTTCTTGCTTTACAATGGGATTTTCAAGGGTCTTTTAACAGACCTTGGAACTTCATTCAGCATAGAATACAGGAGCAAACACACAGTTTAGAGTAGCACGTAAAAACAATCCTGCAGACCATATTTTTCTGGTGAATGAGACACCCAGGTAGAGTTAGGCTTCTTCGAACCCTTCTGAATATCACTTTTTTTTTTTTTTTCCAAGAACCACCTTTCAGTAATTTTGCTACCAAGGCGGTGTGCACAAAAGCCAACAACATGAACCACAGTTTGATTACTGTGTGCATACAGAGAGAAAGAAAAAAAAAATTCCTGCCACAGTGAAGCCTGTGTTGCAAATACAGGGCACTAAAGGCAAGAGCTAAATGCAACAGTCAGAATGTGCTGAAAAATTGCACAAAGGAAACAGAAGTGAGAATACCATCTTCATTTAGGAAGCAGAAAATAAAAGTATTAGTGAATAATTTCAGGAATCTCCTTATTGAAAGTACTATAAAAATTTAAATAACCATCAAAATTTAGTCAGTGCCTTGACCTATTACAACCATTTTCAGTAAGAAGAAAAAATCAGCACTAAATGGGGAGAGAGAACAAACAACTCAGCATGTGCCATTTCACCACTAAAGCCTCAGTGCAGCTTGACCGTACCCATGACATGTGTGTTACTGATACCTGAGGACTTTTGCAAAATTGAACTTGATAGTACTTCAATATTGGTCTTCACCTGCGTGTCGGCAAAATTGCACTCTATTGCATATTTCCTTGTAGTGTTAAAAACAATTGCCAGAGGGCAGGCATAAAGCAATTACTCTCACTGCACCCAAAAGAGCCATTTTATTTCTGGATTGTCAAACTAGCACCTTTCTAGAATTCAAAAATATTTTAAAAGGTAGTCTTAAGCTACTCTGGTTTGAAAGGGTAAGGTGAAAATCTAGGACTACATTTTGCTATGCCTATTCCATGCACCTCTCTTGTTCACTTAGAGCTCTTCCAGTGTCCACACCTCTCAAAGCTGCCTTCATCTCCAGACAGGACACTGAAGTGCAGGATTGGTATTTTCAGCACGCTCACTCCGTCTTGAGAAGTAACGATGTGTAATTACAACAGGAAACTAAGCTGTCACAAGATACATACTCTAAATTGTTTTAGAAGGTTAAAATGGTATCTAAAGAGAAAGTACCATAAAAATATTTTCTACTTCAACAAAATCCGTAAGACAAAGTTTCTGCAAGTCAAAAGATGTCATTAAAGGGTATTAATGCACTTATGTGATTAATTAACATGATTAAGCAAGCACTAATAGTTCACAGAGCAGTGACAGCATTTGTATATGTTGTCATGCTTAGCAGTCAGGTTTAACCAACCACTACATCAAACCAAAAGTTGTTTTGTTTTGTGATTTTTATTTGGGTGGGTGTTTGTGGTTTGGTTCTTTCTATATCTATATATAGAGAGAGAAAGAGAGAGAGAGAGCGTTCATTCTTTTATTCCTCAAGTTTATAACAGAAAGGATAATTAGTATCTATCACTTAATGGACATTCCTGAGAATATCTGACCATATCTGGGATGCTTTTTTAACTTTCTGGAGTTTATTTCAAATGCTTGTTTTTCTAAAGCTCAAAATTCCCCAAAATGTTGAGAACACAAGGGAATTTTAATTAAAAGCACAGCAGCCTAAGCTCTTCTCAAAACCTTTCTAATTTTCTTTATATAAGGTTTTTCTAAACTAAATTACTTCCCCCTGGATGGCACAGGAAGAAAGTTTAGACCAAGCAGATGGTCTACAAAAAAAATCAGCATCATGACAAACATGACGACTTCTTGCCTACAAGTTAGGTATGATCTAATTTGGGGACTTTTTTTGAATCTTCTGTTAATTTTTTCTTTAGGAACACTTCAGGAAGAGAAGAGCAACTGGAATAGAAAGGATGAGTGAATTCAGTAGTTGGCCAGGGAGAAAATAAATGAAAACAAGTCCAAAGGAGGAGATGCAGATTTCTCTATAGAAGTGGAAAGGTAAATATTCTGTCATCTAGTCTTTCAGGATCAGATTGACACATCTTCACATTTCAGGCCTGGGCCAACTTCCTCTCACATCCCACTTTTCAAATATATTTGACCTGTTCAATCCCATACAGAGTGAGGTGATACTCCACGGACTGCTCTTAACATGTTTGGAACCAGTAACCTTTTACCATGTGAGCCAAAGTCAAAGATAACCCTGTCCATTGATACCAAAGTGTTCTTTATAAAAAGGAAAATAATGTAAACCTTTCCAAATTTAAACTCTCTTCTTCTTTCAGTGTAGAGCTCCTCCTCTAATATAAAATTCCTTCCTGATGAACTCTTGCTATAGCTTTCAAAACTCAACCTATCCAGCTACTTTCCTTATCTCAGTGTTTCCTGTATAGATAAAAAAGAACTAGAATTTAAAATCATAGATTCAAATGAACCAGTGACAGCAGCTGGTTAAGAGGAATTTTAGAAAAGTAACCAATTTACAAAGTCACATACGAAGACAGATGCACAAATCCATAGTTACTTTCAGAAATCTCACCTGATACCAGCTACTAACTTCTGACAGCATGGTTCTAGTTATCTTCTGGTGCTGAGGAAGATTTTCTCTAGTTGGATAATCAGGATATGAGGATGAACACTTTTGGATCCTTCTCAATGAGAAGACATGTCACTATTATCAGTGCAACCAGGATGACCCAGCAGTGCCGGTACTCAGAAACAAAGGATGATATGATGGTTCTTATCTACAGAATATTTGAAAAAGGTTGAGACTTTTGTTTTACTGGAGGTTGGGTGCTTAGCTGTAGGATAAGCTGTAGGATGACTTCAGAAAAAAAGAAAAAATAAACACTTTTCCAGCAAGTACTTTTTTCTTTCATAATGCAAATTGCATAAACTATCAAGGAGAAAGAAACACACGTCACTTCTCCTACACTCCTCCGTTCTCTGATTTGTGATATCCCTTATGTAAAATAAGGCTGACTGAAAACATTGACTATAAGGAAATCATCTAGGTCTACATGAAATGACAGCATCCAGACTATGAATAAAGACATAATTAATAATGAAATAAGAAATATTTCTCTTTAAGAGTCTCCTTATCCCAATAAAATAAATATAACATAGAAAGACATGAGTGCTTGCACTATATTGTTAAAGCAAGATTGGTGTCTCTGCTACTCAAAGTGTAAAGTGCTGGTTACTGGGAACATGCTTATCTCCGATTCCAGTGTTCAGAAAGACGCGTGTGTCCTGTGTTAGAACAGCAGCTACAGCCAATTCAGTGTGACAGCCCACAATGATTTAACACCATTTCGATCATCTTAATCTTTTTACGGAGCAAGAGAAATGAACCGGCCTGGCACATTATTATTAAACAAAACAATTGAAACCTGGCAAGTTCAAGGCCCTCGAACATCCTGAAACTATAACAAGCATAACTCTGAGAGGAAGGATTCATGGCGTCTGTGAAATGGAGAAGAAAACCCACAAATATTTGCAGTTCTGCTTTAATCTCTGCAGGTTATTTCTGCTTCTGGAGGTATTTGAGTTATGAATGCAGAGCCTCTCTAGATATCCACAAATACTGAGGACCAAAGGGGAAAGAAAAATAGGTCAGAACGTTATTTTCTTTTGTAACTGAAAGAATTCTTTTCAGGTAGACCTTGATGCTATTAAAAAAATTAATAAGGACATACCATTTCTTGGGACTTTCAGCCAAAGCTATAGCTTATCCCACTTGAATTTGCAATATGTGAGTTTAGGAACTAATGTAACTGTTGCCCAAGTATGTGGGGACAGATTAGAATAAAAATTAACACAATCTCCAGTTATCATCTATAACATGTCGTGTTGAAAATTAAACCCAGATTTCTTTTCCAAAGATTACAGAATATTAATTACGATCTGGTACTATCCACTTAAAAAATATTTAAAAAATTAATAACTATCTGGTGCTATCTTCTTTATATATAAAAAATAATCAGACAAAAAACTCACACAAGAAACTCTGTTGGTAATATTTTAGGACTTGTTAGTACCAAGAATCACCACAAAATTAAACTAATACCATTGTCACTGCCATCCTGTTTTCTCTTGTGCAACCTAAAAAAATAATTCCTGGTTTCAATATGTCTGAAGTGGTCTGGTTCAGTTTCAGAGCTTAAATTTGCTGCTTCTTTTTCTCCAAAATTATATTGTTTTCTCCTGAACATTTCTGGGTGTCATCGAGATGCAAGTGCCCTATACACCAGACTTTTTATCATGATATTTTTGCAGCACATCTATCATCTCTGTTTGAGTTTGCCCAATCATTTATTGCTGAGCAAATCACAATGCTGCACACACTGTAAATCTGAAATACAATAGGTCTTTTACCAAACCTTCCCCTTTTCTCGGTGCTGCTCTAGAAGATGTATGAGCAAAAAGGTCAGACAGCAATGTTCACACAAAGCAAATTTCAGGCCATAACTCAGATTCATTCCAACCACTAAACAGGACTCACTGAGCAACACTCAAAGTTACCTGACAAGGAAAGTATGTCCTCCCAAAACACGACCTCTCACCACAGATTCAGGTATCAAACCCCTGGACAGTACATATTTCATGCATTTGTTAGAGCATGCAGCTTCAGGAGAACCCATGGCCTAAGATCTCTTCTTCAGAAACATAACAGGTTTGAATTTCAAGTTGTGATCAAAGTTGTCCGAAGAGTGGGCAATGACAATTTGAACTTGGCAGCAGGGGTTGCATTGGTTACAAGCACTGACTGCTGTAAGTTATTTCCCTTCCTCTGATAATATGTACCATTCCTCCCAGGGCATGATGTGAGGATTTAAATTTATGCAACGTTTAGAAGGAAAGCAGAAAAAAAAGAGCAAAATATTATTTTCACTTCAATCCCACTAAATCCACGCCCTTACTGAGGACCCCTGAAACGCCAGTGTGTCCCAACAGACGATACAAGTTCAGTGTCACTGATGAACTGCTGCAAGAATACAAAAGCCAGCGCAGTTTCCGCTAAGATCCTGCTGTCTGTATGAAGCATGATGCGTTTCCCTTCATACACCCACAGAGCTACAGACATCCAGGTTTGCTCTCAATGGGAACATACCTGCTGACAGGATACACTATTGCCTGTATTTCAACAATTTTTGAAATTGAGGTTCAATTTAGGTAATTCAAAAGTTAGAATTATTTCAGAGCTACTTTGCAAAATATTTCAAACAGAACACTTTTGTTAAGTGGAATTTTCCCCTATTTTTGTTTCAGTGAAAACTTCTGTGAAAAGCCCCAAAACAGAATAAGTGGTGTGCGTTCTCAGCTAACTTCTAGCAGAATTAATGCCAATTCTTCATTCTGTGTGCCATCTCCATGAATAAGTTATCAACCTTCATAACTATGCAAATCTATTACAGTTCATTAGCTTCTTCTGAGAACACGATTAATAATAAAAAGTTTCATAAAAAATAAATAGAAATAAAATCTGTTAGATACTGGTTAGAAATTTGGATACAGAGTCCAGTGGGATGTATTTTCTGCTTGGTATCTAAATTCCCATTGCTGCTAAGAGTATTTAATATTAATAGTTCTGAGAAAGTATGAAAAAAGAAACCAGGTAAGTTTGAGTAGATTTAAGGATGTTTTAAAACTCTGGCAAATTAAAAGTAGGAATTGGTAGTTGTCCACTTTCAGTTAGTATTTCTCCCACATTTAGATTGCAGTTTTGCAACTCCATCTTTCCAGGCTAGATTTCTGGCAAAAGAATATTCTTTTGCCAGAAGAGAACCTCCTGTACCTGTACACCACAGGAGGCTAAAAACTGTAAAACCAAAGTGAGACCAGGACTGGGCATTTAAATAACAAACCTTACATTTCTGTGATTTTGTTTTTGGATTGCAAAGGTTGTCTCTAATAGTCTTAATGGGACTTTTTCGATCAAGTGTCTGATCAAAAGGTCACTGTATCAGTCAGCTAACACCACTGTCAGAAGTAATAAGAGGTAAGTTTTGTTGACAATGAACTATCAAAAAGGGCATGATGTCAAATGAACCTGAATTTACACAGTAAACATAACCACCATGATTTAGCTGTATATTCCAAGATTTTACATTTTTTCTGAAGCTGTCTTGCAGCAGCACTTACAGTTGATAGACTTGTACTCAGAAAAACATCTAATCAATCTTTTTTCATCTTTATGTATTTGGCAGAAGAACGTAGGTGGATGTAAATAGCTAATGTGAAACAACACTGCCCATATAAAATGCAACAGCCGCTTTTCAAGTATATTTTTCTATCTCTATTACACAATTATTAGCTTCTAAACTAAAAGATTATACCTTTGATACTAATTCAAATATTTTAACCTTGTCATGACACTCCCTAGACTAGACTTAACAACTAACCCCCAGAGGGGTTGGGGCATTATCCCCTCACGTGCTTTATAAACACAGTGTGACAACCTGCTGAGTGAAAAACATTCATCACCTTTCTGGATTCGCAGTGCTCCTAGCACAGCACAGAAAGGACTGCCCGGGAGGGACACAGCCACAGCAGACACACACCAAGATCTGTTTGGTTTGACTCATCCTTCATGATGTCATCATTTTCAGATTACAAGCAGAGCTACATCAGGCACCTCTTTTGCAGGCACAAGAGTTAAATTTCTGATGAGCTAAGTGATAAGAATTGTCTGGAGTGATGCGGGGACAGGTTTCTACTTATAAACCTATGCACAACTGTTACTCCATCTGGGGGTTTCAGACAAAAATGATGAACAGGAAAACAGGGCAGGAGTATAACCATATTCTACTTGAAATGACAATGCCTTGGCACGGGTTTGGGTTCTTTTAAATGAAAACAATTTACTACAATAATATTGTTGCATCTTTTATGATATCCCTTTTCTTCTGCTTAAGTGACTATATTTCCATATAGTATACTATACTGGTGAATCAGTGGAAAACACAACTTAAAACCCACATGAGAGTGAAGTATTTTGTGTTCCAGTCCAGCTCCTCCCAAATTCCAAGTACTACAGCTTTCCATTTGCCATCCAGCACATTTCAGACACTCACAAGAAGTCACAAGGCTCCTCAGAAAGTACATTGTAGCTAAGCATAATTTATATTTTGCAGAAAAATTAGTGAGGTACTTTCTATTATGCTAATACCAAGCAACCTCTCAAATATAAAATATTAACAATTTCAAAATGAACAAGTAATTCACACCAAATGCAGGTTGATGTGACAGTTGCCTGAATGGATAAGTGAGCTGGCTTTCTACAAAATGCCATAAGAAGTTTCATGTACGGTTTATATCCTATAGGTTTAAGGTTTGCTGCACAATTCCATGCTCAGTTAGAGATGATCAGATGTTTACTGGACCATTTGTGATGCTTCAAAATCCTGGCAAAGAAATCCATTACTTATCATCTGCAGAGGTTTGTTGGTCAGAGGTGGGAATTCGTTCTGTGTGCTGTACAACCAGGGACAGCAGCACCTCGGGCCCTGCTCACACCCATAGAGACTCTGCATTGAGCTCAGGATGGTTTGGAAAGAATTTTACACGGGTTTGGGGGAGGGGAATGGTTTGGGGGAGGATTGGTGATTGGGTTGGTGAGGTGGGTTTTTTTTTAGGTTTTATCAGGATCTGTGTCATTTCTAGACTATACCATCAGACAACTCAAAAAACTAATTCTCATTCTCTACTGAATTCTGCACCTTTATTTTGTGGATTATTTTTTAATTAAAAAGCAAAATTAATATATTTTGGGCTGTTTTCATTTCAGTCTTCTTTCTAATGAGTTCTTGTAACCGCCAACAAGAAGTATGTTTGCGTACTAGAAAACAAAGACATAATCATTGATTTTGTTTTTTTCATTGCAAAGATGGGGCTAAGAAAACTTTTATGACTAAGTGAAATTTAAGACTACTAGACCAACACTAACTAGACAGATTTATATTTGTTCTGCAATCAACAATGTCACTTTGTCACAATTACGTTCACCATAGACTTTAGATTAAAAAAAATAACTGGAATATTGGATGAAGTATTTATGAAGAGCTCTGTTCATAAGCCATGTCAATCAGAAAGTCTGGATGGATTATTATATTTAGATGGTCACTTGGGAGCTATTTGACTGAAAAAAATACTCAGCGTCACTAAAGTGTTCTACTTTCAGATTCTTTCATGAATGGCAGGGAACAATTATATATTTAAGAGGCACTGGTTATCTGTTCCTAATTGGAAAGTGTTCCATGTTAGACAGGGATTGTTTTACATTTCCACCTAGGTCTGCAGTCAAAAGCTGATGTTTATTCAGTTTTACCTCTGCTCCTCCAAACATCATATTGAATCTGAATAAATTCAGATTTATACTCCATTTATGGATATTCATACTATGAAAACATTCTCATTTAGATCTGTTCTTCATTGGCAAAATGATATTATTCAAATATCAAGAATGTGCTTAATTCAACCTATAAAATA
This sequence comes from Calidris pugnax, assembly GCF_001431845.1. NCBI lineage: Eukaryota > Metazoa > Chordata > Aves > Charadriiformes > Scolopacidae > Calidris > Calidris pugnax. Next base: position 7,584,931 of record NW_015090794.1, read on the forward strand.
CCTGAAGACTCAGAGAGAAGATCATGTAGTAGTTTAAGGTCCACGGCATTTCTACCACTTATACCAAGTACTTGCCTCCAGAAGTCTTCTAAACATAACCATTATCACACAATTTGAACATCAGGTAAAGGACATCAGAGAAATGCTACTCTAAAGACTACTTCAATTTTAATTCTACAAATAATACAGTAATATTCAGCTTATGCTTGATGTTAAACTATTCTTTTTTTTTTTTTTGCCATTGCTTTTAAAACAGAAATACTTTGTTGATTCTGTATTGCACTCATACAACAATAAAACACATTTTAATGTCAACCACCCATCTGGAGGCCCCTTTTTATTTTGTTATTTTTCTCTAGAAAAATTTTGTGTTGAAGCCTGAAAACTTTCTGGCTTCTTCCCAGCTCAAATTCCACGTCCTTGTATTTGACCCTCTGACATTCCCCAGCACCCTCACTCTTCCACACCTGACTTTAAAGCGCAAAGCGTGACGGAGCAGCTCAGAAATCAGTCGTGTAGCCCCTGGCCAGGGCTCTATTGGAGGGAATAGTAGAATTATAAGGATTTCTCATCTTGGTTTCCATTTGCAAACTGCCCATCATAGCCTGAATCAGCAAGACTTGACAGCTCTCATAATAATTTTTTTCTATTACAGAATTCTGTTCCAAAGAACATTCCAAGATACAGCTTGCCTAAGCTGACAATTAGGAAGCGTAGTGTTCAGACAGACAACTCATTTTTAACTCCACCCTGAAATGTACAGTTTCCAAATAGAGCATCACTTAACCACACCATGAGACTAATGCTGCCTTCAGGTGCAGGCACACAGGCATTGCCTTGTGTTAATAAAGTCACAGATATTTCAGGTTCTTTCTACCCAAACATTTCAAAATGAATGCACCAAACTTGTCAGCCCCGTTCTTCCAACGTTATTTGGTATTTTGTGAGATCATCAGAGCCACTGCAAGATGCCCTCAAGCTTCTCAACTTTGGTTTCTTGCCCTTGACCAAGAATACCACTGACAAGATGTCAAGCCAAGACATAGTATTAGTTCAAAATTATCTGCCTTTTTCTGCCCTTACTATATCTTTTCCAATTTGTTATTTAGTCAGTCACTTATTTTACATACTTCATGAATACATAAATATAACTAAAAGTTTTCATTCTACCTGTTCAGCTAGCTCTTTCTTGTGGCTTTTCTTTCTACTATCAGAGTTTCTAACATCTCACCCATACATGCACCCATATCCTTTAGAATGAGTATTTAACACATTCCACTTGGCTTTAGATGGTCCATTTATCTTTTGCAACACTATGCATCACTACAAAAGAGATCATCTTCACATGGTGGCCAAGTTTCTTTCTCATCAGCACAGCCTAGACAGAGGCAAACCGAGTGATACCTGTGTCTCTCGAACACCCACTCTCTGCAGATACAGGGAAACCAGCCTCAGAGGAGCTGGGTTGCTTGGGAACAGCACATGTGAAGCCAATCACCCATCACAAAAGATATTGCAGCAAACCTGACAGGAAAGTCATGAAAATCTCATAGAACAGGGACGAGACAGTGCAAATATCAAGATGGGTAACTGTTGTACTTGTAAAACAGAGGAAAATGAGCTTTCTGTGATAAACTGAGGAAAATGAAAGAAATCTTATTACTAAGAAGGCTGAAAGCACACTGTACGTGAGCATCTACTGTTTTACCAACTAAGACATCCTAATGAGATTTCTCACAAGAGAACAGCAGTAAACCTTTTATGTTGGAGTACCTGGCTTAATTTATTGTTGACATTTTAAACTCTAATGCACTTTTACATATAAGCACAGATGGTGCTCATTGCTGTTTGATAAACCTTCCCCCCATGGCCCTGACTAAGAACCATTTATGCTCCATTCAACCCACAGATTCAGATAAAAGACAGTTTGGGAGGTTTGCTTGTGCCCTGGCACGCCAGGGAGAAGATAACTACCTGGAAGTTAATGGGAGCCATGAGCCAAACGAGAAAGCCATTTTGGGCTTACAGAACCAGCTTTCAACATGGGTTCCTGTCAGAAGTGCTGTTACATGTGCTGCTGAGTGCTCTCTCAGCAGCTGCTGGCTGCAGCTCTGGGATAACAGAGTGACAGGACGTTGTCACGCTGCTGAGGAAAGCACTAGACAGCATAAGGTTAATGTCACACTTAGCCTCCAAGAAAAAAAGCTCTAATATGCCCCTAAAACCAGTACCCTATCCCAGTGAATTCACGTCCAGTCCATGGATCCAAGCTCTTTAAAACAGTTACTACAATTAGATACGTATAAACTTTTAACTGAAACTCCCTACATGCTCATAACCTGCTGAAGTCACTAAAAAAGTGAGGTTGGAAGTTGCAAGACAAACTTTTGCTCAAAGTATTTTCATGCTATAGCAGGTTTTATTTTCGGGAGCTTCTGTGGTTGCATATTCATGTCCTCTCGTGTGCAAATACACAAATTAGATGATAATACTTGATTACAGTTATCACTTTTTTATTCTCCTGTGGGTTTTTTGTTTTGTTGGTTTGTTTGGATCGTTTGAGGTTTCTTGTTGTTTTATTTATTTTTAGTTTTACAGTATCTAGAGCTTTCTTCTGAAAATGTTTCTGCTGGTTTTGTTTTTATAGCAGTGAACAAAGAACAAATACTTATTCATCATCTAAACAGATGACAACTTTCTGATTTTGATGGGTCTCTTGGTTCATGTGTACGCTTTTACTACTGCCAGACTGGTTGCAGGGATATTTAATAATCTGAATAGTTAAAGGTTCTGGGTAACCACCCGTATCTGTTCTCAGAACTGCAGTTTTAAGAGAAGATGTTATGTTTGGCTCTTGGAACCAATTAAAACAATGTAAAAGATAAAAGCATACTTATATAAAAGTAAAGGTGTATTAATCTACGATGTTAAATGTATGTGTGCAAACATTACACCATCCTCAGCAGCAAATATGAGTATGGTTTTGTCAGCTGAAAACCTTGCCAGGTTTTGAAACTGAGAAATGTGCTTTCTGAGTACTCGGGGAAATGCCTTCTGTAACAAGTCTCACAACAGGACTAACTGAAGCAGACTTAGAGCCAAATAATACAGAAAAAAATTATAACACCTTTCATTTGTAAGGGCCTTCAGAAACATCATGTATTTCACAGCGTAAGGGAACGGCATAAAGTGTGTAAATTACTGATTTTCTTGACAGAGAAACAGAAGAAAGGCAGGTTTAAATAACACAATTTATGTACTTGGCTGTTTGCCTTCCAAGCCCTTGAATGTGAAGGTCTGTGTCTGCATGTTTTAGCAGAGGTTCTCTGGAAATTCAAGTGCCATACAAGGTTATGCCATAATAGAAATATCTTAGTGGTTTAAATGAGAAAGAAGATACTTTTTTTCCTAACCTTTCATGCAATATTAAACATCAATGTGAAGAAAAGCAGCACTGTCACGTGTAAAAGGAGCTGAGAGAGACGCAGTGATTTAGAGGAGGGGGAGCTACATTCGTTCTGCCTTCTGAGGCTGGGACTGCCCTGCTGGAGATCAGGGAAAGCAGTTGGAAGACACGGACATGGCCTGTGGGAGGTGGAGGGATTAGAGAGGCAAATATTTGTGGAGAGATGCAATAGAAAAACTGAAGCAAGCAAATCTGCACACATGTAAACCATTCACAGCCAACACTGTGAAGTTCGGAGGCGGTGGTGTAGCGGTGCTGTAGGGAAGGACAGTGCAACTGGCTTTCCTGGCTGTGCTAATGGCTGTGTCTGCGTGGGGCAGTGGGAGCTCGGGGAGGTCAGTGATGGCCATGTGAGGTGGAGCCGAATCATCAGCACAGGTTTCAGGAAAACTCTCACTTGGAAAGAGAAATGTGTAGCATGAATGTTACCAGTAATGTTGCTGGTCTTCCCTGACCCCTGTAAGCTACTGAGACTCAGAAAGGCTGGACTGAGAATTTCTGTCCCTGTTGCTTTCCTTTCCAGATGAGGCAGCTCAGCCTAAAACAATTTAGACCTTGAAAATGCAAAGTGAGCTGCTTTTTGCAGACTCTCCTGGGATGATCCTGGTCATGTTCCCCAGCAAGCTATCTGGAAATACCAACACAAAACAAGCTCTTCTCTTATGAGGCAACTTGTAAAAATCATCATAGTCCCATTAGCATCTGAACAGGTACCATAGCCTACTTTAGCTGATGCTCTGACTCCTGTCATTTACCCCACATGTTACTTTGCAGGGGGCAGAATTTGATATACACTGGGAAACATCAGCAGTTAGGAAACAGCAAACTGTTAGCCTGTCCTTTTTGGAAAATTAATAGCATGAGTAATAGCAGGAGAGTTGGACTAGATGATCTCTAGAGGTCCCTTCCAACTCTGACAATTACATGATATAACATTATCCATTAAAATGTGATCACAGGAATAAAAACTCTTCAAGGACACCTGTTTCCCAAACCCTTCAAGGACACCTGTTTCCCATGCATCATTCAGTATTCAAAAATATATACTTGATTTACCTTAGATTCAATTTAATTTTAAAAATTTTTATATTTTAATCTTTTTCTTACATTGTTCAACTATGACATTCTGTGTGAGATGGGTAAAAGCGAAGCAAACGTTATCACTGAACAGTGTACCAGATGTTTAGAGAAAATAGAAGCCATGGAGTGGCAGGAGAAGGCACAAACTGTTGGCAACAATTTTCCTCCTCTCTCATTATCCTCCATTTACTTTCCATTTAACATATCGATTATGGTAGCACTGTTGGCTGTCCTTTACCTTACTACATCTTCAAAGAGGGTGAGTATCACTATAACCAGTAGTGTTACACTGATTTGTATCGACTGAGACCTATCTTTCAGACAGCAATCAAATGAAAAAGCTATTTCTGTCTAGAGAGCTGTTCATATGGCAGCAGCAAGAGTGAAATGAGTCACTACATCTACCAGGCAGCATCACAGTAAACATCTTCAACTTGCAGAGACAGGATTCGACTAAAAGCAACCAATACTGCTGTTCAAGTCTCTATTTCTTTTCTTCTATTATTTTTTATAGGAACATTTTTGTTGTAAAATCACATGGCCTAGCAACACCAGTTAAAAAATTATGGGGGAATACTCTCTGTTATGAACTGACGATTTCAAAAGAACTAGGGCAATTTCACACTGAATGAGGATGAACTCAATTTGTTTTAAAGTACCTGAAAGTTTTTTTCTACGTCCATCTATGTTCTGCCTCTCTTTCCTTGAGGGATATTTTGGCACTGAATTCTAAGTTGCCTTTCAGTGGGTCACTAGATTGTTAACATTTATAGTCACACCCCCACCCCAGTTTGAATGCAACTCAGTTTTTCATCTTCATTACCCAAAGACCGCCCAGTCAATCCCAGCAGCTTCGCTGTACAGCACTGTACACAAGTCCTCCCCATTTGGAACCACTACTCTTTTCCAGGAGTTCTTTCCCAGATATTTCAGAAACAAGCAGTTGACTGGATGAAGTGTTCAGCAAAGGCAGCTTATGGTAACCCCCCATCTCTGTGTAAGAGCTTGTTCTTCACCATGTGCCTCCATCAGGCCCAGTGGAACTTTGCTTTAAAAAGGTGCTACACTTGATGAACTCTAGAGATTCTTTCCAGCCTATGCTACTCTATATAACAAACAAATCCCCTTTGGATGGTAAAGGAGAGGCCAGGAATCCACTGAGGAAAAAAGAGGAGAGCTAACAGTGTGCTGCGGAGCCAGAGGAATGACTGCCCAGCAGCCTACGTCCTGCGTGTCAGTGGAGGACCGTCCCTTACCAGAGGGCAGAGAGGAGCCACATTAGTGTGCAAGGACCGTGCCGTGCTGCTGGTTGGAACTGCACACCCTGCCCAGCCACACAGGCCTCCTTAAAAGTTAAAACATTTAAATCATATTGATTTCAGTGTTATTTTTCTTTCCAATTTACTGGTCAGCTGAGAAATTTTTAAAATTGTAAATGCAAGCATCACTACAGAAACTTAGTAGCTTTTCTTTTGAAAATAAACATCTTCATGAATACAGTTAGTCCTCGAGGCTGAACAGAAGAGGTATCAGTCAGCTGTGGTTGCCCACGGTCCAAAAAATCCCTAAGAAACCTTGTTTAAAACCTTTGATCAATTCCCTTTATGTAATGGCAGTACAGAGACTCATCAGAGTGCCTTTCCTGGCAAGAGAATTTGACTTTTTTAAGGGTAAGATTGAAGACATTCAAAGTTCACTACCTCTCTCATTCTACCACTGGCAATTAACAGCTAGTGGTTATATACTATTCAGTTTGGTGCCAACATTTTCAGTCTAATGTTATCTAGCAACAGGAATGAGGTCAGGAAACTAGTTCAGATACATTACTTTCTAGTCTCTTTTCTTGATCCTTAAACTTACTGATGCCAATTAGCAAAGTACTAATGAACCTTTACCTATATTAAATGGTTGCTGCAATTCCTAAAACAAGCCATTTCCAATCCTTAACTCTCTAAGAAAAAAGTGGATTGGATCATGATATGCATTCTAGTTAATGAGAAGTATTTAATGTATTCCTTCTTGCAGGGTGCTCAAGTGGGTCACAAGCAGATAATTGCATTGACACTTCATTGCAGCCAATCTTTCGAGTACTGATACACGGGTTTATAACCCAGTTATTGTACACAGGGCAGCGAGTGCTCTGCTTCTCATGTCACACGATAGTTCTGCCTACTGGTGACTGACTACTAGTAACTTTGGGTGACTGTAGTCTCTTTATTTGGTACTACTGAACTCAAAAATCAAACCGCATGGAAGATTTTCAGCAATATTAGCATTTGATTTCATACAATCATAATACCCTTTTGGTTGAAAGCTACCTCTGGAAATCATCTAGCCTAATCCTCCAACCAAAGCAAAGTTTGGTCTGGTTGCTCATGGCCTTGTTCTTTCCTAATGGGATGACTTAATTTTCATAATTAGCTTCCCTGCTGCTCCAATAGAGGGTAGTCAACGTTCTAAGAAAACAGACACTGGTACATGCAAGACCCTGCCTAGCAGTTTCTTTGTGTTAAGAGAACTTCTCATTTGATCTTTTATCAATCTGTTTTTGTGAAACTTTAACATACAACATACCTCAATCTAAATTTTCCTCCATCTACAGAGTTTAGCCCTGAATAGGCTGTGTCGTCCTCAAACCTCTTCAGCAATATTTTATAAAAGCCTATGCTGGATCCTGTTCAGCAACTTAGAACTTTCTTTGGGATCCGATAGAGGACTCTGGTGAGAACTTCTCAAAATCCCCACAACATACCACTAATTCAGCAATTAATTAGTGATAGAATCCAAGATTATAACAAGATCAGATTTCAAGAAAGTCTGCTGTTCGGTAATTCACATTTCATACAATTATGCCAAATTCCAGAACTGCTTACCTGCTATTTTGATGTCAAGTGTGATGGGGCAACAGGAACCCCAGAAGAAAGAAGATACAACTTTGGTGTGAATGGAACTGAACACCTACACAGAAAGACAATGCTGAAAACAACCTGGTTCCAATGAATAAAGATTAAAACAGTACTCACTAGATTCACTGAATGGATAAAGACCAATATCAACTTTGAATTTTCAAAGATCATATGATGTGTTAAAGAGTTACAGAGAAGTGTAAATGATATTTTAATATAAATTTCTTGCAGATGCTGTCAATAGAAAAATATATAGAAGTGTATGGATTTTGTAGTCTCTTCTTCCTTCTGATCTGATAAAATCCTTTAAAATACGGTTTAAAGACCCCAGCCCACTGACTTCAACTGTCTTTTATGCAGTACACCGCCTTACACTTGCTAAGAACTGGATGCTTATGTGAAATCAAACTAATGTATCTGTGGTCACTGCTATGCATTTCAACATAGTTTTAAAATACTAATGAACAAAAGAATTCTTACAGTTCTCACTAGTGATTTCGGCTGTTTTCCTGTTTCTCATTTTATTGGCCTCAGCAACCACAAGGTTAAAACATTATTTCAAATTAAGAACACATTATCAGTGCCAGAGTTGCAGTTAATCCAGAGCAAGACACAGTAATAACTTGCCTAGATAATGAAATCAATTGTCAAGGTCATTCTGCTGGATGAGGGAGAGAGACAATCCTATAAAAGCACTGGGTAGTACACTTAGTGGTAGATGAGGCATGAAACGCTTTTTGACAGCATGCCTCATTCAGTACATAAAACATTAGCAGAGTATCAAACTATTCTTTACTGATCATTCTGGGACCTAGTTTAGCATAACAATGCGTGATTACTCCAACAGCAAAGTTAAACACACATCATGATGCCTTCCTACTGCTTCTGCAAGACATTGTTGGCAAGTTTCAGGAGTTCATATGACGACAATTTCTGTACAACTGCATCAAGCCCAGAAGAATCCATCTCTCACAGGCATGGTGATGAGTGCAGAGAAATTGCCATATTTTTTTCCCTGCTTCTGCATTTTATCCTATAGGAAGGAGGCATTATGCAGAGGCATTAGTGTCAGAAGAGCAATAAGTGCCAGAGACAAGGCTTCAGGCTGATCGACTGTATAGAGAGGAGCAGCAGAGATGGGCCATCATCGCCAGAAGCTATAGCCCATTTTTTTCTTACGTTCCCCTCCAGCCCAGAAGTCCCAGTAAGACTGTGATTTCCAGTAGGCCCTCCTGCTTTCTGCACTTACTGACGCTTCTCCCAGTGCTTCTGCTCTCCTCAGTTTCCTCCTCCTAGCTGGTCTCCCACTCTGCAAGTCTCCAGCAATAGAGTCCCACAGGAAATTCTGATCTCCAATTCAAGAATCACTATATAAAAAGATCTCATCTTGGATACAAAGATAGTGGGAAAAGGTAAGAATGAGATGTTAAAGAGACTAAGATCTCCTCCAGGGTCCACTTTGCCTGGGTTTAATTCAGGAACCTCTCAAGTAAAGGAAAAAGAGGATGTGTGGGTGTGCACTCATGGCATATCACCTCTATTTGAGGAGGCTCAAAATCTGGGAACAATCCCATATCAGCTGCTCAATGAAGACAGATCTTCAGGCTCAATGACCTCAGATTAATAATACGCTTTGATGGCAATTCTGTTCCCATAAAACCTTACTGAACTTTGCAGTCTCAAGTACCACATTTTCCTGATATAGTCTATGTTTTCCTGATACATTTATAGATACATCAAACATTTATTTCGACTAAGCACAGGTATGTTTATTCATAATAACCATTTGTTCTCAAGAGAGTTCATTTCTATTATTATCTGACAGAACTGAAAAAAGAAAGACTTCATGACTAGGTAAAAAAATCTTATAGTCATCCCTTGGGTAGTGTAATTGAAATCAGGGAAAACAATACAAATACACTGAATAAGTATTTAGGACAGGTTTGGGCTGGTTTTTTTTTTTGTTATGTATTTTTCATGAGGTTCTTCATCTTTTTACAAAATAAAGCCTCATACAAACACATACACATTCTCTATTTAAATCACACTGCTGGTTTTTTTCCCTGAAAATAACTGTTTGCAAATAGGCAGCATACAAAAGCTACTCACTAAAATAGGAAAGAACAAGGATAGCCTGATTCAATCAAGAAGTTGCCCCAAAGAAAAAAAGAATTCAAACATAAAATTTCATGGGCCTGATACTGAAGAACACAAAGCAATTTTTTCCTGTTCCACTATGAAAATCTAAATGCCTAACTCATTTTTCTGAGAATAACTACCAAAAGCTTCCTTCAAAAGGAGGAAGGACACAGTTCTACAGCAACAGCTACTAACATGTTTTGACCATCTAATGAAAAACACACAAAAACATTCTGAAGCCAATAAAAGAAGCACTTCTACAAACTTGTGTCATTTCAGATGGAAATATTATTATATTGTCTGATTATTTTGTTAGAGTGAATTTGGTCATGCTGATTTTTGCACCTTTCAATCCAGAACATATTTCCCTGTACTGCTCCTTTATCCCCCAGCTCCAAAAAATCATCTTAGTGCACACAAATGTTTCAGTTGCCCTACTGTAGACTTCACAGCGTTGCCAAAGAAATATACTTTATAACCATAAAGCATCATGTGTTTAAGACACACATCATATGTTAAAGTAGAGGGCTGGAATAATTACATTAATAAATAAAAGTATTTTGTACTACTGGCATAGTTACCTATAAAAATAACTCACAGATTTGGAGTCACATGAAACACAGTGTAATTGTTCAGCTTAAAGCTTTATCATACTTGAACTACACAAATCAATAGTTATTACAAAATTAAATAGACTTCTTGTATTCAAGTTTGTTGGCTCAAACTGCTGCTTTGGAAGAAAGACATTTCCTTGAGATTAAACACAAATCTGTTTTGTATGACTCAATTTTTCACTCCCAAAGATCTGTTTTTCCCACTACTTATGTATGCCAGTAGAACAGTTGAAAATTATGGATTATACTTCTTAAATTGCGGCTACTACATACCATATAACAGCAAAAAATGTCTTTTGATATTTCCTTTTGTTCCAAAAAGAAGCAATTGAGCAGAGACAAGCAGCTTCAGAATAGCACACACTCCCTTAATATCATTTGGTTAATTAATAGAAAGTACATAAAAACCTAAATGCACAAACATGGATAATCCAGACTTCATTTACATAGACCATCAACATCTGAATACAAGAAGTGTATATAATAATACAATATAAATACATAATAAACAATACTACTTTTGGACTCTTTTCTTTAAAAAATTAGACTTATTTCTAAGGCGATTGTACTACAGGAGCCAATGAAGAGGAGTGCAAGTTTTGTTAAATCCTTTTTGATATTTCTTGGACAAGGGATGATGGTTTATCTCCTTGCTTTATGGTAGCATAAAACCTATAGCCCAAGAGGGAGTACGTGAAGGATCTCCTCATTATTGTTTCCAATGATATTAGTATCTTAAGTGTATGTTTCCGCAGAACATTTCTCAAAGCAGTGCAATGCTGCTCTCCTCAGTCTGGAAAGCCATAAGTGAAGCTAAGAGGCAAAATTTTTATCCAAACCCATGGAAGACATTATATGCCAACCTTAAATTCTAACAGCCTAAGCACATGGACACATTTTTATGTCAAAGGAACAAGTTTAGACTTGGGATACATCCAAACAGCAGTTCAAAGTTTTACCTGTAGTTGGTACCTCGGCCCAGAGGAGCCATGAGGGTACAGACAGCCCTGGCTCACTGCAGCCCAGGGGGCTGGAGGCAAACCCCAGAGGTGCAGACACACTGACAGAGAACCAGGCTGTTACAGCTGTGCAGCCAGCTCACATTAACCAACGTGGTTGCATAAGATATAGAAATACGCTCAGGAAAAACATAATAAACAATCAGGGGGCTTCCACTTTAAATATCAGTCTTCAAGGAACAGAATCAAAATAATTCACAGTTGAAAAAACCCCATTCCCTCACTTTCATTTCACCTCTCAGTTGTTCAGTTGGACTAAAACACAAGACTCTCTTTTTTTAATTTTATTTTTTTCCTTCACAACTACTGACATTAGGGAATAAGGAAATAACCAAACCATTGCAGAAGAGTTGCATATAGGCTATTTTACCCTGCTGAGAAGAACATTTCCAAGCCTTAACCCAATTTTTATAAGAATATTACAGAGGAAGGTTGTTTCCAACTACTGTAATATGTATGTTATGATAAATGGAGATTTTCCACATATTCATCAGAAGAATTCTTTACCCCCCAGTTAGGGGAATGAAATTTTAGTAACGTTGCTTCCTATTGCAAGAAACTACATTTTGTTTCCTTTTGTTAACTCTCACTATGATACAAATATTAAAAGATTCATTTCTTTTACTATGCTGCTGCAAAACACCAAGTTTATAAATGCATCATAAATAATATATAGTGATGGAATAACTCATATTTACTGTAATTTCACTTTTGAGAGAGGAAAGTATTATCTGCCCAATTTAAATTCTGAATCCAGAGAATACTAGCTAGTCACTGGTTTTGAATAACAGCTTTTTATTAAAAATAATTAAAAATTTATGCTGGAAAATATGCCTATGGATTGATAAGTCCTGAAGATCTAAGTGCTCTGTCTAGAGCTCAACAAATACAGTAAATGCACAGACAAGTGTGATGCAAGTTTTCTTATACCACCTTGCCAAACAAGACTTTTCCCAAGCTAGGAGAGCTGTATATGAGGGTGACAGAATAATTCACTCTTTGCACCTATTTGATTTCAGCCCAGGTTGTGCAGTTGCAAGCCAGGGCATTACCTAGGGTCTGTCATCCATCTGATTTTTGCCAAGAAGGAACTAAATTCCTGTAAAGAGGAAGGAGGCAGACATGTCAGACAGGCTTTTGCTCTCTTTACTGGTATTGACCCATCTCTAATAAGAGGATACTTTATATCAGAGATTGTGAAAGTAATTAGATGCAAATATAGCTAGAGACATCTTCACATTTCATTTAAAATAGGACTCCGAACAGGGCTCTAACCCTCAAAGAACAACCATAATATGGAAAACAAAGAGCAACCAAGAACACATTTTAAAGGAGAAAGCAGCAGAGGAACACTGAAGGTCAAAAGCCATCAGAGGGTACAAAGCCAGGAACAATCAGTGAGAGCTCACAAAGACGGTGCAACTGCCAACAATACCTGGATAGAACGTTTTTCTATTATTTGTTATTTCTAACACAGATAACAATTTCTTTTGGAGACTTCAAATCTTCCACAGTACTGCTGTTTTCCAGAGAAGAAAGTTTCCCATTTCCTGTACCTGAAGCAATGTTATTGCTACTGCAGCAGGTTATTGCAGACTGTAAGTCTTATAATATTAAGGATTATTTTATGTCTCTGATATTCCTTAACTGTGATACCATATGGAAACAGATCATCTTATGTTCGTCATATAACATTGTTTTGTTAAAATTTCAGGTTTTTATCAATTTAATCTGGCAAGTAACAGAAGAGACACAATATCCTATTTAACCTGTCTGCCAATTTATAGTAATAAACACAGAAGTTCACCTGCAGGTACTGTTTTTAAAGAAAAAAAAGGGAGGAGAAAGACTCAACATAAGATGTGCTATAGCAGCTGCATCAAGGCCAGAAAGAGCTCATTTCTAAGGAAGAAAAACCCATAAATATTAAACCTCAGGAAACTCCAGATCAAAAAAAAAAAAAAAAAGATAAAAAAGAAGAAAGGTCATTCACTGAAATGTTCATCTCAGCCCCAGTTTTGTTAAGAGAACTTGGCCTCCTAAAAACCCTGCTCCTTCCAGCACACACACCATAAAACAACATAAATACATTGTCCTCCAAGCCCCAGTATAATGGGCATCCAGGGGACATAAAAGCAGCAAGCCTTGAGCAGACTCTAATATGTACAGCTGTCTGCAAGTGGCTCTGGGATACACCACTATTTTGTTGGTTGTTCTAATCTATCCAGTGTTTCCTGAAAGACAAAACCATTTTTCAGATGGGAAGGTAGAAACAGGGCTCCCTGTGCCCTATTCCTCATGGGAAATAAATCTTCTGCTCTGCTTTTTAGAGATGTTGCATATTTCCTAGAACTGACAGGTCTCAATGTGTTTTAATTAGTAGAAGAGATCATTTGTAAAAAGCTAGGAAAAAAAAAAATATATAAAAACAGTGAGTTTACCAAACCCACAAAGGAATTTCAACTTGAAAAGTTGTGAAGTGTATAACTCATCCACTAACTGAGGTGAGGTTAAATAGAAATTTCTCCTGATTATCTCATAAATTAATGTAATTACATTTTTGTTTGCATCTTTTACGACCCTTTTACAAGGCAGTAATGTTTGTGGTCTGTGTAGACACACTTTATGCCAAATTTAATCAGTCTTTCATAGTGTGAGCAATGTAATTTTGACAGTCTAAAGTTTAGTTAAAAATGCAAACCCATCCTAATAAAAGGAGGGTATGCAGCTGGCCAGCTGTCTCTGTGAAGTTGGGTCCGTCTCCTCACTACTTACCTTGCACCTACTCAAGATGCACACACATAAGCAGCAGTCAGGACATATCAGGAGAAAGAATTCCTGCCTAAGAGTTAAAAATATAATCTTGCAGAGAAACATCTATTATCTTCTTAAACTCTGTAATAACTTCATTACATTAACACCTAAAGGCTTCCTTGATAAAACAGCATAGACAAGAAATGCTGGTAGTAGGTAATGCCCAGCTCAAGAAGAAATTGGGGCGGGAATACGAGAAGTAGCACATCCCTCTCCCAGAAAACTCACAGAAATACGTATATAGGAAAGCAGAGACTTTGTATTTGAGTTTGCCTTTTTTTTTTTTAGGATGAAAGGAGAGTGAAATTTTCTTAGCTATCAAGATGATGTCTGAGATAATCTGATTTGCCTTTAAGTTACTGCTGTTCAGACATAAGGCACGCTTAAGAATCCTTGATTTTCTTAGTCTTCTCCCTACATTTATTTTCCCTTCCATCTGTAACATTCAGTAAACGCAGCAGCTGTCTGCAATCCATCTAATCTGAAACACAGACATTTCACTCTAAAACATTCAGTGCATGTGTTTTGAAAAATAAGTCATGTAATATTCTACATTATTTAAAAGCTTTCATCATTCTTTGAAGGCTACTGTAAACAGTAGCTGCAGGGGAGTTCATTTAAATATATTCACTTTGAACTGCAAATCATGTATGGTAGAAAACAGAACGACACATACAATTTTACCTTTTTTCCAGATAACTGTTGTTTACAAATGTTATAAAATCTGTTTTAAAATTCAAGGGTATGTCAAGTTTCAGGCAGTTAATTATCAGTGTTAGAATGAGTACTATGGGTTCATAGCACCTGATGGGTCTTGTGGGGGAATTAAGCTGCATTCAGATTAGACAAGCAGTGATTGTTTCTGACCAAAATACATAAAGCTACAAGGGAGTAGGCAGTGAGACCAGGATGTGTATCCACTGGTAAGCACAGACAGGGGGAAGGCAGAGAATAACACTGGCAACTGGACACTCCAGAATTCTTTCTAAAGCATTGATACTAGCTTCAGAAAAAGACCGTAACAGTTGAGCCATCCATGTCAGTAAGTCCTTTTCTGTCCTCACAAACTTATCACAGTCATTTCATCCCTTGCTGTACGTGAGAATTTTGGGAAGCATGATGTAGCAAGAGTTTAATACAAGATGGCATTCGCAGTGTAACCACAAACATGAGTTTCACTGGTACTAGAGCACTTGGGAACAATAAAGTATACCTTGTAACAGATGCTCCAACTGCTATCAACAGGACCACAGAGAAAACATTTACAGAATGAAATAAGATTTTCTAATAACATATTTCCTACTAATAATAAGTTCAAAGGTGAAAGTGATAATGTTTTATAGATCTTACCAGCTTCCAGATCTTGGATCTTGTTGTTAATGGCATAATCGTACCAATAAAGGTAGGTCACTGCATTGAAACTGTATTCCACAAATTATTGAGATTAATTCCATTTGCTACTGGCAGAATCACTTTTTGATGTTTAATATGTAAATTTCATTAACCACCACATAATAATTGCACATTAAGTCAAACACAACTCCTCAGCTCTTAAACAACATACATCTATATACTTATTACTAATATATCACCAGAAAAGGAAGAGCTACTACACTACTGCTAACTAAATGGTTTACTGCTGGTAGAAGGATGAGTGGAGGAGGGAAAAGAGAAGGGCACCTTTTTGTGCTTCCAGTGTAACAGTTACGCACAAACAACCGCTGCCCGAGCTGGGGCATCCCTGCTGCATGGCTGGCACTGCAGGGGCTGGTGCAGCCCCACTCAGCCTCGGTGCCCAGGGGTGAGGTGCCTGGTCAAGACTTGACAGGACCGTGCAGCCCGTGCTGCCCCCCGTCCCACCTGAAGCCCTTGCTGTGTGGTACAGCCCCGCCTCTCTCATTGACGTGGCTGCTACTCGGAGAAGCAGTAACGTTAAATCAAACAGCAGTACAAAGCTATGTGGTTTCACAGCTAAGGCTTGTTTAAATTCAAACATTTCTCCCCCTTTATAAGAGATAACGTAAGACTGAAGTTTCACTAAGAGCCATGGCCTTACTGTGCTAAGACTGAAAGGAAAAGGGACAAGGCCAGAAAAGCTGCTAAAGCTGCACCATGGCCTGGAGACAGTGATGCCACCCAGAGCCAGCCCGACTCCTCACCTGAAGGAGGCACAAAGGGATACTGTAAATATATTTTAGTTTTTTAGTTTTGAGACAGAAATCAAAGACAAAAATCTAAATTCTAGCAAATGGAATTGGAAAGTAAAATATTCTGCCTTGAATTTGTGGCCTAACACTTCTTTGAGAAGCTCTTTAAAATAAAGATCAACACCTGGAAATTCAACAAACTTGCGCTTTCGTATCTCTCCCTTTACTATATAGATGCTTTTCTTTTTAAATAGGAACTTCTTTTTCCATTTTAACATTTCCCACCTCAAAATCTGGTTTGCACTTGAGATACCAGATTGCCTTTGTTTTGATCAGAACACGAGCTCAGTAGATATTATTGCCCAATAGGTCGGCTTTTTGTTTGGTTTGTTTGACCCCCTCCCTTCTCACGTCGCAGTGCTGCTCTCAGCACCGCAGTACCAGGCACAGGATAGTTAAAAATCCGAAGGTAAGTTTGGATAAAAGAAATCCAAAAACTTTCCTCACATAAAAAGCTGTCAAAAAAAAAAAAAAAATCAGACGCTGTGCCACACTTGGACACAAATCCTGAGTGCTAATTTTATTGGATTCTTTTGAAAATCTCAGCTAAACACTTAATGAGAGTGCACGGGAGCAGAAGTAGCTGTGGGTTTGTCAGGTTTACCCACTGCATCATGTTTTGTGAGTGTACGTGTGCAGGGAAATACAGCACTGAAAATTTAAACACTCTAACAGAATTACCTCAATACTGATTTTAACAAACATTTTGGCAACAACCACTTCTGTAGTGTCCTTGGATCAAAACTCTGCACAGATAATTAGTTTGTATGCATCAATAATTATACCATTGTGCCAGTTTTTGAGGAATTTTTTTGCCAAGTGGAAAGTGTTTCAACAATAATGCTTAGGCAAATTAAAAACTGTTAGTGCAATAAATGACTTTCACTCTAGATTCTGACCATAGATTGGTTTTATTTTTTTGTATCTGCCTTTAATATTCAGACCAACTGTATTAACCCTAAGTGGAGGATTTAAGGATTTCATTATTATTTACTTGGCTGCATTTTCACCCCCATTGCACTGTGCAGAGAGGAGAGGATGGGGGCTGGAATGCCCAGCTGGAGCCCCTCCTCTCCAGCCGTGCTTACCTGGCTGCTGCTCGTGACTACACACGCACTACAGGAATGCCCAAACCAGCCCAAAGCCACAGCTCACCCAGTAAAAGCACTCTGCACGTATTCCTGTCCAGTAAAACAAATGCCAAAGTTTTCAGCTTCTGTCCCCTGAAGATGTTTTATGTGCTGCACCTCTATACCTGTAGAGGTATACCTGCTGCACCTGTATAGAACACATCTAGTATTTAACAGGAAAGAATGCCATAACCTAATAACAGTCTGCTTTTCCCCCTCAAAAATAGAGTATTTCCCCAAAATATCTGCCCTTATTTTGCTTTAGCATTTTCACTCTTTTCACAACTGTGCAGAAAGCTTGTAAATAAGACAAAACAATCCCAGAGGCACAGAATGCGACGGAAAACTCATGAGCTGAGAACGGTCAAGGAGAAAGGTACGTCCCTAACCATAAACCAACAGCAGGAAGTTTGGATTTGCTGGGGTAAGAGCACTGGGGGATGGAAGGCACACGAGCCCTTCACATCATCAGTGCGAGGATCAGCCCAACACACACATGTGCTGTGCGTGGGCAGAGGTTGAAACAATAGTATAGAGCTCCCGTGGCCTGCAGGACTGTTTAAAAAAGCCATATCTCTGCTGAGTGTGGAGTAGTGATCATACAAGCAAACATGACTGTAGAAAACAGCTCCACACAAAGAACAAGCACAAGGAAACACAAGGCAGATCTGACCAGATTCCTACCCCAAAAACTGCTTTACTATTGAATACCACAAAAATAGTCTTATGACTAGAATTTTTTTCCCCAAGTTGAATAACTTTGGTGTAAAGAAGTGATACTTTTTCATATCTGTACTTCTATAAAGAGCTCCCTAGATTCAAAAATATCTGTTCTAGTCATTCATCCTATGCAAGTGTTTTTAGAAAACGTATAGCTTTTTCCTTCCAGCTTATTCACCTGTTTTGACAAAGTGACTAAAATTATTATATGATAGCATGTTTAGAACAATTTCTTCTCCTGTTAGAAATAAAATATAGAATGAACCTTTAGATAATCCACAAGTCAAATGAGAGCTGAGAAGTCTGTTCTGCACTCACAGGCCAAGCCTCCGTTCAGTGATGGAAATAAGGATTCTGCTGCTTTCAGTATATTCAAATCAATGCAAACTTGCAGAGGTAAACAAAGGATCTAGATTAAAAGGGCTTCATTTCTTCATTTTAATTGGGAGAGTTTAACAATATTTTTATTTCCCCTAACGCAAACACAACACAAATTACCATTATAAACCCTGAAATGTTCACAACAAATCATTCATCCACAAACTAGCTGGCAAGAACATCACTTTATGCTATTCATAGATGAGTACAGATTTACACCTGTGCTTCACAGGGACAGGTATCTGCCTGAAGTGCCAACAGCACTGATATATATACACACATGTATGTGGGTGTGTATATATATATAGATATATATTCCTAAATCACTCCTCCCCTTCCCAAACGGAGGACAAAATATATTCTAATTAAAAAGTCATGGTGTTGGACTGAAGTAATACACACTAAATGCCCAGTCATGGGTTTATCAGAAAGGAAACAGGAACGTAGCCTCACTCCCCAGCACCAGCCAAGGTATTGCCATTCACAGCACAGCATTCCCACCGCTGGGCACATTCCCCAGCCAGGTTATGCCTCGTCCAGATTTCAAGGCAATGATGTTTCAGCCCTTAAGCTTTAGAACCTTCAATTTGCAATCTGAACCTGTCTTCCTTCTCTTCACCAGCTTGCCCACACTCCTCCCTGGGCTGTGTGAAGGGCAGCTCCGGTCCCTCAGGGAAGCCCTGAGAACTCGCCTCTCATGTCTTAACACAAAAGCTCTAAGGACAAATGCTTTGTTTAAAAGAAGCTTATAACTCTATTTTCATGTTTTCTTTCCAAGAACTGATTTTTTTTGGGTCAAAGCAATTGTTGGTATTGAGTGAAAAACATTTTAATGAGAGAAACAGAAACAGAATTTAAATTTGTTTGATCCAAATAGGTACACACTATTTTTCCACTTGGTCACCAACCCTATAAAAGCTCACTTATTTGCATTCTGTGTGCAGCATCCTCCTTGTAATATAATTCTGTAGTTGCAAATAACCTCTGCCTCAAACTTCAGCTCAAAGATGTAGGATAAATGTGCCACCATCTGGGTAAGTCCCTGAACACTTTGCTTATCCCATGTTTATGCATTTTTGCCTACTGATGCCCAAAAATATGGGGGACAGTCTCTAGAATAATTACTCTTTAGAGAAACTTATTTGGAATTAATACCTTTTAGAATATTTCAAATGAAGGGATGATTCCAGATGAGTCCCCAGCAGTGACAAGTTCTATTTCACACCCTATTGATGATTTTACTACTCTGAGGAGCTGCAAACTTTGTCCAAAACATGCCCAGGTGTGCATTAAATCTTCAGCAATTACGCACGACTCAATACTCAAGCCTCTCAAGTGTCTGCCAGAATCTTTGGCTTCTGATTTTCAAGATGGCTCCAATAAATTAAACAAAAAACTTCATTTCCCATTCTCTTTAGTTAGCTAATACCCTGAAAGCTAAAGAAATCACTGAAAACAGCCATGTGTTTTACTATTTACAAGCAGGAATTGCTTGCTTTGGCAAAATCTTAAATGATGTATTTCCTACGTGAAATATTTTACCAGAATTCTAAAAAATATCTTGCCTGAATAATGCATGTGGTATCTTACATACGTATTAAAGATTTACAAGGATTTGGATCATTTATACCCCAGATCAAAATGATAAATCCTAAAAAAACCTCACAAAACCCCACAGATGGTTGCATCGGCCAGTTGGCACGCAGGGCTGCTGGCAGAACAGAAGCTATGGCAGACCGAGCTGTTTTAACTCTGCTGCTAAAGTGTCTGATAAAAGAAAAACACTCTGATATGTTTTCATACAGCTTCCATGCCTAGAGAGAGGATCCAAATAGGTTTCTTTCAGGGTTTATTTTGTCTTATTAAGGCTTGTTTCAGAGATTGAGAGATTTGTAGTAATAATTCCTACTTCAGACTTTAAAAACAGGAGCATCTAAAACTTGTTTCCCAATCTATTTTCTAATAGGAATTGTTTATCAGAGCCATTAAACCATATATTAAAGAACCTGAGCATGCATCCTCTAGTTCTTTCCATTGCATAGCCAAATAATAAATTCAAGTGTGCCTAATCATACATTCTATTAACTGTTTGACCACTGAAATCCAGAGTCACAGAGTTGACTGCAAAACGAGTTAATTAAATGAATGCAAATATTACATGAAAAGTCACGAATTTCTGCTGCCCCAGAAGTTCAACAGATCCTCCTGCAACAGCAGATGGAAGATATTAGAAATAAGCCTGCAAGCAGTGATATAATACAGGCTGATTTCCAGTGCCTCATTCCATATAGTTTCTCTCATGTCAAATAAAGAAACTTTTCATTATTGGTTTCAGTGAAGGCATTCATGTGGTCTCCCACCTTATCAAATAAAGTAAGTCCAAAAAAAAAAAAAAAAGGAAAATAATTATTTCTTCTGAGATCTCTATCCTCTTAGGGAGGGTTTGAAAAGGAAAAGGAAGAAAATCAGGTACAGAGAAACACCATTGATATATTTGAAAATACTTAAATTTCAGATTAAGTATTTTAGCCCGGATTTATCTCATACATATGAGAATAAACTTGCTTGTCTATGTAAGTTTTATAAACTACATGGGACGGGTCTTCAAAATTAAGTTGGGGTGAGAGCACTCCATGTGCAGCCTGCTTGTCTGGCAGCCTTTCCTGCTTCCTTTTTATTTCCAAGGTTTTCATTTTGGTGTATGGCATGGGTGGTAACAGCCATTTCAGTTGATCCTGAGACCCCATCTGTCTGTTACAGGTTTTGGTACAAATGTTTGCCTCCTGCACTTACAGAGATAACCTTGAAATGTGAACTAAGTGATCTGAGTACCATGACAGCTGCCTATATAGTTTTTGGACCTTGAATAATAATTCTGAGAAATGGGACCTGCTGTATTCATATAAGCATACAAGATATTGACAGTAATACTTAAAATATCAAAATTATTAATTTTGCCTCCATGCACAAAAAACATGAAGGAAAATGGTATGAGGAAGATCTGGAAAAGAGGCAAAGACTCTCCCATTCTTCCCCTAATCAAAACGCAGAGTCTGCAGAGGTTAGTGGGGCATTTGAGCTCCACCTGAAATAGAAGCTTAACTTAAGACTCTCACAGGACACAAACAAAAGGAGTCTGCAAGAACGTATAAGAATATTTGCATTTCTGTACCACGGAGTTAGATCAAAAGAGTCTAGGGTGAATGCACGGCTTTACCACTTCAATCTTCCACTAAGTGAAGTGTATGGTAGCCCAGGCTGTTGGGGCAGAGGCTGGAAGAGTGCCCTTTACCCCCTCCATCAGCCTTTTCCTTACAGGTTTTCACTCCTATTAGACATGAGATGCACAGTTGGAATTTGTAGCACTGGAAGTCCTGGTATCTGCAGGGCTTAATTTTCACATCACTGAGGCACTACTACTGTCTGTTCCAATGGGTTCAGTCCTACTCCAATAAATCTTGTGAACAAATCTGTTCCTGTTCAACAGAGTATTTCAAGTTGTTTAATTGGAACACTATTCAAACTCTCCTTTTCTGAGAATAACACAATGGAAATGTTTAGCCATCAGACTTCAGATTTGCTACTAACACTAAAGGCCTTGGAAAACTATGGGTAGGATTGCAATTCTCCTTTTGTCTTATTTGTCCCTCGTTTGCCTAGTACACCATGATTAAATTTTCATTTATTTTTTCCTCGTAAAACTGAAAACCTTTGCCAAGAACATAAACAGCAACCTCAAATAGTAAGCCAGAAGTACAAAAAAAAAAATTAAATCCCCAAAACAGTTATTTACATTATAAAGCAATCTAAATAAATTATACAATACCAAATAATGAACCTTAGATGTCTGTAAATGATGAGATTTTATCTTCAGTTTTTCAGTATAATTTTCAGTTCTTGTAAATAATGAATTTCTGTCCCCAACCATAAATTGGTTGGCGATTCTATAGGTGACTTCACCTTGATAAGACAGTGCTCTTTTCCATAGAAAAGGGAATTTCACCAGACAAAATTTATGTATTGCTGCAGAAAATTACATTCCTTAAGGATGGAGACACAAAGGGACATTTCGTATATTTGAACAACTGCTCACACTTGCTGGCACTTTTCCCCCCTCAGAACTTGCCTTTCCTTTGTGAATGTTCCTCATTACGTGATTCAATATCACCACACAAAACTAAAACTATTCATCTAAATAGGAAAGGATTAGGAAATCCACAACACAGATAGGAACAGTGAAATATCATCCACACCATTACAGGCCTGACCAGCACACACTGTATTTAGTCTGGGGCATACAGACCTCACAAACTTATCCTACAGCACAGAATCCCAGAGGATGTTCCTGAGCATCTACCACTTTATGCCGGCTGGAAGGCTGTAAATAATTTTGAGTCAGTGGTATTTTGCCCACTTACATCTCTATGCATCATAGTTTTCATTTCCTTATTTCATTATATTTTTTCCAGCTACATTTAGAGGAATTTTTTACCTTTCATACTCTACTCATACTCTCCGCCAAAGATGCGGTGAGAAGATTAGCACAATGGGTTTTAAACAAGGGAGAAATTAATTAGTCAATCACTAATAAACTACTCATTTACTTTCGCTTTTATAACGAGCAGAACATTAGTGATATGAAAGAGTTTCTTCCCCTTTCCTCATCAATAACTGTACTGCTGCCACAATAGACAAGCTGAGAATGAAAGTACAGCACCAAACCCCTGAACAACTAACTGCAGCCACAACAGAATAAGTGCAGGCTAAATTCAAGCCACTTTATTTCCAAGAGCAATTAAAAAATTAGCGTTTCCGCCGCTTCAGTTACCATATGAAATAAAGCAATGTGAATCACAACAAACTGTAATTCACTTCTTGTGATGTGATTCCCAAAGCTACTGACACATCAAAGCACACTTCCTTGGTCGCTCATATGCTCGCTGTTGTTCTTACTGTGAAGAAATGGAGGGAAGGTTCCTCACTCACTGACCCCAATTACTTAAGCAGCAGGAAAGCAATGAAAAAATTCTACTCAAGTTGAAACTGTAAATGGCATTAAATTGTTATTAACCCATTTAGAGAAATGTAGAACAGCTGAATGTGAAATTTCTATGATGCAAGTCCCAAGTGAACACAGTGAAACAGGCAAAATTGCACAGATTACCTATCATTTCAGAATTTCTTGTTCCAGGAAATGAAGGGTAAACAAGCTTTCTCCTATGTGTTTAGAAGGGTTGATAACATTTATTAAATTTGTGAAGAGTGACATCTCAAACAGGACATCAAACCAGGATTTTAAGATAAAGCTGCAGAAGCTATATTAACTCTGGGATAAATAACCAGCGCCTGGAAAAGGAAACTATAAGGCTGGTTGCAAGAGCAGCTCAAAAATAGGAGTTGGCTGAAGGGTCTGAAAAGCCTTTTGTAGAGCTCTTCTGCTTTTGACATTATGGTTTCTCTTCTTCTCAAATGTTAATTCTTTGTTGTCTCTGATCACTTGATTCCTTCTCAGCTTCCAGCAACACTTTTCAGCCCTTCCCCCCAACTCCAGTCCTTTTACTGAGCTCTCCTGGACATTGCTGTTTTCCATTTCTACTACCTTCTCTGAACTAGTTTTCAGCTATTTCACTTTCTTGCTTTGCCCACCCCACCCACCATCTGCTCCACTCCTGTCCCCTCTCAGCTTCTGTCTCCGTTTGTCAGCTGTTCTCTCTTAGTTCCCTTGGCTGTTTTCATTCTTCTTTTAACTCCCACAAGCTCTCTGAATCTCCCCTTACCTGCTCTGTTATCCTGTTTTATTCACTGCTTTCCTCTTTATTACACCTACTTCTTCCTGCAGCATTTCACTCTATCACAGCAAGAGCATTCCCTTTGGATTCTGCACACACAATATTGTAATTAGACAATTATTTCTCCTTCCTGTCTCCAATCTTCTTTTTACCTCTCTCCACTGCTTAGTACTTTTCTCTTAACTATTTGCTGCATTTATTTTGCTGAGACAAATAAATGTGATTAGAGAACAAATCATACAAGATGACAAAAAATCATGGAAACTGAAAGAAGATGCTGGAGGAAGATGAAAAAACCCTTAGTTTGAAAAGAAAAAAAAAAAGGTAGTGTTTTGTGTAATTTTTCATAGAATCAGTGAAAGAGATGTCTGGAACAGATGGCAAAAGACTATGTAATACAAACTTTCCATTAAGGACTGAATAACATAGATGTAATCTACAACATATTTATCAAACCTATTCTTAACAAGCAACAAAGGCAATTCTATAACCTCTGTAACTAGCCTCCTATAGTGCTTTCCAGTGCTTACTCTTTCCTAAAAATATAGAATGTAGAGTATTTGCCTGAATCCATAATGACCTTTACTTCAAAACCACTGCACACAGTCCCACAGCTGTTTTTTTTTAAAAATAATATTTTCATTAATATTAATTTTCAAAATAGTCTTATTAAGTTTTTGAAAACACATTTTTAATCCATTGAGGATAAATCACCTCAGATTACTTTACATCCATGCAGAATAAGAATATGCATAAAAGCTAAGGAGTAATATACTACCACCTGCCCCATCCCAAATGTGCACTGGCTTGTACTGCTCTCAGTGAGAGATAAACTGTCATTGCTCATTTTTTTCAGTATGGACCCAACAGTTCCATGCTGGCTCCTCACCTTTGTTCCATGCAGCTTTGGGTTAGCACTGTAATGGGTGCAAAGTCACATAGAAGTGGGTAAAATTCATCCCTCACATTAAACATCGTCATTCTGGCAACGAGCTGTCTAATCCAGCAGCTGCTTCAGAGCACTCTCGTGATTCATTATGTGAATTCGTTAGCAGCAGTACCAGCAGGCTGTGTCCTACTTCTTCCTGCCTGACCTAGGCATGAAGCAATGAGCAGCTGAAGAGCCACGTTGTCCTGTCTTCTCCTCTCTTCTGACTAAATAAATCTACTCCACTTAATCTTCCTTCACAGGTCATGATTTCCATTTTGCTCTCCTTTTAAATTTGTCAGTGTGTTTGACATCACCGTGTCAGACATCATCAGCATGATGTCCAAATCTGAGCAATATTTCTGCCTCATTAGCTCCAAATAGCACAGATTAATTACCTCCTGTTTCTTACATACAAAACTCTTGCTAACACATCCCAAAGTGAGATGAGGCTTTATGAAATAAGCAGCCTCAATCTCCTGACACACTGGCAGCCTGGCAGTCTGCAGCCCACCACATTTCAGGGCCTCCTCTCCTGTGGGCTGGAGAGCCCATGGATGCTACAGAGTGCTTGTGCCCAGCAGTTTTGCTTCCTTAAGACATTGCACTGCCTCTGCCTTTATAAAACTCTACCTTTTTAATAGGGGACAATGTCTCCAGTTCCTTCAAAATTTATTTGAATTGCAATCATTTTCTTCAGCTTTTACAACAACTTTTTTCCCAAGGAGACCCTCCCTTGAAGTCTCCTCTCCGTTCCCAAATCGTTAAAAAGCACATTTGTTAGAAGAAGGCCCTGAACAAACCCAGGACAAACCATTCCAAGATCCACTCAATAAGTCCTGGCTGACATTAGATTTTGCCTGTTTGGATAAATTTATCCTAGGTTTTAATCTGAGGGTTTTTTGCCTTCATGAGATCTGCTTTTCCTCACTGAGGTCCCTATTGAGTTTTTTCATTTACTAATTATAAAACATGATGATTAATTTCTTATATATTTATGGAAATTCTGTGTGTTATTTCATAGTCTTCGTAGTCCAAAATAACTTTTAATATTTTGTGTTTCTGATTTCGTCCCTGAATCGGGAACACAGACCTTCCGTTTCAGGAAAAAAAAATATTTTAATCCCGATTAAAATTCTTTCTAATCAGATTAACCTTCTTTTCCATGCTGATGGCCAAATATACCAAAACATTTGTGCAGAACCACAAAGAATTCAGAGTTTCACAAACAACTTCATATACCAGCAAATGAACTCCAATAAGTAAGAAACTGTCCTAAATAAAGGAAGTGATACTTAAATCATTAGAAGCAATCTGCTTGGTAAAGTGCTTGCAGTAACTTAGATACAAGTCTAGAAGCTTGGCCAGGTGCAGACAGAAGCACAGGCAAAGCAAAAGAATGAACCGGCTGGCATTTGCATTAAAACTAAATAAATACAGGAAAAAACCACATTTTTCCTCTTACCATCATCATTTTTCTTTCAGTTTCTAAAAATTTTTACTCAGAAAAAGCCCAAAATATTCCCTTTGGGACATACTTATTGCAGTGTAAATGGCAACATGTAACATACACACCATTAAACACATCTCCAGGAATGTTTGCATTAACTTTGCATTTGTACAAATTTCATGGCATATATAACTTTCGTTAAAGTTTATAGTAGCCTCCAAAAAGATGTTTCACCAGAAATGCATTTTCATTTCAGATCAAGATCTAAAATCCTTGCTGAGGTTTTATTGAGAAAAAATCCTTTTTTTCTTATAGACAGCAGCGTTTAGAGAAATGATTAATTGCCATGTTGCACACAAGTCATACCTGGGAGAGTGATTAAATGAATCTATGAAAGAACAAACAAGTGAATAAAAATCAAGTTATTTGCTGATCGCACATTGACTTGTGTTATATCACATCCTCTACTTTTACATTAATTCTGTGAAGTTCATAAACTTGTGCAGCTTATAAATAGCAATTCAGCAAACTCTTCTAAAAAAGATTTCCAAAATCAGCTTACAACTTTGGGTACTCAACTTGAAGCACTTGTAGCAACTAATTTCCAGATGTGAGCCTAAGAAATAGAAATTTCATCTTCTGATCTCATCTGAATAGTTTCCTCTATAAATCAGAAAAAAAAAAAAGAAATTAACTAAAATGTTTCTTTTCATTTAAATCCTTTAAGGAGTCCACAAACATGTATTTTTATTCTTTACTATTCCCTTAGAGCTTCATAGTCTTTCACTACTAATAAGCAATATGTTAGATACAATTACCCGAAACTAATTTCAGAGAAATAAGGTAGAGGTTTCCATACAAACTGGCTGTCAAAGGTAGAACAGAGCCTAATTGAAGCAGCATAGTTCTAATTTGCTTTAAGATGTCCAAAGATTGTTTAGGGAGCAAAACTAATATGTAGGGTGCCAGCATAGCATAAGAACCAAAATCCCCATTTTTTTTATAATAAGCCTATGTCATATTTGGGTGCTTTGCTCTGTCTGGTAGAGCTGTCTGGCACAAGCATGTTCAAGAAAGCTGGTATCTGGACACTACAAAGACTCTAACTTTTGAAATGCATTGGTTTTATTCTGCCATGGATTTCAAGTTTCATCGCCGTCGTTACTGATGATCCAATACTGTAACTAACAAAAAAATAGTATTGCCTCCTGTGTTAACCTTAAATGGTCACATTCATTATCAGCAACGGTTACAAAGACTGGCTGATGCACTTTCCATCAATACTGTCACAACTTGTAGCAGAATTTTGAGTTAGGTAATTGGGAGACATTACAACAGAGAAGGAGGAAGAAAATCACAGTAGTTACCAGTCCCAGAAGGGCAGCGCTGAGCAAGTCTGCTGTTTGAACACCAGCCTGCATCTCTACACAAAAAGCAGAGGCATGCAATTGAGCTATATACCAAGCGAAGCTAACAGAAACAGCCACCAGACAACACCTATCTGCTTCAAGTTCAAGCTAACCCCACCACACAGTAAACCCTATCAAAATACCTTTCTGTAATATTGCTCCTATTTCCTCCTGGACGAGGTACTGTGGAGCTCACACTACCTATCTCACCAAGCTCTGACAGCAGCTCTCTAAGGGTCAGTCTGTCTCTCACTCTCTTTTCCTGCAACTTTAGCCTGTTTCATGACATCTTAATCGAGTCTCTTCAAGCTCTATTTTTAAGCAGGTCTTTCCATTTTCTCCTCAAATTTTCTCAGCTATCACCTAAACATGTAAGGATAAGAAACTGAAACTTGGTTTTTGACTAGGAAAAGATTTGATACTGATCCTGGAAAAGCCTTTTAGTTTATAGAACCTGAGAAAATATTCCATAGTATGGTTTGATCATATATATCTGTTTGCTTTAAAATTAAGAGCAAAACATAGACTTAAATAAATACATCTGTGCAAAATTTGAGACTGTTGACAGTACCAGCATAGAAGGAAGGACAGAGGGAGAAGACAGACTGCTACATAGCATCTCCAGCAGAAGTTTTTAACTCTAACAAGCATAACAATACTGGAGTCAATTAGAAAAAAAAATAAACAATTTTCTGACTGATCAAATAGTGATAAGGATCATATTATCAGTTATCAAAAATATTATTTCTGACCAAACGTGCATTCATCAAAATATTCACAGTGAAGGCAAATTTTAAAATGTCAACTTTACCAGTGACTTGTTTGAAGACTTAGTATGTTTATTACTTCAGCTCTTTAACAGATACCCAGTTATATGGAATATATTCGTCTGATTCATATGAATATAATTAATTAGAATATTTTAATAATTATATTGAAAAGCACATATTTTGGAATATCTTTTTAAACTTGGTAACAAAAATTTATTTTGCCTTTTCAGAATTCTTCCTATCTTCCTTCTCAAGTACCATCTATATTCTTCATTTCTATTTGGGAATATAATACATTTCAAGTTCTTTGACTTTCAGAAAACAGCTCTACAGAAAAATAATAAATGCAAAGTTCGTGGATACTTGTGATGTTTCTAATGTTCAGCTGTGGAAATGGCAATTTTTTGTTGCCAGGAAAAGAAAATACAATGAATAGATAAAATATTCTTGCATATACTTCAAACAGAGATTAGCACAGATTCAGTAATATAAAGGAAGTAGCAATGAAAGATTTAATTCATCAGATGAAATAAAAATAGCTCTGTTGAGACTTAAAAAAGAAGTGCTAAAAAAATCTGACTAGTTTTGACATACAAACTTAATTACACTCAGAGCTGGTTTTTTTTAATATCTAAATGTGGATACAGGGGTCTATTTTTAAAGATCAATTCTTTTTCAAAATGAGGAAGATTCTGACATCCTCTTGACAGCCCCAGAGCTATCTGTAACTCCCCAAATCATGCTACTTGTTCTTCTTTCCTAAGGTACATAAAGAACCCTACTGAAGATTACACAAGTTTTCCCTTACTTTAGCATCTACCCCAAATGGATACAACTACCTTTGATCCACTTCAAAGACAACACGGCTGGGCTGCGTTAATGCTTTTTATTTTTCCAACATAAGGTTGATATCAGGTATTTTCCTAAATAGTGACATCTGGAAGTGATATATAGAAGAATAAAATGTTTAAGCTTACATAAGCAACGCGCAATGATGCCTTTTGATATTCTTTTTCAAGCAAAAGTATAAATTAAGTTCTACTGGTCCTTAGATTTTCATATCTGTCTTATTTTGTCCAAGACTGTTCATGACATTCCTTCTTCAAACAAAAATGACAATCTATAGAAATATTCAGTTAAAATCCTGAGACTGTCTTCACCAGGAGCATTTCTCATTTCAATGACAACTCTTTAAAGGTATCTTTTTATTCCGAGGCTTCATGTCTTAGATACATACAGTCAATGGCAATGGAAAAACATCAAAACAAGATGAGAAGCACAAGTGTAGCCTTTTAAGACTGCAGCTGTCTACAGAAATGATTTGTACAAGTAAACACCTTGGAAGAAGTTCCAAAGTCAATAAAAAAGATTTTCTCTAAAAAATTACACTGTATTGAAGGTGTTCCAGGAAAGTCTGGAGATTACTAACAATTTATGGTCCCAGGCCAAGTTCTACATCTCTTGAAAACAGTCTCCTGAGCTCTACCCATGAACTCACTCTACTACAAGGAACACAGGAACTGAAGGACAGCCAAAGCATATGTACCATGCTACTGTCCTGAAGTACTCACATGAGCTGGAGTAGGCTGCAGCCTGGTGTGACCGATCAATGAATCCCTGCAATGGAAGAAAGCTCACAGACGACAGATAAGGACGATGTGCTCCCAAAGCTCAGAAGCCAATGTAGGAAGTGACCACAGCTATCACAAAGGAATCTAAACAAAAAATCTAACCCCTCGTACAACAATCGGTATTCTTGTTGGAAATCTTGAAAAAGCAGCCAAAGTGAATTCCAATTAATTAATTTTTGTGTTCACTTCTATTAATTCTAGGGCAAGACAGAGTTAGAATCATTAATAACTTTTTTCAAGTGTTTGTGGGGATACTGCTCAAATTGTGCATTTCTTGTTATAAAAGCTTACATTTCCAATGTGGCTTACATGAAGATGTGAAGTTCATGCCGAATAAAATAGAAATAAAAAAATCAGAATCAGAGCAGTACTAATGACTGTAACAACTAATGTTGCCAGTGCAATTTCTCACACCCAATTTTCACTCAATAATCATTAAAAAGTCACTGTCACCTCTGAGCTACAGTGTAATGAATCATCATCAGAATTTATAACAAATTTCACAATTTGGCAATCAAAAGACATTTGAATATTCTACTGAGCATTTCAGAGACTGCAAAAACATACACCTTTTATCATTCTTGGGAAAACATTTCAGTAGTAGTGGACATGGCACTGATGACAATACAGGGTGCAGCATCCTACGTGTGCTAAGAAATGCATGAATAAGAACAGAAGAAGCACTCCCTGTAAATACAACGCAGCATGACTTTATAGCTCAAGAAGTCCAAAATGCATTTGGAAATAAATATGAAAGGATTGTTTTTTTAGTATTTGATCTGCTTGCTTGCCTGAAATTGTGTGGGAGGAGCAGGGGGATAGAGGAGAACATTTAAAGTTTATTCTTTGTCCATGCGTCTGTTGCACCTCTGTAATCATCTCTGATGATTATAAGGTCTCTACAGCCAGTACCAACCAGTGAGTCCTGTTATGTTCCAGTATCCATCCCTAACCCAAATTCAGGAAAGCAGAGGAATGATCTCACTCCCACTGCCCCAGCCGCTGAGTCATAACTGCACAAAAACAATCAAGTTCAAAAGCTGATCCAGGAAATCAAAGAGCAATCCATGGGGACAATAAAACTCAGAGTGTCATGAAGGCTCTCCCCCAGGCTCCCATTTTTCTTTTCACTGATACTGAGCAATACATTTTAACTCGCCTTGTTTCATACAACAACAGCACATCACAACAACAAATGATTCATTTAACTGTAGGTAATCTCCCAGATGAAAACTCTGACTATAGTTTTAATTTCCATATATTTCTTTCATCCATGTATAAAATGTTATTAATAGTATTTTGGTACTTTATCACTGTTTATTTTATTACTGAGTCCCATTTACTTGACAACACGCTTGCCAGTAAAGGGACCCCTCTACTGTGCGTATATACCAAATCTCATAGCAAGGTCCAATCCTGACTGTGTTTACACAGCAACAAATGTGATTCTTATGAGCAGAATAATTCCATTAATGTCCCAAGTGACCTGCAAAGTGAACAAATCCAGACCAGAAAATGAAGCTGGCTACTGTAGATATTCCCCAGACAGCAGGTTATCTTTACTTTTTCAATCAACATCAGTGAAAACTGCCAGGGTATTGACACTTTCTTGCAATTCTTCACTTTTCCATGAATGCTTTTTAATTTTCTCTTTGTCATCACTGAAATCAGTTTGCTTACATCAAATTTAATTCATTGCAAAGCATTCCCTGTACACTCCACATCATATTGTCCCACCACGACATGAAGTACGGTTAGTCTCTTCACCAGCACACGAGTTACCCTACCAGCCTATTCAACGTTTGGACAGACATCTCATGAGAGCCAAGAAAGCAAGGAGACAAGCACCCTGATATTAATATTATTCGGTACCTGGCCTCCATGCTTTATGAGTGCTTTGAACTTCTGAGAAATGTCACCATTTCAGATTCCTGCTCCTTCACAGGAGACAGCAGGAATCTCAGTGGCTCAGGATCTTATGCCAAAGTCTTCACACAGACAAAATCAGAAAAAGGAAAGTTCTCTGTTTCTGGTAGAGAAACTATGGCTACACTCACTAGAATACCCTCCCAACTTGGAGAAAGACAAACTGTGAGGAGAGCAGCAGCCTCCCTCTTGCTGTGCTGGTACCTGTTGGCTGCAGCATGTTGAAGAGGCTGTCTCATGATTTCACGTGGGCCTGGCAGTGCCCTCTGCTCACAAAAACAGCACTTGAAAGACGCCAGTAATAAATGAATTTTCTTAGCTCCTTACTACTCACTAGTGTAGAACACTTCACTTTCATTCCTTGCAGGAGGAACTTCTTTCTCTCTTCACCAAGACAGCAAGATGATGATGAATTTGCAGTCAAATATTTTAGAAGTGGAAGATAAACAAATATT
This sequence comes from Calidris pugnax, assembly GCF_001431845.1. NCBI lineage: Eukaryota > Metazoa > Chordata > Aves > Charadriiformes > Scolopacidae > Calidris > Calidris pugnax. Next base: position 7,617,762 of record NW_015090794.1, read on the forward strand.
TACAAGCAATTTGCTCTTAAAGAGGAACATCAATAGAGCTATTCAAGAATTGTTTCACTGTGTTGTACAGAGATTATGTTTTCTGCCTGGAACCCCAGCCACTTTAGCTTTCACCATGACAAAAATCATTACACAATAAATTTTTGGGAGGTTTCCAAAGCCCATTCATTCCCCAGCCTTCATAGCTACTTAATCCCTTCAAGAAATGCATGCCTTTAGCTGCAGGAGACATCTGAACTAAAAACTACATCATACCTTTAGTCTAGACAATTAATTAAACCATACAAAGTAATACACAAACAGCAGGAAGCTGTTTTCTATTATTTAATAGAGAATATATTAATGTATTCAGAAATATTTAGCAAATTACCTCTACAACAGAGAGGAATATATTTAAAAGAAATGAGGTTTTGTACTAAAAAAAAATTATATGCCTCACACAACCTGCTGAGGATGTATAGCACATACATTTTATCAGTTTGGGTCTCCCCCTCTTTAAAAAACAAGCCAGATGCCAGCACTGAGAATACTCCCCTCGGTTAAACATGTGCAACTTCTCTTTATTTGAAGAATATAGTTTTTGGTGGAAGCATGACACGTGTAGTGGAGCAGAACATTTGGCTCTCAGCTTTATGTTTTCATCCTGGTTTTGTAGATTCAGTCAGATGCTAAGCACCTTCTGAATACCTTTTGCAAATATGCTGTTAAAAACACAAGGATTTACCAGTTGTGTATCAGAGACTTCAAAGCTGCTTTAAGTTTAATCCTGTATAAATGAAGTCATTAAGTTGCAATGTGGGACACTGGTATTAGATACACAATGAGAGTTCAGAAACCAAATTAAAAACAAATGAGGTAATTAACATAACTAAGAAAAAGGAGGACCTGGAAGAGGGAGAGAAGGAAACAAAAGGTAAGAAGCTCTAGTCATTATGGATGCCTCTCTAGACAGAATTTTTGTGTTAGGGTTTAATAAAGCTGTAGTTTAGCTTAACTACATACATAGTATAGACCCATCATATACTATATAACCCTGTAAATACACACATGCATACTTGCCATGCATATCATATAAATTATGGAACTCTCTAACGATACTCATAGTCAATGGGCAATCCCCACCTGTGCAGGGCAGAACATCTCTGTATCTCCACTGCTCTAACAGCAGACAGGGCTGCCCCTCGCCCTCCCCTCTGCTGCCTTGTCTCTCCTCAAATGTAAATATACCACTCGGGGCCTGGCAAAAGGAGATGCTACATCACATGAAGTCAGACATAAGTGTCTTTTCTTGCTTGTCTGGTTCAGGCAAGCTGATATGCAACGTATACTTCCAGCCAAGTCCTTGATTTTATGCAAGTAATTCCATGGTGCTTTATAAACAATAGTTGTCAGTAGCACAGCTGTAGAAAATTAAATTGATCCCATCTCTTAGTGAGCAGTACACATGATTTATGTTGTAATATAAAGATTAAGTCCTGTTCTTATTTAATTGGGATTTGTCTTGTAAAGTGATTGATAAACTTGTCAACTTACTGCTGTTGATTATACACTTGAAGGACTGGTTGGATAACTTGAATGTAGTGCAATTAATTATATTTTGAAGAATTTGCACTGATTCAGCCTAAAGTCACGCTAGAGACTTTCAGCAAAGGGTTGGCCTTTTTCTGCCCCAAGAGCAGGTACAACAGAAGCATGGGTTTTTTCATTCTTTGAAATCAGAAGTGGAAGAACAAACACCACCTGCTTCAGAGACTTCAGAATATAATACAGTCCCTTCTAGGTGAAATACTTCTCTAGTATTCCTAGCAAACCCCTACCTTATAGAAATGATTCATTAAATTTAAGTGGCATGTTTTCTTATTTTGAGCATTCATTTCAAAACTTGAAAAATGCCTTGTCAGATCAGCCCTAGACACTACCTATTAAGACGTTAAGTTACACTTGATGAAATATAATTATAGCACTTTTGACATCTTTATGTAGCACACGCATGTTTAAGTCCTATTTTCCTGAATTTATTTTTCTTTAATATAAGAATAAGTTTAAGTTTTAAAGCTCTAAAGAAACAATAACACGTCAAGCCAAAATTTAATTTGAAAATTGCCTACACAAAATCACTCTTAAATCTGAGGCTCTCAGCCTAAGTAAATACACTTTAGAATGGCCTCTTATGCCAAGACTTATGACATTGCTTCAAAACAAAGCAGAAAATATCACTAGTCTGTCTGGCAACTGCTTATGCAAACTGTCCAGCCGTGGCAATATCCAATGCATTCCATTAATAACACACAATTGAGGCACAACATTCTGGGAAAATATAGTTTGCAGATTGAATGATAAATCAATAAACCGATAGATAAATAACCTGCTGACCACTTGCAAGTTCTAGAATCTGAAGAATACATTCTAAGTTTAAAGAATGAAAGAAAGCTGCCAGTATAAGTCACAAAAATACAAGCTCCTCTTGAAGATGCAAATATTTACAGCAGTGTAAGTAGACTTTCCAGTAACAGTAGAATAGATATATTCAAATTTTACTGAAAGAAGTCATTGTTATTTCCTGCCCATTCTATGAGTTTTCACAGGAATGACCAGGAGTCACTGCATCACTACAACAAAGATTACTGAAATTAAATAAAATATTGTGTCTAAATGTACATGTGTTCCCATCACAAAAGCTAATGCATTAAAGTTACATTAATCTTAATATACACATGCACAATCTAGTATTAATCCCTTATTCCAGCACATCTATTAATGCACAGCTTATAATGGCTTCCATCCTTTTACACATGGAGCTACTAACGTGAAGAAAGGTTGAGGACCTCCTTTCTTGTCTGATGTAGCTTTGTGGCCATTTCCAACTGAGAGCAGAAGAAAACCAGAACTTTTCCACTAAGAAGTATCCTGAGGCAGCAAGGAATACCCACAGTCCTTCTGAAGGACTGAAAACAACTCATGGAGAGGTGGAAAACTTAATAAGACTTCAAGACTCACATAGCTCAGGTGGTTTCCCTTGCACCCCGCAGCTGATGTCACTCAATCTAGCCTGGAGTCACTTCACAACATGACTAATTCCTTAAGTTTAGCTCTCAAATATGACAAATATTTCAGTATCAGTAACAAACACTTTGTGACTCAGTAGTAGCAATCCAATTCCCACCTTATATCAATGGCCAACTACCACTTCCCTGCAAGAATAAAACAGCCCTATTTCCTATGGAAAATAAAAGCTAATTAGTCTTCCCATTCTACGTGTAAAATCCTGCTTTCCTCACTTTGCTCTCTGCAATTTCACTTCCTTTCAATTGAACCTTCAGGGGTTTTCTCCTCATTAATTATAAGAGATACATACAGGCTCATCTATTCTTTGCTAAGACGAGGCTATCCGTTACAGCAGAGCTCCCTGGAGCCACCCAGGAAGTGGATTAGATCTGTAATTTGCAGGAATTTCCGTATATCTTTCTTTTATTGCACAGCTTCCTAGCTACATATTGCAGTTAATGCCCCATGTAAATCTATTCCTTGAGATTTCAGCTTGGCAGGCTTATAAAAACACATTCTTCTGCTATATTGAGGGGAGAGTAAAAGCAACTGGTATTTTATGCTGGAAGACCAATTGCAAATTTCTGTATTGGATTCTGTCAGTTTCTGCTGAGAAACAAAACATTTCTTCCAAAAAGTACTTCAAAATCTTGATCACAGCAGCTATTCTAATGTCACACTAAATTAAAAGTTACACTTCTGTTTACACTGTAACATAGTTGTATTTGTATTTATTTGCCCCAAAGCATGTTTGTTGCATTTTCTACACATTTTTGGGTAACTGTATTTCATTAGAAAGAGTACTTCTCTGACTTTGTTACTAAAAGTACAAAAGTAAGAGCACAGACCCAGAGCAAAGTAAATTACAAAAGCACAATTTCCAGCTTCAAATAGATTAGAGGAGGTTAAAAGAAATGGGTAGGTAGCCATCACTGCAACTCGTGAATGATTACAGACCTTACATTTCCCATCCACATACGCTGAGCCACGAGCTCTGAAAGCTGCTGCAGTTTGTGCTTGAGTTTTGGGTGAGTTTGTAGGAGCAGAAGTCCTGGGGTGAAAGAAATTAAGGACCTTGAGGCAGTAAATAAAAAGTTTGACAGATGGTTTTGTGCTGAGGAGAACTAGAGAAGGGGATCTGAGGTCCTGGGAAAGAGAATTTGGTAGGGGGCACTGAGTAGGTTAACTCTGTTGTTTGGGGTGAGGCTCAGGAATCGGTAGGAAAAGTCCTGAAACTCCCAAGTGGTCAGTAAGGGAAACATGAGCAGATCAACTGCAAAATATTAGAGGGTATTTGAGGCAGCAGGGATAAACAGATCCGGCACCTTCACTGCCAAGCACTCCCTGACCCTATCAATCCCCTCTATGGGAAATACATTTCTACCATGATTTTGCTCTTATTTGTTAAAAATAGGATGACAAGCAGGCAAAAAATCCATGGCTTTTAGTCATGCAGTCTCTGACATAAGAATGCGCAAGTAACCCACAGGTTAGACTCCAGGCCAGCCTCCTTACACTGTTTTAACACAGGCAAAGCAGATGAACTAGGAAACACTGGTGTTAAGTCATGAAACAGCTGTTGCCATGGCTCTTGTAAAGTTGCTATTCCCACTCTCAGTGCTCAAAAAATTACTCCCATTAATGTATAGGGAATTTGGGAACCTCTTGGTAAGTATTAATCTACAAAAACTGCATCATGGCTTCCAGTTTTGGTGAACAAACATATGTCTCTTTAGTTATTATTTTTTATTTCAGCTCCCAACACAGCTTGTTCATCTTGGCCTGGATTTCCAGCATATACGAACCTTGGTAGTCTCAGCAACATCTCTGTGCATTTGGGACCTACATAAAACATCTGAGTTCTTTGCTAAGGTCTTTCAGGTGCTGAACAACTATCCTATCTTCCACAGATTTTTCTTCAGTGAGCACTTAGCTAAGAGTGGCAACGTAGGTCACTCCTCACTTGGGTCCAGAAGGTGGTTTCATTTCTTTATTTCCACAACATTGAGATCTACAAAGACCAGCTGCAGACTTGATTTCAATATATTTTTCTCAAATGTGCTGGATTGTGTGACTATAAGCATCAAAATCTCTCCAAAGTTTGTGTTCAATTTACACAACAACATTTAATTGTAACTGAAAAATCATCTTTACTGTCAGAATGCTTACCAGGCTCTTTTTGGCCATAACAGGTGTTTTAGGATCTGTGCTTTTAGCAGTGTTGTCACACAGATGGGAAAATGTTTATAAAGACTCTACTTGAGGGTGGTGACTGTTAGCACAAAAGCTAGCACTCAAGTTGCAAACACTGCTGTGGAAATCTGTGACAACCAGAAAAAGCTAAAGAGAGGAAACTCCTAGAAAAAATACAAGAATCCAGAAGTAGAAGTAGCATTTAACTCAGTTTCCATGGACCTGCACACCTAAGAACATTATCCCCGGGGATTGCCAGTGAGGTTATATCCAGAAACAAAATTACTTCTATTGCGTTCAGACTCAAGAGGCCAGGCAATAAAGAGGTGTCACATCACCACTTCTCTCCCCTGTTAACTTCTGTTTAGCTGCTTCCTGAAGTAATTTCTGAACATAAATTTAAAACTTCCATATATGGTGTCTTTTTATTACCAATAGAGAAAATGCACACCAAGATAGACAATTTAAAATGAACTCCTCTTAAGTGGATTCCTCATTAAAACATCAATGGGAGATTTAGGGTTTAAAAAAAAAATAAATCCTTGATTCTTTCCATTCCTGTTAAAAGTATAATGCAGCGGCTAGAAAGAGGGAGGGTTTGATTATTGCTGTGGATCTCCTGCATCATTTAATACAAATTAACAGAAAAGGGGACTATAATGAACTCGGTGTATGAGTACATTGATAAGCCATACAAATTCAGGGAGTGAAAGAAAAATTCTTGGCAAATAAATGGGACAAGAGTAGCTTTTTTTGGTGAACTGTCAATATGGAACAGATGTTTTATAGATTTCACAGACATAATGTGTTCAGGTAAGATAGTATCTCCTTTTCATTGCACAATTGAAACTGTCTTCAGCTGAGCTACTTTTGATTTACACCAAAGCATAACAGGAGCATCTGGTGATCTTAGCTGATGTTCCACTGTGTATGCTGCTTATTACTAACAGTGGGTAAATATTAATCATCTCTTACAGACCTCAGTCAAATGGCTCACCATAAAACAGCAGCTTGCAAGTTTTTCTTCATACTGCCCTCCTCGATACTTCCCCTCCAACCTCTGCCTCTCCAGGCACTGTGTACAAAGAATGAGGCACAAGACAAGTGTTCTCTATGAAACCTTCTATAGTTGTGGCCATTTAGACAAAAATTTGCAAAAGTTCAGCTGTGACACAAAGTTTTCAGAGGTCTACTTCTCAAAATGACAAGAAGATATCACAAATTTACTCAGAGCTCTCCCTCCCAATAGACAAGAAGACATAAAGAAGATACAAAAAAATTTATTAAACTGTCCTCTCTCTGTTACCTCCACCAGAAATGTCTGGCATCAGTTCATACTGAGGGATTATACTTCTTTTCCAAAGGAACTGTGGTGGGCATGGTTGATTTGTTACTATGAAGGGCACCCTGAGCAGTCACGCTACAATTTAAAAGCCAAATTCACAAGGCTTGGGGCTCCAGATCGAGCGCCTGCGTCCCACAGCGAAGGTGTGCTGGAGAGGCACCTCTTTTGCCACTGCTCTAAGCTATGGCTCACATTTGTCCCCCCACTTTCTGAATTGACATAGAACATTTTGTACGAAAACTTCTTCCCCCTCCCCCCCAGGTCCTGTCAGCAATTTCAAGTAAACCAAATTCATCAATCATAATAGCTGCATTAGAGTCACTGATGAATACAAAAAAGTATTGTAAATTCTCCAGAGATGTTCAGCATGTTGTTAGGAATAGGAAGATTTTCTTCTAAAAATCAATGGTTGCTGACACGTAGATAATAATGCGAAATGCGGAGATTAGTAAAGTTTCAAAGCCAACCTCAAAATAGAGGATTTATATTATCTGGGGACCCTGATCTCATAGTTGTTATTGGCAAATGCAAAATTTTCCTCAGAATCTATTTGGCAAACCAAGAAGGCCACGGCACCGAGAGTCCTAAGCCAAAATAATTGTCTGGAAAAGAAAAACTGAAGGAATTGTGCAATTCACTCTATATTTCGAAAAAAACAAAACCCCAAATCACAAGCTGTTAAACTCCATATACATACATCTGAACTTAATCTTATATATAATTAAGACAATTAGAAATTCATATAATCTTTACTAGCAATCCTTTTTTGTTCTTTATTTGCCTTTGATTTTACTACTCTAGATGGCCATGTATTGTCCTTTGTGCTGAATCCCAAAGTGTTTCTGGACAATAATCTGAACCCAAAGGGTCAGAAAAGCAGAAGTAATTTCTAAGGTTGTTTACAAAAAGATGGGCCACAGGAAAATGCAGCAAAAGTTTTATGTCCTTCTAATGGCTAGACCAGACAAAACACAGCCTTGCCCACCTTTAATCAGCTGTGAAAGGTTTGATGTTAACCTGAGAGCGGGTATGGCAGAAGGCAAGAAGTTCTTTTTGACTGTAAGCAACTCTCTTCCTTTCCCAGCCTAAATTCTGTTTGCTTCTCACTTACAAATTCAAGTCCTTTAATGCTTCTGGAACAAAAACCTGAAGCTATTAGCTATTGAGACAAGTACTTTGGATGTTAAATGCCCAGTTCAAATTTTTGTAGGTGATTAGAGTGAAAAGTAGGTAGCATACAAATGTAAAACAAAGGCAGATGGACTGCTGAGAATTAATGATGAGTAGAGTTGCCTAATGATGAACTCATGCTAAGTTATAGTCAGGACAACAATTGATTCCTCTTAGATTCTTCCCTGAAGGCTCTATCTATCAAATGTAGCCTCTCCAAGCTACTTGACAAAACTGCTTGTGGCATAAAGATTTTCTTTCATGTTTATCACTGAGAAACTAATCGATCACTTGACAAATACTACCAGCTGTTATTCCACCTTCAAGTTTTTAATGAATCAAAAGTTGTCCATGTTGACCAGTATGACCTTTACCTTGTATGCATGTGATCCGTGCTGAAATAGGTTTATAAATGTCAGCACTTGTTCCTGCTTAAAATCAAAAATGTTCAAATTATTTTAGAAATAATCTGTCTCTAAATGATACGCACACTAATGCCTAAGACATGTAGGCTATCACTATAAAATGACAACTACTACAGATTATTCAACCTACAACTGAACTTTAAAAAAAATATGTATTAAAAAAAATATGAATCCAATTTAATATTCTATATACAAACTTCTAAAACCTTGTAACTTCCTCCCTGTCAGACAATCTCTGCTTATTCCCTTTGCAAGGGAGTCCTTATTCTAAATAGTTATTTTCCTGTGTTTATCATCAGAAGAATAAACAATCTCTAAAAACTATTCCTCTAACTAAATTGTGAGAATATTTTCTCTGCATGAAAATAGGCGATGTGTCAAGTTCTGAATGACTCCTAAGTGCTATCAGTTTCAAGAAATACATTTAGGACATACTACAATACCTGAAGGTAAATCAGTAGACTACCTCTTGAGGACTGTTTGGTTGCATCCAGGACTTGGGCAATTAATGGGAGAGCAGGGACATACTGCTGTTGCTTCACTGCTTCAGGAAATGGAGCTTGGCTGTCAGCATAACCTGCGTGGCATCAGGTAGGCAGACCAGCTCCTTCAGCGCCAAGAGGGATTCCACAGCGTTGCCTTTCGATTCCTCCGTGCAATGCAGCATGCGAGACAATATGGATGCACTCTCAATCTACACACACTTCAAGAGGAAAAGTTAACTCTGCACTCTTCTTTTTGGCATAGTTACTAAGAAAAGGTCACCCCTGATTTGAATCTACACAGATTTCACCTCACCCGATGAAGAAGCAACTCACATTTAACAAACCCACTTAAGCCTTATGATTAACGTGAGGAAAAGATGTTTTTACCGGTTTTCAATTTTCCTCTAACTCATTTTTCTCTAGGCAAAGAACAGTTGTTTTGAACAGTGAAATCTGGCAGACAGTTAACCTTTATTTCAGAGAGACAAATTACTTTTTCATCACAGTTTATCAAATCAGCAATTCAGCTCCATAGATCAACACAGTGGGAAAATTTTATCAGGACAGAAAGAGGACTTTACTGAAAACAGATTGGCTCAAGATAAGATATGCCTGCTTCTGAGAGGAAGAATACCAGAGTTTTTCAGGGTACTCCAAAATAAAGAATGGGAGCAGACAAATTAGAGGAGGTAAAATAGCTTGAACTGCCACAAATCTTTTCCTGTAATCTCTTAACGTAGGGAAAGAAGCCAGTCTATTGGGGATTAGGTAACATAAACCCTGTCTCCACACAGGTTTCCTTCACTGCTTCACCTTCCATAATAGCAAAAGAGCAAAGAAAAGTAGCATTGTTTTCTATAATTATCAGGGGAGGATTGACAAAGGCATATATTAAGCACAAAAGGCTTGAAACTAAACTTTGGTGTGCTAATAAGAGACATAAGAGCAAATGCTTCAAAGCATGTACCAGGACATCAAGATTCACATTTATCATTAGTTCCAATTACCTACGTGTTCTTGCACAGCAACACTTCATAGAAACCAGATCCCCCTTTTTAAAACTAGTTTGGGTAAATTTGCACAGCCTGCTGCTCCCTCCTCACCTAGCTTTTCAGTGTTCTCCCACCATGCCCAGAAAGCAAACATGGGCAAGTCCTTTCTCAAAGAAAATTTGTTTCTCAGGCTCAGAACTTTCCAACTCTCCTGACACACACTCAATTAAACTGCACTAAGCAAAGCCACACAGTTACAATAATATATAAAAATATAAACCTACCCAAATGGCAGCAAGCTTTCCTCTAGATAAAGGCTGAACAGTTTTCGTCCCACTCGCGTGTCCTCACCTTCAATGCACCCCCTGCAAGTTTCTCAAGCTTTCAAAAACTACAGCCTGATCTTTTATATACAGCAGCCACAATGCAGCTGGCTCCAGGTTTGTGACTCAATCTTCACCTCTCCATTCATCTGGCCCAAACTTTATACACCTGCTTAGCTTCACACTTAAGCAATCTCATGAAGATGCACTTGAAAAGGGGCATCCATGTTATGCTGTAGGAACTTTGGCCCTGCTTTTCAGCACATCTCTGCTACATCTTGACAAAGAAGAGTTCATCCACCTGAGTTTATTTTTAAGGAAATTTTTTTTCTAGGTGTTATAGGCAAATTACAATTTTAGTAGTATAATACTGTCCTGGCGGACTACCCAGAATTAATATCAGAGCACCACAGCATCAATCACCACTATGGAAGAGCTGTATTGACATTCCACTGTGTTGTTTCCTCCCTAGGAAGCCTGTGAAAAACATATCACATTTTTTTCCTGGGGTAGAGAAATAGAGAGTATGTAATTATAATGAACTAACTTTTACATCTTTCACTAAAGTAAACTGGAATTCTCAGGAGTATTAAAGTTCATGGCTGAATATAGTTTTCTCCCTGTTAAAAACAAACTCCTGATGTTATAGAAATGTAAATTTCAAAAAAAAGTATTCTAGAATAAGTTTTGCTTTATTACTTCCTGATTTCCAGTGCAGTTCCTGCTCTTGAATACCATCCTTAATACACCTTGAGGCTAAAGTGAAGTCAGCTGATTCCCCTGAGTTCTCAAGACAAACATCATTTGGGGAATGAGAATAAATAGCTCTGAGAATCTTGAATTATTGAAACAAAGTTACTGCTGAAACATTTCATCCCAGCTCTGTTTTTCATCTTCAGAGTTTTCTGGTGATGGAAAAGACTATTTTGACCCTTACTCTGCATGAAAACAGGCAAAGGCCTTTTCCTTTACCCAACCCAGCACGGAGCAAGCAGCTGCCATGCAAAGAGAAGGATTGGAGCTGGACCCATGCCATCTCCTCCTCGTGATTGTGTCCTGGCAGAGCGGGGACAAGCTGTCACCAGCAGAGCTCTCTAGGAAAGGGATTCTCAAAACTGCACTGGAATATGGGGCCCTATGGAATACTCTGAACGTCACCAGTACTTAGAACAGGTTCAAGACTATGCATTTGCAAATCCTACCGCAGAATTCAGGACACATTGTAGCTTGAAAGGAAACCTTTAATTTACAAACAAACAATGCTGAGGAAAAGGAGACTGCAAGTCGGTTAAGGACCTCATTTTTATCAACACAGGTGGAAAGCATGGGAAAGTAGTTATGTCAAGAAAAGTACATTATTCTCTTTTCATGTAATTCTTCACACTATCAATTTTCTCTGTGCTGAAAGGGACGATGAGGCCTTGCCTAAAGTAATAGTACTGCAGATAAGCATGAAAAGAAAACTGATTATAGGTCAGATGCTGAAGAAGATTATGAGAACAGGAACAAAGGAGAAATGACATGCTGTTACCATGAACACCACAGATATTATTTTTCTCATTAATTGCTCATTACATCCCATTAAAGTAGCTGTTGCTTCAAATTACGCCAGTGCTCCTGCAGAAAGAAGCATAAAGCAAAATTGTGATTCACTAAGTGTAACAATGAAAAGTGTTTTAACAATTTAAAAGCAGTAGTGCTCTGCGTTTGGCTTGGCTGAGTCCTCGGTAGGAGGGCAACTGTCAGAATTCTTAGTAACTTCTCAAACTTTGCTCTCACCAAGCAGAACAGTATAATTCTTTCAAAGGAGAATAAAAAAGCACTTTGCAAATATCAGTGATTTAGGCCCCAGAACACCTTTGGAAATAAAGAAGTAGTATCATCGCTCTGATGAGAAGGCATGTTTTCATGAGTCATAAGTCAGTTTAACGCTCCTTTTGCTGCTCATCACAAAGGCACTGTTCTTCAGCTGACAAAAAAAAGACTGGTGTCACCTTATCTCTCTGGTTTCCAAGCAAATTTCTGCAATATATAAAGCCTGTGACCCAACACTAGAGAAACAGAGATGCACAAGCAAATCAGTACAGTACGCAGCAGCCTAGGTATGACTGGGGAAGGGGGAGGATATGGGGAATTAAGCAATGAAAATAAGTAACCAGTCTTCCAGCAAACTGAGAAAATAAAACAGTGAGAGATAATAAAGCCATAAAGCGACAAAAGAAGAAACTAATCGTAAGTTATAACCCAGAATTATTTTATTGCATGATTTTAATTGTTTTGTTTAATGATTTCCAGTAATGCTATCAAACATTTAAGTAAAACTTACTCATCTATCCTCAAATCTTGTCCAGTAGCAAAGAGATCCCAGAGCAATGCGATGTACGTGCAATCCTGCTTTCCTTTAGCAATAATAAATCAATAAGCAGTTGATCTGGAAAGGTGACTTCATCTATAGTGAATTTAAATCTTATTCAAACCAAACTGAAATTTCAAATAACTTCCTCTCCTAAGGGTCTTTAAAAAGGCAGAGCAACCCAGTAGTTAATTGAATTATGTGGGCCACATTCACTGTTGTCACAGGACAGTGAATTAGAACCACCTCAGATGACACAGACTAAACCATGAAAGTGCAACTAATCACCACATGAAAAGCAAGTCACCAGATGTACAAATGGCAATTAAATGCCATAAGTACAGAAAAGAAAAGAGTTGGAGAAATGCCCAAGCCATTCCTAACAGGCAAAAAATAACAACAATATGCTTCATTTTATCTGTTTCCTCTTCAGTCCCCTCCCACCTTTTGAATGTTCTTTGTAAGTTAAAAAAAGCAAGGTCTTTTTGTCTCTGTAACACACAGTGCAAGAGCTGGATCCATAAACATATCACATAAGAACAACAACAAATTACCTGTGACAAGCTGAGTCTAGAACCAGGTCTCTCAAGCCTGTGTATTACAACAACGTAACACTTCCACTCTAGAGGAAAACTCAAGAGATTAAAAAGGGAAAAAATGAAATCTAGTAATTCAAAGGATAAGACTAATGATATTGGAAGAATACCTTTTATCATAAAAATATGTAGTATATTCTGAAGAGGAGCAAGTCAAAGCCTTAGTAAATAGGTTGCTGAGGATTACTTTCCAGAGCTGCAATAAGGGCAAACATGACCTCCGAGTGCTGCCTCATACATTGTCCTGGGAACAATAGCAACTCCTTTCCCAACTTTCTAAAGAAAAAAACCAACCAAACTACAAGAGAACAAAGAACAATTCTGCAGGAGTACGTCACTCGCTTAGTGCCACTGGTGGGCAGAGAGAAATTTCCATTCCTCCTTTGCTCCCCTTCCCCACAGCAAGCAGGGGAAGGCACACAATAAATGCGCTTCAGCATGTCTTCCTGAATCTAAGGCCAAACGCAGAGACATAAAAAGGAGCTAAAAAGCTGTCCAATTCATAGTACCTAGGACATTGCAGCCCTCCTTTTGCTAGAGCCTAACATAAGAGAAGCAGCAAGATGAAACCAAAATCATTACATTAGTGCAGCCTATTAAAAAAAAAAAATCTGCATGAAGTGAATTGCACTCTTAAAAGTAACCTATCTGCAGACTGAAATTCATTTATTCATACAACAGGCAAGTGAAAAAACTCATCGTGCCAGTAGGTACAACCCAAATGACCAACTGCATTCAACACAGAAGAGCACTAGACGAAACCAATCGCTAGATTAAACTTTGATAAGTAAACTCATAATCTTGCCCTTTATTCCTTATACGATTGCCACAGCATATGAAGAACAGTCCATACAGGGAACATCTAGTTAGTTCCCCAGTAGCACCCAGAATGAATCCATTAATTATTGAATCCATTCATTAATCAAGCATAGATTTATTGGGAAGGATGGGGAACTTTATCACCCCAGTCAAAGTCCACAGCCCAGCCATGTGGCTCCACAACCTGTCACCCCCTGTGGTCTGTAGGATACCTTTTTCCACAGCTCACCCAGCCTCCCCCCAGGTCTCCTCTGGTGCAAATTTTATTACTGGAAGAAAGAAACGCGTAATAGTGTTCACTATGATCTTTAAGAGGTTGCTTTTTGGTTTCTAAGCATATCTTCCCTCATTTCTCTCAGTCTGTGGCGGATGTGCTGAGGGGAACTGCTTCCTACTGCAGCCTGTTACCTGTCACAGCTCTTCAGTTTAGGTGGGAAAGGTCTGGCCAAGCCTGGAAGCCCAAATCCTTCAGTCAGTCCTGGCAAAAAAGCAGCTCCTCAGCCACAACCCTTTGCAAATCACCTTTGACAGCACCCCTGGTTCAAACTGTATCTTCAATTACTTTTTTAATGTAGAAAATACACTTTTAAGTAGCATTTCAATTAATTATAAGCAGTAAATGTACCATGTATCTCATCATATTGTCTTACATTTTTACTATTAAATCTACTGAACTTCTGAAATAAACTACACAGCACAGGGCTAGGGTCACATTCCATTCTGATTCGAGTTTAGGTCACTGGCTTTTATAACTGGCACTTATAATGGATTCATTTATAAACTTACATATATCCTAAACTATGAACAGTTTTGGTTCTAAATAATAAACCTTGCAGCAAAATTTCGATTCTATTGCTGCAAGAGGTGGATGTATTTGTACGATACATTACACAAGACACGCCAGCTCAGAGCAGCAGGTGGCCCTCTCTCAACCTGGAATTATATATAGCATCCATTACTGACATGGAGAGAAGTACAAATGAATCACCTATCACCAGAAAAATTTATAGCAGGAAAACACCTGCCTTCCCACCTGTTTCTTTGCTTTCCTTTGTGCAATTAAAATGTGAGCTTTGATTTAAATAGCTATATGTTAAAATCCATTGACTGGAAGTAAGGACTTGTTAAATAGGATAAGAAGTAGAAAATAACTGAAAACAGCAGCAGCCCCTTGGAGTTGGTTCTGAGACAGCTTTTTCTTATCGAAAACCCAAAGTTATTTTAAAATCTGAGGTTCCTTCCAATCTGAGTTATTCTGTGATTTGTGTGGTTACTCAAAATGCAGGTGACCTTCACCTGCATTGCTAAAGAAAAAACACTTATTTCCTACAGTTAAATTCTGTTGTCATTTGGGAAAAGTACAAAAGATACACACAGTAGGTGTAGAATTGTTTTTAAATAAGTGGAAATTGTGCAATCTTAGAATATTATCTTCAGCACATCAGTGCTCCGTTTCTGGGCCAAGGAAGCCAAAAGTCAAGTAAAATGTGAATAAGCTCTTAAAATACTAGAAGATCTTAAAGTCTACAAATAAAATGCATGCATTTATTTTAAAATAAGTGATTTGAAATTACAGATATTTTTTTTTCCTTCATCAACCTGTAATTTCAGTCTATGGGACACACACCAAGGAAATCGGGCAGGGTAATTATAAGAAGCAAGTTTTCTTCTTCAAGAATGAAAAGTGACTCGTAAATTTGCCACCTATTTCATATGCAACAAAAGGAGAACAGAGAACGTACAGGCATAGCAGAGCCACTGCTTTTACTTTCTAATTAATCTCAAAACTCTCCTGACTTTGGCCTTTAATTTAAACCATTACGTCTCTAAATATGAACACATCATCATCTGCATTTTTTGTAACAGGGTACTTGAATGTGGGGCAGTCGGCACAGGTGGTTCTTTAAAATATGGTCACACCAAAAGGAATATCCACGTAATTTTCTATAAAACTCCAGGCAGCCACTACAAAAGAGTTTAGGAATGATAGATTTGCAAAGCAATACTCCACAAATTAAATAAATATTTCTCAACATCAATGGCCACTCTCTTGCCATGAACTTCAAAACTGCATATTTGGCATATATAATTTGAAATGAGATGAGCTCTTCCAGTTCTTTCCAGAGGTGCTTTTTTTCAGTTATTAAATTCAGTATCTTCCATGTGCAAGCAGCAGGGAATGAAAATTTTTAAAGAAAAAAAACACCCAGTAAGTGCCACAATTGGGCAAATAACACTCTGCATCTTAGTTTCTCTAACTATAAACTAGAGGTAACAGTCACTAAACCTTTGTTAAATTGCTGTATAAAGATTACTACTAACTAGGCATCATTTCACACAATACAGACATAAAACTATCTCCAGGGTAAAACAGAGCAGCTGTTTAATGAAGCAAGGCCACACAACATAACACAATTTTATTCCAGGAGCAAAACCAGAAAAAAAGCAATTTTCAATTTTCTTCTTTTTGAAAACAGTGTAAATAAAAGACAAGGAGCTACTGGAAGTTTGATCAAGCCATTGGCCTTAATAGTTGCATTATTGCAGAAAAACTATGCTTTCTATAGGGCTTTCTCTTAACCTTTTGGGTTTTTGTGGAACTTCCCCATACACTTGCAAGGAGCAAGACTTTCTCATACACTTGCACTGTGCTAAGACATGGTTTGTTGACAATTGTGAAAGTCAAATCCCACCAGATAAGTGACTTCTGGCACAACTTAGCTATTCCTGCACTTGTGAACAGGATTATAGCAGCCGCCTTAATTTTTTAAAAGTTTACAGCAAAATAGTGCAATATTATATGGCTCCTTGCACCGTATTAGTTCCAAATTCACTAGCAACATGATGAAGAACTTTAAATAAAAGAAGACTATGAAAGTTTCTAAACAAAATTGTATAAAATAATGCAGTTAACAGTATTATGTGATAAAATCTTTAAAGACCTTCTGGAAATATTTCTTCCCTGAAGAGACTTCGGTTGGGGACATTTATCCTAGAGCTGACTTCATCTAGAGACAGTTAGTCTAAAATAAGTTACTCGTCCTTTATTATTGCCACTTGTTGTATAAACTGAAACAAGCACTTAAAGTAGACTGGGAAATCTCCAATTCCCCCAACACTTCTATTTACCATAGCACAAAACAGATTACTGTCCTTGTATACTCTCCCTAAAAGATGAACAGTAACACTTTGAAGAAATACTTTGAAAAAGACATATTTTTATGAAATGAGTATGCACACGTGGTTGACTTTGTTCAAGTTGTGTATCATAAATCCGTGCAGAATATGGATTCTAACAATTTTGAACAACAGCTACTAATAAATTCTTTGTATTTCTGCAATACCCCTGGCCCATAACAAGCCTCCAATGAACACACACACACACACATATATATAAAGGTCATACAAGACCTTTCCTTAAGCGTAAATCAACCACTCTATCAAACTGTCATTTCAAGATTTTTTTTAAGGATCTAAAGTGCACTTTCATATCAGTTCAGGTACACTCACAACAGTGGTTTCTTTGATGTACTCTAGTGAGTTGCTTTTATTTTGTTTAAACTATTTGAATAATATTTTGGAATTGAGTCTTGGATATCCATTTGTGGCAATCAGCCACAGGATGAGATGGCAATTCAGTATCAGCTATTGTGTGTAAGGATGCAGCTAGGATAGACACTAATTTTATCTCTCTCCTTTCTCCTCATTTCCCAAACACTCTTCAGCAATTAAACTGAAGTGGTCAGGAGTTCAAGAAGAACTTACAGCATTTCAGTAATACAGCTGTTTGAGCACATTCTTTACAAAGTTTTGGTATTATCTTCAAAAATGTATGTCAGATTTGTCCAAGGGCAACTTCAGGGTTTGGTAATTTCCTTCAGGGTCCTGCATAAGCAAAGACACTATCAAAAAACTCAGCAGGTAACGCAATTTCTCATGTGTAATACAAATGCAGAACCTAGTTAGGAAAAACAAACAAACAAACCATCAACCCTTACAGCAAATATTATTCACAGTCCCAAAGATGCTGTAACGTTGTAATGGAAATGCATATTTATAAAAATTTAAGGGCAGAAACTACAACAAATTCCCTTTTGGATTATTCTTGTCTACCATATAAATACTTCGGAAAAATTTAGGGACAGCCTCTATAACGAATCAAGTCGGAGGATATATACACAGTTAAATATGGCAATCTTACGCATTCATAGTTTCAGAAAATAGCATAAGCTTCAGAGCATTTCTCAGATTAACTGCATGGCAGGTCTACATTTTTTTTTTTTATTTGATTGTTCTCAAATTTTATATTATACAAGCTTCAAGGAATATGAGAAGGGAAATCAGGATGTTCACAGGAGCAGCTCATTTGTAACTTCCCTTCATATGTTTTTCTTCATTTGTGCATAACCAACGCCACTTAAATTATTTTAAAAGAAGATTGATCTGTATAAGCAAGAAGTACAGCAAATAAGATGCTAATATTTTCTGTATTTACTTTAGTCCTTTAAAGCCTCAGCTACACACCCAGCAGCTGAAGACTCTGGAAGTCAGGATGCAAGTGGAGTCAGTTACCATCTGAAAAGCAGTCTCTTGTTCTTCATGGGACTGGTACAGTAGGAAGATTTTTAGTCTCATCGTGCTTGGGAAATGTGGATTTTAGCAACAACAGGAGAGTAAAATCGGAAATGTCTGAGGGGAAATTTGGAGTCAAATTCCTGCCAGACGTTTGACCCATTGTGGAATAAAAGGGCATTGGGCTCTGAACCAGATTGACTCGGAGCAAAAGGAGCCAATTACCCTTCCTCTAGACAGAGAGGCCAGGACAGGTTTGCAGCCTCTGCTTTCAGATGCAGAACATCTTTTCAAAATGTCTACCACTTGTGACATGTTTTCAACTTGCATTATTTATCTTCTATTTCACTAAGTTCTAGCCAAATATCAAAACAGTGCAAGCTCTCAGAGCCTGTCAGGTCACCAGTTCAATGTGAACTTTCACATGGAAACTCAGAGCTCTTCTGAATTTGTCTACAGACTACTTGAAAACTGGGAAAATCTTTAAAGAAAACAATAAAAAACTATTTTTTTTCCATATATAAGAGTAAGCTTCAGTCAGAAGAGACAAGCGTGTGCATACAAGCTAGATAGCTAAAGCAAATGCAACAAGAGCAGGTGGTGATATGGTACTTCACAGCTAAAATGTGTCAATGACTCTGCAGGGCACCAGGCCCACTACACAGCTACAATATTTGGGCTTTGTTCCTCCAAGAAGCCTAAGTCAAGAGACCAAAATTTCTGACACTGCATATATTACCACAAAGATCAGGAGGGGGGGGCAAAGGATAAAAAAGGACGGGGATGCTAAAATACAAGTCCCATGCATTTTCTGATCTTACTTTATTCTGAAGGAAAAAAAAAATGCTTGCAAACAGTATTATTTCAATCTTACTGAACACATGTTCTCCGGTGTTGTCGAGTTCAGCACCATTGTTTTAATATAGTTTGCAGTTATTCGATGTCATTTTCTTCAAGATTATCAAACTAAGTTGTAATTTTGCAATTTGTAATTTTGTGCAGGGCAAGAGAAGTGAAAGAGAAAGCAAGTTGACAGTTTTAAAATGGCCCCTGTTTCTGGCCATTCTTAAATATACAAGATACAAGGCTGGGATGCCAAAACATGTCATACCTGATTCCACATCTCTACTTCAATTAGTTATAAGCTTTTCCCTGGAGACACAGGGTTTTTTTCACTGGCTGACATAAAATCAAAAGAATCATTAAAACAAAGACACATTCTGAAAACAAGCTCACCTTGCACCCATTATAGCATACTGGATGAAGTAGTGGCACTTTCAGAGAGTAAGGTCTATGTCAGCCAGCTAAAAATGCATTTTCCTCTGGGTTATTTAACATATTACACACATGCTCCTTCATAATATTTTCAAATGAGCTTCATCAGGACATAAATGGCTTCACCTAAGAAAAAAGTGAAACTGATTTTCTAGCTAAAGGTTTCTAGGTAGACACTTTCACGCTCATACTGCTCATCTTTAAGGACACTGTCCACTTGGGAAGTTACACTTCTGTGAGAAAAATAAGGGATGAGTGCAACAGAGTACAAAATTTTGCTGGCTCTGCTGGTTTACAAATCTGGCATTTCTGTGACAGACACAGAAAAGTTCACAGATAAATTTCTTTCTGAATAAACCTGAAATGTCCTGCTTTTTTCTCAGACCATACAAGTGCATCCATTTTTTAAAAGAAATACCAAATGACCTTATCCATCTGGAACTTCCTTCTCTGCCTAGACAGTATATTTACCCTCCCCCCATAAAGAAGCAAAAATTAGCAAGGGAACTTTCCTTTCAGAAGAAAGGATCACTGGTCAAGAAAAACTTGAATGTGAATCCACATCAATCAGTGTCAGTCAACACATTTCTGTGTCTGGCTCGTTTCTTAAAGATTTGCAGAGCCCTACAATCAGAGAACGAACATTGGAGATTTATTACAAGCATATTGGAAGTGAGCTCAATTTTTGTTGGCGTCACTATTGATACAAAACCTAAGAACTCCTGCATGATCTTCAGCTGACAAACTAGTATAGATCCAGTGGAGTCACCATAACGGTCTTATTCAATGTGGCCTGACAACTGGCCCAAAATGACAACAAAGAAATAGTTCAAAACCAATGCATTTCTAAGTCTTCAGAGTGTTCCTGAAAATTGTGAGAGTTTGGAAGTGTGCATATATAAATACATATACAAAAAATAAACCCAAACACCTTTGCAACATTTTGATTATATAAGATTAAAACAAAACACTAGTCTAATCCCAAACTAGCAAGTTCACTCATGTACAGTTGATTTGATACAATATGCAAGAAAAAAACTACTACTTGAAAAGAACTAATTGAACTTAAACCGTATTCAGGGAGTTCTTTCTTATGAAAGCTACTTTGGAATATATGACCAGACTTGAAGGTTCATTTATTCACTGTTAATGAGAGAGATGGGATTACTGAAAGGAAGCAGGCCAACAGATATTACAGCTCAGATCCCACTGAATATAGACAAATATTAATGAAATGTCTGAAAGGAACCAAGGGATACAGAGAAGCTTAAAATAAACGATCAGGCAAAGAACATTATAGCAAGTGTCCTAAGCACTAAAAAGTCCTCTCACCTTACTATCTACCAAAAGACTTGGAAAACATTCATATGTGCATCCTGTACTCTTGTTCCTTAAGTTCCCAGGAAGAAAAAAATCCATTAATTTTTGAAGGTTTTATATTCTCCAGCCATAATAAGATTTTATAATTTTTTTTTCAGCATTGCAACTTACTTTACCAAGATGTGCCCTAAGTGCATAAAATTTTTGCAAGCCATGTAAGAAAAACCTTGAAATTGCCCAAAATAATGAAATCCACAGTGAAACAATAGTGTAGCAGGACAACGGCAATTTCCCATACTGATATCAAGTCAAATACATGGGAAAGCTGTAAGCCTAAGATCTCCTAGTCAAATTACAGCAAGATAAGATGCTCCAGAATCAGTGTAGAGATGTGTGTTCTCCTGTGATATCACTGGTGGTTTAAAATCAGTATTACTATGGGAACTTGCTCTACTTGCCCTTATTCCCAATTCTCCAGCAATTTATCGTTGGCATCCTGTACCATATATCGCCAGGTACCCATGTGCCAGAACAGCCACCTATATACTAGAGGAAAGACAATGGATCATGTATTTAGCCCACTACAACATCTAAGACTCTATCCACTAATCTCACAAAGTAGTTTGTGTTTCTAAAAAACTAAAATATTGGAAAAGTTACACAAGCAAATAATATGCTGATATGAAAAATCTTAATTATAGATGACTAACATAGGCATAATGTTTATTAATGGACAATACATTGAAGTACAGTGGATGACCTTTGGTTATGGCAGCTTTTAGATTCTAATCAATGAGAAAGGCTTGACAGAATTCCGGTAAAGTTTTTACTGCTTACTGGCAAACTATGTCCTTCAAGTCTCTAGATTAAATTATAACACTTCAGCAATAAATAAACCATACCCACACATAAAGGTAAAAGGATCAAGAAAACAAAAAACAAAATGTGACTTTTTAAAAATTCTGAGAATGATCCTGTTTTATTCTTGCACATTGTAGTCTCAGAGCTTGCTAATAAAATAATAACCATTTGTCTTCTGCCAGCAAACAATTTAGCTCACCAAAATGCTTCCACTGCTTTCAGAGAAAAATGGTAGATCACTGCAGCTATGGATATTTTAGCCAATAGTTTGATAAAACAGGACCTAATTAGGAGATCAAAGCAGCTAGTGAAGAGGTCCATGTATCTGTCTACACTATATGATGTTCAAAGGTTTTACTTCCAACCCTATTTCATCTCATCCCCCGGACTGAATGTTCCCATCATAAGTGCAATTCAAAGCTGTTCAAACAACAAGTCATTGGTTTGGACTCCTACATCTCCATTAGGTGTCAAAGCAGAGTTGCTGCGTACCTAGAACAGAATTTTTTAGTTTCTCTCAAGAATAACCCAGTGCAAGCACACCAGAACTGCTCTACAGATGCAACTAACATCCTTAAATAGTTTTTACTAGTACCTAATCAAACTAGTGATCAAAGAGTCATTTGAACAATAAAACTGTATGTGCAGTCCAGAAACAGACAGGAATGGTTGTTACATGTGTGTACATACAATAGTAGCCCATTGTCCTCAGAGGATGCACTACACCCAGCCTGGTCCCTGCACTCACAACATACCTAATGGCTGTAGATTCTCACTCACCTGCTACCAAAAGTTTAGAGGCACACAATTTGCAACTTTGTTGCCACTCTAAGTAAGGCAGAACTTAAAACTTTCAGATTTGTGAATGCTGTTTCAAGTGCCTGATTTATTTGAGCAGGTGCTTCAGGTCAGGTGTCCTAAGCACAGTAGAAGGAAACCCAAGAAGGGCTGACCGAGCTCCCTGTGGAAGGTACAGCAGTTCCTCACAGACAACTTTCTACAACAGGGGTTTTTTTTCCCTTCTGCTTCAGTGGTTACTCCTGTGGCCAAGTTTTTTGGACACATCCATCCATTCTACTGTAGAATATATATATATATGAAGAGTTTCTTCACTCAATTATTTTCTCAGACTCTTTCAGACACTCCTCAGCTTCTGGCCTTTCTGTGGAGCTTACATAAAGCCAGTGCGGCTGTCTTGGTGTTTCTTATAGACATATACAGGCCTGGGAGATTTTTTTAGTGATTCCCTGGTAGCATTTACCAGTCACTGATTAATTCTATTGTCTGTGCTTAACTTTAAAAAAAAAACAAACAAGGGAGTTAAGACTTTCCCATAGTATTCCAGACAAACAGAACTCAGAAATAACAATAGTTCTAAATTTGAAGAGCTCTTAAATATCTGCTTTTGGTACGAGGGTTAGGTTTGTTGTTGGTTTTTTTTTAAACTCCATAAGGAAGCACCAAGGTTCTCAAGCCCCACCAGGGAATTCAGCCACATAACTACCACTGAAGCTAAAGATAATTGCCTGCCCTTAATCTTTTTCTTTTTCCCTCCAAACCATCATCCCTAAACCCTGAGCTCAACTTTGCTGTTTTACTCAGCAAAACAGAACAATTGATCTCAAACAACTCGCATCCAAAGCCCTCAACAACCGTTCACCACTCAGCTAGGTAATAAAGTTCCTTCCTCTGTTGCAGACGAGCTACCTGCAGCAGCAGTGGGTTCAGCTTCGCTTCCAGGCTTTCAGAGTCAAGTATACTTAGCCTGCCTGTAAACAATTTACCAACAATATCAATAAGTGCTGGTGGACAGGCCAAGCCTGACAGAGGCTACTGGAAAAGGACTGATGAATCATGCCCCCCAGGACAAGTGGAGGCAACCAATTCAAATAAATGATGCTTTTGAACAATTTATGTGCCCCTGCTTTGCAGGCTACTGATTAGTTCAGGAGAAACCGTCTTACAGCAGAGCTGGTAGAGGTGACATACTGCAGGAAGAACAACCTCTTTGCACAGGAGTTGATGTTACTTTCTGTGATTACTACACTGGCCCAGGATTAAGAAAATGAAGTACAGAGAGTACAGTTCACACAGCAAGAACATGTAAGGCAGTTCAAACACAGAAAGGGAATTCCAGCCACTAGCCCTTCTGCGGCTACTAGTGTCCCTGTGCTGACTGCACAAACCTTCTCTAGTCTGCAGAATGTACCAGTATCAACCCCTACCTTTTGCTCTTGATAAGCCATTGCTTCTTCTCCAATTGTAGAGTAAAACTTGTTCCGTTGCAACAGAAATGTTATGTTAAAGATGCTGTTTTCAACAGGTGCTGATGCTAGATTTACCACCTTCAACTGCCGCTCAGTATCCTACTGAAGAAACACTTGGGGACAGTTGCTAATTCATCTTTCCTCAGTCTTTAATTAATGGGAAGTTATCCCATAATGGTGTCAGCAAACCATTTATTTGCATAAACTCATCTATTTATTATATTAGCCCTGAGAACTCACATTATGCTTATTCACGATGGCTGTTAAAACTGGGGCTTTATCATGTAACTGTGTCACTGGTATCCTTTACTTACCTTTGCAGAAACCATGTAGGAACTCACTGATTCAGAGAGGAAAATACAGCAAGTTGATTCCCTGCCTCATTTCACATCAATAGCCATTTACATAGATATAAAAAGGATACATTCAGAATTGACCATACTCTTAAACCAATATAAATAAAATAGAATGACATGCTGGGAAAGGGGGGTGATATTGTTCTCCTGTTTGAAAAACACATACATTCCAGCGTATTCTCCTACAGTAGCTCAGGTTCTAGCTTTCATCATAATCCTCTGGTTTAGGACTCAGTTTTTCCATTTATATGGGCTGTAAGATCGGGGCAGATCATAGATAACACAAGTGAAGGAACCTGACAAGAGAAATGCATCATCGTCAAGTCATTGTTTGAGCTTGGATTCTGGCCTCTGTATGAACATAGTTCATTCTCAACAAGCACACATTCAGTTGGGGAAATTGCTCTTTTGTTTCTGCCAAACACGCAAACAAAAGCTCGCTGGGGGAAGTTTTAACTAGTGCTCTCCACACACAGGCACATTCTGCAAAGTATCCGTCCCCATTTGTTGAACACATAAAATGCTTTTTGCACAACAGCTGTAAGTACTGCAGCCTCATCTGATATTGCTGTAACCATTTATCTGGTCTCTCATAGGAAGGAGGCAGAGTTCAGTCTCAGAACATTAAGACCGTTAGCATGCAATAAAGGAACCAAAGGGACTCTCAGTTCCTCTGTGATAATAAACTTGTTCAATGACTACATCCTTGCTGAGTTCTTCTCCAACTTAAATTAAAATTAAAACTGGGACGGAGCAAGAATGAAACAAGACATTAGCCTGGAAAAATAGGGGACTAAATATGAAGAACTGTATGCAATACAACCACCATGAATCATCAGGAACTACAGCCACGTGACAAGGCAATCAATTTCATATGCCAAACTTAGAGAATAAGTCTTAAAGCATAGCACCTGGATTTTTAAGAGATATGAGAAGAGAAACTCAGCACTATGGGCTCTGTGTAAAGAAACACTTGTACATCAGTGAGAGAAATGTGATCACACCTTGGCCAGAACCAAGTTACAGCCTATTCCTTTCTGAGCAATGTCAGCATTTATCAATGAACACGGAACTGCTAGATTGTGCCTTGGATAAAAAGGATGGCCTCAAAACCCTAGAGCCATTTTGTTCTATCAAATACATTTATAAAAGTGTGATTCCATTGACTTTGTCCATGGGAAAATTCATACTTCTATGTATCAGTTTCCTTAAGTTGTTTCACCCTTAGGGTAGTAAAGTAGCCAATAATTAAGCACACAAAAGACACAGTCTACACACTCAAAGCACATATCTTGTTCCAGTTCCTTCCAGGTGACAATGCCATAGAAGTCCAGAACCTTGGAAAAAAAATTTAAAAGATCTCCTTCCTTATGCCAAATATTCTGGACAGATGTTGCAAGACTTTAACCTTACATGAGAACTGTTGCTGTCCTCTTGCTAAAGTCATTGCCAGAATTTAAGTTTCATTCTTGGAGGGACAGAAACAGCCCTGGTCTAAATGGAAAGGAAGTGACCAGATGCTGCAAAGCTGCGAGTGCCACAGTCACACACACCCAGCTGAACTCGGGGGATGGCACTGCTAGAAATGGCAATGGCAATGCAAACTTCTCAACACTCGCTGATGCAGCTTGCTTACACTTTATACAAACTTCTCAATACTCGCTGATGCAGCTTGCTTACACTTTATAGCTTTTGAGTAACACCTAAAATCTTTATAAGACATTTAACTAAGCACTCAAAGGATCAATTTCTTTCTTTATCTCTTCTCTCCCTGGAAAAGAAGAAACTTTTCCTGGGTTTGACACCTATGGGAATGGTAAACCAAGAAATTTTGCAGAGAGAGAAGGCAATTTCCACTTCTTTTCTCAGAATAGGATTCCATTTTCTACAATAATATACTATTTTCTGCCTTTTCCTTATCACAGATTTTTATGCTGCCTCTACAAAACCGGAGTACAAAAAATATCCCTTTCAGTTGAGTTCGTTCTCAGTGTGTTGTTCTGTCATGAAAATATTCCCTCTGCAAGTCTTTTAGAAATAGGAGTCTTGGTGTATCAAGATATATTAAACGGTACCATCTGAGAATGATGAAGGAATCACATATACATTTAGTGGATTTTCAGTCATCTCTCCCTCCCATTTTTCCAGCAAAGAGATTTTAGTACCCCTTTTGGTATTCATTCGTAGTGGTAACGAATAGCTTAAACAATTACACCAAAATTAAATGCAATTTTTATATCTGCTTTTAATGCTGGTCAGGAAGACAGAAGAGTTCCTGTTGCCCACTTAATACTTCATGTTACTGCAACAAGAATACAAAAGGACTTAGTCTGGTCAATGTTTATCTTAAATACAGAACTGTTTTCTCAACAGCAAAAGCAGTAAAAAGAGAGAAAGAGAGAAAACAAACAAGGCAACCCTACGTACCATTGAGAGCAGTAGATACATGAATGATGCTGGCATTTCATGTATTTATCCTGTGCTTTGTCTTTGGCTAACTCAGAGTATCTGTACTGAAGTACGTAAGAAGCTGGATGCAATTTTGATATTAGCAAGCTTAACTGAAGAGGACATAACCATACATAAAGAGTTATAATCCAGGGACTGCATGATAGAAAGGAGAGATGGAATTTGTTTGACTTGACAATTTTCTGTTATTGTTTTGGGATTACAACAAACCTGCAGCTAAACTAATTGTGCCACGATGGTTAAGGTTGTGTCAGCACTTTTCTTGTAAACCTCTTTTCCAGTGCATTTATTACTACATAAAAAGTTTTTCAGAGGCTGAAACCTGGCATGAAAGACTGTATTTATCTTTAGGGACTTCAAGAAAGAAATCCAGCCTCCCTCAATGGAAGGGAAGAAAAAAAGACCGCTAGTTTGGGATACATAACTTTACACTGCTAATCTTACCAGCACCATGCATATTCTCCATGTTAAAAAAATATAGGGAAAAATACTTTGTTGATGTAGCTTCATTTCAGTTTAGAAAACATAAAACGCATGCAAGTCACCTTTCCTTGTTATGGAGATTTTAAATTTTATGTAGCATATGTAGTGATTTTTCCCTGGATATCCAAATACAGCGCCACGAACAGGCCCTGATTATACCCCCTGGTCACACAAAAGGCAGAAATAGTCTATGAATTGCCCAACACATGTTTATTTTTAAAAACCCTCTTGTGGTATGCATTTATTTCTCAATTGTACTAATTATGGTTAGAAAGAGATTCACCCTAACTAGAAGCTTTTCAAAAACACAAGAACCAAAAAAAGTAGGAAGTGAAGAAAAACTTGCCAAAGTAGATTGGAAAGTATGGTGAGGCATTAACACTCCCAAATGCAACCACACTGGCAAATCTCAGTACACAACTAAGAGGCTGGAAGCCAGGAATTCCAAGTATAGAGCCGCACTAAAACATTTATTCTGGGATAAACCTGCTACCTCATCATATAACCTCATCATCTAAAAGATAAGGAAAACTGCATGTAATATAAGGGTGAAGAACCTCTGTCAACAATTAGACCATCCACCATCCTTTAATATAGAAAAAAAAAAAAAAACCAAAAAAACCACAACTATCTAAAGCTTGTATTCTTCCCGTTTCACAGAATTTACTGCTTGTTGAACTTCCAAGAGGTTGTTAGGAGGCAGCTTGTTTTTAGTATAATTTGGCTAGTCTTCAGATATTTGACAGCAATACTCAATTGAATCCCATACAGGACTCACAGCAACATTTTATCTGAAATTAGATTCAAAATACCTTAGATTCAAACTCTGTGCAGTGGTGATCTCAAATTTATTTGTATTTTGTTTTTTCTTTAGTATTGCCAGCCTCACCAACTCACATTGGATTAAACAGCCAAGCTGGCTTCACTCTTATAGCCCCTATCACCAACAGCAAAGGACTGAGAATTAACAGGACACTTCTGCAAATTCACTTTCTTTAAGAAACACAGATAAAATGATGATTTTCTCAATATTGCTTCTCTTGTACACCTGCGCAGGTCTAGAACTTTCCATGCAGTTGAGAGGTGCAATAGAAAGCTAATACACCGTTTCTGCACTAAAACTCAGGAGGAAAGATACTGGCACAAGTAGTCGAAAAAACTCTGGTTAGCTCTTCTGCAGCTGTATCACTTGTGTGTGCCAAGAGGAGTAAAACTGAAAAAAAAAAAAAAAAAAAAAAATTAATATTTCTGAGTTGCTTGCAAAAGCCCAGCAATTAAAAAAAAAAAACCAACACCAAAACCTCCAGAAAAAATACCACTCAAGTTCTCGTATAATCTTATGCTGTTTGCAATAACAGTACTAATTAACAACTTTTATCAGCTTTTTCAGCATGTCAGGATTTATTCCTGGCACTGTTAACTTCATTTCTTCTCATCCTGCACTTTTCCCCTCCTCCTGAGATTGTATAGCAAAATAACACACACATTAAAAAAAATATTACCTTCTTTTTCTTATCTTTAATACCCAGAGTTTGTTCTTGCATCCGCAGTTCCCAAGTCCTGTAAGTTTTACGTTTTTCCTTGGAAATTCTGTATTCCCAGTGGTCTGAGTCCTATCACAATCCTCAATTTCTATTGCTTCAGTCTGCTTGTTAAACACAGCCTTCATTTTTAGGGATCTCCTACACTAACAGACATCTTCTCATGTACTGCACGTTGGGTAACAAACCATGCTTGTAAAGCTGAACTTGTAAAACTAAAAAAAAAAAAAAAAAAAGAAAGGAAGAAGAAAAGTCCTCTATTTGAGTCAGTAATTCAGCAGACACAAGCAAACAAAAGATCTGAAATGTAGGAGTTCAATTTTAATAAAGACACTCCTTTTAAAGAGCAACTTAATATCTAGATTGTCAATTTCAGCCTTGCGACCTATCTGTTGGAACACAGACAGAAGGAGGTTACAACCCTTAAAATTGTTTCAGCAAAGCCTCTACACAGCCCTTTCTGCTTCAACGGAATTCCTTCCTAAAAGCTTTTTTCTTGCACACCTACATAAAGCTTTGGCCTTTTTCTTCCTAACTTTTTTCTCCTTTCCCTATTTCCTTGCTGTAAACACACATCTGACACAAAAGAAGAAATATTAGAGGGACAACTGAACAGCAATCACTACCTGAGTACTGCCTCATGTGAAAATGATTTTACAAAGCTAGACAGCGTCTGGGTAACTAACTGGAGCCACACCACACCTCATAGGAGACTAATGATCTTTATGAAGTGGAAAAAGACTCTAAGGCAGGCACAGTGCCATCAAAAGAAACATGCATTATTTTTGCTTCAGGACGACATGTCAGAATGTGTAATCCCCTGCCACCTCCACAGGCACTCAGCCTTCATGGCTAGGACACGTGCGTTCAGGACTTTGTTCAAATGAAACGTCTCGCACTGTCTCTCCTCAGCCTTGTTTACCTGCCCGCTGAGTCTCCTTCCCGTCCCATGCCCTTTTGGTGTACAGCACCTTCTCCCTGTGCTGAATTAAGTTTAAACCAGTGAATCTGCTCAGTCAAGCTTGGCTCAGCTTCTCAGAAACAGCTCTTTGTATTGTACCCTTATTTATAAAGAAGTGTGTGTCCACATACACACACACTCTTCATAGCTTAAAATTTAAAAAAAAGCAAAATTCTCCTATTCATGTCAAGCACTGGCACACAATACAAAATTCTACTTTTGCTGTCAGAATTTTTTTTCTTCATTTAACTGACATGCACTACCGAATTACATTTGCATAGGAAAAATAAACACACCTTTTATTGAAGAGAATAAAATGACAAATTATTCTAATTTGAGATTTTCTTTTGATCTTTTGTAACTATAGTGATTAAATCCCCTATTAAACAAGTATTGCTTCTGCAGCATATTCCCTTGCAACAAAGAAAACTATAATCGTAAGAATGTTATTCATAATGAATATAGGTGAATTTTCAAATTCTCACAGCACTGGGCCATCAACATCCAGAGATTTCTGGTGGATGTTGGAGTTTGAGTCCTTAGTAGTCTACCTACAGAAACACCGTTTAGAGCCACCAACACTAAAAATTCACTGTACTGGTACTATTTAGAAATACAGTAAGAACCTATGTGCCCTGAGATCTTCTATTCAAACAGGAAGAAAAAATAGTTACATTCAAAACCGATGTTTGAAATACATGTTATAAGTACAAGACAACAGTTGGAAACTGACATGCCCTATCCATATGTATATAAAGATAGTTTCATGTACAGGTCCACACTACACAGCATTCCCAATGACTAACTCCCCATGACTAAGTAGCTTCTTTATATCCTCTACCTCTCCAAGCTTCTCTGCATAGCTGTCATTTTGTTTTCAAAAATCTTGCAGTAAGAGGTACAGTTTCTATGTTTCTTCAAAAGCAAACCATTTTTCTATAACAAAGACTGTGGGGGGAAGAAGCAGCCCTTGCATTGCTTCTTGGAGGTTGCCAGTGAGGACTATACACAAAAGTGCGTTTCAAAAGCTTTGGGAGATGAAACAATTATTATAAAACTCATTCCAGGAAAACGTAAACCGGTGCATCTCTAAATCATTTCCTATGTCTCAGAAATACTAAGAAATAAATATTTGTTAATTCCCATCACAAAATTCCCAAGTCCCCGCAACCACACACTGCTCAAGAAGGCCTTCAGTGCCAGGGAGAGCAGGACCAGCCAGGAGCTGAGCATGACAAGGAAGGCACTGGCCATGTCCTTACTGACATGGGGCACAACCCCACAGTACCTGAGCAAGGAGAGCAGAGCTGGACAGAAACAGTAGCCAGGGTGAGGCACGCTCAGCGACTGCCACACAAGTCCACATCGATGCAGCAGGCCTGGGCTCAAGCCAGGAAGTCAAGTCACAGCGTCAAGAGCAGGATCAGCAAGGTAAATGGTCCAGCAAAGGCAACAGAGCTCAGGCAAGCAACTCCCGAGCAAAACCAGGGAGGTCTCCACAGCTTCCCAGTGCTCTTCCCTCAGCAGCCTCATCCCAGGTGCCAACCAAGTCATATCCACCAAAGTGCTGGCTAATATTACATCTACTTATCATTCAGAAGCTCAAGATAATTAAGATTTAGGTAACAAATTTTGAAATGATTCTACAACATTAAGAACATCAGAGCGACTGATAAGATGCAGAGAGCCATGAAGCCACATGCATTGAGGCTCTGGAGATTATGAGAAACTGATTTGAGCTGCACAATTTAAGATGCTATTCAAACTTTTTGACAGTTCTTTCTGATCTGACATGGTGCATCTAGGATACACATTCATAACGGAGAGAATATATGCATTATATATACACACACACAGAATGGGTTGTACAGCACCCATTTTTCTCTTGCTGCTATAGCTTTAGATGTGTACCATTAAAAGAGTTTTTGTCTTTAGTTTGAATTTGTTACTTCGGGGTGTAGCAAAACTTTGCTGATACACGACATCAATTTGGTATCTTGAAACATTAGTCTGCCCTGGTAAAGGTGCAAGGAATACAAATGGCACTGATAAATATGTTTGTTCTGCTACCAGTGCTACAGTGAGAAATCAAAACACCATTCTTGAACTACAGTGGATGCTTATTACTGAGTTACAACCTTAGTATCCAATGTGCAAAGTTATTGCTGCTAAAGGGTACTAAATCTGCTACAGCTCAGTG
Organism: Calidris pugnax; assembly: GCF_001431845.1. NCBI lineage: Eukaryota > Metazoa > Chordata > Aves > Charadriiformes > Scolopacidae > Calidris > Calidris pugnax. Next base: position 7,649,813 of record NW_015090794.1, read on the forward strand.
AAGAACTGAAATTGCAGTTACAATTATTCCCTTCCCCTCTGCTTATGCTGCAAAACAGACAATTCATCCAGAGAGTTCAAATGTAAGCAAGAGGATGTTGAGATGATATTTCACACATTTTCAAGAAGTGAGATACAGATGTTCTCCCTTTGCAGCTGAATTTATTGGGATTAATGATAGAGAGGGAATGCTCTGTTGTACTCCTGCCTCTGGATTTCTGCTCTGAAGAAAACACATCTTTCATATTTTACATGCCACAGTCTCGCACAAGGTTGTTTTACACTGGAAGCACTAGTACCCTGCTAACTACATTAAAAAGTCACTACCTCAGTGTTATTAAGTGCTCATTTAAAGTAACATTTGTGATCTGCTGAAGTACTTAACAGCATGCAATAAGAAGTTTTAAGCCATTAACAAGCTTGCAGTTATATATAATAGGGAGGATGGGTTTAAATAAAAATCACTTTCAAGTAGGGGAATGATTAATCATTGCTGTTCTCCCCTTCATTTGTATTCTTAGCCAAAGTTGTCAACCTTTGTCCCAGCATTAATGATGAGTTTTATGTGACTGTACCTGGTATTCTTAAAATTGATTAATTAGCAAGGCCACATTTCATTTGAAAGTGCAGAATGGAGTCATATTTTCATTCAGTTCCCTAGGGAACTAATTATAAGGTCTGCTCAACATACATCACAACAATATCTCTTACATGGCACAAGTAATTATTTAGATACTGTAAATATCCTTCCAAATACTTAAAACAGAACTGCTTCAGCTATTCTAAAGTTTCATTAGAAACTGGTGCTAGTCTCAGCTGGGAAGTTTCAAATATTCCCTGCCCAGGAAAAACAGCAGGTACTCAGCATCACAAAAATGTAAACCCTGTAATGGGAATTTATCACATTCACCTCTGAACCAGCAAAAAGGAAAAAAATGAAGATAAGGAGAACACAGTAGTAAAGATTACACAACCCTTAAAAAAAACCCCAAACATAAATTTTTAACAACCCAATGATGTTGTTTTTCCTCCCTTCGCTCCAATGCAGCAGTAAATTCTTTTTTTTCTCCACCTCCCAGCACAATGGAATCTGGTAGTTTTTACTGCATCAAAAATAAGATTAGGATATGCAAAAGCACATCTTTCAGAAAAGGAAAAATCCTTCTTTCCCATCTTGCAATAGCCTTGGGGCAGAGGAGAGGAGGCTCAGGAGGGGCAATGGCTCTGACTCAGTCATTGCTGTTCATATTCCAGCAGCTTTAAGAATTGAGTCCCATCATACTAGACATACAAAGACATTAAAATGAGTTTTGCATAGCAGCACTTACATTTTAAAAAGATTAGACAGCGTGTGGGAGAAAGAAAACATTCATTTGAACCTGGGAAACCAACACGCAGTAGTTACCCTCAGTAGTACAAGACTTCTCCTTAAGTCTGTACCAGAACTAGAAACTCAACTGCCACAAAACTACAATTTCCCACCCAGAATATACACATGCAACTAACACTGACACCACCCTGGGAACTCGCAGAGTGGCTGCAAAGTAGCTGAGTAGCTACACCAAAGAGAAGATTACTTAAAATTTTGGCTCCTGGAGTTCTCAGCTTGCTTAGGCTGTGCTCTGATTCACAAGATTTGCCCCCAAAAACAAATTGGAGGGGGGAAACTATTTGATTGGCTCCAAAACTCTTCTAAATTGGATGATACAGCGTGCATCAAGCAGTAGAATAGCTTCCATAGCAACACACTCTCTCTCTGCTTCGCTATTTCTAGGGCATCTGTCACTGACTCAGTTCCCTGAAAACAGTTGCAGGGAGTGAAGGTTGCTTGCAGACTTGTAAACAGCCACCTACGTTATTTTAGAAGTGCATCTGTATTATTGTCAGAGTGTACCTTGCGAGGGCAGGCAGTAGCAAACTGCTGTTCCAAATTGATTATAATACAGATTTGTATTTCCCAGCGTCTCCCAAACAAAGACTTCAGTGCAGTCTACAAATAGACTACAAAACACCCTGCAAGAGCCCAATATTATAGATTAAACTTTCTGAAGCCAGAAAAATTAATTATACAAGGCCATGCTGGCTAGAATTACATACCAGGTATTTCTATGTCTAAGCAGAAGACAAGCCTTTCCACACAGGAAAACAGTCTTAAATATTTCTAAAATTTTTCCCCAATCCAATTTTTTCTGAAGTCACATCAAATACTTTTATATATTAATTCACCTCACCTTCATGACATAACAAAACAAACCATACATACCAAAACACAACAACTTGTGCCATTATAATGCTTTAGTTAAAATTACTGTATTTATTCTTTAAAGATTTTCTTGTCTTGGTCCACAAGTTATACAGTATCAGTAGCTCTCTTGACTTTCATCACCTTGGAAACACCACTGAATGCAGAAAAACAAATCCCAGGAAAATAAATATGGATTTATTATTTGTAATACAATTTTTTTTATTCTGAATCTTCTATTTGATATTCTTACGGAATTTTGCAATAATAGATAAAACCAATCTCATTTGCTTTTAATTCTGTATCTGAGTAACAGCAATTGTGACCATGATTTTGAAGATCACGAGCACAGACACAGAAACAAATGAGGTCTGATGAGCACGTACCATTTCCCTCAACAACAAAAACACAGGGCTTCTGAAAAAAGACAGGCCGTACTTGTGTGAAATGTAACTTTAATATTAAATACTGCATCTAATAGGAAAATTTACTCATTTTTTTAAACTCTCTGAAATGTACATATAGGAGAAAACACCAGTTACTAGTGTTAAATATCTAGGACATGTCAGCAGCTACTGAAATCAATAAGAACTAACACTATTTACTTCACAGGAAAAAAAAAAAAAAAAAGTAACTGCTGTTCTCTTGCCACTTAATATTTTGCTAAAATAGACAGACTGAGATGCTATAATATAAGTTATTTGGTCTGGTTTCTAGCAAACAACACTGAAAGAGTCACCAAGTATACACATCAAGCCCACAGTTAGTAGTTAAAATGTTTTTGCCTTTTGAGTGTTTTGTAGTCCACTGTGGTATTCACTGAACAATGAGTCACTGGAGAAGAAACAAAATGTTCTGCATCTGCGATAACAAATATATTAACAAAAAGAAAAAGAAAGCAAGAAAAAAGACTTAATCTGAAAAAGAAGAAAACTCGATTTTTTTATTACCTACTCTTTGTGCAAAACAGCCAGTATGTGCTGACCTTCAGGGCTTGCATCAAACTCTGTTTAGTTGTAATGGCATCTGGAAAGAGCCAGAATTTGATGAGACTCACAGACTGCAAAACTTCGTAGGACTCTTTACCAATGTTTACTATTGCAATGAGTTTAATTGCTTTGCTTTCATTTATGCTAGGGCTGCTTATGGTCTTGGAAATAGCTTTCAGGGTCCACCTACAGAGTTAAAGAAAGTGGGGAGGGCTGGTATGAGGACCAAAAGGAAGTGGGAGGGAGAGAGACACTTTTAAAATAGGACAGAAAAGTCTCATTGTGGCTACATGCTGGAGGTCTTCAGTAAAATGCAGAGTCACTGAGTTAACACTCCTTTGCTAGCATCAGTAGCTAATGAAACCAGCAACGACATGCAAACCTCATCTCATTCTAATTGCTGGCCAGCAAAGGAAACCATTGCTTACTGCTTCTTCTTCCAATGGATCTCTCCTCACGGATGGGATAAGTGAAAATATCTACTTAACTGAATTTGAGTGGTTGGAGAATTCTTTTTTAAGTACTGGAAAGTACAAGCAAAGATGTCTTGGGGAAAAAAAAGGTTACAAAAGCCATGCATCTGTACAACTGTATGTCAGATCTATCACTCTTATGCATCACATAATAGTTCAAGGCATACGCTCAAGAATTTTTTCCACAAGACCCAATCTCCGAACGACAGGCAAGGCATGAGGTCACGCAACAAATGATAACAAAACCAGACACCAAGTCGCTGCTGTGTAAGCATCACTCAACCTAAGCACTGAGGAAACTGAGGTGGAAACCATCTCCAATGAGGTCACTTGAGTGCTTTATATGTGCACATTAGCAGCACTGCACAAACTCAGCCTAGGTTGCTATTTGCATCTGTGTAAAGTAGCCCTTCATTTACTCTGAAAAACATGCACGGTGCAGAGCCATGAAAGTAGTTGCAAGTAGAGGGAAGCTGGTCTGGCAAGGCCAATCCAGTGACTCAGTGCAAACAGAGGGCACGTGCCTCATCTTCTGAGAGTCCTGTAAAATCTGTACCTTCTGGCTTCGTCTGAAATCACACTGGATTCAACTGGAATCACAAAGAATCATTGCTGTTATCTATCTACCCTGCTTTGTAAGTACAGTCAGGCAATGTTACACATCCAGCCCTAGGCTCACGGCAGTCATGCAGAGTAGTTTAGAGAAGCTACTGCAGAGCTGTAACAAGTGGAAGAAAATCGTGACAGTTTATCTTTCAACCATAATGGATGTCCAGCTTGTATTCTAAGTTTGAAAGCAAGGCAAATTAGATAGTAATGAAAAATGGCCAGCAACCCATAGCAGATACAAAAGGCTACATCAGTATCCATTAGCTATTATAATTCACTAATCACTGTTAGGAAGAAAGGGCTTACTTATTTCTCCTTTACCAGAAATACATTTTGTTGTTCCCTGCGCACAAACTTTGCCATTCCTGTGACCCAGCAGTGAGCCAGTTCAAAGAACTAAATCAGCAGAGCAGCAGTCAGTGGGGGCTGGGTTTCTGTCAGTGTGTTCTCTGCCGGGGCACACCGCGAGGTCAGGGGAGCACTGGAGCCAGCCCAAGGAAAGGCGCAGGAGCCCGTGGCGGGCAGCAGGGCAGCAGCCATTGCAGCAGCTTCGCTCTGATATCACCTGCAGCCACAGCAGGATTCATCAGGGACTGCCTTACAGCAAGAGCAGTAAGAGAGCACCAGATACCATATCAGAAGCATTCTCTTTCTTCAGGAGGAAAACGTGAGGCTCTTCCAAACACCTACCAGTGGCTTTTGTGTTGAAGTGTTGTTTTTCTTTCAAAATCCAGTACGTAATTTTTAAGATTATACTAGAGATAGCAACAATAAGGAACCCACATCAATGCCTAATGGGAATACTTAATGAAAGTACCATTTTCATTAACTAAAAGCCAACCTGTGCTCTTTCTAGTTTGGTTACCACTGACATGTGTCTGTAAAATGAGACACATTGTAAATTCACTTATAATTCAATATAAAGATTCCAGACCCAGAAATTCTCCGAATAATCTCTTTATGTCTCTTCTTAAATCTCACTCGGGCTCTAAAATAAAACTTTGTTCTGCACAAGCTTCACATTGGCTCTCAGAAAAGGAGTAGGCTTAACTCCTAGCTAATAGTTTCATTGCTATCGTGAAAACCAGAACAGAATCCCTTCCTTCTATGCCTCTGTTTTTTGGCAAAACTAACAGGAAAAGACATAGGAAAAAATTATCCAATAGCTGAATCCCTAGTGGAAAATAAACTGCCATAAATCATTGTTACAATATGAAAGCTAATTTAAATTTGACCATATTTCTGGCAGACAAATGCTCTGTTTCTACAACTATTAGTGCTCCAAACTCTGCTGTGAATATCCATTTAAATTTTTTAATCTGAATGAGGAAGGTGAATCCAATTCAACTTGTTTTCATGCTGTGTTAGTTAGCTTTCATTCACTCAAGTAGAGATAACAGCATATACCTCCTTTGGCACACTATGAATTGCAAATAATTGATCTGATTTTCTGCATCAGTAGCCCAAAACAACTGCAACTAAAATGGGGACTTACATACAAGCAGATAGCAAGACCCATATCTGCTGTAAAACTCCTCACGTATGTATGTGGACAGGGTAAAGGACAAGAGAGGAAAAATATTTCCTCCAATTACACCTAGTGAACCAGGTCACAAAAAGATTGAAACACTCTTAATTCTCACTGAACTGAAACTTCCTCCAGTTGTCTCAGGATGATGTCAAGAAAAGAACTCTGATTTAAAAAAAATTTGGAAGCATCTTCCAAAAAATCCAATTAAGAATTAAATCATCTATTCACAGTCAATTAATAAGCAAGAAAAAGAAGACAAAAAATTTGAAACAAATTAGTTGAAACATTTCTCCTCTTTAAGGAAATGTTTTAAAGTTACCAAAATTTAAGTGTTTTGAATAATCTCATTTTTAATGGATCTGCAGTGTAGTACTTTAGAGAAAACCAGGAAAAGCAGCCTTATGTTATTAATATTTTTTAGTATAATTGGAATAAGCCACATTAGCTCATTAAATAATGCAAGTATTGAAAACCTAATATTTCTGTTCTGCATCTATACCATGGGTGTCAGAATCAAAAAGTATGCCACCAGCACTAGATTCAGAATTGGTACTCTACATTTAAAACTGATTAATCAACATCATTTTATTCATGCTACCAAGACCCCCTATATGTGGGCGTGGCTTATACACATGAATTTAATATGTATCTGGTGGTTAATGGGTGTTTTGACAGAGTTCTGTAATACATGTTAAAAAAAAAAAAACAAGAATATACTCCAAACAAATCAGCTACTTATACTGACATTAATTACGTAAAGCTGCTTAAACCTGTTAGTGTCATATTTTTTCAGATAGCTAAAGTACCAGAAAGTTCCATTTCAGCAACCTGGCTGTATCCAGCTACCTAAAATATACCCAGATTATTCTATTTTCCAGCAAATATATGTTCTATTAAATACTTTAGGAAGATGGATAAACTCTAGTGGGTGATAGAGAAGTAAGGTGATGAATATATTCTCTAGCAAATTGCTATACAGCAATTGAGCCTGTTTATGTTTAAGCATTGATTGAAGGGTCACCAGTATACTGGGCTTTGCCTTCATGAAAGGAGAAAACATCATTTCAGCAACCAAAAAATGATGCTTTCATATAAAGAAAAATGTTTTTAATAAATCACTGCACAAAGGCGTTGTGGATCAGTTACCAGTCCAAAGCTAAGATAAAGCGTTAAGTACAATAAGTAAACATTTTAAAATTTAACATAAAACTCAAATGTTGTGAAAAGAATACTGGCACCCCTTTATTTCTGTTGAATGTTAGAAACGGACACCAACAAAAGTCTAGTTTAAGTCCTGGCAGAAGCTCCGACTGACAGATGCAAATAGGAAGCATTTTTAACTGCTACTCAATTACAGGGACAATGATCACTCAGTAGCATCCTTCATAATCAACTGTAAAGAGATTAAAAGCATCAAGGAACAAAAAGACCAAAGGAGAAACACTGCTCCAAATGATAAAACTTTAAACTGTATTGTTGCAGATGTGTTTCAATCACTTTTGTAAGCCACTTTGATTTGGAGGCTTCATACACGTAGGAACAGAGTCAAACAAATAACAACGTTTAGAGGACACAAAACCAAAGAAAGATCAAGTTAAATCAATTCAAGATTCAGGTCACCAGTACAAAGTGGAAGCAGCAACAAATGTCATCAATAGCCACAAAATTGTCAGGCAAACAATGGAACTGAGAAAGGACAAACACACTGTCAAAGAAATCTCGTATTACCAAATTGTAAAGATGAAAGGGTTTTTTCCTCCAGTTAACTTGAGCTGAGATAGATGAAGGAGAATGACTGGAACTAACAAATAAAAAAAGGGACAGAGAGTTCAGAGACAAAGTTATTCAAGTTGCCGCAGACTCGGCTGGATACCAATATAGCTGGAACAAGAAACTGACATTCCAAATGATAGGAAAATGAGATTTAGAAACAAGGGCACTGAAAGAAACAGGATAAGAAAGCAGCATAAGGAAGATAGACATTTTCATGATGCTTTCTCCAAGGCTAGATTCTATTATTATGGTGGAGAAATGAAAACTTCAACAAAACATCAATTAGATCCTTCTAGCAAAGCTGCCCAGAAATAATCAGTGTTTCTCAGTGATCAACTAGAAATATCTAAAAAGGCCTTCATATTCATAAAGTCTTCAGTACCCTAAATAAACACCTAGATTTTCTATTTTGTTGATATTCAGACACTACAGCATTCACTAGTGCTATTTGTTTTTCCAGACCAAAAATCCATCTGTAAAATAATTCTACATCTATCAATAAGAAACAAGAAGAAATAAAACGTCACTATGCTTTTTTGAAGAATGGGTGAACTTAATGACCTTGTTAAGTGAAAATAATTTGGCAGATATATCGTGTAATTTGTAATCCCCCAACTTCAAAATAAAGTTTATGTCCACCCAAATACACATATAACCAGGGGCTAGTTCAGCAGAGTCTAAAATGTTACGATATCACTTCTCAATTGACACTGTGAAGAGTATGTCCTAGTTTAAGGTAAAACAGAACCAATTTTCTGTGCAGTAATTTTACTTTTCAGCTAAGCCCCAACTAACTAAACTCTCTGAAATTAACAGACACTGTTAGCTGCCAGAGGGATAAGACCTGATTGTTTGCAGTTTATGCCAAGGAACAGTATGCAGAGAGGCTCCTGCTTATACTTACTGCTGTAACAACCAGCTCAGCTGACTTGTCATGTGCTACGTTGGAGGGTGAGAAGCAGAAAAGCATAGAGGGGTCAGACCTGCAGGGAAGAGCAGACAGGACAGGGGACCCAAAATTGACCGGCGAGGTATTCCATATCATTGGCATCACGCTCGGTATAAAAGCTGAGGGATCAAAGGGTTCAGTCTCTTCCTTCAATGGCTGGTGTCCGAGGAGGACTCTCTCTGTTCATTTGCCTTTGATCCCAATCTGTACATTCCAGAATCCAGATCCATAATCCAGTTCCCGTCCATGCTGAATCCAGTCTGAGACCTTCCCCATGCCTCTTGGTGACAAGATCGCCACCCTGGGAGCCTGATACAGTTTTGTATATATTGTATGTATTTCATTACTTCCTTTTTATTATTTTATTAATATTTTCACTGCAGTAGTTTAGATTTATTTCTGAACTTTTAAGTCTCTTTCTCTCTTCCTCCTCTCCCGAGGTCAGAGGGCAGCTGTTGTTTGCTTCAGCGGCCAGTTCAGCCTGAACCACAATAATTACCCCAGAAGAGCAGCCGAGTAGCTACAAACCACCGTTGCATATGTAGTAAGTGCCTATGACTGGTGCATTTCCCATACTGTTTCAGCTGTAGTTCAACAGACAATGGAATATTTCTATGTGCCATGAGAGCAGACAGAACCTTCCAGCAAATTAAGGAAAAATTCATACAGCACTTTTAGACATATTGATTATCTGAAGATTTTAAACTTATTTTAAAAAGGAAATATTTAGAGAGCAAGGAAGAAAGAAACCTAAAAGGAATCTCACATTGTGATCTCACACTGCAGGGCATGGGATGTGAATTCCTTTCATTTTTGAACATCCACAGAAAAAGAACTCCTGAGACCAAGTGGCAGAAGATTAAAAAGTCATCCTGAAAGAAGACTTTAGCACTGATCCCAAAATAAAGAAAAAAAATGTAGTTTCTTAACATGTTCTCTGGTTTAATATTTCACTTCTGCAATGTTCTGCTTCACTGCTACTGAATGATGGAAAGGAAATAACAAAAAGACTCTTTGGCGTTCATGTCCTTACAATACACAGAAAAAACCCAGAAGAAATGACAGAGCTGATCATTAAAAATGTTATAATTAAGTCCTGCAGTCACCAGATGTGCAGCTGAAAAGAGAAGTAGGATCAATTCTGAAAATTACACCATGGGTAAAAGAGAAAGAAAAACTGGTGAATAAGCAGAGGAAGCCATTAGAAAAAAATGCAGCCTCCTCTGCTAGACTTGGAGGGTGAGGGAGGGGAGGAAAAGATGCAGTATATGTTGTTTGAATAATCTGATTTCCTGTTATGCTCTTTTCTATGAACACATAATTGCAGGTTTAATACAGGCTGTGATTTAACTTGTTGCAAGGGATCAGTTTTCTATTCTCCCCCCCAGATCCCCCCAGTTAAAAAACATAACAGTTGGAAGTGTGTAGAGTCAAAATAATTGATCCTGGCTGGTGACACTCTAAAGTTTGACAATAACAACCTCACACAAGTGACCATGGGATGTGTTGCTGCTCACTGATAGATAAAACCTCTCAATAAAACAATGAGATGAGTGGAGACATCAAGTATATAACGATTTAGGTTTTTGTTGGTTTTGTTACTGAGTGATAAATAAAAAAGACTCCACTATCCTCCATCAGGTGGTTATCACAAAGTCATTCAAGTGGCTGCAAATGCACGTACAAGCAGAGGGCATCAGGCTCCCCCTTCTCATGCGAAAAAGTGAGTGAGACCTTCCCCAGCCTCCTGCCTCTCTTCTTGTTTATTTTATCCCTTCATGTATGTAGAATTTCGGGTTGTTTTGAATTCTGGAGCCTTAAAAACAAACACCCAAAAAAGACCAGATTATGTTTTTTGGTTTCAGCATCAGTTGCTCTTCCCTTATCCACCAACGGTGTAACACTGTTGTACAAGGCCACCACATTTGTCAGGTATGATTTGCTCTTAGTGAAGCCATGTAGGATGTCACCAACCACCTCCTTATTTTCCATGTGCCTTAGCAGTGATTCCAGGAGGATCTGCTCCATGATCTTGCTGAGCACAGAGATGCGACTGACCAGCCTGTAGCTCCCTGGGTCTTCCTTTTTTCCCCTTTTTTAAAAATGGGGGTTATGGTTCAGCTTTTCCAGTCGGTGAGAACTCCACTGGACTGCACGACTTCTCAAATACAACAGAGAGTGGCTCAGCAACTTTATCTGCCAGGTCCCTTAGGATTCACAGATGAGTCTCATTAGGTTCCATGCACCTGTACACCTTCAGGTTCCTTAGATGGTCTCAAACATAGTATTCTCCTGAAGTGGGTGGTTCTTCATTCTCCTAGGCCCTGCCTTTGCCTTCTGTGACTTGTGCGGTGTGGTTAGAGTCCTTGCTGGTGAAGACTGATGCAAAAAAAATCACTGAGCACCTCAGGCTTTTCCATATCCCAGGGGACCAGGTATTTTCATATTTTATTTTTTTCCCTTCTGACAGCATCATTTCAAATGCACATGAAGACATTAATAATTCAAAGGAGAACTAGTTTGAATACGATTAGAGAAATGGACGTCAGCATGAGGCCAACAGATATAAAAGTGCAATTCAAATTTGGTCATAAAAATCCCTCAAGCACAAGGAAATGAGAGGAGAAGCATTGCTCTGTAACAAGCACATGAAATTCTACCGTAGCTGCTCATCTCTGGCCTGTGTGCCCACTCACAACACTTCACTAGTGGCTGAAAGCACTACTGTGTTGCCTCTCTCCAATTATGCTCCCATGTAGCTGTCATTATAGCTCTCTACCTTTTCTCCCTTACCCTTAATAGCACAGACTATTGTAACCAGACCATTCTACCTGCTACTCTCACAGTGGCTCATGAACTTAAGTGGATTCTCAGTGTACTCCAAGAGATAACCAGCTACATAGATTAAGAAAAATAAATTCTTCTCTGCTACCACATAGCAATTATATACATTTAATAAGGCAAACCTTTAACAGCCACAGGTTTCAGAGAGAGTTATTTGTGGGGAAACAAGAGCTTTTACCATCACAATTTAGAAACCAAAACTGTGGTAAGGATACAAACTAAAATCCAAATCCTCAGTGATTCATTTCTGTAAATGTTTGGAATTTGACTCAAAAAAGACATCAAAATTAAATAAAAGCATTTAAATGTTTGAAACATCAAAAAATGTCTACATGGTCTAATCATCATTATTTACTCTACCGTTATGCAAATACTCACTAATTCCCTTGGCAGTACATATCTGGGGACGCGGTACTGATTGATCAAAAGGCGTATCACAGATCAGAAGAAGGGTTACCCATACTAAGACACTGTGAATTGCCTACAGCAGAAGAGGAAGTGCTTTCATCCAGAGAGCTCCAAAGCAGTCTTCATGTGACACCACTGTCTCCCGCAAGCTTTCTCTTTAATTCTACTTACTGCTGAAAATCAGGGAGGAGCTACAAAGGGTAGGAACACTCCATGCAGATCTGAAAAGCCATGAAAGCACTCCACATTGACTAGAGCGCGACAAAGGATCAAGTCAGAGCAGGCCTAATTGATGCATTCTATAATTCAAACCTTTCTTTAATTAACAGCTAAATTGTAGAGCAGAGAGAAATACAACACAGAACAATTCAAGGATGGGCAACTAAACAGCACCCATTTTTCCAGTAATAAAGTATTATCAGGAAGATGTTATCCTGACTAAACGCAGATCTTTCAAAGTTAATAAGAGAAAGTATAAGCAAACCAGGTTCTTTTTTTAAAGGAAGGTAAAGAGAAGGCTCCAATCCAGGAGTCACTTTTCTTTAGCAAGGACATAATTTGTCATTTATCTTATTCTGAACTCACTGAAGAAGTGTAGAGGCTGCTGTGAACTACAGCCAACTAGATCAGAGTCAGAAAAGAGCAAAGGAAAGCCGGCTAGCTGTCTAACAGATGGAGCGATTAACCACACTGGGGGAATCCAGTAAAAGCCAGTGAGAATAACTAGCAGGGAGCATGGCTTTCAAGGGCATTTAACAAGAAACCTGGCTTTTTTTTTACCTTTTCTGTATTTCTAACTTGGTGTTTTATTCAAGTCCCTTTCTCTTGCCTGGTACCTCTTTTTATTTCTATTATTTCAAATCTTTGTCTTACTGTTGCAAACCTGGAAAAATTGCTTATTTCTGAGCTACAAGAAAATGTAAAATCCCCTAGGTTTCTGGGCAAGGGTTCAAAATTATATTAAATATTTTAATAATAAGCCCTAAAAATTGAACTGGGTCCCATGTTGCTGTCAGTCAAGACCTTGATTTGTCTGACCATCTGCTTATTTTTCTGGTCTTACTGTCATGCCTCTATCAAACAAAAAAATATGATCTTTTGAGGCACTCTCTATCAGCAAGTCCTGCTAATTTCAGCCTAGATTTATGGATTTATTTAAATGTTTTGGCTATCAGATTAAAGTGTGTTCGAAAATTGATAACTGAGCAAAGATGAAGATTCATAAATATGGTATTTCATACACATGGACGGGCATGGGCTTAGGATTATTAGAATTGCTAAAATTTATCTGTTTATAAAATAATTTTGAAAACAGTACATAAACAATTGCCTAGAGTACAATTCATCGCATATCTCAACATTTCCCAGCCAAGCAGAAAATTATTCAAAGATGTATAAATTAACCAAAAGTTTAGCCTGATTTTAAAATTATTAGAAACTTCTGCAGAGGGGCATTTCACAGCAATACTTACATTGAACAATTTTTCAGCCAACTATTTGAACACAGTTTTGAAGTCAAGCAACAATCCATCAAAACAGACACTGTACTGGGAAGCAGAAGACTTGGATTCTATTTCTAGGTCTACACAAGACCTCAGATAAATCATTAATCTCCTTCCTTTCATGTTCATCATCTGCTTTGTCTACTACAATTGTAGTAATCCCATTTTTGCAATGACAATGGACCTTCCAAACTGGCTAGAGTCTACATCTTCTAGTTTGATATTAATTGTAGCAGTAAAACAGGTATCGAGTGTTGATGCAAAGGCAAAATTCTGTAGCTGCTCAGCCATCAAAAAGTAATCTGAGGGTATGCAACTTATTTAATGTACTCCATGACAAGACTTGGTGACATAATCCTTTCTTACTATGTGCATACACACAACATGCAACACAGAGTAATCTAATATCTCATGGCATTTACATGAGCCACAATACAAAGAGTTCCAAGTTTTCTGCAAGATAGTCTTTCTGATATGTCAGTTTTACTGTGTGAAAGGACAGAAATTATAGTCTGATATAGAAAGAATGCCTACTAAAGAGAAAATATACTTTATAAAAGTAAAAAAAACCCCAGACTTACATGAGTTTTATATATTATCTTCTAATTAGCCACCAAAGCAACAACCAGAAGAATTATCTCAAGACAGAACTGAGATCATGATGTTGAAATAGACAGAAAAGACAACGGTTCACTAGGTACAAGGAAAGGTTTTGTCAGCATCTGGTTCTCCTCATATCAGGTGTTGAAACAAAGTAGTCCAGAGATCTATCAAGAATGCCACAAATACCCCGCAAATGTATAAAAGAAATTCCAGGGTTTTCAGATTATAAATATATCTGAGAAATTGTCTCAGATGCAAAGTTATCACATAAAAGGAATAGTGATCTTTGTATTAAAAAAAAAAAACACACAACTTTTTAATTTGAGAAAACACCCTCCAAATAATGGTATAGATGGCAGCATGCATTATGCTGGCAGATATTATAAGGTTCTTTTTCTACTGCATGTAAGATTTGCCATCCTCCTACCTGGAAAGAATCAATTAGAACAACTCACAGAGCCTTTCAAAAACTTTTGGTACTTGTCATCAACTTTTCTGAGGTTCCTCAGACTCAAGTACTTGTTTTCCAGGTAGCGGATGCTGAAATGGGCCCATTGTGCACACTGTGGAATGTATTTGTGAGCGACTATAGGGTTACATAACAAATATGCATATATTTTGCATCACATGAGGGAAAGCAAACACATTGGTTCTTTGAGACATCAGCTTGTGTGGAAATGGAGAACAGACTTCAAGTGGCCATAACCATCCAGGGCAAGAGCTGGATACCACTGGTGTATCCACAGTACAGTAGTATAACACTAAACATATCAGCAATCTTAGATCATACCAAATGACAGAATTGAGTTTTCTGTGAAATTGTATTCATGAAAGGATACCACAATAAAAGGCAAAGTTGTAAATAGCAGGAGCCAGCTACAGCCTGCCTTTTTGAATATGCATCCCTCCTACTACAAGCTGGCAAGTGAACTTTTCTCCCAGTATGATGTACCACATGCATGTTTTTCACTGCTGTAGTTTCCTTGAATAGCTCAGTACACAGTAAGATACAGGGCATTGGCAAAAGAAGAGAGGAAAGAGGTCACATTCATAGGAATTCTGAAGAACCTTAAGTTCTCTTTAAAATGCTTTCAATTTCAATTCCTAAAACTAGTCCTGCTAATAAGAGAAGGAAAAGGTAGCGTAAATCCACTTCTTATTTTTTAAATAAAATTTCTTTACTATGGCACAAAGTATTGCCCTTTACCACAGCAGTTGATCTAGCCTCCTGATGTAAGGTGTCCACATCACTTAGCCAGTTTACTCATGAATCCTAATTTCCTAACACATGCTGTTAAGATATTGTATAACATTTAATCACACATGACATTGGTAATACGTATTTGCAATAGCAACCTATTTCCTTTTTTATGAAAACATGATTATTTTTCAATGGGAATAAACACTTATTGTGACTGAAAAAATAATGCGATCTGATCAATTTAGATCTAAATATACAATACTCACTAAACAGTGTTATGGCTACCTACAATTCAGGCATTATATGAACTCAAACTTTTGTTTTTCATATGATTGTTATTCCTGCAAAGGAAACTGAAGCGAGAGAAGGTGGCTCCCTGGAGGATTTCCTCATATTTACAAAAACCTAATATCTTTCTTTTTGTATAATATGAACAACACAAACAGTTTGTTCAAAAGATATTTTGAAATTAAGTTGGAGTGAGTGTCTGGGAAATTGACATCTTATCCACTGTGCATAACATACCAAGGAAGTTCAATTAGCATAAAATGCCAGTCAAACTCATCTTGACTACATTCTATTTCAAGCCTATATTCTTGTTACATATATTTCGTAGCTTCAGATTAACATTATGAAGGTGCTGAAGCATCCCAGTATGCAGTAAACATGTTGCAAAACAGTAAAACTAACAATGGCTGTCTGCGCAGCTACGTTTGGGCTGATAGGTTATGTGGATAATTGTACCTTTAACAGGCTTCTATAAAGAGATAGAATTTGTCATCGAATAAAGCAGGTGCTCCCATTATCCAGCTCAGGTTGATTTAACCAGGAACACTTTGGGATAATTAGTTGGCTAAAAAGTAAAGAATTTCAAGTTCCTTCAACTTCTCTGCAGAGGGAGAAGCAGAGTACAGACACTAATCAGTAAAAAGGAACAAAACTGACAGAGAAGAGGCTTAACAGAACATCGTAAGAGAAAAAGACTTAGTGCTTTGAAAGAATAGTAAGGAAGTAAAAAGAAGGAAGATCAGAGAAGCACAGACCAGACATACTGAAAAAAAGCTCATCTGGAGCAGACCGATCAATGTCCACATGAGAACTATATTGCCGACAACTGCATTATTTGAAGCCTTCTCTTCCATTCTGTACATCACACTGGTGCTGTTAATGTATCTCCATTACAACATTCAAAATACATTGAAAGCATTCTCTAAAAAAGTGAGTCAATAGACAGGTTAAAAAAAAATTGTCACAGATAAATACAGAACAAAGATTCTGAAAGATGCTATAGACCACTAGAGTAATGAATTACAGAATCATAGAATCATTTTGGTTGAAAAAAACCTTTAAGATCATCAAGTCCAACTGTTAACCTTGCACTGCCAAGTTACCACTAAACCGTGTCCCTACGCACTACATCTACACGTCTTTTAAACGCTTCCAGGGATGGTGACTCAGCCACTTCCCTGGGCAGTCTGTTCCAACGCTTGATAACCCTGCCAGCGAAGAAATTTTTCCTAATACACAATCTAAACCTCCCCTTGAGGCAACTTGAGACCATTTCCTCTTGTCCTATTGCCTGTGACTTGGGAGAAGAGACCAATCCCCCTGTCGCTACAATCTCCTTTCAGGCAGTTGCAGAAAGCAATAAGGTCTCCCCTTGGCCTCTTTTTCTGCAGTCCCCAGTTCCCTCAGCTGCTCCTCATAAGACTTGTTCTCTACCTCACCAGCTTCATTGCCCTTCTCTGAACACACTTCTTAGGTGAATTACATAAAAAGTGGGATAACTGATACATAAACACACACATACACATGCCTTAGAATATATACACTATGAACAAATACAACTAGCAAAGAGAAAAAAAAACAACAGGTGATGTTAAATCTTATTTTAATTTTTGCCAGTAGCAGGACAACATGAAGATGGTAACAGTCTACAAGAGGGACTTCTCTTAGCAAATTTAACAGAAAGAATAGGCCCAAAGAGATGAAAAAGGAAAAGGTAAAAACTCCATGTTATGATTTTTAAGGAATGCTTTTTATCATTTACTTAATTTTCCACATGTACCTGTGGTAATCTTCCCCACAGTTAATGTAACTCTATAGGTAAGTAACTTTGAGATACTGAAGAGAAAGAATGATTTGAGCCATCTTAGATAAATGGAGTGGAAAAATGCTTAGCAATAGTTTCATTCAGTAAAGTCCAGCCTCAACCAACAGGAAATGAGACCTACATTGTAACAACCAAAAATGGAGTATTTCACAATAGTTCGACATTTTTTCATGACAGTTGCCTGCCTTTCACTTTATTAAACCAAACAACATCAACATGTTACAGCAACACAAGATTTGTTTGGTTGGGATTTTCTGTTGGGACAGGATGGGTAGGTGTTTGTTGGTTTGGGATTGTGTTCTGGGTTTTTTCCAAACCTGTTACAAATATACGTATTTTATGAATACCCAAGTGATCTGCATGCTAATGTTGCCAGAATACTGAAGACAAAAGGAATTTTTAAACAAAACTATATTGCAGTTAATCCCAAAGTGCACACACATTCATGTGTATTTCACATGTTCTTGAGAAATTTAATATTTCGTTCTTAAAATTTTTAATGTAGCTACTACACTACAATGCTTCACATGAAAAGATATTCTAATGCAGAAGGATTGAAAATCCTGTTTATTTGTTTATCTCTTCCATCAGCTTCTGTTTCGATAATCTGCAGAGACTCAAGTGAAAAGTTCTAAATCATAGTCAAGAATGGAAAAACTTAGTTATACACTCCCATAAAGAGAGGAACCATAAACCAGCCAAGGTGTTTAGTAGATGGACTTTCAAAATCAAAGAGTACCTGGATATGACAGCAGATAGCTTAACATTCACTCAGTTGAAACTCAAGAGACTAAAAGAAAACTAACTCTGCCAATTGAACACTTGAAGACAAAGAACAATGAAGCAGATTTGAGAGAGCTAGTGTAATAACAGCAATTGAATACAGAACCTACCTTTGAATAAGCTCAAGGGTTTGCAACATCAGTTGTTGTTTAAAGTGTTTTCCATATTTTTCTTTGATGACTGAAGCTGTGTCTTACCATCAATAATTAAAATACACAAACAACAAAAAAAATCTGATGATTGTTCTTTCCTGTTATATACATACCAAGAATCTATTACTATTCACCAAGCACACATACCATTGCCACTGCAGAAGCCACTTTTCCAGAACTCCAGTCAAACTCTGTTAACTTGCAGCAGTTCTCCAGCTCTGTAAGAGAAACACATAGGGATGCAGAACTTACAGCCTATCACAGAAGAGATTTAGCTTTAGCAGTGATGCATACCTCTGATTCCCTCCTTCCCCAACCTCTGATTTCTTAACCATAAGAAAACATTAATAGTGACCAACATTGCAGTTGCTCTACTGAACCACAAATATATTTTTATCCTATAAAACCTGGCAACACAAGGACCTCCTTTATGATGTTTCATCTTATTTAAAGAACTGATGATAAAGCCACAGCAAAATGTTTGTGATAGAATCAGAAAAAAATAGATTATTTGTGATATTACATAATAAAGCACATTGCTCATGCTTAGGTGTAGCTGCAAACATCTTTATTAAAAGTATTTGTACAGTAGACAAAAACAGAGCTTCTAGAGCCATCATTTAAAAAAAAAAAAAGTCCCCAAATTCAGAAAAAAAAATTAATTATTGCATTTTCTGAAACACTGAAAATATCTAACCAGTCTAGTAGCTGGTGATTTTAATTCTTCATGGCAGAATTTAGAACCACATAGAAAAGCATTTGTCATTTGTTGACTTTGGATAATTGAGATTTCTTTCTTCTGGAATCTGGGAACAGACTCTATTCAGCTGCTTTGTTCCCAATCCCCATTTTTGGCTGGCACAATTTAAATAGCACATCTCTTACTGACAAGTTCCTTCATATTGACAAGGAAGAAAGTTGCAGTTTTCCTTTTTACTTTTCAGGTCTCCTTATGCTTATTTAATGAAGCATAAATATGGATGGCACCTTCTTCCTTACATCAATTGAGAACACACAAAAATACATTCAGCTGCAAAAGCACCTCATTTTTTAATCAGTCTTTAAATAGTGTGCTTGGTTTTCATTATTATTATAGAGACTTATGCTCCCTTCATGCACGAGCCCCTCAATCTCCAAAACAATCTGTCCAGATAAACTCATCACACTGATTTTAGAAAAACTTAAGAAAAAACACGCAACACTCAGAACAAGAAAATCCTGTCATATATTAAAAACGTATTCATTTTATTATTCTTTTACTTGATCTCCACTTATGAGATGAGTGCTCAATATGAATATGTTGTTTTTTCCTCTTTAGCTATAATTAACTCTATAAAGAGTCTGTCTCCTGCATGGTATCAGCCATACCTAACAGATAACTTCACCTAAGCTCTTCCTGACAGATTTCTTGTCCTATTGTCAGATAACACGGGACGAGTTCATTGTCTTCTTCATAGAAATATTATGCACAGTATTTTACCAAAACACATTCCTGTTTATCCATTTAACTATCATTGGATGCTGGAAACTGGCTTGTAATATTCCCCTGCTCCTATTCCCTATCCTGCTTGATATGTCATCCTCTTTCAGCTCACTTTCGCCTCTTCTATTGCTTTCTTAATATTGAGGGGGTTTGTCTTTTTTTTTTTAAAGTTCATCTACCCAAGTGTTTTGGAGGTGGAGAAGAAGTGGCACATCACTGGAGTAATCGAGAAAAGATGTCCACCAGCAACAGCCAAGTTCTGACACACATACCCAACATGTCCATACCCAACATCTGATTATAGAAGTTTTTCAGGTCAGCTTAGAAAATGTGACAAATTTCACTAATATTGACCAGGGAAACCTATTCCTACACTGATATCCAGAACAACTTTTTTATTTTGTATAGCCCTAGCCGTTTGTGATCTCTAAAAGCATTATTGATTAGCTACTTACTATCAGCTCTTTTTAAAGTATTAAATACCCTCAAATTAAAGTATTAAATACCTCATAAAAGTATTAAAGACCCTCAAATCTCTGTGTACATTCCAATCCAGGACAAACATTTCCACATTAACAGCATGCTTACATACCTACACATGCAGACTGCCAGGCACCAGATCTACCTGTGCTCCAGATCACTCAGTCCAAGGCCCCTTCAAACCAGAAACCATACCACAACCCTAACACAATATTGAGCCTGTCAGGGAGCAGCAAAAGCAGGCCTGTTCCACCATGAAGCAAGTCAGAAAATAAGGGTGACCACAGCACACACCAGGGCAGCAGCCTCACCAGCAAAGGCCCAGTCCCCCAACATCTAAGCAAAGGAGAGCTGGCCAAAGATTAAATGGAGCTCCCAGGCCAGGGAGCAGAGTGGGTGGGTGCAGGTCCCAGGTGAGGATGATTAGGGCAATTAAGGGCTACCACTGCCCTCAGGCTCCTGACCTACACCTGCTTTTTTGGCAACAGTAGACTTTCATCTGGCCAAATCAGAGTGTAGATGCATAACTGCACACCAGCTTGTAGTAAATATCCATTGTATCAAACAGAGAAGGTATGTAACATATTCTGAATGTGTTTTGTATTCAAACTTATGAAACATTCAGATTAATTAAAAAAGATATTTCTTTGTAGCACACTGTGAACTCTCTCCTTCTCTTTGAAAGGATCATAAATATCGTTATTAACCAAAGTAAGTGATAAACATTATAGGTTTTTAAGGAAAAATGTGTTGGAATTTCAACTTAAATTTACTCACTACAGGACCTCCTTATCGTTACTCTATACTTTGTCACTTACCATGATAGGCAACAAAGAGTTTGGTATCTAAGCTTGTAAAACTGACATAATGATTCCTAAATAGGAGAAAAAAACAGATTCTACAAGCTATAATCTAATCATCTTAGAATGATTCACCCTCAGCAGAAAACTTGGGCTTTCACAGAAGCGAGGAAGTAATCTTAAGGCACATATATGTATACTTTTATTTGGGCATATCTGCAAGCATTATGCTGCTTATATATGCATATGTAACATTTTGGCTTGTTTACCTGCACAGACATATTGACAAAGACATTTATCTGTTAGCAATCTAGGTGGTGGCAACTGTGAAAATCAGTGTGTGCATCTTATTTTACATGTTCTTGGAATGCATCTTTTACAAGTTTATAAACCAAGACCATAGCAAACTTCAGCATTAATTCACGCAAGGAGCACTAAACAACATTCATACAATATGGAACTAGTTCCTGGGTATCAACTGTTTGTTTTTCAGTTCACACATTGATCCAACAAACAACTCCTTTATAAAAACACTGTTATTGTATCCAATTAAAGAAGTCAACAACATTAATCATGTTTGTTAGATTCCAGCTGAAATAATACATTGCATATTGCATCTGTCTGGGAAAAACATCAAGAATGCAGGCATGTCACTATACAATTTAAAGGAGGAGAATTAAGCGCATACTTACTGTTTCTATAAGGAAGGACGGGAACATAGAGAAATTTAAAATATTTATACATATTATATACACAAGCATACAAATGGGAATTTTAGATTCATGGCTTTCAGATTCATACTTCTGTTTATTCAAATTTTTTCCCTTGGAAGGATTAAAAAAGGGAAACAAGGCAAACTACATAACTTTAAACTCATTCTTATCTGTTCGGTTTATACCAGAATAAAGGAAAATACTACTAAACCTTCTCTTCCGTTGTTAACATAGGCTTTTTTGAAAAACAGTTCTTAAAACTGTTTTATATGTAGCACTAACTACATGTTTTTTCTAGAGTTTATCAGAGACCAAAGTTTTATGTATGGCAGAATAAGGAACTGCTGCTGTAATTATACTTTCTCATATCATGAACATTTTAAATAAATGTTTGTTTAATGAGTGCCATCATTTTCAGAAATATTGGCTGTACCACTGCTTGCACAAATAGAAAAGAAGCGTTTAACTGAAAATGCAAGTTCTGTGCTAAAAAAATCCCAACCAACCAAAAAAACTGATAAAAAACCTCAAAAAATCACATACCTACATTTAGAGTGAAGAGTGAATTTCATAAAAAATACAAAACTACATTAATCTCATGTGACTCAAGCCATAACCCATATCTGAAGGCATATCCGTATTTTAGCAAGCTTATGCTGGACTAAGTAGAAACATGAAGCTTCCAGTTTCAAGATTCCATAGTGAAATCTTTTATATTTAATAGTGAAATATGTAGTGGATTTCTGTTGCAAAAATCACAAAGACAAGTTATTAGGAGACACTTCTAAGTCACTGGCACAAATATGATCTGCAAAAGACGATCTCTTAATCAGTTACTTCTATTTTTTAGTATTCTGGCTTTGCTGATGTCCTTGAGAGATTCACCTCATTCAGAACAGGCAGCCATGTATATGCCTGCAGGAGAAAGGGAGCTCGCCCCCAGCTGCAGGAAGAGAAGCATCTAGAGCTGACATTGGGTATGTACCCAGAACATAAGTATAACCGAAATCTGTCACTAATAAACAGAAAGGGGAATTACTCCAGCCTATTTATTCTTTATTCTTGGCTCTTTATTCTTGGCTTTGGATTGTTCAAAGCACCTGCCCCAATTTTTTTTTCTGTGGATAGTTGTATAGTTACAGCTGTGAAAATGGCTAGAAAGTAAGCTTTACTATGGAAAAAAGAAGTATGCTGAAAAGCCAAATCCAAAATTTTAACAACTTGGTTTTGCTTAATTCCTTCTGTGTACTAAACTCAGACACAGACGTTACATCAGTCTCTCCTGGTATTTTCCCTCACTTCTACATTTAAAAGCCTCATGTATTCATATGTAAAATTCGAGTGCCTTGCAAACTTTTTCTAAAAAACAGTAGTTCAGTTATTCAAGTAATATTTTTAGCAAGATACATGAAAGCAATGAAATCTTCATCTTGTGACTGCCCAGCATCACTCCAATCAGTGATCTCTAGCTAAAACAAAGGGAAGAATTTTCTCCAGGAAGACAGAATTGGTACACTGCGTGGGTGTTTTTACTG
Organism: Calidris pugnax; assembly: GCF_001431845.1. Taxonomy (NCBI): domain Eukaryota; kingdom Metazoa; phylum Chordata; class Aves; order Charadriiformes; family Scolopacidae; genus Calidris; species Calidris pugnax. The sequence goes on from NW_015090794.1 coordinate 7,672,995, forward strand.
CCCAGGAGATTCTCTATTTTGAATGAAAAGATATATTTTTAATTGTTTTGATATATTTGCCCATCTATTCCAAACTTCAAAAAACTAGGAAGCCAATCCACTTCTCAGTGTGCCACCTTTCTTTACCAAAGGATATTCTGATCTACCAAATTACTATTTAAGTTGCTCTCCTATTTTCTCTCTCCTCATAAAAGCAGTTTCATCTATATGTGCAAAGAGCTCAGGACTCCATTTTTCCTAATAAACACATCAATGAACAGAGCTCTGCTCCTTTTTTTTTTTGTTCTCATTTGCAGGTTGAAAAACAATTATCCCAGCAAGACTGTGAACTGAGAAGGCAAGGACAATCTCCTTAAACTGATGCTTCCATTCCCTTCTATTCATGAGCTAAGCCTAAACTTCCTAAAGATGGCAGGTTATGACTGCTTCCTGTTAATGTAAACAACTAATTAATCAAACATGATGGGTTGGCAAAATACCAAGACAAAACCAAACCAAAACAAAAAAAATCTCCACCACACTGACAAAATACTTTATTCTTCCACCCAGTGCAGCAGAGGAAAACGTAGTGCCTCGCCACGGAAGAGTCAGCACAGCACATCAAAGTAGGCTCATTTTTCCTGCTTAGCAAAGTTGCCAACTGCTCCCTTCACAGACAATATCTTCAAGCAATCTCTTCAACTCTTCCATACAATATCCCTTTCTTTTCAGTTATGAACTCTCCTTTGTAACTATTAACTTTAAAATACCTTATTTTAAACCCCTGCACACAGAGTGCACAGGTTTAGCATCTTTTCTGGATTAAAAACTACTGTGTTGTGCATGCACTTATTTCTCCATTTTCCTTTTTCCATTTGTAGAATTTTCAATCATAATTCACCACACACCTGCAGTTGTCAAGGAACTGGAATACTTTGTAGAAGCATGGAGTTCTGTGGGTTTTTTTTTCTTTCCTCCTGGAAAATTAACTGTAAAAACATACTTTATTAAATAGTAATTCAAAATTATTTGCATGTTTTAATTTTGCCTCTTGACCTGTGCTCCACTGCTTTTCTGTCAACCAGAATCATTATTTACTTTTACTGCTGATGAATACTACCGAAGCAATTAAAGATTATTATTTAAATCAACTGATGGCTAATACTCATATATAGTGTATGAGACTACACTGCTTTTTAAATTAAAATAGATTTTTTAAAAACAAACAACAAAAAAACGTGTGACTGTGCTACTGATATGAAGATCTAGCCTCAAGGGTAGCTCCAAAGGCTCTCAAAGTCTCACACCTGACGGGTTAAAGGTTCATGTCAAGTGTTTCGGACAGTGCTCTTGGTTCAGATAAGCATTTGCATATTAGGCATTTTTCTGAACTGTTTTAAGGAACAATATTCAAAATCATGCAATATTGATCATGTGCACAGTGGCTCCAGCTTTGAGCAATACACTAGACTAGATTACTTCCTGAGGTCCCTTCTCACATTAAACATTCTATGAGTCTATAAATTTGATTATAAAACTCACATTGTGTTCAACGGGAACAGGGGTTAACAGTATTAAAGCAATGCTGAATATATATTACCTGGTGGTTAGAACTGTTAAGCATCTTCTAGCTCTCTAATTATATTAAGGAAGAGCAACTGGTCACTTAGCACTTTTGAAAAGCAAACCACCTACCAATTATTTTAAAAATAAGATATTTTTGAATATTTGTTATTTAAAATACTGGTCTCCATATGAATTCTTATCAAAATGTACCTTGAAGTATTAGGATTTTGTGCATGTGCTATTTTCGGTTTCTGGATTGAAATAATGTTTTTTGTCAGAAATATCTTGTCAGGTGTCTCCTGTGTCATCACTATAGTTCAAAAAAATGAGAGTACACCTAAAAAGTCAGAAAAGAATTTATCAAAATACACAGCTGAATTGTCTACAGGAGACAGCCTGTGCATGTCTTGTGTTCCCCTCCACCCCCCATCCCTCTTTTACTTTTCCAGACTTCTATCTCTTGTTTGGTAAACATGTATCTGAGTAAAGTACTTCTTATCTCCCATTTTCCTCATATTCTCCCTCCTGTTCTATACCACATGGTTATCATTTTCTATATGCAGGGAGATTTTTCAACTGGATCTCTGAGGCTGAGCTTTTTCCTTTCTACAAAGAGGAACATAAAATACAGAAAGGAAGGAGAGAAGATAAAGACCCAGTGAATTCATGTTGAGTGAACAGGCAAACAGGTGCTGCTGAGCAGGAATCGCCCCTCAAAAAAGTCATATAACCTTTTAAATTAATTATACTTTTCAAAATATCTAAGTTCTAGTACTCTAAACAACAAGCAAGAGCATTTCATTTCAAAGAAAGGGGAACATAGCAACATTCACTGTATAAGAATAATATAGATGAGAAAGCACATCTATGAATCATAGTAGAAAGCTAACTAACCCTGCAGCAGATTCTTCCAGCCAACCAGATATATAAAGGACAGAGTCTGAAGGATTTTTGCATTTACTCAAGCTAAAACATTCATGAGCCTGCAATATTAACACAACACCACACTGATTCCCAGAGACAGAGCCCTGGTACTCAGCCGGGACTTTCCATTCCAAGCTGACACATTTCATTACAGCTTCATTGTATTTACAGATCATTTTGGGGCACATCAAGGGCTCAACTACAAAGCTGATCAAGTATCTGCTGTACAGTTATATATTTTTTACATCTGTGCATTTTTGAAGAAGATGGATTTCATACACTACATGGTTTTTAAAGAATTCCTGTGAAGTGTAAAAGAAGAGTAAATTCTAGAAAACAGAGGAACGTGCTGTGGGACAGAGCTATCTCCTAATCCCCAGCCAGCAGAAAAGAACTCCGAGTTCACAGTGGCAAACATACAAGAAAAATAGAAAGGAGGGATCCTAAGAAATCTTTTCATCCATTAGCCTGCAAATTTCACCTTTTCTGTGCTGTCAATATAAGTGAAAAATTAGTTCTGAGACAAAAATCCTCATGATGAAAGACAGCAGAAAATCTAGGGCCTCTACCATACATGTAACAACTAAAATTGTGACATTTTATTCTTTGTCTATTCTTCCTTCTCCCTTTAGTATTTAACCCAACCCAGAAATTCTCATTACAACTAGTGCTAAGAAGAATTATCTAACCTCAGTGCCTATTGGGCAGGATGTTGTAAATCAAGTATATTGCTTCTCCGAATAAAAAAATATATTGAATAAGCCAACCAGATGCATACCTCAAGCAAAAGCTCCCTAAAAGTCTGGAAAAAGTGACTTACAAAATCACTGACTCCTTTTGTATCACAGTGTTTACTCTAAAGTAATGCTACTTTTCGAGTAAATGAGTTAGAGACATTTCTGTCTTCATACAAAGAGTGTGTTACACGATGACTACAGGCATCCCTGGGGAGCCTACAGAGAGCACAGCAGGCATTACTCAATTATATTTTTATTGCAAGTGGAGCCTGGCTGCACAAAAAAGGTGCTCCATAACATATCAGGCTTGTCTTAAATTGATTAGGAGTACATTTCATCTTCACTTGGACGTGGAGTTATTACGGGTTATCTACATTCAGAATAAGTGTTCTTTGCCTCCCTTTGTTTCTATAATATTTCAGGAATACTCGATGCATGAACAAATTGAAATAGGCCAGGGAAACTGAAACACATCCCCACATAAGCACATGCAGTCAGACTCCAAAAGTATGGGAATTCTACACCTGAGTCCCAAAATAAAATTAAATTCCTATTTGACTTAGAAGCGAATAAGCAAACTAATTCATTCCAGTTAAATAAACTGTTACGTTCCAATACATCATCTTCAAGCACTTTGCCTTCTTTTAACTAGACAGCCTGATAACTGCCAGGATACCTGCAAAGCACCTACATATAGATTTTTTTTAGCCAGATTTTTATAGTTGACACTTCCTACCCATGAACTTTGAGTTCACAGCATCAAAATTTGAAATTCAGCTTCAGCAAAGCCCATGGATGCTAACATGTTTGGGGGCTATAATGCAAGGCAACCTAGTGCGTCTATTTTGGTGTCTGTTTACTGGATACATAATTGCAAGCACTAAGTACATGCATCTTTCCAACCTTCTCAGAAAACCACCTTTCACACTTTATTATCACTTATTAAAGCCTACTGCTGGCTTGATTGAAGTGTGTAGGCTGCACTACACTTACCTGCAAATAAAGCACCTTCATTTGGTTCTTAAGTTACTTCAGAAGCTCTCCCTGTTATTACATGCCCCCTTTTCATATTATGAATTTCACACAATTTACTGCTTTTGTGTTTCACTTAAAATCTTGTTTATTGGTGGCACAAAAGTAAAACTGGACTAGTAATATCTGCCTTCTTTTCATGCTTTCCCTCATGGGATGCAATTCAACTCACATTATTGATGAGCATTATTCATTTCTGAAAATCTTTCAACTATGTTTAAACCAAGCAGGTTCTTACATTTTCTACCCTTGGAAAGAGGGGAAGAATCGAATCATATTATCGTTTCCATCTTTTGATACATATGATTTAATGACAGAATATACATAATCATACCTTTCTCAACATATAATGTTGACTACTATGCCTAGCCAAAATTTGTTTTCTACCACAGGATCACAGAATCATTTCTTATGACTTCTTCAAATGTAAGGCAGCTGTTACAAACTACAGACCATCGCACCCCAAAAGTCTCTATCGAGGTTTAGGCCTAATCAGCCAATGGCTGGTGACAGATGCTCTCCCCCTGCCTCTCACTCCAGGAGAGGAGGAGGAAAGATAAAGAGATTTATGGGTTTAGAAGGAACTAAATTACTTTAATGAAATATTAATAATAAAAAGGAAATAATGAAATAGGTACAATATACACAAAACCATAGCAAGCTCCCAGGATGATGTCACCAGCAGCACCAGCACTGGGGAAGTCCCAGAACTGGACTCAGTGACGGATGGGAACTGGACTCCAGACCAGGAGTCAGGAACTCATGGATCAGGATCAAAGGCAGATGAACAGACACAGTCCCTATTGGACAGTGGCCATTGAAGAAAGAAGGCTGATCCTTTGATCCCTCAGCTTTATTACCGAGCATGAGGCAGATTGGATGGAATATTCCTGTTGGTCAGTTTTGGGTCCCCTGTCCTGTCTGCTCCTCCCTGCAGGTGGGACTCCTTTATGCTTTTCCATTTCTGACCCTCTAGCAGGGCAAATAATGAAGCGAGCTGACCTTGGTTGTTACAGCAGTAAGTATAAGCAAGAGCCTCTCTGCATACCATTCCTTGCCATGAACTATAAACAGAGGTCTTAACACTCTGAGAATGAACAGTTTTCTGCACAATATGCTGCTAATTTTAGAGAGTTAGAAGAGACCTAGCTAAGAAGTAAAACTACTGAACAGAAAGTTGTTTCTATTTTACCTCAAACCAGGACAGTCTCAAGACAACCATGTAAAAGAGTAAAGCAGGTAAACCCAAGTATCTATATGGTTAATTTTATTTAGTTTAAATTAAAAATGCATGGATTTGGGACATATGTTTTATTATTACTTATACTGGGCCTACAATATCTTAATTTCATTGAAAAATAAGTCATTCACTTTACCTGCTTTCAGAAATGTATAACTAAAGACGAGACAACTCCAGTAAGTTGTCTAATAATCTAACTCAGTAACTCTGGTCTTATGCACAGACTGCAAACTCAGTAACTATATAATGTTCCTTGTCCACATAATGTTCATTCAAGTGATATTTTTCTTTTGTCCTATTTTAAAAATTAGACAAGTCAGTTCACTATAACAAAGAGCATGTTAGATCTTAAGATTACATGAAAACATAGCTGTCATCTGTTATCAGCTATTTCCTTCAGCTTTCTTCTTTTGGTAAAATGTTTGCCACAGGAAAAAAAAGTAGGTGGACAATCAACACTGCTGGAATTAGGGATTTTTATTCAAAATTGGTTTGTGTTAGGTAAACAAGCTGAAAGACTGCTAGACTATCTAGCTTTTATCCTCAGGTTCTCCAGTATATCAGCCTATACATATCCATATGCACACAAACCCAAAATGAGGATTCTCAACATTGTGACTTACAATACTGTAAGTTGTGCACATCAACAGAAATGTGAATTTCAGTAATTTTCAGTTAAATGCAGGTTACTGAATTCTGATTGCTTATTTTGAAAATTAGAAAACTTTGCTTTCTGTGCTAGTTCTGCAAGGAAATAAATTAAGCAGATGCACTGCCGGCCTGTCAGTTCTCATTCTGTCCCTCCTAACTTTTGAATGAATTGGCTAATTTTGATCAAATTTGACAAAAGGACCTGGTCTCCAAGATATGAAGTTCCAACAAGTTTCCATGAGAACTGACAGTTGAGTAGGAGATAAAGACTGACATGAGTCTTCCCAGTGAGGCAAATATTGCTGTGTAAGCTCAGCAATTATCTATTACACTTGACATACCCGCAAGTCGATCATTGTGTATATACCAGCCACACAATCCACTTGCATGTAATTCGGAAGCAATCATAGGTCTTCTCTTTCTTACCCAGCCACAAGCTAGGGAACAGAGGATAGGGTGGTGGTATATTTTGTAATCAGTGGAGAAGCTTAGTTTTAGCAATGAAAAGTGAATGAAGAAGTGAGCTGTAGTTTGACTGGACATAATGTCATCTGAAACCAAGCTGCAGCATATACACTGCAATCAGACAAATTTGTTAAACTTTGCAAAGTGTTTGTAATCATTATCCCACTGTAATCCAAAACAATAAAAAACAGTAAAAGACCAGAAAATGTTACATTTACTATGATTTAACAATGTTGCAAACAAGTTGCTATTTATATTTTCCAGTGTTAATTCCAATAGGCCAGTATCCCAGAGTGTTCTTGAACCTTTTCATGCAATCACCACTTGACCTAGGAGGCCACATGTATTCATACCCTTTTTAGCTGGGTCTGCACTAGCTCTATCAGTAATTGCCCAGTTGGCACTGGGGTTGTTAGGGACATATCCCAGGTTATTAACACCTCAATGACTTGAATGTTTTAAGAAGAGATTCTTGGTATGTTGTGGAAGAAGGCTTTCTCCTTTTCAGGCCTTTGTCTGAATGGTCCTTGGCACAGATTTAACTGAGAGAATCCCAATGTTTGCCTGCTTTTTGCCTCTGTTCAGTTCTGCTGATGCCAGCCCCTGGCTCTGAAAGTTTTGAGTGCTGTGTTTCCTTCCAGTCTCCTCAGCCAGTCTCATCAATGCCACATAAGGAGGAAAACCCCCTCACACACCTTTATACTCCTGTTTACTTTCCCTGCTTCTTCAGGGAAAGGATTATCATTACCTTTTTGTGCAAAAGCATCACATCAGGACCCCATGTGCTGTTACTTTCCTATATGAATCCTTGATCTTTTCCAGTTAATGCTTTCAAAGACAGTATTCCAAGTATTTTACTTAAAGCTGCTCAAACTCCAGAACTGGAGGTCCATCAGTGTCGCTGAAAATACTTGGTTGGATTATCATTTAAGCAATCATATCCCTCCCTCATCCAGATGTTACAAAGCATAAATGATAAGAAATCATTCCAAAGAAATCTGCATTGCAGTCATCATCAAAGTGAGTAAATAAAGAAAAGCTAATAGGACATCACACACTAGGCAAATCACTGTGATCTTCATAGATAAAGGTTACGGATTTATTTTTCTTCTTTCTTTGAATATATTTTTTCTTCTAGATTCAGAGGCCTTCACATCAAATTCAGTATTTTTAGCACCCACACGACCATCTAGAATTAAATTGCAGCAGTTCTTTAGCATCTGAGTAAGAAACCCATGATAGATCACTGTGATTCTCCTGTCCTTGTACAGTAATCAAAGAATCATTTACTAATACACTGAATTGCTTCCAAAAGCAGAAATCACACAGCTCCATCTTGTGGAAGACAGAGTCCTTCTGTGATGTGACACCTCAGTTCAAGTCCTACAGTTGACTTATGCCTTTGCTAAGAATTTAGCTTTATAAGTTTTTACCTACAAGGTTTTATCTACTGCAGATATTTTATTCAATGTGTAATTTACACAACTTCATCAAGAATAGGAACAACCTGCTTAGTGTTTTTATTTATATTCTTCTGTATCATTTTATTTTCCCATAACATTCTCCCAAACATGCCCATATGTCAAATTTATGTTGTATTGTGGTGCAGAATCAGCTACTTATTTTTCTTTCTGTGCTCAATCTTTGTCCTGTAAAAGTTTCAACACTTTACAGAAGCGTCCTCAGTGAATATGCCATAGACTAGTACTAAAAATATTTGATTTTCAGCCTAGTGGTACTTCCTGGCAGGAAGCATTTGCAATCCAGTTTAGGTGGCACAAAAGTGCAGGGCAGCAGAGTCTGTCTCATTCATGTAAATCAAAACAGAACTCTAATCTGTAATGTTTCCATAATCTAATGCCATTAAAGTAAACCAAGTCATAACCACTTTCTCCTCAGATGAACGAGACAACTTTCCACAACATTGGGAAAAGCATCTTCTTGGATTCTGCAGACAACTGTGGGATTGATCCTTACTCCTTTGATGCAGTCTTGTTGTCCCACTGAGAGCTTCGGAAGGGCCTGTACGTCAGAAATAAACACATCGCCATATGCACTCCACAGATGCTGATTCTATTACTGTTGTGTTGTGAAGTGTAGTCTGTATCTTCCTACTTTCTCTACCCTTCTGCGGTAAGATTAGTGTTGCGGGGAGAGAGAGCTTTGAAGTTCTCAGCAAACACAAGTTTAAAATTATTCTTTGTCCTCCTCTCCAGCAACTTCTTGGATAATTATGGCACCATTTACCATAAAAGGTAAATTCCACATTTAAGATGATGTCAGGAATAAAAACTAAGACTTTTAGAGTGACAAAATCACTACGGATTTGAAAATTTCTCAACTATAAAGGCCTCTTTTTACAATGGCAATTATTCATCCTCTCATATTAAAATAATTATCTATCAACTCTTTGTTCATTAAGCAAGAATTTACGGGAACTAAGAGAAAAGAAGCCTTAAAAAAAACTCTGCTATGCTCAAACAAATATTTAGCTTGTCACCACATACTCATTATTTCCTTCATCAACCACATTAGTGACAATTATTCATGAGGCTTTGCACTTTCTTTTCATTCACCAATCAGTACACACAGTGACCAAGTGACCACCATCACATTCTCAACGAACCACAGAAAAGGAATTTTAACAAAAGATCCAAATGTTACGAAACTCTGTATTTAATACGAACAAGTACCACAGATAAGACCCAAAGACTAACTACAAATCTAATACTAATAAAAATTACTATATAGGGGTTAATAAAACTGGAAATGAAAAATCATAAACCGTTCAATTAGATAGTATTTATACATGAACTTTTATGCCATGCTTTCAAAAAATTTTAATTTTTGTATTTTTGGCTATACTTTTTACTTCAGGAAAGCATATTAAAACATGCCTATCAACAGAGGTCTACAAACTGAAATCCATCAAGAAAAAAGTTCCTTAGTCTTTAGTATGTAACTCATTGTAAAGACTTCAGAACATATTTTGATGTTTGGAATAATAATTTGTGTTTGGAGAAGGTATTTTCCAAAAGTTGCAGTCTAATGTAATGCTTCTCTATCAGATTACCCCAGCACACATTCACTGCAGTTTTCTGAAAAAGCAGCAAGTAACATGACTCACGGGACTATCCGCGAGTGACTCTGGGAACGTATTTCCCATTAATTTACAATTGAAATATGTGAGTGGTCGCAAATGACCACAAACATTCCCTCAAGTCTTCTAATTTAATTAAAAGGATAAATGATCCTAAGTATTTTCATCTTTTTAATTAGTTTTAAATTAATTTTCAGTGTGAGAGCCGGAAGTCCTAAGAGAAAAAGTAAGGAACTGTGCACAGGAGCTTCTGTTGATCTTCAGATATACCAGATCTGCATGATGAATGTCAACACGATAACCAAAACCAGCTGCTTATTAAAATACTGTTTTGGACTACAACAGTCAGAGGCTGTCTGAATCAACACATACAGGCAAAAAAAATGCAGTAGAGAAAAATCTCCTGAAAATCATCTAAAATCTGCATTTTTAGCTAACATGCAAAGACTTAAAGGAAAAAAAAACAGAATAGTATCTTGATTATTTCCCTACAGATCCCACACACCTATTGAGACAATTCCTCACCACTTCACCCCCCTGCATTCACCTTCCATACTGAGAAACATTATGGCATTCCTCTCTTCTGGTAGAAGTCAAAATAGTAACTCTCTAGATATGACTGACAAGAAAAATACCTCATCTCTTCTGCTAACATTTTTCGTATGAAATTTCAGGAACAGCATCAACTTGATTTCTTTTTATTAAGTCTTGAAGTGATTTTTGTTTCTCTGAGAAGTATTAGTATTACTCTGAAATGCTGAAATCCGAAACCTACAGAAAGGATGAAGAAAAAGAACCCAAGACTTTCCAAGGTTCCTACCACACGCCACCAATAGCCGTCTGTGCTGACAAGAAACAGCTACCTCTGAATGTAGGTAGATGCAATAGTTCATCCTCTTTATCCAATCAGTCTTTGGACCGTATTCCAGAATCTGCCAACAAGGTTGCCAATTAGTGTCAATCATGCCAGGTTTTTCTGTGATATGGACACCTATTCAATAGAAATTGGGCTGATACTGTCAATCTACTTTGCTTCTGTATCTAAAGAACCTTTGTATGACTTTGTAACCTTCAGTTACTACCAAGATTAGCCAGGTTGAAATAGCAGGCTATAGATATGAAAAACATATTCCTCCACCATAAAAAACCCTATAATGTGCAGCTTATAGCTGGAAGTACTCTTAGGCTTTTCAAGAAAGCGCCAAGAGACTACTGCTAGAAAGATAATGTAATTTGTTCAATAGGGCTACATTTATTTCATTCCCCAAAAGTAGGGGATTAAAAATTATGTTAATTAGGATAAATATTAAGAAAGCATTATTAGAAGACAAACCAAACAACAGAAGAGTTGCTGAATATTACAACGCTACAAATAATACTTCCCAGTGATACTCCGTGTTGCATTTGGTGCTTAGAAGATACATAATTACACATAGGCTGCCAGGAGTAGTCTGGCATATTTAATCACCCTTAACCCTATGTATTTTCATTACTTCAGTGCATACCATTAAAACTCAAATGCTACCAAAACACGGCGTTAGAAATAATTTAGTATTTCCTATTTTAGATTGAAAAATATAAGACTAAATGTTAACTATAGTTAAAAACAGGACAAAGTACAGTATAAACATACCTGAATCTGCTGTGTTTCCCAGTCATCCATCTATCTATTCCTTTTCAAATACATATGTATTTTGAATAAAGCATTGAAAGTGTAATCCTGGATTCCCTGGTAATCTAACTGGGAGATTTGGCTGCAGCAGCAATCAAACATCAGACTTAGGGCAGAGAGAATTAAGAAGTAAAATGCCTAGAAGACTTTGCAGGTAACCGGTTTAATATAAAGGCCCTTGTTTTATCATGCATGAATATGAGTATGATTCTTCGGATTCTAAAGTACTAATCAATGTTCAAGGATTTTTAAGAACCTCATTATATATCTCTTTTATAGGATTATGAACATTTGCAAATGGGGTCATGTAGTAATGCTTCAAAGGCTAAAAAGTTAGATCAAGACTTATTTTCCAAAACTCTTCAGGCCTGCCCAATATACATTGCCACATTCAAAGTGTTAGCATTCTCTGTGAATTTTAGCAATATCTTTTTTTAATATATATGTTACTGTTCTCCCTCCCCCACTGTTTTCCTACAATGATGACTACATCTGCAGAACTTTATCCAAAAGTAAGTAGTAAGGGTTTAAATTAAATTAAAATAAAGCTACAAAATTTAAAGCTACATATACTAAAGACTGAATTGATTAGTTTAACTTAATTTACTAAGCAACAGCGTGCAAGGATTACAAACAAAATAGATTATGGTTGAGCATCTCTGTGGCAGTTTCGTAACTGCCCAATCTGAGGAGTTTTCCTTTCATTAGAGAAATAAAAAAAGTCAAAGCTGAATTAACAAGGACTCCACAGATTTGTAAAAGTATCTTACATTTACAACTTCAGTTTTCTAAAGCAAAAAGAAGAGATTAAAAAAGAGACAATATATGGGATAGTACTGCAAAGAAAGAATGAGATTTGAGCAACTCTGCTTGAAGAAAAGGATGCAAAGGGACTCAGGACAGAGATATTTTTTTTATATGCAGCTCTCCATCTGTAAGTGACAGTACTGGGAGCTCTCTTGGAAGCTAAGAACCAGCATTAACCATGCATGGTGACAGCACAGAAGGGACAGATTGTAACCTGTTGCTGCCTAAACAAGCGTTAAGAAAGGGGTACAGTGAAATCCAGAAAGAAAATTAGCTGAAACTTCACTGTAGATATCTTTGAATTGTATGCATCTGTATGGGACGTCAGACAACCCACCAACAAAGGTAACACTTCTTACCTTTCCCAGCCATGCAACCCTAGATACGTATGGTCCTTTGTCTCTCACCCCCCATGTATCACATTCTGAGAGGAGTCCCTTCCAGGAGCTGTTTTCAGAATTAAGTTTGTGGAATTTTTTTAACAGGGTGGAGGGGATTGAGAGGTTCTGTGAAAAGACTTTAGAGGGGAGATAGTCGTTGATAACAGCACAAAGAAAGATGGGAGGGCAGATTTGGTACATTAAGAATGTGTCAAAGAAGGCATAGCAGAAGAAATAATACTTACCCATAATGAGCTATTAATGGTACTGAAATTGTACCATTCGTTTTTTAAAATGAATATGCTTGACTGTAGATTTTCTTGTCAGTCTATATATTTTGATTAGATGCACCACACAGCTCTACAGCAAATTACTGCAATTAACTTTGATTCTTTAGGATCCATAGGAGTAGCATATGCAAATCTCATGGCAGAATCTAGAATTCAACTCTAAATTCTTGTCTAAAACATTTGTGCAAAGCGAGTGGTTATATTCAAAATTTCTGACAATCTTCAGCAGGAATTCAGAGATCTAAGGCGATACTCATTTCTTAAATTTCCCATAAGAAAAAAACTTTTTAAAAATCCAAAGAAGATTTAGTAAATCTGTCACAGTAAAGCTTGAAAAAGTACAGTTGTTCTTAACAAACACCTTAAGCATTCAGTCATCATTTTTGTGTACCAGACATTTCAATGAGAATCTTAGCTTATAGATAAAATGTTTTTCATGCTGTTCCTTTTTAGCTTTAGTAGCACATCCACTGTGAAACTAGCACTGTTCCATCTGTGAAACTATATAGAGTCAGACATTTTACCTCATAACAAATCTGTGTAGCTCACTAATTTTTGGCTGTATGAGTACAAAAGAAATTGACACAAAACAAACTGCAAATAATCAGATATAAGACATAACTGTCTAGAAGAACGTATACCCCTCATTTTGTTAGGACAAATCACAAATCAAGTGTCAATAGAAGCTTTGCAAGGGAAGAGAGGACAAAATGTAAAATCATGTTACTATATTACTACAGTATAGCTTAGAAAATGATCCATATATAGTAGTATAGTAGACATAATGGAGAATTTTGTCATAACTTGGAAATCCTGTCAATAGATCATTCAAGGACCAAAGGCAGCATGGAACCGGACCAATCTAGTTATCAGTACTTGCTTTTTATATTGCAGTAGAGTTTGAAGATCCCAAACAGTGATTGATCCTCTTTTGTTAGTCACTGCACAAACACAAAGTAAAGGATTTCACAGATGTCACCTGACAGGCTATGACACCATTCACTCCATTTGACCTGGCTCTGAAGAACAGCCAGGAAAATTAAGCACATTCACACATCTGAACCACTCTCAGCTTAAACTATGATCTATCTGCATGAAGACAGTGCCCTGTGAACTGAAGTGGCTGTGGCACATGTGTAAGTTCCATTAAGATACAAAAGTGAGCAAATAATAATAGTATTTTTTAAAATTGCCAAATTATTCACTATGGTTTTGGCAAATGCAGCAAAGCCATGATTAAGACAGCTTCTCCCTTCCCCAAAAATACCGAGTCCCCTTTACAGTTCTTAATAAAGTTATAACTTGCACCATTTATCTGGTAAATAAAAATCCTTGGAAAAATGGAAACAATGAGAAAGTAGTTCCATGCATATTCAAATCGTTGTAATTGCTATGGAAACCATCTCTAGTAATTCAGTCTTTGTCTCAAAGCAGCTCAAGGCAAACCATGACACAATGACAGCAAAAGAAAGTGTAATACTGCCTAAGACTTCAAAATTCAAGAGAAAATTAAACCACCGTATGGGAAAAGCCTTCATGGTCTCCCATCTTCCAGGTTCTTTTTGGAGCATATTTTTGTGGATGAGCTCTTTGGTGTTACACATCCCAGCACATTGGCTGGCATGGGTTCTATCAGGTAGAGGGGAAGCTTCTGGCATCTTATCACAGAAGCCACCCTTGGCCCCCCCCCACCAAAACCTTGCCACACAAACCCAATACACCATAATTCCTCATTAACATACAAAGATTATATCTCTCAAGCAACGTACTTGTTTTCTTAGCAAGAGAAGAATTAATGATTGAGAAATCTCTAGGCCTCACACCTTCAAGGATCTAAGAAAATGTTCAACAGTTAGATGAGATTTTTTAATGTTATATTTGTAAATCATTTTACCTGACTAACTTACAAACTCCCTAGAAACATACACTCCAGGACAAAATGCAGCACGCAAAGTTTAAAAGTGATTCAAAGAACTCTTGGAGCACAGTAAAGACACTTTACTATTCAGGTCTAAAATAAGAAGCCAGCTTCAGTCTTAGCTATGAAATGATTATTGCTGCTTCATAATTAGAGGTTTCCTACAGGTTCTGAAGAATGTAAGCCAACAGTTTTCTCTCTACTTTAAATTGAGTTTAAAACATCATTAAAAATAGAACAGATTGCACATTCATAATACTATCTTTCTAAGACAAGAATCTGAGAGGTGTGATAATTTGGTACATATCTAATTTTTCAGATACAGTTACTGAGAGTAAAGAATAGAAAAGACGTGTTGATTTGAAGTGCAAGTAAAGATGTAGATTCCAATTTTGATTTTTCTATTGCGTGATAAATACCAAGAAATTCATTCAAGCTTATAAATGCTCCAAAGATGTTCCAGATACTATTTACTAAAGAGAAGGTTAGTTTTCTTGATGTGTTTTTGGGAAATGTGACACACTCAAACTAGGATGCAAAAGCCAACAATTACTGAAATAAAGAGAAGAGAAAGTATCGCAATTCCTGAACTATTTCCTTTGGAGTAAAGCAACACTGGTAGGAGAGAGCTTTATTTCTCACTTTGAACTGCCCAAGATGAAAACACTCTAAGAAAATAGTGACATTGTACTGTAGAGCTTCTACACATTGTATTTTCAGTCAGACACTTAGTTTTTCTTTCCTGTAAGAGTTAACCATCCTCTGCCTCACTGAAACACATCAGCTAGCCAGATGCCACTTTATTTACTTACAAGTCATATTTTACTTGGTGTAGTAGAAGCAGGGATGAGCCTTTTCTAAATCTAAGAATCTAAATCTCTCTATGAGAAAATAGTTATCTGAAGTAAGATGTCATTTTCCTGGCTGTCTTGAACAGTCACACTTATACATCATGCCTTGCCCAGTGATGTCAACTCTCCTTCAAACAAAATTGCAACACCAGATTTGCATTGCCACTACTATACAAGAAATCCACCCTGGTCACAAGGGTGCAAATGTTTACACCTATGTAATACTGTCTATATACATCCCTGTTGAGATATTTCCCATTGCATCATCAATTGCTTCTTCCTTTGTTAATAACAAAGTCATTAATTTGTAACAGTACTTCTACTAAATGAACAGCTAAACATCTCTGAGTGACTATGACCACATCCCTTAGAAATGTATGATAGACTTGAGCATAAGTAACATATTGAAACACTTCATCTATCTGTCATTTTTATACATTGCTGCAATAAAGAAACCTTGTTGTATTTCATGACTTTTACATCTAGAAACTATTAAAGTGAATTATTCTACACAGTCACCACATAAATTATTTACCTAAAATGCACAACAAAGGCGAAGGGGTCAGTAATTCCAGGGTCTCATGGTCTGTGCACAGCCAATATAGTACTAGAATTTACCTTTTTCCCTTACTAATGTTCCCTATGCATCAGACCATGGCCCAAATCAATTCTTTAATTGGAGTTCATTTTTAATCCAGTAAAAGCATGTCATGTTTAATTTTCACAATAGCTTCCTTGAAAAAGAATAATTAGATTTTCCTTCATAGGAGAAATATTTCTTAACCTGTAGAGAGTGTCTGTATATAGACTGCTAGAGAAAAATCTGTTTCAGCCAATTACAAATTACAGAAAGTGCCCACCTCAGAACTAAATATTCTAAGAACATGAACAGATGCGGTTGTAAGATGGCTTATCATAAATTTCAAAATTATGGAACACATTTTTCAATTAACAATGTATCTTTATACCTACAGACAAATATCAGTATTTCTATTTTTGCTCTTTTTCTTAGAAAGTTTGTTCCTAGGAAAAAGATTTATACATATATATACAAAACCATGCATTAATTCAGACAATTTTGTTTCAGCAGCCTTATCTTTTAACTATGAGCTCCAACGGGTCTTTGTTCTTACTAAAGCTGTGAAAAGAATAAATATGTGGTCTACAATATAATGATGCAAGGTAACTCTATTAAGAGGACTATGGATGTTAATCTCATAAGATTCATCAGCTAATATGTTTAGGAACTAGTATATTGATAAACCTAATCAGATATAATGAATCAAAATGTATACAGGATTTGAGCTAAATATAGTAGATTTTATTTCTTATAAAACTGGCCCTTTGAGAAATTGCAAAATGCAAGAATTTTTAGGCAATTTCAAAGAACTTAGCCCTGTCTTCTTAGTTGGCTATCACAACCGAGCTTCAGAACAACCCCTAAGTCAGTCATAGATGTTTCTCTGTAGAGAATGGGGTTGATCAGGCTAAAATCTAAACAACAAACCAGGCCAAATACACAATAAAAAATCTACAGAGTAGGAAATCCCACCACATTTTCATAGCTGAAAATACTGAGTTTTGCTTAAATACAAAGACAAAATAAAATACTGATGTTTTAGAAAAAATATAAAACAAGTTTTACATACATTATCTAAATATTGGTTTTCTTCTCACAGGTATTCCTCCTCAGGTCTTTACATTATCAGTAAGAAAATTTATTAATATGACACAGAAGAACTGTTACTAGTTTTCAGGAAACGCTGTTGTCATTACACAAATGGGCAGATTAATGACTTAGTCATGGTTTCTTGCATTTTTCTCTTCCCAACTAATGATTAATAACTTGTCAAAAATAAAATAAAAAAAAAAATAGTTGTCAAAAGCGTATCTTAAAGAGAAGATTAATCTTAATATTGGTGATCCCAACAATAACGAGTGATCCAAATAATAATCTCACCTCCAGTGATTTGTTCTGTTGCACTACCATACAATTAACCTGCCTTTCATATACTGTTAGTAGGATGAAGCAAACAGGTCTGTTAATGCATTTTTAAAACATGTAAGTAAATGTCTCTCTCAGAAGGCTGAAAATAAGCTGTACTGACCATCTCATATAATCTATCACCTTGAAAGTAGCCTATAATTTGTGTTTGTTTATCATTTTATATGGAATGAGACTCCTAAAGTTACTCGAAATATTTATTACTTACATATACAACAAGTTCCAATTTGTTTAAAATTAAAATCAAGCCTTCATTGTTAAATACAGAAACGTATTAGCATGTACTGCCCTGAATATCATTCTCCTAGCTTATTATTCCAAACTTTAAAATTGCATATCATATCTAATTCGTAGTTGATTCTTAGACAAATTTTATTTATCCTGTTCCTATACAAGTTCTTTTTGTGTTTTTATGGATACTTCTTAAATATTACTCTAATGTTTTGCAAAGAAAAATTACACAAAAATGAATTGCAAGATTTAGGCCTAAATTCTGCTCTTCTAAGGTAACAAATGACAGCCCTCTACTGGTTAATAAATATATAAGCACAGAAAGTACATTTCACAATAACTGTACATTAACACTATACTGAGCCAAAGTTTAAAACCATAAAAATTTATAGTACAAAATAAAGTCAGGCTATAGAGATGCCTGAAATATTTTATTTGGCCCATTAGAAAACATATTATTTTTAATTCATGTAGGAAACAGTAGGTCAAGGAAATGGCTGGTTCCTAAATTATATGGACAATTCTATAGAATATTGTAATTCTTCAAAGAACTAGCCTTATTGGACTAAGGTTTTCATATAGTATTCAAAAATAGCAATAAATGCTGGTGATAATTGCTGTGGTATTGTGTAAGAATATGTTTTGGTCAGTAAAATGAGCTGCAGGCCCCCAAAATAAAATGTTCTCCAAGTAAAATATTGATTTTCTGACATTTTTATGGTCTACAATAAGTTTTCAATGCAAACATCAAAGAATTTAGTAGCAGCCAGATAAAAATGAGAACCAAAGCATAGTATTTGCAATTTGATCCAATTTGCAAAGATAAATTGTTCACGTATCAGGACAAAATTTCAGAAATATAACACATATATAAGAAAAACAAAAATTGTTCCCATATTTTATCAATTTCTGCCAGTTTTTAAATACTTTCTTTTACTTTGCCCTGAGTCTGTACTGCATATTAAAATGCAAATATGTATATTATAAAATAATTTGAAATTGTCCTATGTTAATTTAAAAGATTCTATAGCATAATCCTGACTTTGTGGCAAATTTACAAATAATGCATTGTAAAGTACACCTTCATTAATAGTGTCAACTTGAATAAGTATGCAATAAAAGAACTTGTTAGCAGCTGCACACTTTATCTTCCCTAACATAGAAAATACCAAAAACCAGTGGAAACCCCTGTGCAGCTGCCAACACGTGACCATGTGAAACAGAGAACTGAAAGTGTTCATTTGAATGCATCAGACAGTTGACTCAATGCTCTGGTAATAGCATTTTACCAAAAGAAGACGATTTGGGGGAAAATATTGGGAATTCCTATCAAGTGTAAATCAAAAAAGACTTGGAACTTCTTTCACACGTTCGCATTAGGGGAGAAGCTGGTTGTACACTGTCCCTGTGCCCCATAGCCCTGCAAAAGAAGCTGTCACACTTCCCCCCTCGCGTTCTCAGAGGGTGATTTTGACCCCGTTGAAGTGGCATCCACCTCCCCTGCAGTAGACCCTGAAAAATTGATTATTATAAGGGGGGCTGGAGGCAGACAAGTTCACCTGCCCTTCACCAAACTGAATTGTAGGGTAACTTTGAGGAGCGTCCTTCATTGTGAGCTGCTTCCGAAAGCAGGCCTGAAGAGCCTCTCACCCCTGAGAGAGCAAACGGCCTTTTCTGCACCGACAGAGGCAGGGACGCTAAAAACTGAGGTACCAGGAAAATACCGAGGTACTGATCCCTTGTGTGAGGAATGCAGGCTCAAGTTCAGTCAAGTTTAGTTTTGTTGCTTTAGAAATGCAAGCAATTAGTAACAAACAACAAATAATTTATGGTGAAAAGGGAAAAGAGCCCCACTATCTCACACTTGCACCCAGCACACACACCCCACACAGGAGTAGGAAAGGGGGCTCCAGCTCGCCTGAAGGCGAGCACCTGTGGGGGATTGCCGGGCGGATAAGTCCCCATTCCCACCTCATTTTTCACGCCGGTGGGTCTCGGGATCCTCCACCTCAACCTCTGCCGCCGCCACTGACCCCCACCCTGAGGCGCTTCGCCTGAGGCGCCTCGCGCTGCAGGCGGGAAAACTGGCGGCGGGAGGACCGCCCCGCTCGCGCCCGGCAGGGGGCGCTGCCACCCCGGCGGCGGGAGGGCGCGGCGGCCGGCGCGCATGCGCCGCTCCCCCGGCGGCCATGGCGGCGCTGCTGGAGCACGAGAGCCAGATCTTCCTGGACCTCTTCCACCAGGACGGGCTGGTGGTCTGCGCCCGCGGGCTCGGCGTCGACCGCCTGCTGCTGCGCTTCCTCCGCCTCTACTGCGAGCCCGCCAGCCTGGTGCTGGTGCTCAACACCAGCCCCGCTGAGGAGGTGAGGGGAGCGCCCTGTCAGCCGCGGCCCGCCCCGCCCCGTCCCCCTCACCGCCGGCCCCTCAGGGTTTCGGCGGGCGCATCGCGGGGGCGGCCGGCGGCCCCGGCGGTGGCTGGGCCCGGGGGTGGAGGGGCTGGTTGGGGCGGGGGGCGGCATCGCAGAGCACCCGCTGGTCCCTCAGCGCTGAGCCCCGGGCGTTGAACCCGCCGGGGAGAAGGTGTCCGACCGGGCGCGGCTCCTCTTAATCCCTGTCATCGTTCATACCGCGTAAGCGGCAGGAATCTGTCGGTAGCTATCGAGCACGGAGGGGTGAAACTTGCTGACAGGTTTGGCCCTACTTGCACAAAAAATGCCGCTGTGTTTTCCCCGGAACCGGGTAGATTTCCCACCGTCAGGGAGGGGATGTTACGGGGCTTTTGGTTGGTGCCCCCCGGTGAGTAAATACCGCGGCAGCAGCTCTCAAGAGTGGCCTTGATGTAGGTGACCTACCTGCTGTGGTTGGCGTGGGTAGCAGGGGAATGGAGTAAAAGGTTCTCTCTGCCCAGTTCTTTCTTCGTGTCAGTGTTAAAATTGCCTCTTCTCTGAAACAGCTAATAAAACGTAAGAGAAAATGTAAGCTCCTTTGAGTGTTGGTGGCTCGTATTTGCTTAAGTACTGTCTAGCTGCTACTGAAAATACATAGAGTTTTTAAAGCGCTTCGTTGAGTTTGAAACTGAGCAAAGTATACCCAAGAAGAAAAAAAGTCATGGTCATTCTTCCTTAAGTGGAATCTTACACTGTCATGGATTTTATTTGCTTTGCACAGCTCTTCAGAGTTTAGGGTTTTTTGCATCTGTTTCATCAGTCACCACAATGAAATGTGTTTTTATTGTATTTGGTTTAGGAGTATTTTATTGATCAGCTGAGGTCAGATGGAGTCGTTCATCTCCCTCGGCGTGTTACTAATGAAATCACGAATAATACCCGATACGAATTTTACACACAAGGAGGAGTCATCTTTGCAACAAGTCGAATCCTTGTGGTGGATTTCCTTACAGACAGAATTCCTGCAAATCTCATTACCGGTAAGAGCTTAATGAAATAAAGGTAAGGCTCTTCTGTTTGAAAATACATAAAGCTTAATTCTGTATGAGAAGTTCTAGTGACCAGTACCGGGGCTGAAGAATTATTCCTTTTTTTTCCACAAAAACTCAGGTAAAAGAAGCTTTTTTTGCTCCAAACTTGTTTGCATTATTTAATCATACAATTTAAAGCCATCTACACTATTTTAAGATAATGCATTGTTATGACTTTCTGGTATCGATAACTGGCTGAAAAACAAATCAAACTATGCCATTGACACATGAAACTCAGACTGGCTTTCCAAGGAGAAGAATTGATTGCATTTGGTGAAATAGTGTCCAGAATATTCTCAGTACGTGGTCTAAGTCTGAAAATGATTTTAAGTGTCATGTTTTATCAACTCTGCATGCTACTTTTATATTAACAAATTACTTCTGATGACTCTTTCTGTCAAAAAATAGCCATATCTTACTAATCTTTGTCTTGATACACCTTGGAAACACTATCTAAAGAGCAATATTATGAAGTAATGCTGCTGCTGTCCTTGTAAAGATTTTGGGGAATAGCTTGTGACCTTTTTTGTTGTTACGTAGAAATTATGATGAAACATATTACAATTATATTTCTTCTTTAATGCTCTGTTCCCCTTGTCCCCCAGCCCCTGTTGTTTTTGTGTTCTTGTCTAAGCTGGAAACCCTGTAAATGCCTGGAAAGCTAGTAAAATAGATATCTAAGAGCCAGGAACAGAAAAATATTTTACTGTCATCTAAATGTTAACATCTTCTTAATGGCTAAACATAAGTAAATATTGAATGCTAAGAAAAAAATAAGTTTCTGCTTCAGAAGCTGTATTCCCTTCCTTTTAGTCAATGTGAAACAAGCTCTAATATGTAAAACACTTTCAACAGTTTTATGCTAGAGCCAAGGACACCAGATTTGTCAGTTACAATATTTTTAGGTTAAAAAAAAAAGTGAACAAATTTTCTGTGCAACCTACTTTAATTTCTCTTATTCTCCTTGACACCTTCCCCTCTACTTTTCTGCCTGGAAAAAAAAAAAAAAGAGAGAGAAACCTTTGGACTTTGTGTCTGAAAAGAAGAAATACATTAAAGGTTTAAAAAGTTGTGCTGTCCTCTAATGATACAGAGCTGCTATTGTTTTTTCGCTGCCACTAGAGGTCGCTGTGACAGCGGCGTTGGTAGGCTTCCTGCTTGAGTTAGGACTTTGGTAACGGGGTTCTGTTGGAAACGTGTATCATCTCTGTGTGACATTGTACGACAAAAATTCGTAATAGTGTTTCTTGAGGAGTTAAAATAGCAACAACAAAAAAAAAAAATCAGGAAAGTGCTTCCAGGTGTCACAAGTGTTAATTTATGTGTGATTCTATATTGATTTTATAAACAACATCTGATGAACTCGTAAATTCAGCTAAATGAGGATAAGAAATTATCACTGCAGTAAAGAAGAATTATTCCTGGTGGTTTTGGCCATATAGAAATTCTGTACTTAATACTGTAGTCAAACTAATGTGAGTTTGTGTAGTAAACAGTGGCAAGTTGTTTCTACCAAGGCTTACACAGCAGTATGAACTCACTTAATAAGCAGAGAAATATTGACTAAAAGTAGGAGGTTATTCTAATAAACACATAGTCTTACTGGCCTATTACAAATTCTGTGTCTCCTGTAATGTTCTTTTAGAATTATATCTTAACAAACTGGAAGACGTTCAGAAATTAGTGTGATCGCTACCATGTCCTGAAAAAATTGCTTTATAGGAGAGATGTAAGATTATCTAGATAGAAAAATACTTTTTACCATGACTTGACCGTGAAATGAATAGTTTTATGGCACTCTTTTTCTTATAGATGCTTTTTCATTTATAAAGTAAAGGCTTATTAAAATCTATGTCTGGGTGCTAAGTTGAAAAACTTGTTATAGAAATTAAATGCACTTTAAGTTTGTCAATTATGTAGGTACCAGGTAAAACCTGTGATTTTTGATGTCCTTTGATTTCATTTTAGAAAGACATTTGTTATTCCACTGGAAGCTGTGAACAGATAAAAGTAGGCTTCACTCAGGGGACGATGAAAAACTGTAATGTGCTACTGAACACAATTAACCATGAGAAAAAATAAGCCTTGATTTTTACAGGCCTTGAGTGAAGTATAAATCCTGCAAATATGTGTGTGATAAATCTATGTGCATGTATTTTCCTAATACACCCATAGCCATTAAGAAAATTAGTGGTGAACTTATATGGTTGGTGGTACCTTCTGTCCTCAAGTGTGAATATGGCTATCAGAAGGGAGGGAAAAGCAAAATAAAGCTTTTCAGAAGTTCTTTGATTATATAAAGACTTGAACTCTTACCAATGAAACAAACTTGGCAAGTCTGTAATTCCAGAACTTCTGTAGCAAAATAATTCATATGTCATAATTCTGAACATACCAAACTTGCTTTGTTGTAATAGTGTGTTACAACTTGCGTTTGCTTGTACTCCTCTTCAAAGGCTCAGTTAAAGTTTTGCTTTAGGATTAAAGAATTTGCTAAGCTAGTAAGTCCTACCAATCAATCAAGCACAAGTATTTTTTTGTTAAAGATGCATCGTTAGCCCAGTTCTGTTATTTGTGGATTCCATGGTATTGAAACTGAGGAATCACTTGACTTGAACTCCTGAATGTTTGCTCAACTATTGCTTTAGAAGATTTAAATTCCTATTATATTTCATTCAAGAAAAGGTGTTAAAGAATTTTGAGGAAAAAAAAATCTATACAAAATTGGACCTGACTTTTGTAACTTAAAAAAACCTTTATTTTGCCAGGCATTTTGGTATACAAAGCACATAGAATCATCGAGTCCTGCCAGGAAGGGTTTATCTTGCGACTTTATCGCCAGAAGAACAAGCAAGGCTTCATTAAAGCTTTTACAGACAATGCAGTTGCATTTAACACTGGCTTTTGCCATGTGGAAAGGGTGATGAGAAGTCTTTTTGTCCGGAAGCTTTATCTGTGGCCAAGGTAAGGCGCTTCTTTACTTCACTGGAGAGCTAAACTTTAAAAAAAAAAAAAAAAAAAAAAAGATGAAGGATGTTACAATGAGTTCCTAAGAAAGTGAGGTGTGTGCAGGCACACTGCTAATCTCTGTTCCCTCTTGTATTCCCAAACAAATTTCACTCAATTTTTGACAGAAGAAGTGGTCTTAAAGGTGCTAAATTTCTGTAGGTAGCTTTGAAGATGGACCCAAGTTACATCTATAAGGGGCTGAGCCTTATGGTATAGCTGTCCTTTTAGCCAATAGAAATCACAGCAGAAAGTGACATTATTAATAGTTCAGGAAATACTTCACTCATTAAACAGCTTATTTATGCCATAAATAAGAGTACAGTCTCTCAGTTCTGCCATTCCTGGAGGCACTTGTTTCCAACTGTGATGAAATTCCATGGATCTCTTTCTACATGTCACATTTTTTGAATCATCCTTTATATGTATGTTGTGTGTGAAGAATATTTTTTGGTGACTGATAGAAACCAAATTGCCGAGTTTGTGACACGCATTAAGCCTTTCAGAAGGAGAGCCACAAATGTAACTGGGCACTTGAGCTGATTACCCATTCAGTGCTCTTGCCTGGGGCAGGAGCTCCACCCTTGGTTCCTTCAGTCCGGTCTAGGATGTATTTCACTCCATCTTAACGTGCTGGTGCTCTGAATTGTGAATTCTTCAACAGTCTTTCTTTCAGTATCACAAAGAAGTAGAAATGGACATAGCCAGGATAGGAAAGGTTGAACAGAAGCTCCCTAAACTTTCTTCCTTGGCTTCTGAGCCATGACAAGGGCTGGGGGTGCAGCACGCAGTTAAGGGAAGTGCCCTTTGAGTATCCAAGGTCAGCAGACATGGAGCTCTGAGCCTCGTCCTGTTAGTGAACATCAGCCGCATCTGTGTCCCTCTGCAACCGCACTGGCTCTAAGGGCAGTGACCTAACGGGGACCTGCTGCTGAGAAAGAGAAGCTGGGAATATCACAGAACCTGCTAGTGGGTCCCTGTAATTCCAAAGGATTTGTGAGCCCATTCCAGTTTCTCCCTTAGGAGATTTTCTGGTTTTACATTAATGCTTGTTGTGTGTAATAATGATGTAGAATGTAGCACAGTGATTTTCCAGGGATCATTCAGCAACAGTGTATAGGTTCACATGACTAGAATGACTACAGTCAGAATTGTGGAATAGGTGGTTTTCTGAGGCTGTTCGTAAGATTGCAGTCTTCATAGCTGTAGAAATTGATTTATTTTTCAATGAACTTCTTTATACAAACTACAATTATGATTGTTTTAAATATGAACTTTTGAATAATTGTAGGTCAAGCAAACCATCCATGTAAATCTTAATAAGCTGTTTTCCTCTTAGATTTCATATAGCAGTGAACTCATTTTTAGAGAAGCATAAACCTGAAGTGGTGGAAATCCATGTGTCCATGACCCCTGCTATGCTTGCCATCCAGACTTCGATCCTGGACATTTTGAACGCGTGTCTGAGAGAACTCAAGCGCTATAATCCAGCTCTTGAAGTAGAAGATCTATCTTTAGAAAATGCTATCGGTAAACCTTTTGACAAGGTAACATTTTGATTATTTTGCCGTGTCTAAAGGGATGTAGGTCTTCAGATTGTCTGCCATGCAAACAAAAATATTATTTGTAAAATTAATAACCAGCAGCAACTTAGTATTCTCCCATGACATGTTTATTACTGGTACATGGAGAGAGACTGTGTTAATCTGTGAGGGTGATGTTACAGTTGCTTCTGTACTTTAAATAGTTGGAGTGTTTTTTCTTCTGCTCTGTAGGTTGCTTATCTGTGTGGTACTCATTTTGAAAATGAGATGGCATTATAATGTTTTTTACTTAAGTAAAGGATACTGAATACTAAAGGCACAGGCCACTACCAGTAAAATAAGGTGGTTTTTTTATTTTACTAATACTTTATCATTATATGGAAAGGAAACTATACACTGAAAACATTAGATGATGTACATCTGCTAATTGTTGAAATGTTTTACATAAAGACATCTATATTATGGTAACTTTGCAATAAACGATTACTTCAAAAAAAAATATCTCACCCTCACATCTTTAATTGGATATGTTTAATAACTTTGGGAAACTAGTGGCATCCTCTGTAAAGGAAAAAAATGCATTCTGATCTTGATTATTATACTATATATTTGCCATCCTGAACTTTCCAATTTGTATTTCTAGACAATACGTCACTATTTAGATCCCCTCTGGCATCAACTTGGAACTAAGACAAAATCTTTGGTCCAGGATTTGAAGATACTACGTACTTTGCTACTGTATCTAACTCAGTATGATTGTGTCACTTTCCTTAATCTTCTGGAGTCACTGAAAGCAAGTGAAAAAGCTTTTGGTGAGAATTCAGGTAAGCACTGAATAACCATAGAAGTTAACGTGTGAAACAGTGAAATGTTGATATTTTTAATTAACATTCCTAAACACATGAAGGTATCTAATTAGGTTTTATATAACCAGCCATAAGGACGTAGGTTTTTATTGACAGATAATGCTTTCATCTTCCCACTTAACTGCTGTTACTTAACAGTGTGAGATCTGCATCACATTTCTGTCTCCTATGAAGCTAGTAATTACACAGCAAGCAGGTAGCAGAGGTATTCCAGATGAGAGATTTGGAGCTTTTACTGGAGAGGGCTGAAACGCATACACATTGCAGATGTCAAACTACTCCTGCTTTCTTTTCCTCTTTAGGTTGGCTGTTTCTTGACTCCAGTACTTCAATGTTTGTAAACGCTCGAGCTAGAGTTTATCGCATTGCAGATGAGAAACTGAATCAGAAAGGCAAAGTCTCTGGAAAAAGTGATGTAAAGAAGGAAAATGGTACTGATCATTCCTTATTTTAAGTTTGAGAGTGTCACACGATTTCAAATGCTCTGCATATTATTACTTGTGCTGTGGCTCCCTACATGATCTTATGCAGCTCAAGATCCCAATCTGTTAGTTGGGATAAGCTGAGGCATAATCTTAGTTCAAAAAGCATATAATAAACAACATAAAACAGAGTCACGCAGAAGTAAGGGGTTCTTCTAAACTTGCTCAGCTGATCATTGGGAGAGCTTTTATGGAATTGTTCTTGAATTACATTGGTGTTTAGCTTGATCTTCTTTATTTTATATGAACGGGTAGGAGGGTGCCATGGTTTTTATTAAAAGAATTGAAGAATGAGTGAATATTTTAACTTTTTGCTTCACTAAAGCACTTATCCCCATTTTAAAATGTTTCTGTGAGAGTGTTCTCCAGCCCATCATCATAACAAGTTGCATATGTAGGCTCTTGAATATTGTATTTGCCAACAGCCATCATGCTACTGATATCTAACCATGAATTTAAAGTTCTGAAGAATATTTTGGCTGTAAGAGCTGCTGTGTTCAATCTTGTGTTTCAGAACTGAAAAGGGAATTGGTTCTGGAAAGTAACCCCAAATGGGAAGCTTTGACAGAAGTACTGAAAGAGATTGAAAATGAGAATAAGAATAGTGAAGACCTTGGTGGTCCAGGTGAGAGAATACTAAATGATGTAAGTTTTCACAGTACAGCAAGTTTTTACTTCTACACAACTCTTGAGAGAAGGAGCCTAACTCTTTAAGGAGTTCCATAAGAGAGCTAGTTTTAAATTTAATAATTTGTGGACTTAAAACATGAGTTTATGTATACATACATAAAAACTATGTAAAACTATTTAGTTTTTCTTAGACTCCTATTTAGTTGTTGTTCTGAAAGAGAGATGCTGTTGGTTACTATGCAGTACCCTTTAGGAAAGAGCCTGTATTATTACTGCAAAATATTTTTAACTTACATTTCAGTATTGTACTGATACCTTATTAGTTTTATTGGTTCTGAGGCTAATGTGGGAATTTATAATAATCAAGGTACCATTCACTCCTTTATTGAGTTCCATTTTTTAAAAAAAATAATCAAATAGGGGTTCTGTCTTACGCCCTTTCCATCTCACATATTCTCAAGCACCTGAAAATCTGCTTCTCCAGGACACGCAACTAAATCGGGTAGAGAGTAGAAGGCAAGTGTGTTGCTAACTAACTGCTTTGCTGCCTTTACTATTTTAGGGCTTTTCATCCCCTTAAATTTCACCAAGTTTTATTTTAGGAAATAGTAAGGGTAAAAAAGTGTTCTTTTCTCCCACCCACAGTGTTCTGACTCTGGATGAGATCTGGCTCTCTCACCTAGTGTAGTAGGAGTTTATCTGAGTCAGCTCGTGGAGAATTGTTATTCAGGGCCCACAAATGTCAATAGTACTGTGTGAAACATGTTTTTTAGACTCTTTAACACAACTGACAAAGGCTGGAAATTAGAATGGTCTAAAATAAGTTCTTATTACATACACGTTTTAAATTAAAAAAAGTTATCTGAGTATGTTTCAATACATGCTGTATCTGCTATTTTATATGGTGTAAGAATAAGGAATGCTGAACTTTCATTAACCTTCTCTAATCTTGTTTGATACAAAACATCATGTAATTTAGACTCCTTGAAAGCCCAGAGCAACAGTGACAACCGAGTGTAAAGGCTTTTGGCAGACATGCTTCTAGGATCATTAAAAACAATTTGCTCAAGAGATGTCTTGTAGCTGGATAAGAAGTACAGCACAGCAGATCATAAACATACTGTTTCTTGACTGCAGGGCAAGTGCTTATTTGTGCCAGTGATGACCGAGCTTGTGCACAGCTCAGGGAGTATATTGTTGCTGGAGCAGAAGCTTTTCTAACAAGGCTGTATAACAAAACCTTCGGAAAGGATGAGAAAGCTGCAGAAGTGTGGATGAAGGACACAAAAACTGTCAAGTCCAAAGGAAATGCCAGACCAGACACAGCACCTCAAGCCAAAAAAGCCAAACTCACAGCTTCTTCAAAACAAAATAAACACAAAAAGCAGCAAGACCGGACTATAACGGAAATGATAGGGAAAACCGAGGAGGAAAAAAGAGAGGAGTTAGAGGTGGAAGATAATAAAGAATTGGGCAGTAGCCAAGAAAGCAGTATTGAAGAGACGAGTCCTGAAGATTTCCATATGAACTTACCCTCAGATTGTTACTATGGGATTTTCAAGAACCCACTCACAATTATTCATCCATTGCAGGGTTGCGGCGATCCCTACGCGCTCACTCGGGTGCTGCACGAAGTAGAACCAAGATACGTTGTGTTATATGATGCAGAACTAACTTTTGTTCGGCAGCTGGAGATCTACAAGGCCAGCAGGCCTGGGAAGCCTTTGAGGCAAGTTGACTTGGTCAGTCTAATCTTCGTATTAAAAGAAAAAATGAAAGTGCATTTTCAGTGGTCAATGCAGAACATGCATTTAGTGATTTTCTTTAGCTTCCTTTTAATTCCTGTTTAGCGCTCTTCTTATCTTTAAACAAAAGCGTAATGTCTGATTTAACCAAAAGATAATTTTTCCTTCCCAGCAGGTACTTAGTCCCCTGACAGAAACATATGTGCTTTTAAAAAAAGTGAATTCCATTGACCTCTTTTTGCATTATCTTAGTGGCTAAAGATTCATTTTGAGGTTGTAATCTCATTTTAAACCCTCTCTAGAAGTATGATTTTTACACAAAAAGCTTCCTTTTGGATTTAATTAATTTTCACATTTCCTGCTGTCTGGTCAAGCTGAAGACCAGTAGTTCAGAAACTGTAACAGAAAAACAAGTAAAGGAAAACACAATAAAGAAAATAAGAAGTTTTTGCAGTTATGCTCAGTCCTGATGCGAGCTGACAGGAAGATTTCTGCATTGTGTATATATAGTCGATACATTTGTAAATTGCAAAATTCTTATTAATAGATGTTACAGACTAATTTAAAAATACAGAAAACTTAATATTTAATATACTCTGAGTTTCTGCAGTATTTTCATTTATATGGCAGCCTGATACAGCATTTCTTGAATACAGCAAACTGTAGTTATACCTGCACCTCTCGGAAAATAACTTATGGCAGTTTCTTAAGTCTTAGAATAAAAACACTCTACTTACTCACTACAGTTGAAACACAATTTATTGGCATATAAAATTATTAGCTTTGGAATTATAATGCTTTATGCTTTAATGATTTAATGAAAATTATTTGCATAAATTTAAAAGAGCAGTTGTAATTTTTCAGTCAAAGAGTAGTACGTATGCAACGTAACTGAAAATGGAAGTCGGTCTGGTGGTATTTAGTGTGTCTGTACCTGATATCCAGGTAAGGACTCCTTAGCGCAGATATAAATGACAGAACTCAGAGTATATTACATGAGGATAATTACTGGGTTATTTGTACAATTTATTTTTCATTGCCTAATGAGCATGTGTTGTATCTATCTCCAGCATCAGGTTCCCACCCTTCAGAGCAGGAAAAGCAGATGTAGTCATGCACGTAGGGGCTAGGAGATGCACCACTTGAAAAAAAAGTAGTAGGAATAAAATCCTATCACTCTGTCAAAATGTACCTCAATTAAAATATATTGGAAAAAAATAACTGTGCTCAAAAGCTATAGGTAATTATTCCTTAAGGTAATTATTAATTCTTATATGTTCCATATAAATCCCTATTTGCGGAATGAAACTTAATTTGTTGGTGTGTTCATCTGTGTGAGATAAATGACAGCTTGTTCTTTGTAGAACCTGTGATATCCTTGTACAAATACATAATTTTAAAATCTTAGATGGTGTTTTTTCCTAACCCAGGATGACTGCAGATTTTTTAGCTTGATATATATTTATATATATAAAAATATATATATATTTTTTTTAATATATATATATATATAAAATATATATATATATATTTTATACTGGAAAGATTTTTAAAACAGTGAGAAGTAACTTTGTGTCTTTATTGAATGGCTGTCTGAACCTGAGTCCACTCTGGCTGAATCCTGGAATTCCAGTAAGCATTTCTGTCACTGGGAAAAGAGGGAACGCTGGATATAAAAATTTGTTGCTGATTTTGGAATATTTTTACAGAGAAAGATGGGGTGTTTTCACTTGCCTTTTTTAAGGCATGTACTAACTTGTCAGGCACTTACTAGTACTAATCTTAAATACTGTAGTTTATTTTTAACTTAATACAAAGTTTTGGGATCTTTTTCTCTCTTTTCTTTTTTCTTCCAAACCTACAGGGTTTATTTCCTCATATATGGGGGCTCGACAGAAGAACAGCGTTATCTCACAGCTCTGAGAAAAGAGAAGGAGGCCTTCGAAAAACTCATTCGGTAACAAAACTATTTTACTTACCTTTATTATTAATGTTTTGTGTAATTCCCTTGTATGCTTACATTTTAAAAAGTGAAGTTCTTAAATGTGTGAAGGCTTTAAATAAACTTTTTCTTTAATTTCTTTTCAGATGTTAAGATCATTTTCCCACTGAGAATCAACAAAAAGTCAAACCCTTCTTTTCCAAACCACCTGATAATTTATTTATTAATTTTAAGGGGTTTAATACTGAATTTCAAAGGCTAAACAGCACCGCTTGTATTTTTACCCATTTGGCTATGAATTTTATTTCTGTAGATCTGGTTTTGTCTGCAGATAACTTTTCTTGTAAGATATTTCTAAGGCTTTTTACTTCAGTCGTTTTGGGGACCAAAACAATTATTTTCTTACACAGTATAGGACAGTATCTTTACTGAGTCTGTCTTCTCACCAGGTCATACTGCTATTACTAGTCATTACTTCCTTTGTTTCATGTGCCATGAGAAGTTTTAAAAATAAAAAAAAAATCAAATGCTAAAGAGTGGTAACAACTGAAAATGAAAATACAGCATCTAGCCCAACAATCTAGAAAACCTGCTGAATTGCATTTCCACTCAGATCTGTAATTAGTATTAAACTATATATAATTTTACATCTGGGTGAAGGGTATTAAAGTATTTTGATCTATTTTTCTCATATTATTGCAGTTTTTAGTAGTTTTTTGTTTGTGGTTCCTTAGAGAGAAGGCCAGCATGGTTGTTCCTGAAGAAAGAGAAGGAAGAGATGAAACAAACTTAGACCTAATAAGAGATGCTAAACCTGCCTCTGTTTCTACTGACACGCGCAAAGCAGGTGAGCGGTTCCTGAAGCTGGGCCACAGCTCTGAGCTTGGAAAAGACCTAGAAGTAGTGTGTTTAAATCCTGTCCCAGGTGTCTGGGTCTTGACACATTGCACATTGACTCTAGTCCTGATGGTAAAGAAACATTTTCTCCCTTAACTCCATCCACCTTCGTCTGCACAATAACAAAGAATTACATTTTTCCTTGAAAAGAAAATGTGGATTAATGAAGTATTTTACCATTAAGACAGCTACTATTTGGATCGTTACTGGGCAGCTTGTTGGTTATGAGGCTGTCTAGTATTGTTTGTAGCGAGGTGGAGAGAAATTAAAACATGAAAACTGAAGTCTGCAGATAGTCAAAGGCAGTGTCATCCTTGAGCTAGTAAAGGTTGGGGACTTGTTTTGATCTCAGCAGAAGAGATTGCCTGGGTACATAACTGCAGATTGTGGGGTTTGTCTACTTTCTTTGTGATAAAGCATCTTTTGTTGCAGTTCTAACCACATTTTTGTTCCTTTCTTTTGACATGTGTATTCTGTCTTCAGCCTTACAGCTCTGCCCCTGTTTTTCTTTGCTGTCATTTTTGTAGTCCTGCTTTCCTTTACTGTGTGCTCTCTAATCTTTGCTGTTATGTCTTTTGCGGCCTTGATGCTGCAGTCTCTTCATGTGTCCTGCTACAGATCTATGTAAGGCCAAGATGTAACTCCT
Source organism: Calidris pugnax (assembly GCF_001431845.1). Taxonomy (NCBI): domain Eukaryota; kingdom Metazoa; phylum Chordata; class Aves; order Charadriiformes; family Scolopacidae; genus Calidris; species Calidris pugnax. The sequence continues at coordinate 7,706,079 of NW_015090794.1, forward strand.
ACAATAAAATGCCATATTTCTGTGGGAAACAGATAGATAGAAATGAAAAGGATTGTTCACTGCCTTTTTTTCCAGGCAACTTTTTGAAGATTTTCCTGATGCATTAAATAATTCTAATCTACAGTTTAACATATTTCATTGTCACATATACAAAGCTTATAGCAGAGCTACACCATAAAATACAGTTTATAATTTGGCAACTGATTTTTGTCTATAACAGTGAAAAATTAAATAAAGTCTGGATTTACTATACTGCTGAATTTGTGAAGGTCAGTGAGATGTGAAGTCACCCATCACAGAAGCATTGGCAGAACACGGGAATACTATGAAACCAGAGTCTGAGGTGCTAGGTATTAGGTAACTATTTATTTTGCTCTCCAGGTGGACAGGAGCAGAAGAATGTTCAGCAAACCATAATAGTGGACATGCGGGAATTCCGCAGTGAGCTTCCGTCACTGATTCACCGTCGCGGCATTGACATTGAGCCTGTTACTTTGGAAGTTGGAGATTATATTTTAACTCCTGATATCTGCGTAGAGCGGAAAAGTATCAGCGATCTGATTGGTTCCCTAAATAACGGACGCCTGTACGCACAATGCACTTCTATGTCCCGTTACTATAAGCGACCAATTCTCCTGATTGAATTTGATCCTAACAAACCTTTCTCCTTGATTCCACGAGGCGCTCTACATCAGGAGATTTCCAGTAATGATATTACTTCTAAACTAACCCTTCTTACGCTCCACTTCCCAAAGCTGCGTATCCTGTGGTGTCCCTCGCCCCACGCTACTGCTGAACTGTTTGAAGAGTTAAAACAGAACCATCCCCAACCTGATGCAGAAACAGCGATGGCCGTCACAGCAGATTCCGAAATTCTTCCTGAGTCAGACAAGTATAACCCTGGTCCCCAGGACTTCCTATTAAAAATGCCAGGTGTTAATGCAAAAAACTGCCGTGCCTTAATGAACCACGTTAAAAGCATTGCAGAGCTAGTGACACTGTCAAAGGACGAACTCTCCAAAATCTTGGGTAACGCTGCCAACGCCACACAACTCTTTGACTTTATTCACCTGACCTATGGAGAGGCAGTATCTAAAGGAAAAAGCAAAAGATGACTAATGAAATCGGTCAACATAGGGCATAGATAAGCTTTTCTTGCACAGTACTTTGGCAAAGTACATGAAATATTTTAATAAATGCCCTCTAAGATAACTAACTGTTTCTTGCTAATGCTGTCCCATCAGTTTTAACATTTGAGTTAATTATTACTGAAGGCAAGTTTCAAGAGAAATAAAAAATGTTTTTAATAGAGAAATACAAATTATTTTTACTCTTTCTACAGCACTTTAGCCAATTCTGTAGTATCGCTGAATCAACTGAATTGAGTTCTTCACCATGTCCATAAGAATTGAGTGCTAAGACTAATTGATAAAGATGTTTTCTTTTGAAAGCTATGATGTCTTGTTAAAGCTAAAAATGTACTGTATTTTCATGAATATGGGTGATGCTGTGTGATATATCACTTTGCTTTTGCCATTTTTATTAATGTCTTACTCTCTGGAAACTGCTAATTGACAGTGGTGGAGCTATTTGAAACACATCATGGTCTTTTGTCAGAGGAGTTTGTTTAGGAGAACATACCTGGACTCCATCATGAATTTTAGAACGTTATCATAAGCCTTTGTCACAGTAAATTATAATTGTATGGTATGTTCTACATCGTATTTGCTTACTTTACTGGAAGTTATACTTCCTTTCTTGACATTCCAAAGTTGGTACAGCTTTGTCTTGCTTGGTTTTGCAAAGCATGCTCCTTCAGTCTAGCCTGGCTAGAGATTCTGCGGTGGCACCATACAACTTAATTCTCAGTGTGCCTTACTTCAACTTTTAAGATGCTTTAATTTTTTAGTCAGTTTTGATAGCTCTTTCACCTTATTCACTTGAAAGTGAAGAATCTAGGTATAGCATTGGGACTATTGTATTATATTGGAGCTTATTTCTTCTCGTAAAATGCAATAGTTTTCTGAGTAAGGTTTTCCAAAAGTTGACAATTCTTCCAATATTGTCGTCTTTCTGTGTCCTATTGTACTTGCATCTTCATGTCCTAAATAGACCAACTGTTAAAAAATTCTGTAAAGCTATTGTCACCTGGAAGATAAAACTTTTAGCGTTCTATGTAGCATAAGACTGTTATTCTTTTGATAGCTTGTGAATGTGTATATTGTTAAAAACATATTCTGCACTGAACTTTGATATGACAATTATTTAACAAATGGCCACTGCCAAAAGGATTGGTCCTGTGTTGTTACATGCTAATGTATTTACATTAGCATTTACGAAATCTTTATCTACAGTGACTTGCACTTACGTATTTATACGATCCCAATGCTAACAACAGATCAATATAATCTCCATCATTAGAGGAGAAAGTATTGGGCTTCTGTATTTGGGTTCAGTAAAAACCATACTGTGCACACTAAGGTTTAATGTTTGCTGTGCATTTTAAGTGTGAATGATGAATTTGTTACCTTAGAGTCCACAGCTGAGCTGTGACAGATTTCCAAAGTGAACATTTTCCTGCAGATGCAAATTTCAGTATTAAATCCATCAGTAATAAGATTAAAATCTGTTAATTATTTTGTTTCTCATTTGGCTGTATTGATATCCAAACACCTTTATTTTTAGTGTGTGGTTTATAATTCAGATCTTAGGGTTTTTATTTCCCTATATTCTAATTTATTTCATTTAATATAAAAAGAAGTCTTTCTGTGAGACTTGTGCCTATTCAAAGCAATAAGCTCAGAAATGCTCAGGGTTGAGAATGCCTTTAAAGTGGTGCTAAGAGAACTGAGAAACCAGAGTGAGAACATAACTGTCCTGTGTGCATGGCGTGTCGAGCCTGATTCAGAAAAGGAGAGCTGAACAACCTTTGAAAGCATGTTTTGTTCATCTATTAGCATTGTTAAGTTGTTACTGAGCTGGGGGGGAGGTGGGTGGATGCACTGCATCTTGGCTTTCTCAGTGGGTTTGGTGGGGTTTTTGCTTATATTTGTATAAGGTGAAAATGAAGGGTATACATCGAAGTTATAAAGTTGTAGCTTTGTGTTGTATGCTAGATCAAAGTCACATAATGCAATTTTAAAAATAAAAACATTTGTCTCTAAAGCTCTCCTTAGTAATCCAGAATTCCAGTTCCATGACTGTAAGATAGAATCCAAAAGCAAACATCTGCCAAAGAATAGTTTTTAAAGGAATACATTATTTATATGTCAAACAGCATAAAGAAATGTAACTGAGGGCTGTTAAAGAAACTTGGCATGTGTGGGCTCACCAATTGACAATTGTTATTTCAGGCGAGCAGGGTTTACTATCTTTTTATGAAGGCCATTTTAGGATAAAGTCCTCCATAGCTCTTACTCAAAAATAGCCTAAATTAAATTAATTTTCAATTGATCTGTTTTCCACAATATGTGGTTTTAAGAAATGCAAGTAGGGTCATAAACCAGAAAGTTCAGAAACTTGCTCTTGGATTTTGTAATACTTTGTAACTTACTTCACATGTTCTCTCTTTCTTGACGTAATAGCAAGAATTTTGGATATTTGCGGAATTGACTCAAAATAAGCGTAGCCCCTTTTATGTTTTCCATATGGAGTCCTTAATAGCTACTTTAATGTGAGCTACCTTCTTGCATTGAAAAGACTCATTGGCAATATTGTGCACTAATGTTTTTTTAATTTGCAATTGTATACACTTTTTTCCCAAAGTTTTCCCTTTTTTTTTCTATAGTGAGCCTTTCCAAAACTTCCTCTCTCAAATAATCTTCCTAATATCCTGTTCCACAGTTGACTCAAGAATGGGACATTACTGAAACATGTATTTGACAATAATACCTCTCACTTCTTTTTTTATTTCCAATTTATTCTAAGTTCAGCTTCAAACCATGAGAAATAATATTCCTCATCTACAAGATGATGGGCAAGAGGTAAATAGAAAATCTTCTTTTATGTTTATCAGTTAAAAAAAAAAAACTATGATAACAGCAAGTTTGGTGAGGCTGGTAACACGGAATTGTTGGGTACATCTCGTGTAACCTGGAGTTGCTTTTGTCTGTTTAGTTTTAAATCAAGATTCAAGTTGTAACATGTATGAACATGAATGTTTGTGTGATTCATGTGGTACAGAATGATGCCAAAGACTCTAAGTATTTAGTAACAAAAAGAGTACCTTTAAATCTTCCTCCCCCCGCCAGCCACTAAAAATGGGATCAGACAGTGTCGCAGTGAAATTTGACCCAGAATGTCGTTGAGAGTTAATTCAGAGTTCCTGTCCTCACTGGCTTCAGTTGATTAAATACTGACATTTCAAATTGTTCGTTTCTTAGCTTTGGCTTCTCTTGAGACTCCTTAAGGGGGCCAGTATCATAATGACTGAATAAAACACTTAGCTTTTTTCCCCACTAACTTGATGCAGCTGAAATACATACATACATACATAAATACATACATATAAAACAAGGCTCAGAAAAAAATGATACTAAGAGGAAACTAAGATGATCCTGTAGAAAACAAACACTTTAGCACGATTATCTCCCTCTGTATTCTAATCTTGGAATCAGCCATTAGGTTCTGGGGAAAAAATAATGTACTCCAATATAAAAGGCCAAAGAGAGAGAGGATGTACATGACTGACTAAATGTTTTGATAAGGTTGTACAAGGAAACACTCCAATAAAGCTTCAGTGCCATTTTTTATTTTGAGTACAAAATGTTAAGAGTTCATCTCCCAGACTTTTCAATACAAACAGGCTGGCTGGTTTTTCACTTGAGTTTTGATCAAGTAAAAAACATTTTACAAGCTTCTCTACAATAAATTAAAAGGAAGAAATATTCTCAGCCACACAGTCTTAAAAACAGGGAGAACTGTTCAGTGGCTTGGCTAGCCAATACTTAGCGAAGAGATGAATTCTTTAGTCTAACTGAACTGAGTAAGGGTAACCAGGGCTACTACACTGCTATGGTGATTTGTTGTCTAAACAGAAAATGTTGCTGCAATATGTCAAAATGGGCCTGCATATGTGCTAATTTTGTTGTGATTCTTTAGAGCATGGCAAAATTCTCTTAATCCTCAACTCCTATAAAACAGTCTTCCTAAGAATATTAAACTGGGGGGAATAGATACTATTTTCTTAGTCTGCATTTTACCATAGTTCTGTTTGTATGACCTTCCCTCTGTAAATAAAATTATAGATTTCATTTCCACTGTCACTCAGCACTACTTCTTTTTTCCTTGAACTTCACCATCTACTATCAAAGAGCCACAGACTGTAGTTATTAAACGACTGACATTGTTACCAAACTGGAATTGTTATTCAGCAATGCAATCTTGTTCTTGAGCTCCCAGCTTCTTCCTCAACTCTCAGAATGGCACTTAGACCATTCACATTTTAATTCTTTCTCTTTGTTTATGAAAAGAGAATGGTCAGGTGGCAAAAAAAAAAAAAAAAATTGCAGCTGGCTTGCCTTTTTTAATGGCCACTTTTCTCATATAAGTTTGTTCAGCAGATCACAATAAAGTCTTTTTATGGAGACTCAAAGTAACATCACACACAAGTCTCTTTCTCTTTGTAGGACAGTAAGGTTTACCATGAGCTAGGTCCAAAGAAGACTAAACACAATTTCAGGAGCTATTAAGCCAGCAACCACAGCTGGGACTACCGACTAAAGGATTTTAGTCAGGAGCCATACAGGAGGATTTTCAAGAATGCCAGAGAGTAAATTTATAATTTTTAAGGGTAGAATTTTGAAAATCACTACTAAATCTACCACAGGTACTATAAATCTCTAAAGGTTTTATTTTTAATTCACCATTCCCCACTGCTCCAGCTTCTCTTTGATAACTATAGCTCAACTGAATTCAAATTCCATCAACCCCATCTCAGAAAGCTCACAAGTGTGTGCTGGAATATTGCATAATTGGATTAGCAAGAAGATAAACAACTTTCCATCTGCAGATTCAGTGAAATAATTCTTAATTCTCTCTCTTTAGTGACTGCTATGTATTGTCCACAGAAACATACCAACATTCAAATTTCAAAGACGTAGAAAATGATCTCCCAAGTGACTCAAAGCCCAGGAGTTTGCCCAGCAAAACTGGCACATAGTGCCCAAGCTTGTCATTGCTGTATTTCAGCCCCCCTAAAAATAGGTAGTATAGTTCTAATTTGAGTTATCTGTATGGAGCTACCCAGTTCCCATTACTGTACACAGAGGGACACACACATTGTCATCCATCTTCTGAACATAGAATCATAGAATTGTCTAGGTTGGAAGAGACCCTTGGGATCATCGAGTCCAACCATCTCCCCTACTCTACAAAGTCCTCCCCTACACCATATCCCTCAGTACCCCATCTAAACGTCCCTTAAACACAGCCAGGGATGGTGACTCAACACCCTCCCTGGGCAGCCTATTCCAATGCCCGACCACTCTCTCTGTGAAAAATTCCTTCCTAAGGTTCAGTCTAAACCTACCCTGTTGGAGCTTGAAGCCGTTCCCTCTCGTTCTGTCATTAATTACCTGTGAGAAGAGACCAGCACCAACCTCTCTACAGTGTCCTTTCAAGTAGTTGTAGAGAGTGATGAGGTCTCCCCTCAGCCTCCTCTTCCTCATACTAAACAGTCCCAGCTCCTTCAGCCGCTCTTCATATGATTTGTTCTCCAGGCCCTTCACTAGTTTCATTGCCCTCCTCTGCACTCGCTCCAGCATCCTCTGTTTCCTTTCAGGAATGCTGCTTAAATATTGCTGCAGCTTGTGACGTCTAATGAGCACAACTAACACCAAGTTCTTTGCAAGAGTGGCTGGACTGGAGCCTTGTCCAGTACTTAATATCCAGGGGCTTATATAAAAAATGTATTGTACTTCATCGTCATTTTGGTCTCAGACATGAGGCGTGTCACACTAGGAAAACTGACATACAGAGAAAACACAGAGCAACAGGATGGCAGTTCTGCAACATGTAATTCTTGGGTTTGCCTTGGATTTTTATTTTTTTTTTGTAAACAGATTAAAACCAGGCCAAATATAGATACAATAAAATTATAATCAGTTGATTTTATAAATTATTCCCAACCCTGGAAAACTTTCAAAGCATTTTTTATGTACAACAAAATTCTTGGAATCTTATGCAGAGATAGGAGAAGTTGCAAACTTTCTTGTGCCATTTATATATCATGGCCCTTTTGACAAATTGCAGTAATACAATTGTCAAGTTTTCAGAGCCTGCAAAAACTCATATTCTGTGCATAATCATTTAAATCAGGACTTGGGAGATCTGCAACACCAAAAATATTAACAGCATGTCTCTTACTGTCCTCTAAATTTTCTTCAACAAAATCCCCCTATCTAGCTCCTCCCATTATCAAGACATGATTTGTTCCTGCTTCAGCTATAAAACCTGTGAATGTTAAGTGTTGGAAAGAGCTATGGTCTTTAAAAATCAACATGTATTTGTGTTAAACTATTACACGACCCTAACTGCTAAAGTCTATGTAATCCACTTGCTTCATTTTGAAGTGTATCAGTCCACTTTTTCTATAACTTATAGAATGTCAAACTATATTAATAATGCTTGCAGCCTGGAAGCACTATGTTATGACCACCAGCTGGAGACGAGAGACACTCCTAACACAGAGCTGGCCAATATGTGAGTGCTCAGATCCCCTTCAGCTATACCACAACAGCAAAAATCTAGAATCTTCAAGAATACTCCTGCCTGTACCAAATATGAAAAAATACCTAGAAAGTTTTGAGGTGTGTCCCATGCAAATTTTGGTGCATGAGTTCCTACCTATACAGTCTTAAAGATAGTTAAGATACCTCAACCAAGCCTTAAATTGCAGCAATAAATCTGCTTTATTACCATTCATATAATTATTACTGTAAATTAGGGTTTTCTTAAATATTAGCATTATATTGCACATCACTAGCTGACAGAAATCATAATCAAGGTTTTCTTTTTCACTTTAAATTTTAGGTGACAGAAGGTTTGAATGATCATATACTACGTCGTCTGATTGTTTTCCATAAACTGTTACTGATATTAAAATGTAGTGGGTTTTTTTTCTTTCTCAGCCCAATCAGATTCTTGGGGATCCCTGACATATTTCTAGTGGCTTGAATAACACATGCATTACCCAAATAGAGGAATTTCAGTGGTTATGCACCAGGAATCTCTGACTTTCCTTTACTTGTTATCACCTTTGTGGATAGCATACAACATTCCACATAGGCATTTGCACTTGCACATCCACCCAGACACAGAGCATCTGCCGTGTTGGGTAACACGAGCCTGCACATCTTCAGTGTCCGTGTCCCGGAAAATGACCCCGAAAAAGTAAGCAAAGTGCACCCCTGTTTCTATATATAAAACTGTTTGTTTAATTGGTAGACTGCACCAAGAATAAATAATGAGGTAATTCTGAAGATCATTCCCAGAACAGTCAGCTAGGATTGTTTCTGCAAGTCAGAGCTATCTCCTCTCCTTTGTTTTGTTTTGTTTGTGGGGGTTTTTTAATGGTTTCATTGTCTGAAGGTGAACAGCTTTCTACCTAAATGCAATTTTAGGAACAGTACAATGCTTCAAGAACGAAGCGTTCTGAACATAGGTGAGGTTTTGGAGTGTCTGTTTACTGAATGTAAAAATTGTTAAAAATTCAAATCCTAAAACTGGATCAAGGATTCTAACCAGATAAGGAGATAAGTTCCTTCCATAGATGAATTTATACCTTAAAAATCTTAACTTTCTTATCCCTCCATATGCTTTTTCACTTCCGAGATGCTGTTATTTATTACCAGTTTAAGGTAATTCATTTCAGTAAGTGTCTAGTGATATTTTGAGTAGCATACACTGAAATTTCTGTTGATTCCTGGGACCGATGCACTGATTCACCCTAAGCCTGTCTCAGCCACGTGCAGTTCTGCCACCTCCAGTATAGCTTTGGGACCCAGTATAACACCGATCCTACGGCACTAACTCACCAAGGAAACCTTTCCAGAAGCCAGTTCCATCTTACCCTCTGGGTTGCCTATAACCACCCTGTAAAGAGGAAAGCTGGGGATTAAGCAGTGGCATGGAGTCAAGAACCAAGAAGTTACTGTTTTGCCGCTAGACTTTTTCAGTTCAAGTCCCTGTTCAAAGAGTGAGTTTCAGATTCAGGCTGGCAGGCAGGATCCAGCTCAGACCTGGAAAATTTGGATTTCTAAGCAAACTGTAATTAGCTTCACCCTTATTGTTAGGGTTACACTGCTTAAACTGGCAGATTCCAAAATAGGATCAGGGCCAAATCAGTTATGATTTGTATTTATTTATCTAAAAGGCTCATGTGGACTTAATTTGCTGTTGTGTGTTAAGAAATAATGAATAAGTAGAAAGGATTATGAACACATGTTTGGCCTAGACAGGAAAAGAGAATGCTGCCATAACTTCGATTTTGAAATGTCTTATTTCATCATAAGCTTAGCTTTCAAAGCTGACATGGGGATTTTGGTACATTATGCCTCATTTTCAACTAATTGCATCTTAACCAAACATCCAAACCTTCAATTTGGAAGATCAAATTAGCAGCTGTATGATGGGGTTTTTTTTCAAATGTGCATAGATGCCAAGTGGAGGATCTAGGCATAAGTACTGTATAAAATAGATTTAAATAGAAATGATATCTATTTAATCAACTTTAGCCAAGGAAGAAGGGAACCTGTTGGGAAGAAATGGTTATGCAACCCAGGAAAGAGGAGAGAGGAGAGAATCTTTTCAGCAGAGGAGACCTGTGTCTTTTCCCCTCTTCTTACATTAACACTTTCACTTTACCTCTTTGTATTTGAGAATATGTAAAAACCTACACTTACTGCACTAGCTATTAATTATTTAATTATTTAGCAGTTCTTATAATGTACCTTTTTAGGAGTCAAAAGTTGTTCTTCAAATGCAGACAAATAATCCATACACCAGACTATTTTATCCTAACGGAAAAAAAAAAAAGGGCAAGAATATAAATTCAAATGCCAGTAAACAAGATTATTAGCAAATAAAATAAACACTACATTAGATATTCAATTATTTATAAATTTGCAGCTTAGGTTCTACTTCTATTTCATTTTATGAGAGTGCATTATAAGAGTAATCAACATAAGAAGAATTACTATTTCCCAGGCCTTTTTCATTGCTTTTAAAGGTTACAGTTTTGTAACTGTGCTTATTAACATCTGTGCTGCCCTTCAAGCTGTCTGTTAACATGGGGAGAGCACAAAATTACTGGTAACACTAAAGGATTTCTCATAGATAGCAAAATTTAATTAATTTATATTAAAATAGCATTCAATTATCTAATACTTTCCAAACATACTATACATAGCTGGGACTCACTTTACCCATTTTACCCATTTTATGTAACATTATTACTCCACAATGTACTCACATATCAGACCGGTTGCTCATCAACATTATCCCCATTTTTATCATTACAAAGCCACCTTAGTTCCCAATTAGTGCTATGCCAAAGAAGTTTAAAATTCTTAATCTGGGACTGCACTATCTCCAAGAGAAGAACATGTGCTTCTTTTCCTCACTGGAACCAGTATTTGATCATGAATAGCTCACAACATCAAACACTACTTGCCCGTATCTCCACACCACGTGTGGTTCAAAAAGTCCACAAGGTACAAACTGGTGGTGCCTGGGAATACATCATCTAGTCTTCCCTACACATCCACTTTTTAGTGCAGTGTCAGAGAAATAGTATCAGGCAAGTCAGATCTCTGGTCTTCTGCAGCACAGCTATTCATGTGTACATCAATTATAAAGTCATAATCAGCACCTTCGTAACTCCACTTTTCATCCTGAATCTCTTAAAATAGAATCATGTAGCAGATATGGTTACAGATTGCACTTCTTCCTAGATGCACTTTTTTGTTTCACTGTATACAATCCCCTGCATCTGCTACGTGTGATTATTATGATAGTTGGAAGAAAAGAAAAAAAAGAAAACTTGATGACACCTGTATACATTGCTTTAAATAATTATGGCATATAATGTAAAGTATATCTTTCTTACAAATCAGATAGCAAGATGATCATTTTTACAGAGCATTCTTTCAGAAATTTTAAATATTCATTATTTTTATTAGTGTTTATTTACATATTGGTAAATGCTCTTCTACTTTCTTTAATAAAATGATTATCCATTCTGTTTGTTTAAATGTATTTGTATGCCACTGAGGCATACAATGAGGGAGGTAGTAATTTCTAGACTTTAGAAACTCAAGTCCTAAAACACACTTGAGAATCCTTACTTGAACGTGCCTTGCTTTAGGGCCAAGAAGAAACAAAGAAAAATTTGTAAAAAATGTAACTTTTCTAAATAACTCCTACACCACTTTGTATCAAAACTCCATTTTAAAAGTTGACATTCACCCAGTGAAGAGCACAAACATCCCGTCAGAGACTTTTTACCGTCTGTCAGGCAAGATGTCATCTGGTGGCATATACCAGTTAAATATGAATGCAAATGACTGCTTCCTTGACTATTTATGCAAATTAATTTGTCAGTTGGCTATGAGGTGCTTATATTTAAGCCTACCAAATTGATTAATGACTTGGTCAACATAAGTTTTGGTTCACACGGAAAGCATCTGCAGATAAATAAATCAAACACTACTTGCCAATTTATAATATTGTATTTATGCTTCTGCCCTGCGCGTGCTGAATGATGGCAGTGGCAAGTGAACCAGATGGGAACCTTACAGCTCCCCAAATGCCACGATCTGAGAGTATGGAAATACTTTTAAAATAAAGAAGTTGCAGAGGAGGAGTTACAGCAAAGGCTGGTGGTGAATGGTGCTAGATGAGACAGAAGTGTGTTCTTAATAAAACAATCCTCTACAGGAACTGTGTAGTCTGTGGTGTTCTTCCTTCCTTCCTAGGACAACTTTGTGTCCTGTTCCATACAGAGCAGTACAGATTATGTACAGCACAGTGGGACAGAGAACAGAAGAAGCCTGAGCTAGAGTTCTGCAGCTGAATCACAGGTGCATCAGCACGAGCAGGGGTGATAATAAAACTAGGTTACACGACTGAGCCGCTCACATAGTCCTAATCCCAAGCAACAAGCAGAACAGGGATATGAAAAGGATGGTGCTTAAAAGGTAGGATGAACATGAATAATCAATTTTCAGGGAGTGCAAAATGATGTGATCACCTTCAGATTTTCCCCATCTGTTGCTAAGCAGCATTCTTTAGTCACAAGCTTTGACTTACAAAATGAACAGCAGCCTCCGCATATTTTGCTATTTTTACATTTTAAACTGTTCTTTTGCCAAACTTTCATTATAACTATATTTAAAAATGCTCTAGAACAAAATAAGATGGGCACTGAGATATCTGCATCCCTTGGGTCATGCTCTCAGTTAGTACTTGGGACAAGTAGCCCATGGACTGTCCAGTCTCCAATAAGGAATTAGAAGAGCCTCCATCTCCCACGTAACAAAGTAAATGCTTTTTTTGCCTCACAGGCCTGAGCTTTACATGAGATATTGAACTTGCATCATGTAAAAGGCAAGAGTATCATACATTTGGATTTGTATATTCATCACCAGTTTCAATCCACATAAACAAACCACAGAATTTCTCCCGTGGTGGTGGTGAATTAATTGTATTAATTCTTTCAATCTGTACTAAGGATGTTGTTCCAATGATCAAACATCCATTCAATGCCCTGGGCATTCTGACAAAAATTAAAATTAAATCAACTACCTCTCTGTGTGAGAAATTATCTCTCTCATTTAATTAGAAGTAAAGGGCTGGCTGCCAATTTTCCAAAACTAAACACCAAACATCCCCACTGCAAACACCCTCTCCTCAGATGCCTTGATGTACAACCAGAAATTTCAAAAATTGAAATTTCTCACTCTTGAAGACCAAAAGAAGGAATTGACAAAGAGTTCAGGATCTTCCCACAAACTGTGGGCTACTAATAACCCACACTTAATTCCCATGTGTCTGCAACTTAACATATTACACTGGTAACTCAGTGAAGCAAAATGACTAATCATTTTAAATTGCGAATTGACCATCACCTCTATCTTCTTCAATATTAATTAAATAAACAAATCATAAAGTAAAATAGAATAACATTGCCAACCCTGTGGAGTGTGTGGCCTGGAGCTAAAGATGCCTTGCAAGGAGAGAAAAGATGTAGTCAATCGTTACAGCAGGTCTCTTCCTGCATTTCTACAGAAAAGGCAGAAGGTTTTGAAAGGTCTGGTAAATTGGCACCAAGGTGATAAATTGCATTCTTTTCCTGCTAGTGTCTCTACTGATTGCAGTGAATAAGATTACAGCTGTCATCGTGAGAGCTGCTTTTTTTTGGTTTTCTCCTTCCCACTGGCAAGAGACTGACTAGAGATTCTTGAGTCCTCTGCCCAACCAGAGAATGTCTCTTCAGCTCTCTAGAAAAACATTGCCCAAAAGGATATCCCAGAAGCTCCCTAAGTCCCCTTGGCTAATGGAAGCAGCCTTTAGAGCCACACCACTAACAACTGCTCCTCATACAGCCACTGCCCCAAATCCGCACACATTAGTCTATGTCTTTTCATGTCCTTCCAGATGCCTCAGCACTCACAGAAGCAACAATTCTCCCTGGCCCCATCATCTAGCTACTCCCCAAAATTTGAGCAGCTGCATTGTTCTGCCACTGTTTAGGCCACCACTGTTTTGGCCTATTGAAGAAGATTTTTGTTTCATATAAATTAATATATGGTGCAAAAAAAGCTTTAACAACCTGGGCATTTATATTCAGCTACTGCCTGGGAATAGCTGTGGATGTACACCTTATATCTACATAAAGATATGAGAGATGTTCCAAGCCATTTTTTTTGCAGTACAAAAGTCAACCTTGCCTTTTTCTCCCTTTTTTGTATACTTGGAGGAAAGAGAAACAAAGATTGTTGGGTTTTTTTGTTTTTTTTTTAATCTTTGTACACCTCTTTCTTCCCCCATCAGCTGCTGAGTAAAAGGCCAGGAAGCAGGCAACAAACCCCGCAGCCTATGGGTAGGTAGACTCCTGCTGCCAACTCAATCTCATCCCTGCAAGCCTCCAGTTTCTGCAAAACTGCAGGAGTACGGCTGAGACCTGAAAGAACAGCAGTCTCTGGCATGCTTCCTGTTGCTTAGGCAAGATGAGGAGAGAAGAGGCATGAGGAGGCAGCAGAGGTGGAATACACACATGTTCAAAGGTGGGGCTGCATCTACACAAGAGGAAAAACAGGCAGAAAAGTCTAATGCTGGGAAACGGGGCTGATACAGGGGATACAGGTACCCCACAGGAAGAAATAATGAAAGAAAAAAAAAGGAAAGCTATTAGGAAGATTAGAGAAAATAAAAGGATGGAAATATGTGATTGGGATAAACTGTATATCCAGACTATGTGTAGAGCTGGCAGACTGTAACGAACCTTTTTTGAGCCATACTTGACTCTTGTTTTTTGATTTTTAGGAGATAACGTAACATTTATACAGCAAGTCAAAAACTCAGTTAAAAAAATATAAGAACTAACTGTGCATGATAATATAGGTACACTATACATACAACTTCTGTCCTGTTCCAGTACTAGAAAAACAGAAAAAACTAGCTATAGATATGTTTAGGCAATCTGGTTATAATCAATGACTGTGACTGTTTTTAAACAAAGCACTATTATAGTGACATGTGCATTACTATCATTGTTGAAGCCAGGTCAAGTGCAGACCTCAGTATTTTTCATAGGTTAAGAAAAGGTTCAAGAACAGTATTCCAGTTGTGTTTGTTTCAGAAGATTATAAATTTTTCAGTTTTTCAGAAGCAAAGGTATTTAATGAAGGTTCACCTTTAATGTTTGCTGGTTGATTTGTTTGCTCTTTAATTTGGAATAAATTAAGATATAGGTTCTAAGCTTTTAGTATTACCATCATTAACATTCAACCATCAACCACAAATGAAAGAATAGAATTTAAATGCCATTAATAAATATCTATTTCTTGTGACGGACTATTCAAGCTTCAATGCAAGACTGAATTTACAATTAATATAAATAACTGCTGTGTGTGCTACTGCTACAACCTGATGTAGTAACAGTCAATGTTCATGAGTTATAATTATTTTCTCAGATGTAACCCTAAGTGTAATATTTTTTTCTTTTACAAGAACCCATTGATGACCTCCAGCGAGCTCCATTCAAGGTCAGCATAACTACAGTTGGCAATGGAGACTAAAAGCGCTTGCGGGATCACTGCTTCCGGACATCGAGTCCCCTCTGTATAATCACGGGGCTAAAGTCATTGTAAGTTTCTCTAGAGAATACAAAAAAATTATGGCAGAGATAAGGTCAGCCTACTGGTTCTGTAACATGGCTGTTTCAAATTAATAATCATTTATGTACTTATTTACCCTACTAATTTAACCAGTTATCTGGTGGGAGATTTGGGTTTGGTTTTTTTTGTTTTTTCTCTTGGCTATCACACTGATAAATGCTGTCTTTTTATCTCTCAATTTCTTTGTCATACAGAAATAAGAACTGGTACTGTGGTTTACACTAAAAGTCCATCATCTAGACCAGCATCCTTGCTCTAAGAGCAGCCACAACGGGAGACTTTACACAAACATTCCCATCCCTCATTTCCAACTCCTTCAGGAGTCGTTCATCTGTGAGAGAACCAAGGCTTTTTAACTGTGCTGCCATCTTGTACAAGCCTTTGTTACAGGAGTGTCAAAAGCTTATTCAAATCTAAGTAACACTGTATCATTTTGTTCACTTCCCCCTCAGTTATTTGAAATAACTCAAAAACACCTTTGAAGAAAACCCTTCTGAGAAGGGAGTAATTTTTACATTGCATGGCATATTTTGTCAGTCTTATTTTGATCTCAGGCCTTTAAGGGATATATTGGAATATAATAGTTACTATTTATACGACACTAACAGAAACCATAGTTCTCATCCTAGTTTCAAAATAGCTTGCTCAGTTGTAAACGAACTGCACTACTATTCTGTAATCCTGCAAGTTACATGGCAGAACTGTGAAATTTACTCAATGAATTCTACCAAGAAATGAAATACCCCCCATCAAATGCACAGCTGACATTTGGCTTTGGGAGCTAAGGCTAAGAATTGCATTTATTTTTCTGCAGGTAGTCCAAATCTTTGGGGATACAACCTGCCAAAAATGAAAGAGCACAGATGGTAGATATTTGCAAAAGCTAAGATATCCCCTACTTAAGGACTTACTGAAAGAAATAGGGATTTATCTCTTTGGAAAGTGAAAATAAGGTAACCATGTCTGTTAATAGAAAGTTTCCTCTACATCCTCCTTCTCACTTTAGCTAGGACATGACCAAAATTTCCTTACAACAAGCAATTTCTGCAGTCATATCTGCAGTCATATTTGAACTTCTCTTGAGCTTCAACATAATTGTTCCTCTGTGGACTGTGGATGCTCTGTAGATATGCTAGAGAAAAATGGAACCACTTTCTGAAAAAAATACCCAGAGTAGTGACCAAGTATTACAAAATGCTTTTCTCAGGATGTGAATTCTAATAATGTGTAATTAAACCTCTTACAGGTTAATCATTTGATAACCATTCCTCTTGAGCAAAAACCACATATCCTATGTACTGAACAGAAAAAAAAAACCAAATAAAGTGATTCACGTGTGCTCCTGGGTAAAGGCAGATTTACAGCAATTTTCTGAAAATATTTAAATTTTAATCTCATGTACAGAAATTGATTTTATGTATATGAATATATTACTTTCAGTGCTTCAATTATGGTATACTTTCAACATGTTATAAAGCAGCATTTAAAACTCTTAACAGCTTCAAGACATGCTTATGGCTTTAATAACAAAAAATAAATAAAAATTATTGTGCTTAATATAATTAATTTATATGGCATTTCTGTTTGTCAAGAGGTGTAACTTTATGATACACTTCATCTCAGTGGGTGCTAATTGGCAAGGTTACCTATGAGTAAAACTTGTCTCTGAAACAGCATAAATTTGGCTATGTTTTAAACTAAGTACTTCAGTTATTTGTGTTAGCAAATACAGGCTTTGAGTGCTTTCTTGAGAAGGATGTTACAAATAAATGTCACAATGCCTGAAGATTGGGGCAATGAGAAAAACACTACTTGAAAATGTACACTAACATTTTTTTTAAATTCTTCACTAGAGTTTACACAGACCGGGGTTTGACTGAGTGGTATACATGAATTTCCTCCCCAGACAGCTAGTGTGATTCTGGCATAAGTTACCAAATATTTATGTATCAGAAAAAGAGCAATAGACTAGAAGACCTGCAGAACACAGGCACTACAAACAACAGTAGCAAGTTATTATTGATAATTAGTCAATCAGATGCACTGGTTATTGCACTAGCAGCAGTGAAATTCCATGTTCAAATGGAGCTATATACACAGGCAGGAGTGACAGCAAGACATTCTTAATATTTCTGGACAACAGCTTTTTCTCTTTATTAACCCATATATGGACTTGTTGGTCTAGAAAACATATAATAAACCCTCTCTTTCCTAATACGCTTGAGAAAAGAAACGATGGAAAGCTTTTGGAAAAAAAACTGAAATGACTTTTAGGTTTCAAATGTAAGATTTTTACAGATACATCTCAGACAAGCACACTGATGATTTTACTACTACTGCTTGTATTTGATGTGACTTTGAGCCGTAAATCCACAAAAATTGTATGGGTGAATTTGATAATTCTTGTGCTAATTTAAAATTAATTACAGTATATTTTTATTGTATGTTTTAAATAATGAATTGTCTTTATTAACAACTCTGAACACAGTGTTTACAGTTCTAGAAGAATCAAATTCTTTATATAAAGCCTGTACTGGAACTGAAAAACATCTGTATTTTCTGAATAATTTCTAAAAAAAAATATTTGCATTGTTTCATTAAATAAACCATCTTTCCCTAAAATATTCAGCTTACAACTGCATAATGGAGTATGTATATGTTATAAATAATAACAAATATTTTTGTGTATTAATTTGGGTATTAAAATACTGACATGTCATTTGTCTGTTTTTCATGTTTAGCAGTTTCTAACAGTGGGACACTAGTTTGAAAGCAACAGAGGGAAATTGGGTCCATCTGTTCAAAGAGCAACATTACTCTAGCAATTAAAATCATTGTACCTCTATTTCTTATGCTTTACTTCTGTTGTAAGAAGGAGAATACAGCGTTCATTGTTATTCTTGGAAGCAATTGCTGGGTGCTCTAGTTGAACTTTTCTGTAATAAGAAGGAAGTGCTTGTTCATGCCCAAGACAGGAAAGGTGGTGCTCAAAAGACAGGAGCTATTGTGTGGAGCTGGACAATTTCCACAGAGCGATTTTATGGGAGAAATTATTTTCAAGTAGTTATTTGCTGCTTTAAATGTGTCTTCCTTTTCACTGGTAAGTATCACCATGTTGTTTTAAAAAGCACAAATATCTTCAAGGAATGACTATCAACTGTGTTCAATGTCAACCTTTTAACACACCTTTGTCTCTGATAAACTTAAAGGAAAAAAGGTGAAGAAGCAGACTGAACTTTGTCAACATAATCTCTCTGTAGCAAAGGGGCGTCTTCTCTTTTTGGGTAAACAGAAAATAAAGAATTCTTTGTGAATGGTAACCATTCCAAGAAGACTAATACAGCAAATATTCCTGTTATTCAGTGCATTTGAATGAGAAAAAAAAGGTCCTAACATTATTTTTTTGGCCAAATTATTTGCCATCTCATCTTCAGTACCATTCACACCCAAAATTCTTTCCTAGAATTTATATTATAAATCTGTTTCCCCCCATTACTTTTAGTTTTGTGTGCACTACTGAATTTGTAGGTGAGGGTTTGGGGTTTTTTGTTTAATTATTAGTTTTCCTATAACTCTTTAGACCAACTTTTTACTCTAAAACATTAAAAAATTAGAAGAAGTTATGGGAGAGTGCAGCACCAAATACTTAGTCATTTTGAAGGATAATATACATGTTCTAGGCATGATCATTGTGATGACTTGATGAAGCTTCCCTGATTTGTCCTTAGAGACTGAATGTAAAAAATAGAGATGGAGCTATGTTTGGTTGAACCCCTTGGTTTGTCTCAAAACACAATTATTGCTGAATAAGAATCAGTTTCTAAAGGCCTTTAATTAATTCCTACAAATTTCTGAGGATGTTAAAAGCATTTTCCCATGCAAAAAAAAACCAACCTTGAACTAAAGGTATCCTAATAGTCGTTCCACTGCACAGTTCTTTTTATCAGTCTCACCCAGTTCCCTGTTACAAATATCTCTGTT
The DNA here is from genome assembly GCF_001431845.1 of Calidris pugnax. NCBI lineage: Eukaryota > Metazoa > Chordata > Aves > Charadriiformes > Scolopacidae > Calidris > Calidris pugnax. Next base: position 7,725,458 of record NW_015090794.1, read on the forward strand.
ACCTTTTCTCCTGTTTCTAGCTGTTTGGTCTTCATTTTTCCTGAATTTAGAGTATAATTTATCTCAGTTTGAGAAAATGATGTTTGGATGCAAAAGACATCCATTGAATTTGTATGTTTATAATTTCTCTGCCTTAGTTTTGAAATTTCTAGGGCCTTCTCCAAATATCATAACGGCAAAGCAGGACTGAGATCTTAATCTCTGTGCTATTATACAGCTTTTTTCCATTGTCTTAGAAATCTGAAATTTCAGCTATAAATTAGTTTTATTCAATTTCACCTTAGTTGCTTTATCATCCTAATTTGATTAATTAAATGCTACACATTGAGTACTTATTTGTAGTAGTTTGCATTTCCAGTTTTAACGTCTGAACTACTTCACTTGAAGGGTGACAGAAGTAAATCTGGAACAAATTACAGGTTTTAATGAGATATTTACACAGTTCATTGCTAAGTTTCCGGGTCATTGCTGGTTTTAGTTTGTTTCTGAAATTGGGTAAAATCTGATTAGCTAACTGTAATCTAGAGGAATGTAAGAGATACATACCCTGTTTTAAAAAGCAAAACAAATAATAACCCTTCCAACCCATCTAATTTGAACAAGAGATTCTTTAAACGTCAAAGCATTAGTCTACAATTGTATAATGCACGTTTGTGTTCCCTCTGCCTGTGGTACCACTGCTGAACAAACACATTGAAAAACTCTTTGGTGCTGGGAACCAGGAGCACGATGAGCGAGCACCTGGACACGAGCGAATCACAAATAAGAAGAAAGCTGCATGAGACCATTGCACCAAGTGGCAGCTCAGTTCTCAATCTGTGAGCTAAAACAGTACAAAGCAAAAGCAGAGTTGCATAATTATGGGCCTGATGCAGTGTACTTCTGGGACAGGACTAGCTCGGTATTAGTAAAACTCCATTTGTTAGTAAGATACCGCTGTGAGCATAATGTTGCACAATCCATGCAACAAAGTAATTAGTACTTGTGTGCTCGCTCCTATTCTGCTTGCAGAATAAATGCCTATTTTTTCTATTGCACATTGTCAAGCATGCATCATCAGGTTTCTTAAACCTTTTCTAAGAACTGCTTATTTTCCCCCTCCTGATTGGTTCGATGTTTGATCAAGTTCAGTCACCTCAGACGTTTATTGCCAAGCCTGAGGGGAAAACACACGAGTTATGAGTCCCGTCCTGTTTGTATGTGTTTGCACAGCCGAAGTTTGAAGCCGTACCGTGAGTTTTGCTTCGAATTTCAATTCCGTGCGACCGCAGCACCTGGAGGAAAGCTCTGTGGGAGCCGCCCCGGGCGGGAGGTGTGCCCCCTCACCCGGCCTCGCCTCAGCGCTGCAGGGCCCCCGCCTGGCCCCGGGCCCCTCGGCTGGGCCCCGCCATCCCCAGGACAAGCCGCGGGGTCACTCCCTCGCGACCCTCCCACCACCAGCCAGGTGCGGCCAGTGCGAGGAGCCCCCCCAGAACGGGCGGCGACCCCAGCCCTGGCGGAGCACCACCTCGGCCGAAGAAGGGGGACTGTTTACCTCAGGCCCCAAGACAGGGACGCCCCCGAGAGCGGGGACCGGCCGCCAACATCGAGCCGCAGAAGAGGGACCCGCCCCCCCCACTCTGGCCGCCCCTCTATGAGGGGCCGAGTACCCGGATGTAGCCGCCCCGCCCCCGATCCGCCCCCT
>NW_015090794.1:7727752-7747610 GCF_001431845.1 Calidris pugnax
CCCCGCCCCGCCGGGCCCTACGCGGGGCTGGCGGTCCCGGGAGCGCTGCCCGGCTCGGCTGCTGCCCCCTCCGCTGATAGATTTTCCTTCTGTTCCGCTGCGGTCACGGCTTTATTTATTTTATTATCGTTTGTCAGTACGGCACACAAACTCCCGGGTGAGGTGCGGGGCCTGCGGGCAGGAAGGCACAGCTGCAGGGCCTGGCCTTACAGACCCGTGTGGTGTGAGGAGAGCATTGCCTCCTTCAGAGCTGGGAAGTTGGGACTCCCCGGCCCCCATCACCCAAATCCCGCAGCAGGGTCACCGACACGTTAAAAGAGCTCAGAGCAGGGGCTGTTACAGGGCTTGGTTTGTTATTTGTGAAATACACGGGTTTTTGGATGGCACTTGGTTAATCAGCTTTGTCGGTGAATAGCCCGTGTGCCTGCAGCAGTGACACCGGGCAGTGTGTCTGGGCACATAAAGGGGCTGGCGGTTGTGAGCGGTTCCTTTGGCTGCCTTAGTGCTGCAGTGCCTTTCCCCTGGGCCAGCAAACACATTTCCCTTTATTCCGACTGTGTGTTTTTTGCACTGGTTTCTCAGTATGCAGCGCAGAGAACTGCTGCTGCGCTGGCTCAGTGCGGTGGAGGGAGGTAACACCAGGATTCCTGGCTGCGGCGGGCAATAGAACGGAAATAAAAATCTACAGGATTTAAAATAAAGTGAACAATTCCTAAAATAAGTATCAGAAACTTATCTTTTCCTGCGCATTTCACGAAGAGCCCCTCGTGAAATCTCGTAACTTTGCTGTCAATATGTCTGAAAGATTTAGATGAACATCAGTCAGCTTTTAAGAAAAAAAGAGCCCAGCTTGCAGTGTCCTGTGAGTACGGCATGTTCTAAAGGAGGTGTTTATGGGAAGGTGATTACGCTTCTTCCTCACACTACATCTTCCCCTTTATGATGGAAAAATGCCCAGGTTTTGAATTAAGTGATGTTATAAAGCTCTCAACAAAGGCACAGCTGGCATTTAATAACATTATTTTCTTAATGTTTGACATTTTATCTAGTTCCTTCCTGGTTTTCTTTCCTGTGCAATTAGTTAGGATAAATTATGATTTTTGTGGTATAACTTGCATGTAAAATTTGACAGTTTTGTCTGGTAATCACAGCCAAATAAAAACATCTGGAAGCTGAAAATCCTTAGTACATTATTGCAAGTGCAGAGCAACTTTGACGATTTAGCTGTATTTGAAGAAATGAGGAAAACTGGACTGAAAATACAGGTGAATTTTTAGAAGTAGTCATGCAGTGACATGAAGATCACTGTAATATTTACCATTTTAAATTTGTGGGATTCTTTGAGTTATTTACTTCGAGTTAATAACTTTGAGTTATTTAAAGGTGGAGGTTAATGCACAGATATTCAGCCAAATTTAGTGTTTTTATGTGTAAAGTGTTCAATAAATTGGAGCCCTTGCTTGGTTTCCTAGAAATCAATTTAGATAATTGATTAAATTATGAATTAATATGATATTGGATAGGGAATATACTTAGTTGTTGCTTGGGTTTCTATTGCGTTTTTTTTTTTAAACAGCGTTTAGATTACTGATTAAATAATTGTTGGAAGGAAGTGGGAATACTTCTTTTCTAGGCCTTTTTGGTGATTCCATCTTGTAGCCTCTTCCTCTTGGGTATTTTGGTTTGGTTTTTTATATGTTTCATTTCTAACCTCTTTCACTGGTACATATAGAAACCATAACACCAGCTTCAACCTTTGGACATGCAAACCTTTGAAAGAAGAAAAGCCCTATCTGTTAGGATTCGTTTCTCAGAGCAAAAGCAACATTGTGTGGCTGAGCAATGTACGGCACCTTTTAGGTGATACCTGTAGGTTCACAGCCAAAACTGGAAAACCTCATTAATGTTGTATGAAATGGCATTTAATAAATGCCAGCCTTAAAGATAACTGTTTCTTTTCTTTTTTTTTTAACCTTTTCTAAATTTAGTATCCAGTAGGTTTCCATTGACATAATCAAATGTGTCTGTATATGCATATAAGTGCACACATATTCTAAACTATATTGATAAATAGAATGTTGGTGCTGGAACAAATATGTTTGAGTTGTTGTCATAGCAAAAAGCCAAAAATGTGGTTGTGAACAGTTTCCTTTTTAAATATGAAGGAACCTTTATAAAGAAATCTATAGAAAAATAAAATATATTTCTGTCATTAAATGAAGTTATAGTGCATAGATATAATTGTCACTTAAACTTCTGAGTATGAAGACATTCCAACTCTAAGGAACTATGCAAGCTGGGCTTGGAGGAGCTATGGCTGGTCTTATGTATTGTAGTTGAGTTAAAAGGAATGGGTGATGCACCTCTAGCGCTATTATTCTTGCCAGAGCTAGCTGGAAAGACAAATAATTAGTGTGTTAGAATTTGAGTAGTAATATGAAAGGTGCTAAAAATGAGCTTAGAGCATATTGAAATTAGTTCACTCTAAGGATTTTTAACCTAATAAGATACTTTAACATCACAAAACTGCAAAAACTGAGAGCAACTTGTATTCTTAAGGTTTTAATTTCTTAGGTGGAATAGAATATGTAACTTTTAAAACAAACTATCCTTGTGACGTTTTTGTAATTTTGGTTTTTCCTATCTTTATTTTTAATTGACCAGAAATGTGCTGAAACAGACACTATAGAAGGAGGCTAGAAATACAAGGTAAGCGCTACATCTTAAAACAAGTAAAACTTTCTAAATATAGGGTTTTTTTATAAAGCTGCTGTTTTGTAGAGGCAGTGCATGGCTTTAAATTATGCTGGTTTTATAATCCTGTTAAAATGGAAGGTGTTCCAAGAGATATGTCCTCATACAAACAGGAATTTGAGGGTATGGAGTACCTATGTTACATAAGCCAAGAGCAAGTTATTGTGATGTTTTTGGTTTGCCATTTGATGTGGTTTTTAATCACCTTTTAGACTTAAACATTCTTATGCTGATTAAATAATATTTTCTCTTTTTTAAAGGACTGTCACGCTTGCAGGCCTTCACAGATTACGTTAGACTTTCTATAAATGTTAATAATTTTGATACTGGGAGCTATAACTTTGGCCTATATAGCATTTTGTTTATTTTATACAGTTATTCTGCAGTGACTCAGGCTAGTACCAGCATAGCACCAGAGCACCTAACAGCACAGCACTTCTGAAGTACCACCAGACCCAACGTGTTTTTTGATTAAAAAATTCCAGTTACAGATGAGGAGAGGAAACTTCATCTCAAAGGGAGTAACTAAGAATGTTTAATAGCTGCTGATAGAACTTGATTTTGGATGTACTAAGAAGGGACTTGAGCAGCTTAGTAGAATAAGGAACTTGGGCTATGCAACTAAAACATTATCAGTTTTGGAACTGTGTCTCTCTGATGTTTACCTGGTACCAAAATGGTGAAAATCCTGATCCTGCCCTCTCCCTTCCTGTCTTTTGTATGGGATAAAGGGCTTTGTTGGGGGGGTGGAAGGGGTTGTTTTATTTTCAGACTGACTGAGAGCATCAAGCTTAAAGCCTCCTTGATAACTTCTACTGAGGCTCCTCCAAGATCAGAGCGTTGGCTCCACTTTTACAGAAAAAGCCAGACACTGCACACAACTTTTGTGGCTAAGAACTGCTCCAGAGAATGGAGGAACAAGATGTACAGAACTTTCTGGATATGCACAGAAGGTGGTGTGTGTCTGGAGCATTGATGTATTCCAGCAAACCCCAGAACGCTAGCATTAGGCAAAAAATTAGCAACTGGAAACACTTAAAGATAGGGGAGCTTCCTTTAACCTGAAGGTAAGGTGTGTTTTACGGTTGCATTCAGGCTACATGAAGAAGAGCAGGTTTGATTGGACTTGGCAAACCAGTTCACTTCATGTCCTGGTTTAATAATTCTGCAACCTCTGTTTCTCGCTGTGCATATACCTGCTGCTTTGTTAGCAGCATGCCTAACTGAAATTAAGTCTATTTACACTTAATAACTACGAATATTTCATGTGTGCTTCTTTAAATGGAATTATTCTGGGCTGCATTGAGCATAGTGAACCAGTATTGCTGACATTGTTTCTGAAGCGTTTTTTTCACCTGAAATTCAAGAGCCTAAATTGCATAATATTAATTACGGAATAAGACTTATTCAAATGTTTCTTGTGTAGTGAAGTTTGACAGCTGCTATAAAACTACTCTTCAGTGTTGTTGAGGCTCTGTCGAAGCCACAGCCACAAAAATCTTCCATATCCTGAAACTCCAAAGCAAATGTACATTACAGAATTTATTAAATAGTGTTCAGATTACTGTTATTAAATCCAGATGTTAATATAACAGTTTTGCACTTGTGCAATAAACTAAATCTCTGTGATCGTTGACTCAGTAGACAGTATTTTAAGATTTCATATTTGGGTACTTGGCTGAGGGTATTAATTAGATGTTTGAAAACTGGCTTAAACCTGGGCATGACGCCAAAAGCAACAAAGTGAGAAAGAAGTCATAGTTAAGCTCATTTTTGATCTTCGCACCAACTAGTGAAACACAAATGAACAAAACACTAAAAATAAAGACAAAAAGACAAAAATCTCCTGGTTTTTTACCCCTCTCAAAGTCTGAATGTACAAGATAGTTAGCCCGTATTTATATCTGTGAAAAGGACGGACAATTGTATTTTTATTTCCACCTTTTGTTTCTAATGTTAGAAGTCTGCTGGAAGGCTAGGGAACGGTTACTGAAAACTTGATTAAAAATTCTAGAGATGTTGAAAGTAGTTTGCCAGTCATTCCTTATTATAAATGTAAAAGAGGTAGCTCATAAAAATTCAGCGGAGAAACTCATTAAAATAGAGTTCAAATTGTTAATGTATTACAGTAAAGTTCAGTTAATACCCATAAATGGTTCTTAGGTCTCATAAAGTGGCAAGCTTTTCAGTATTTCCTATACAAAAAAAATTACAGAGACCTAGAATTTCAGCTCCTGACATTCTGTCCAATTACACTGATGGCACAATCCTTAATTTTGTTCCCCTTTTTTAAAAAGGAAAATACGTGGTTAGTAGAGTTGTGATCCAGCAAAGCTTTAAGGATATGTTTATGGAACTAAATGGGTTGCAGAAAGATGAAAACACGTTTAAAGCTTTTCAGGATTTAGAACCACATGTTGGTAAAGCTTTAAGGAAGTAATAGTTGTGATTAAACATGAGCAAAGAAATGTGTGTCTGAATGTCTTTGTGGTGGATGTGTTCCTTCTTGGCACCACAGTGTTATCGATGCAGGTTTGTGTGTTGGTAACCACTTTTGCATTGACAGGTATTCAGTGTACATCCACAAGTACGGGCTTAGTTTATACTTAAATGTTATCTGAGAGAACATGGAACGTCATTTTGTGTTTTAAAACACTGCGTAAGTTGTATGTGTTACCAGTACTTTTGTATATTGTGAATTGGCCATCTTTCTCAGCATGTTTAATTCTTGTATGTAAGTGACTTTGGAAATGAGAAAGCAAAGGAGTGTGTTTGTGCTTTTATAATCTTTCTCTGGTGTTAATCAGGCAGATGAGGGCCTCGGAATGTGGATATTTTGAAAATGGAGCTTGCTGAATATGCTCAGATTACTATACAGAAATTAAGGGGATCTTTATGTTCATTATGGTCAGTCTGAATTGTACCATTTGTGTATTATTTTAGGAATGTTTGAATGGATTAATAAATCTCTCTTCATTATCTTGGAGTGTTTGGTTTTTTCATTTTGACATCATGTTATTCGGTAGGTTATGTTTTAGGATCTTCTTTTTAAAAAATATAATCTTAAAAATACATTTCCATGGAAAATGCAACATAAGACCAAGTAACCGAAAGAAATACCTTAATGCTTTGCTAATGATTTTCAATATATAAGTATATAACTCTTTTGTACAGCTTTACTCTCTATCAAGATAATTAATGTATTAATAAGGTTATACTATACTTTGTATATTTACAAGGTTTTTGTTAAAGACTTGTAAACAGTGTGAATCAGGAAATAATTTTTAAAATCTTTTTGAATCGGCTCTTATCACCAGTTAGTAAGGATGTGTCAGATTTTCTATTAAATCAATAAAATAATGTTTTTGGATGGCAGTATGCTTCTTCACACATTTTCCTCTCACAGTTACACTTGTGCTTGCTTCACATCCAAGAGAAGAAAATAAATTTACGTACACTCCTAGTAAGAAAATTCTGCAAATAGATCAATTCAGACTGTCATTGATTCAGTATCACTGTGCAGCAGCTTTTGCTATGAAACTGACTGCAAAGTTGACAATGAAGCTGTGTGTTTGCATGTCAGCTCTCATTTAGAAGTTTTTTTACGATTAAAAAGTGGGGGTTTTTTTAGTAAAATTGCAGAATTTGATGCTTGTGCTCTGGAGGAGTAGATGAAATCATGAATATATTGAAACTTTGAAGTTTTTTCTGATATGAGATCAAAAACTTAAATACAATTTGTAAGTAGCAAAAGAGCTAATAAACTTGCTCTCTCTGAATAATGAGGAATTGCTCCAAAAGCGAAGTTGATCAGTTAACAGGTAATTTGTTTGGGATTTGCTGTTATTTCTTTAAAAAATTTCCAATGCTTCTGTAGTTTGGCTTATAGTTTAGGTAAACAATGAGAATAATCACAACATCACACAACTGTGTGTGAAGCTATAGGAATGAGTGAAAACCTCACCACTTACTAGTAATGTGTTCAGCACTTGATTAAGTAATTTGATTTGGAGTTTCTGCACAGCAGAAGGATTTTCATACCGGCTTATGATGGTAGTGCTCACTTACTGTGTTTCTAGTAAATACTTAATTCAAGAGAAGTTTCTACTTTATTGTACAGTCTTTACTTCTTCTGGATTTGTATGGGCTGTTTACAGTAATGCTTCTTTATGTTAATGTCAAATAATACAGCAGCACTCAAATACTTTTGCTTGGTGTAAGATAAAGGGTTTGCTGAGCAAATGCTATCAGTTTCTGCAAAACGTAAACCGTCTTTATGGTTATAGGAATTATAAATCTGCCACTGTGAATCAAGCTTTACATAATGCGCTCTACATCTGTAGACAGTTTCAACCAACTTTCTTTTCTTCTGTGAAAACAGAGTGCAGTTGGTGATTTCTTCTGGAATCAGATCAGCATGGTGAGGCAAACTGTTCTGGCTGCGGTAGATCCAAGCTGAGCGGTTAATGACGCCCTCCTTCCTCTGCCAGATGTTCCACCCTTCCTCTGTTCTGCCAGTTTAACCGTTTGACTGCACTTTTACCAGGTCCTGTTAAATATGCCTGGTCTTAAAGACTTATCATGCAGAACTGGGAAACCAGAAAGGTGGAATCTCTGGGAAAGGGTGAAATGCAGATTGGTAACAACCTGCTTCAGCCAGTAGTTCATCTTTCTCTGCCCTGAGAAAGCCCAGCACAGGAGCAGAGTTGGGCAGTGGGGAGACAGACCAGAAGTCTGAAATGGAGGGTGGATAAAACACTAGAAGGTAATTTCCTTTTCTGCAGACTAAACCAGACTGAGAGTTGACAGGAGGCTCTTGAACACAGTTCTAAATCTACTGTTTCTTGAGTATTGTGGACATTAATGGGGCCAGAAGGTAATCCAAAAGACAGAATTCCATAGCATCTCTGTGATCTGTCTGTGGGTTCTCGGCATCTGTAGGTAGGCTTTTGAATGTTGAAGCCAAGCCTTGTGGCTGGATGAGGAATGTGGTCAAGAGAAGAAAAGATATACTAAGGAGGGATGATATACAGAGTATTTTTGATGGGTAATGGGGAAGCTGAGATGTGATTTAGTGATAAATGGACATTAGGAAAAAATAAAGTATTCAGGAGGAGGAATGGAGAAGGAAGGAAGGTATTGAAATGCTCCGGGGAAGAAATTAACTATGATCCAATGCCAGAAAAGAAATAACGCAAATAAGTCAGTCAAGAGAAACCTGGGCTATAGTAATAACATCTGACCAGGTAATAGTTGGTGAATATCTTGTTTTCAATAGATTATCAGTAGCTGTACAACAGCATTTCTAATAAAACTTTCTAGTGTATATTTTTATGCTGCTCCAAAAAAACATATAATCTCTGAGGAAAGAGTGGCATTGCTTGATTTTTTTTTTAGCCTTTTTTTTTTTTTTAAATTTATTCATTATTAAATGCATTATGTGTTTTAGTATTAGTAAATGGATCTAACCAAAGTGTTTTGAAACATACTTACCCTAATAAATTACATGCAAGGACTCTTAAATGTCGTAAGTCTTGCATATCAAAAGGAATATAAAGCCAAATGTGTTTTCTGTTATGCTGCTAAAGACCAAAAATGTCTAGTATACAAATAAAATTAATATTATTATATAGGAGAGAAATTATGGCTTGAAGTATTTTTAGGCTCATGAGTTTGTAAATTGACTGTTACTCTGGTTTTGATGTGTTCATGAAAATAAATGTTTAGTAAGAACTTTTTCATTGGCATTATGCAAAAGGATATTAGGAAAATATATTTAAAAATATTTCAGCCTGTGTTTTAAGGATTATTTTGGCTTACTGAAGCTCATGAAGTTTACTCCACATTTAAAGTACGTTTTCAGCTGAGGGGGAGAGAACTCTTCAGCCACATAACTTACTGAAAAATGGTTAAGATGATACATCATGTCTTTTGGTGGAGCCTCTCATTCCACCCCTACCTGAGGTTTCTTTGCCTGCTCGGGTTTGTTCTCCTAAACCGTTTCAGTTCAGGTTAACCAAGTTCAGACTTGTTAAGCTGATTGAGCTCTCTGTGGATAAGAAGCACCCATGCCGGCCGCTGACCCAGCTGTGTGGACAGCATCATCATCATGAGAAATTGGGTGGTGAACATCATCTGAGAGACTGGTAACTGACTGGTAACAGAGGACTTCTTTCTCTTGTGCATAATTGAGGGAGATGAGAATGATGATTGTTTTATAAGGAGAAGGTTTAATGGCTTTTTTCACTTCAAGTTGTATTCAGAGAAAATCCCAAGAAACACAGACTTTAGATATGTGACAGCTGTTAAGTGTAACAATTTGTGTAGAAATCTGCTGTAAACAATTTTATAGTTACCATCTCTGATTTATTTCTTTATTTATTTTTAAACAAGCAGCTTTGTAGGGAATGAAATATCGGAACACGCAATAGTTTAGCAGATAAGACTTCTTTGAAAGTGGTCTTAGGCAACATAAACTTTCCTGACCCAAAGTTTCTGCCCTATTAGTCTTTAGCTAATTTCAGTATGGAAAATGGAATTCAAGTTCATTTTAGCTTTGGAGATCGTGAGAAATTGGTTCTTAAAGCCCTGAGGGCATGGACTGTGGATTATAGCATTAAACTGTTCAGAACATTACAGTTTTCAGGCACCATACTAATAACATACTTTTTCTGGTTATTTTAGAATATGGGTGTTGATCTGGGGATTAAGTTTGATCACTTACAATCTTGATTCTGTATTTATAAAGAAACAAGAGAGATTCCTTCCTGTGGTCTTACCCTGTTCACAGAGAGTATTATTGGCCTCGTTAGAAGAAATTTTCTTGATTCGAAAGAAGAAAAGTGCATTTTTTTGTCTTTAACAAAATGTATTTCTTTTTTTGTTAAAGTCATAATATTATGTTTGTGATGTATCTTCGTGCTTAATTTCCAATGTTTTGGAAGCTGATGTTTGGAGTTGTGTGGTTTGTTTTATTTTCTACCTGAAAGTCTCTGCTTAAATGCATGGAATTTACCATTCTTTTAGTATGCATCCTTATTGTATCTATAAAAAACCTACTTTAATTCTTGGGAAGACACTGCAAGATGTGAATCTATTACACCTGATGTAATTGCATTCACACTCTGACCTTTTGTCATTGTTGTATGAAAAACTAGGTCACTGAATATGATGTGGGATATGAGCAGTTGAGCAGTGGTTCGTTGTTACCAAATGTAGTGTGACACTGTTCTGTTTGCTTCCAGGTAAGGTGTAATAGTTTGTTTTTTTTTTTTATAACCCTGTTACATCAGTAGGTGTAACTTGGAGAAAGCGTTGGTTGAAGACTGGGGAGGGAAGAGGTTGTTCTCCTGAAGGCATGAATCTAAATGATGGCTGGTACATAAGTGATGAAACTGTGGTCTTTTCCTTTTAAGTGCTTTTTAAAGTTTGTAATGGAAAGTAATACCTTTAAGCCGAGCAAATAAACATATTTGTCCAGTTCTAGTAGCAGCTTTTGCTATAAGACATGAGAAGTATATTGCCCTCATTCTGACTCTAGGATAACCAAGTACAGTGGAGAATATTTTACGTGTATTTAGTCAAAGAGCTGGCAATAGCATGAAGTGGTATTATGTGACTGCCAAAATTTTATGTCACTGTCCCTGTTCAGTTGAGAAAGACGAGTGTTCGTACCCATACAGCATGTGCGCAACGAATACGTGTACTTAATGTATGCAGTTAACTGTGAGTTATCTTTGAGAGCACTAGGAGAGCCTTCAAAATCTGTCATTTTGTCTAAGCAGGACAGCAGCACAATAAAAAAAATCTTAAAACTTCCATCATCATCTTTAATTAGCCCTTCATCATACTTTTATTGCTGCTAAAACTGTGTCACATCATCTAACGTAAATTGAATTGTTGAAAGTAAGAGCTGGTCCCATGAACTTGTAAATCAGATGTATTAATATTTTGGTACTAGGCTTCTGTTTTACTCCCAGTTAAAGGAAATAAAATAGAGGAGAAGATTAAATACTTCTAGTAATTTACAAAGTAAAACTAGTCATAATGCTCTGCTTTGCTTTTTACAGAGTGATTACATGATCATAAATAAGAACAGAAAAGAGAATATTTTAGGTGAACTCTAAGCACTTAGTGTAAATCAAATAACGTGTGGTCAATAGCTGCTGCTTAAGATGTACAGAAAGTTGATTTTTATCTTTTTTTTTTTAATTTAAACATTAACCTGTCACCTTCTAAGTTTTTCTTGCATCCATTAGCGGGTTAAATTTTGCAAGTTTTAGTTTCAGCAGTTAAGAGCAACAAGTTGACTGGTTTCCATGGGAGCTAATTCAAGTTATTGTTTGCATTGTTAATATTGGAAAGTAGCTGTGTTGGTACAAGTCAATATGCAGCAAAAGGTTTGTGAAAGAGAGATTTTCTAAGTTGACCTAAGGTTATGAGTGGGGCCTACTTCTCTGAGTACCTTCTGCATGTGTGCACTGAGTTGTAGTTCAGACATGATCATTTTGATATTTATGCTGAACCCCCTAAATTGAAGTTGCTGGTAATCCCTAATCATGCTATGGTTTTTTGAATTCATGTCTAATTAGATTTTAGTTTATTGCCGAACATGAATAATAAGTTACTTGCTGCCCTGTAGAAGCTGATTGTATTTTTTTGAGGTTAAATATCAGTCTTTGGTACGCAAAATATTATGATAATAAAATTTTGCTAATCTCTGTAACAGTGTATAGAAATAAAAAGAAGCAAAGTATGTATTTCTCAAGAAATTTAGTTGTGTAACGTTCAGTCATGCTTTTGAAGGTAGGTAGAAAGTAGCACGTTCAGCGGGAAACAGCCCTGCGGTTCCTTCCTCTTTGACCTGAGTCCTAATGCTTTCCTTGCTTTGTTCAATTCAAGGACTTGGTTTACAGGCACTAAAATAAACAGAATAGCACCTGCAGCTTAGTCATAAATGGGAACATCTTGAAGTAGCTTAGCAAACAAATGAAATCATGGGGTAATTTAACCTTTTCTGAAATGCTTTAGATTCTCTACCAACATCCATTTTTAAAAATAGATCAGCATTTTGGCTATCAAAGGACTCTGAACACAAAGAAATTGCTAATGATTGTGATCCAATTTATTGATAAAAGTTACTAATTGATTATTTTCTGAACTGTGAGAACACCTCATGTAAAAAGCTCTATATATTTTCTCTTCCTTTTTTTTTTAAATAAATGCCCATTTCAAGGACATGATGCTGAAATGTTTAGCAATTGTGTGCTGCTTTCATATAAATATTTGACCCTTACTCCAGACTTGCCCTATTAAGCACTTTTATAATACCAAAATGAACGTTTGTGTGTTGTTTTTATTTTTTTACTATGTTTTCAACTTCGATTACATAAACAGTGTAGCCAGCAGTATCTGTGTCTGTTTGCTGGCCACAGAAAATGATGGAGCTCATATTATCTTATTAATTACTTCTGCAAAGTTCTGTCTTAGACCAGAAGAACTGAACTTGCTTTTTGGGAGGTAAATCTGAGTTGATCTTGTGATTATTTGAACACTACTGCTAAGCACTTCACATTAAAACTGATATTTAGAACTTTTGAATGTTTTAAAATTGAAATTCAAATAAATTGCATCTGAAATGATAAGTCATTTATGTTTTGTTGGAAAAAAGAGATTGAATTTAAATGTGTAGAGATATGCAAGGGTGAGAAACTAGAAGCATCGCTTGTTTGCACACCAATAATGTGCATGGTTTCTCGCTAAATTTAGGTATTATAAAACTGACCTTGTGGGGTTGCTGCCAGTGTTAAGAGAGACATTTTAAATTTGAGTAGGGTATTAAAGCAAGTGTAAAATATTGACAATCAACGTCATCTTCATAGACTGAAAAACAGGAATGTCATGTTTAGATTTTTCTGAGCATTTGCAAATGGCTTATTTCTATGCACAGTGTGTGCGTGTGTAACATCTAAACAAGATACAGCTTCATGTTTTACCTTTCTAGTTTAAAGTATTTTTATGAAGTTGTTTATTTTAATAGAACTACTGCTGATATGTGCTGTAACAGCTTTGTGTTTCTTTAATCAGGTTAATCCAGCTGAATGACTTGGTGTTGCCTCAATATGAGCATTGTTGACTAAGAATATCCACAAAAAAGATGAGATGAAATAAATGATGTCTGCTTAAAGGTGATTAAAAGTAAAAAATTGTTGAAGACTGTATCTGGAAGTCCTTCACTTATGACAGTTGTAGGGCAATGTTTATCTATTACACTTTCAAGTGTTGTTGCTGTATTTCTCATTGCTACTGAGTGCTCAGGTAGCAGCTATCAGGAAGGAAGGAAGGACTGGTTAGTTGTAGATGAAATAACACATCTTCTGATCGGCATTCAGAGTTTTCAACATGAGTTAAGTCTTTATGAATTTTCTGCTACAGACGGGAATGTACTGTAAGTTAAGCATAATGTAGCTTCTACTTATAAAGCATTGCGTCACTAGAAGGTATATTAAAAGATATTCTGGGTTATCTGATGCATTAATAGATGCTAGCTTCCATGCTTGGTTTTAAATAGCTTGCACAGCTACCTAGGTGACCATGTCTCTTTGACGTGGTAGAATAGCAAAGCAGTTCATGCTCTTCTTTAAAGAAAAGGGTGTTGACTGTGTATTGTCTTTAAGAGGCAGCTACTTTTTCCATTGGTTATCAGACTGTGTATTTCTTGATTTTGGTGCATGCTGCAAAGATAGCTTTGTTATTTCTTGATTTTGGTGCATGCTGCAAAGATATCTTCATAACTTTCTTAGAGAAAGTTGGTAGATTTGAGAAGTTTCATGTAATCAGTAGACAGTTTAAACATTACTTCCATCTGAAGTTTTAGTGGTTTCATTTTAGTGACTTGAATGTTGAACCTTGGCTTGCTTTACTTAAAACATTTGTAAGAAGTTTAGTGGGGTTTTTTGTGTTGGTTTTTTTTTTTCCTGGAGATGGCCCAGGGACGAATGTATTATCTGGTATTTTGTTGACTCATCCCCTGCCTCTGTCCAGATACAAGTATTTTTCTATACTTCAGGTAGTTTATAGTGTGCATTTGCTAGTGTGGCTTATTTCTTTTCAGACTTTAATCAGTCCAAAGACTTAAGATTTAAAGATTTCCGTCTAAGAACTAGTAAAGAGAATCTTAGTGTAGCATTGTCATAGAAATATGCAAAATGTTAAATGAGTTTCTGGAGGTCTTCTAGCATTTGCTCAGTGGTACTAATTTAGCTAGAGTAGACAGTTACAAAAATTTAATCTCAATAATTTAAATAAATAAAGACATTTATCTGAAATATTTATCAGTCCAGTCTTGACTCCATGTGCCTTTAAGAAGCATGTCATTCTGATTACTGGTGTGGTGAGAAGCCTGACAGGACCTCAGTTCTGTCATATACTTCTGCACACTGTTTTTAAAATAAATTAATGGTAACAGTGAGTTTCTGATAATGCATAATCCTAGATGATTACTCATAGTTAGTCAGCCCGTTGATATTTCTCATCTTTTTCTGCTTTTGTCTAATTACCTTTGTAAAAATAGCTGTATGATTTAAGTCCTTGTTGCTGTGTATTTTACCACAAAATTTATCTTCATTAATTAATGTCTCAGCACTGTGTTTTAACTGTAGGATTGCAATTTCCCTTTTAATGTAATAATTTAATGTCAGTTTTAATTTCAAAGATCATATACTGTATCCAAAATACTTGTAATGAGAGAGGTTCTGTGAGACACTAATTGCAGAAGTTGCAAGAAGCACCAAGTTGTCACAGTGGTGACGCTGCTCCTCTGTGGGAAAAGGAACAGCGTTGTCCTGTGGGAAGTGGAATACGAAAATGGTTTAATATTTTCAAGACTGTTTTTCATAAAAAATGTCTTTTAGTCTTTTAATCCACTGTGGAATACATAAAATGAGGGGCCTAAATCTCAAAAGAATAAGCATTGTTCTTGCAGCAGAGGCAAATATAATTTGAGACATTTTCTCCAATCAGTGAAATTATGAATGTCAAAAATGAACTTAACAAACATATTCAGTTAATTTACTGATAATCTGTATGATTATTAATAGCAAGTACTTTGACATCCATGCTCATTTTGTTCTCAATCATATATTCATCTTTACTGGTTCTAAATATTTCAGTAAGTGGATTTGAAACTGAATGAGAAAATGAAAAAAGAAGAAAAACAAAACCCCCAAAAGCATTTTCTGTAACAGTTTATTGTTAAAATTGCAGTGCTGAATGCAAAAGATTATTTTTTTGTTTTCGCAGCTCTACTACTTTAAAAACACCAATATGTAAGACTTGGTGTAAAAGACAGGTTAGTGTTTTGGAGGGATACCTTTAAGTAGCTTTTAGGTGCTTTGCAAGTATTTCCAAACTTTTTTTTTTTTTCTAATTATTATTAATCTTTCAATTTTGTAATGAAATACAAGTACTCTTTAGAGTTTGGGGAAAAATTGTGTACGGACATGCAGAAAAAGGTATTCAGAACTATTATAAAGGGAGCCCTAATAGCTTTTCATGTAGGAATTTAATGAGATCTCAGACATATAATAGAATGTAAGCACAGCTGAAAGGAAATTTTGCATGTACCATATGTGCTAGTCTCTACTAAATAGAAGATGCAGCATTTTAGAGGTCCCAGAGAAACCATTATATACAAGACTGAGGACCGCTACTGGTTTTGCAGCAGACACCTAGATTTTGTATTGCTCCAGGAATTGACTTGGGATGGACTTCCTGCAGTCATCCCAACTCTTAGTTAATTTTCTTTTTTCCCCTTGCTGATAAGCAGCACGCCAAGAGGAGTCATACTTTAAAAATACTTCATCTTTTCCTCTCTTTGAAGTGGGTATTCCATTGCCAGTTCTCGTTTCTGGAAAACAACTCTCTTAACTTACGGTCACTGTATTGTTCAGTGAGCTAAGTGTTCCTGTGTATTTTGAATGTTTATGTCCAGGTCCTGCTGGTATTGATCCTGTGGAAGAAAGGAGGTACTGAGCATTCCAAGGGTCTGACCACTGGGTCTCAGGCGTTTGAAGATTAGAAAGGAGGTTTGCTATAGGCACATCTGTGCATTTGGTAGGGCCAGCTGCATTCTGAAAGTGTAGTTCTTGCCTTTCTTTTATGAGATGGAAAGAGGAATTGCCAAGTTCTTCTGATATTGTGCCTTAGCACATGATTTCAGATACAAACCACTAATGCTCACTGTTCAAATGGAAGTAATATTTGAAACTCTAACAGTCCCCTAAGTATTTATTACACTCTAGTGTCTGGGATCATTGTCCCCACTGTACAGATTTTCAAGTCTTTCTAGGCTTTGACAGGGAGATCCAAGAGCTTAGTGCAAATGACCATCATGGGCAACTGAGAAGCTCACCTGCTGGATGTGGTGCTGCTTAAGCTTTTCAAGCGTCTTTTTTTAGTGTTTCCTCACACATTGAAGAAAAACCACGAAAACAACAAAAAAATCCGAACCCAACATTTTGCAATTCTAGTATTCTTCCCACTAAAGATTCTGGTCCCTTACAAACTGCTAGTTATATCATTTAAAATTTTACTGAGTTTTATAGATGAAGAAACCTAAACCTAGGTGATTTGAGTGCTGATGTTCACACAATGATTCTGCAGTAAATTCTGTGCTGGAGCCTGGCATTGCTAACACTACTGTGGCGTGGCTATTAATGATGTGATACTGCACTGTGTAGTCACCTCAGTTCCTCACAGGTGTCAACGCATGAGCAGTGTTAAGATCAGCCATTTGACTTGGCCGGAGTTCGAATGCATTATGATTCTTGAACTGTTTTTCCCAGAAGATCTCTAAAATAAAAGCTGATTTACTACTTGAGTGTCATCCAGACTTCACAGTTTGTGCCGAATAAAATACCGGTTCTAGTGTCTCAGGTGGCAGGGAAGTATGTATTTTCCCCCCTGTAAGATTCTTCTAAGGAAATATACTTTGTCTTTTGAAGATAAAATGTTTAAAAATAAAAGAAGCGTTTGTCTTCAGCAGTTAAGAAAGATAGCAACCACCTACAAGCTGTGAGAACACTTATATAATGCTCATACGCTCTCCGGGAGTTCTCCTCTGCCAGAACTGGAGCACTTTCTGTGGGGCTGTCAGAGAAACGTGAACCAAAGCCTGGCTTGCAGCGCCGGTGCATGTTCTGTAGCTGTTCTGAAGGTTAAGTAGGGAAATTATTCTAGTTTTCACTTTACTACTCTGAAACATTTTGCTGAATACTGTGTTTAAAAAAACCCAACCCAAATACAACAAACCCAAACCTAAAATCCTTTGGGACTATTGGAAGTGGTGGAGTAGTTTAATTTTTATTGCTACAAATAAGATGGTATTATGTTTTTCAGCACTTTCTAAGTAGAAATGCTTTTCATACCAAATAGAATGATGGTTCATACAGCTTAGTTTCAAGGACAGGAGTGGAACTCCCTGAAGTGATGCTTTTTTTTTTTTTTGAAAGGTATTTATCAAAATATTTTTATTTAAGTTTCAAAATTAGTTTGTCAATCAATAAGGAAGATCTTATGCCTAAGCCAAACTAGTAATTTTGTGGATGCTAAGTTTAGAAGTTCCTTTTAGAAAGTTAAACACCTGAATTCTGCTTTAGATTCTAATGGAAAAGAGAGAATAATCTAATTAATTGTTTATATTTTGTTATTGCAAGTCCTCTATTTGTCATCTTTATAGTATTGCTTACATGTTCTGTTCACTGATTCGGTAAGAGGCTGTTGTTTATCTTGGCCAGATCTTGATGCTGTATGTCACAGACTTTTTTTCCTTCTACAGAAAAAGCTTATAAATGTTGGGTGGAGGTGTGCGTTTTCTTTTTTGGGGGAAGGTCAAGGGAATTCAGTGCTCTAAGCTCAAAATATTTCCATAGTCTAATGTGGTAGCAGTTCATGATTAAAAATGAAAAGAAATGAGATAAAAATGTGATTTGAGATATGACCGAGGAATTTGAGGAATTTAGATTTTGGAGGAATTCTAGAGTATCTTTCATTCAAAGATGATGTAGCAATGGAGCAACAGGTTTTAGTGCTAAAAGATCATTTGGGAAAATACCTGGATTTTTAACAGCTTCCTTCAGTATAGACAACTGCTCGAGGAAACACAAAAAGGCATCAGTGTCGGAGCAAAACAGCAAGAGGCAACAGCCACAGGCTGCAGTAGAAGAAATTGTGTTTGAAGTGGGGAAACAAGGCATTCACAATGAGGCTACCCAGAGCTGGTGGAATCTCCAGCTTTGGAGATTTTCAGAACCTGGCGAGATAAGTTCCTGATCCCTACTTAGGACTAGATGACCTCCAGAAGGTCCCTTCTAACCTGATTTAGTAGATTAAGCACATTTTGTGTGAGAAGTCAACTTGTTTTGAGTTGCACTGTGATGCTGCCATCAATCTCATTTAATATGTTGCATGTGATTGTTGCTTGCCTAGTTCTTAGTTGAATTTGGACAGTAAAATCACATATACCATTCCTGAAATTAAAATTAAGAAATGGACATGTAACTAATTTAGCAGTGTTGCAGCAGCGATGAAAGCTAAACTGGTTTAATTTAAAGCAAGATATTTATGGGGACAAGAGTTAGTCAAAGCTAACATGCAGCATAATAAATGTGAAACCTTTAATACAAGAAGGCATTTCTATTAATTTCATATGGATTTAATGGCATGAATACACCTAATGTGGTTTAATCTCTTTGAAAAGTGACTCCAAGGCATAACTCATAGCTAATAAATTGTGGATAAAATGCTGTGAATATGAGCAGATAAGCAGCTAAATTTTCACTTAAATTCTGCTCTGAAGAGACTTGCTTGGTTAATAGTGTACTTGATTTGTATGGGTGAGTGGGAGTTTGAGGAGAGTGTAATGTCAGGAAATCGAATGAGAGCTGGGTAAATTATGCTTCTAAAAGCTAAGAACAAAGAAAAAAAATCTTGCATAACGGTAAGTTAATGTGTCTTCATTTAATGTGAAAGCACCAATTGGTAACTATGGAAAATAATGAAAAATATGCACTTAACCTTCCTAATTGTTATACTGAGTTATAACTCAAGCAGTACTTGCTTATGTTTCTTATTTTTAAATTGGTACTTTCAGCAACATGATTCTTTACCTGTTTTAGTAGCGTAGGCTATTCGTTGGTGGTCATGGTCATTTTTTGTCATCGTGATGTTTTTTAAAATACCAAGTAACATTTGAAATATTTTGGGTATGGTCATTGAAACACATGTTGCATTTTAATAACCTTGAACGCCAACATGTGCTGTATTTATATTCAGCATACCTGAAACTTCAGTTTTATGGTTGAGGATACGCAGCAGTAGTGTTTCTTAAGAAAAAATAACTAAACCAAACAATTTTAACAATAAGAAGACATTTCTTTTGTTTTATGGATCTTTATGAATTGTTAATATTTCATATTGTTCATGTTTCCAAGAATCCAGGGATAGACTTCATTGAAGTTCATATTGATTTATGGAAATTTTAATGACTTGATAGACTTCTGTGAGCCATAAAAAGCCTGTGCCAGTAATTTGTACTTCTGTCTCTCCTCACTGTAGATTAAGTACCACATTAATGACAGAAAGGAAAGAAATAATAAATTGGGACTTTTATCCCACTTGGTATACAGTAGCTACTATGCTATAAAACTAATTTGAAAAAGTTCATGGCAAAAAGCCTTTCTTGCTGGAGAGATTAAAGATTAACTAGTTCTAATAGAGTTCTTTGGTGGTAAGAAGTCCTGTATTAATATGAAAATTGATTTTTGATCCGAAGGAAAGTTGTGCAGTGCTTCAAAATACTAGAAGCCTTTTTTATGCTATCATATATTACTTCAGGATTCTCTAATATAAGCTACTGAAACAAAGAACACTTTGCTGAGACACGGGCTGTGTCGATGGCTAGAAGGTAGGGCAGAGGAGCTGCTGGACATCTTTATTGAGAGTTCACATTGTAAGTTTTCTGTCAAAGTGGAAAAAAAAAAAAAAGAAGTGTGTCTACTTGATTTTTTTTTTTTTCTTTATTATTTTTATCAATTCTACAGTGATT
>NW_015090794.1:7747823-7821459 GCF_001431845.1 Calidris pugnax
GTAATTTTTTAGTAAAATGGGAAAAAAAAAAAAAAAGTAGTGGGTCTACTTGATTTTTTTTTTTTTTCTTTACTATTTTTATCAACTCTAGAGTGATTAAGAGACCACTTGCACGCCCTCTCTCCAGACGGTGTAACACGATGGATCACCTGGGGACAGCGGATGCGGAGGACGACACCGGGTCGCTCCCACGGCTGGCTCCCAGTCCCCACAGCGAAGCAGTTGCCCACGAGTTTAAGGAACTCTCCTTGCAGCCCAATCAGTACCTGCCTCCTCTCACCGAACGGAAGAATGGTGAGTGCCAAAGTGACTGTTCTGCTTTTCTCTACGTTGCTTAAATGTTTTCTATGGGAATAATGATATTTCTTTGCTTTCTTCAAATAACATTAGTTGACTGTCTTCACTTGCTCTCCCCAAACCACGTTACGTAAAGTGCTACAGTGCTTGTTATGGAATCTGTCCTGGCCAGCTTCACACATCGTGGCAGCTTCGAGGTCTGACTTTAAAACCCCAACTGGAATACTTTGTTGAGGCATATAGAATGAGGAGTTTATATTTTTAACAGTTTTAAAACCACAGCTAGTATATAATAGAAATATTAGTTCAATGTTTTTGAGAGGTGGGGTAGCTATCAAGAACCAGGTTTTTTCCTGCAAAATAACACAGAATTAAAGTTTCACATTGTATCCCAGAAAGCTTAATTCATTACACAGTTTAAGGTTGAACAATGAAAGAAAAATAAGATTTACATTTTGGGAATATTTCCAGTATCTTTCCTCGTTGTTGATGTTGGCATGGCAACTTAGGAAAAAAGTGTTTCCACTGTTACAGTAAGCATCGGGAAGAACTAGGTCTGAATCCAAATGTAGGCTCATTTTTTATTGGTGAAAAGGCAGGAGCCTTTCTTTATCTTTCTTTTTTTTCTTTTTGTGATATTTGTTTTCCTCACACTAATATCTTCTAGTAATGAAGATTTGTTTTCCAGTATTTGTAGTAAATAGTGGGACCATTGAAAGTATCTAAATGAAATATTTGTTTTTTGAAGCATTTTAAAAAATAAATTCAGCTATTAATTCAGTTGTAATAGTATAAGCATTATTAAAAAAGAAAAAAGTGATCTGAACATCCTAGCTTTAAAGCAGAAAAAATGGAGATATATATTACTAGACTGTATGTATATAAAATACCTGAGGACGAGTCCAAGCCATGGTGTTCTGTGTTTCAGAAAGACATGGAATGTTGTCTATTACCAAGATGCTCCTGTTTATACAATGAGGGACTAAGTCTGTGGTGCTTTGTGTACGTACCCTCAGTACTATATACCACTCCGAGAAAGCAAAAGCTAATAAAGGGAAAATAGGATAGGGGAGAGACTCAGGCTTCACTTGTATAAATGTGGAATAACAGCCCCTTTGAATACTCGAGCTTGCCTTTGACAATTGCTTCCTTTTTTTTTTTCCATGTATAAAGATCCTGAAAAAGAGAATACTATGTTAACTAATATAATGTATTCCAAGTATTTTAAACTAAGGGACCTGTAGCTAATTTATTACTATTTTGGCTCTACATTCTTAAGTGTTATGTTTTGTAGGGCAGGAAAAAAATTGTAATTTGGGAGGCGTAGTTTTTGTTGGCTACTGTTTGATGTTAAATTGAAAATAGGTGTGTCTATACCAGAAGTTTGTTTTAAGATAGCTTAACAGCCTTTTACCTTTTTACTAAGGAAGCAAGAGAAAGACGTATTTAAAGAAAGATATTTCATAATGAGCCTAAAAATGCCAACACTGAACTCATAAAACTCATAAAAATGAGGATTTAGTGTTTGGTTTTTTTGCATCTTGTGTTTATATATTATACATCTGGAAATTTTATTTGTTTGGTTTTTTTTAATTGCCTGTAAAACCAAAATGGATCACATTGGTATCTATGTTGAGTGTAAATAAGTCAAACTTTTAATTTTTGAAGGCTACTACCCCAAGAATGCACTAAATTAAACAGGAAAAATCCCTTTTATAAGGGATTCCCTTTTATAAGGATGAAAATCCCCATTTTACAAGGGATATCAAGCTTGTAAATTTCTCTTTTGGCAAGCCTTGCTATGATTGTATTAAGTACATATTTATCCCCATCAAGTAATTTCATGGTTTTGTTATCTTCTTGCTTTTGTTAATAAAGATAAATTGTCAAACAAGCGGTAAAAGGAGGTACACAGCTTCAGGTGCGAAACCTACTCATGTTTGGGCTTTAGTCTTTTGGTTTTAGTTCTTCTGTATTGGACAGCTGGTTCTTAGGCATTCTTCCCATAACTTGAAGTATTTTGGTGCTTTCACGAATCAGTGAAATAATTTGTAGGTAGGTTTTGTATTGTCTTCATGTATAATCTACTGCTTATTTATTTTCCCAAGAAAAGGTCGTGGTAAGAGATTTTAATGCTTGTGGGCTCTAGCTTGTTGAAATAACAGAGAAGATTTTCAGAAATAAAGGGGTTGTAGGGAAATTAATAATTTGAGAAGCTGCCTTTCACTCTGTGCGCCATTTCATTTAAGAACCATTGCCCTGTTACTCATAATTCCTTTTGATTTAGGATCCTGTAGAGCTTTACTGTCCATAGCAAGTATCAGGCTTCCCACAAAGATTTCAATGTCTGTGAAGTTCACATAATGGGCTGTGGCCTCACTTCATGTGTGTCTTTTGTGACAAGACAAAGTCATCTGGCTGGGCTTGGCCCAAAGATTAGGCATTGTTTTCAAGGCCATTATTAACACAGCCCTACTGCTTTCAAAAAAGAAAAGGCTCAACAATCTGCAAGGCAGATTGAGAAATCGTATAATTGGAGGACTGATGGACACTGGTGCAATTTCCTATCCTTTTCAGTTTTATACATCTTTGTAATGTTGTTCAAGCCTCCTGCCACTGAGAGCATGCTGCTTTAGTAGTATTTAAATAAATCCTACATTAACTTAAGAGGAGCCTCCTAGTTCTTTTCCTGTCCTTATGTGAAAGATGAGATAATATCTGACTTTATATTGGCTGACTCGTTTTGTTCCTGAAATAAATGGACATATATGTTCAAATTGCCTTTTTAAAATGACAAAAAGAGGTTTTGGCACTGACATCCTCCAGAGCACCCAAACTATTGTTCACCCATAACTTCAGATTTAATAATCTTGGTTAACTGGTTTAAAATAAATTTTTTGTAGAAATTATGAAAGTCAGCAGAAAATTTCTAAAAGTAAAATTTGAACTTAGTGGATTCATATGAAAAGTAGCTTTAATACTTAGTCTTTGTTTTTACTTTTTATCCAAACTGGATTTCTTCAGGAGTATTTTACCATGTCACTATTTTATAAAGTCTGTAAGCGTCAGAGATTTTAGTACACAGAAGTACAACAGCACTTAATAAAAAAAAAAAATCTGAAATGTTTAAGTTTTTTCTATTGAATATTTTTCTGCAGTAAGCATTATGCTTACTGTGAGCTTTGGTAGTGATCCTTTAAACCTTTTGTTTACTTGAATGAGTCTTTTGGCAGTAGTCCAGTAGAAGGCTGAATTATTCTAGTATTGTTCTGCGTGGTGCAGCTAAGCTGCCTTGCACAAGTTAGTACAGAATCTGCATTTCGAGCTTTTCCAATGACACTAGAAGTGTGGGAGGCTTATGCTTTGCTTTGGTTTTGTTTTACATGGAGGTAATCACAGCAGGGTAACAGAAACGTACAATGCAATTGCTTGCTCGTACCTGGTGTGCCAACAGTCGTTTGAGGTGTTGCTACTTCATCCTTTTTTCACATTTTTCTCCTCTTGCCCTGCCCAGTCTGCTCCCAGAGATCATGGTCATAGCACCAAGCAAGTATGAGAGTTCAAGGGAGTATAGCTCAGTATTTTACTGTAAAATCTCATGGTTTAGAATAAGCTCTTCTGAAACTGTTGTCACTTGAGTTGACAGATGCTCTGCTAACTCTGTTGAAGAGGTTGTAACTTACAGTAGAGGATCAATAACACAGAGTCTGAGGCCAATAGCATCTTAAGCTTCTCCAGCCATTTACTACATGCAGGTGTTTACTCCCTGATGAAAGACAAATGGATAATTTCTTTGGGGAGGGAGAGGGAGAGAGAGAGAGAGAAGGGCAGAAGCATATTCTTGTCCTCTCGAATGTCATTTTTCAGACAGAAGCCTTCCATCATAAAAAGTCTGTGAAACACAAATACTAACCAGTTAATGTTTCATATTTTAGTAGCAGGGCAAGTAATAGGAATTTTCAAGCAGATTTGGTAGATAATGGTTTAATTGCAAGGCTGAAATACTTCAAATGAACTGTCTCTAAAGCCAACACTTGAATTATTTGGGGTTAGAAAAACAAACTGTTTATAGAAGGCAATCTTGTATGTGTATTTGGGTGTGATAACAAAGAATCATCTTTCCAGGATGTTGTATGTTGGTCTTCTGGATTGTCACCATAACAATTTCCTATTTCCTTTTGACCTGTTTTCAAGTTAACAGCTGTGAATTACTAATGAAATTAATTTCAAGTTCTCATTAGTCTGCATCTTTCTAGGTAATTAAGCAACACATACAATACATTGATCATTTAAACTTGTGCCCTGTTCATTGCAGCATATTATTGTGCCTGTTCTCTGGAGGCCAACTCTTGTTCCACTTGCCGAAAAGCAGCAAAAGTTACCTTTCCATTGGTTCTGCTTTTTGTACTTGTCACCTACTGGGTAGACACTGAAGATGTGCCTGTGATTCTGTCAGTCTAATGGCAACCACTGGTGTATAGTCCATGTCTGTCATGAGTGGTTGGGTTCCTTGCATAACTGGAGATTGGGAAACAGAATTCCATGGCCTTAAGAAGCTCTTGGTTTGCATCCCTACCTGAAGGATGCCAGGCTGTGTATGCTGTATTTGCTTTCTTAGCCAAGCTGCTGTGTCCTTAGGAAGGACAGTGGTTGAAGGAGGAGAAGAGTGACACAGATGAGGCCCTTCTTTAGGAGCAGGAGGGGGAAAATTGATGATGAGGTGTTGTTTAGCTGGACTGCAGTGGAGGAAGAATGACAGAGTAGCAGGCAGCGCAGCACAGCTGAAGTACTAGTCAGAACAATATGCTACCCACACGCTGTACCACGGTTTCACAAGCTTCTGTCTGAGAGCCAGGAGGTGGCAAGGGAGGGAAGGATAGGCTGTCTGCTGCTGACAGCAGGAGGGTGGATGGGAATGATGCTGCTTGCAGCCTTCTAACCTGCTGTTTCAGAGCCAAAGGGTGGGAAGCGATTGCACACGCAGATACCATCAAAAAAAGGAAGCACTGCATAAGCAAAGCTTTTTGCATGGTGAGTTAGTCCTTTCCCAGAACTGGTGAATGTGCCACTTTGGCTGGCAGGGGTAGGTGTGAGGGTCTGGGTGTCAAGAGCCATGCAATCATCATTGTTGCAAGATACTTGTAAAATGGAAAGGTCCTAGCCTCTGTGTTTTACAGCAGTCTCTCTTGTCTTTGCAGTGGCTTCCTTTGCTGTCCCACTGCGCCAGAATCTCCTTATGACAGTAGTTCCTAGTTTCTAAAAAGAAGAGACATGCAGGTTGCTCTCGTGCAGTCATCATCTGCAGATAATTGCCTGGTTATGTTCTTGTAAAGTAGGTAGAGAATTGGTTGGATCCTATACGGGCCATTTACTGTCCTTTAGCACTCCAGGCCTTCTTCAGCTCTGTCTGGGCTGTAAATCATTTCAGATTGTGAGTCTGCCTGTTCTCACTCCTTTGCATTGTGTGGAAGGAAGAGTTTTGTTCCAGCTAATGGAAGCTAATGGGTGTGTGCTGCTCTCATCTCAGAACCACGGTAGATACAGGATTGCGTTCTGGTTCTGTTTGGGCTTGTACATTTTGTACTGGAGGAGGGTAGAGAAGATAGTGATGTGCCTGCCGTGGCTATCTGCTAGATCTCGCTTTTCAGTAGCTAACAGCTAATATTCTACAGCAGAATTGAGCTAATTGAGAAAATAGCTAAGTTTTCGATGTTTTCTCAGGAAAAAAGCCTTGGGACAGTGAATATCTTGAAGTAAAAGCAAGACTGGTAAAATATCTATTAGATGAAATTAGCCCAAAGAAATGAGTGCTTCTGGCTGCATAAGAACAATGACATTCAGGAGCAAACGTCATTGAGGCCCAGAAGGTCAGATGAGGATGACCACTTCCTCTGGGCCACTAGAGCTTGTGGGAAACAATGAGTTAAGGTGAAGATGCAACACACCCACCCCTCTCCAATCAAAACAAAAACCCTGCAAACCCAAAAAAAACCCAAACCAAAATGAAAACAAATACTCCAAATGGTGTATATTGAGTTCTCCTAAGGGACCAGCGGAGCCAGCTGGGAGACAGACAGTTCTCAAAATAACTGAATGAAATCTACATCACACTTAGCCTAATGATATTATTTAAATAAATTTGATGAACCAAGGGAATTTTTCTGGCATCTAAAAGAGTCGTGGGTATATTAGTTTGCCTGTTATCTCTTATCTTCCACTCCCTTATTATGTAGCACTGGTAACATGCATTCTTGGCATAGCTTTATGGCTTCTGAACAAATTCTTAATCCTCTGTACAGTTAATAGATTTGAAGCTGCAAATTTGATACTAGGGAATCGAGTGAAATTTGGGACATCTTCCCTGTATCTGTGTACGATAGGGATTTTTCCCACTCTTTTGAGATCTGCAATTAGGCATGGTTTTTCCTCTCCAAGTGGTACATAGGTAGGTTACTGTGCTTAGAAGTTATTTTCTTAAATGAGTTGGGAGAAGTGGAGAAAAGATGGCTAGTAGGAAGACCAGAGAAGAACAAATGAAAAATGTAGTTCTGATTAATAGATTGGCACAGAAAATAATTGAAAATGTCAACTTAAATTCAGCAGTTTCATAGTCACTAAGCTGAAAGCAATGAGATCTGGCAAAAAAAGAACCAAACCACCAAAACAAATGCCCAAAGTAACTATATTCTAAAAGAACTGTCTATATATAGAAGTAGTATACAATTTATATAAGTTTACAATAAAAGAGTGTATGTATGTGGTATAGTGTATATATAATGTGTGTGTAGAATGGTTGCCCGCAGAGGCCATGGAACCTCCATCCATGGAGATATTAAATATCTGACTGGGCACAGTTCTGGGCAGCCTGTTCCAGCTGACCCTGCTTGAGCAGAGGGTTGAGCTAGGGCATCTCAAGAGGTTGCTTCCAACCTCAGCAATTCTGTGATTTGTCTTTCCTTTAAGGTTTTAATAGTCGACGGAACATCCAGTGCAAATATTCTACTAAATAATCCTTTGTAAGAACACATAGCATATTGGGAATTAATATATATTTGTCTCTGTGTTTTGGGTTTTTTTTGGCATGCTGTGGTTTTTTTGGGAGTTTTGGTTTGTTTTGTTTTTATTAATAAACAGTGCCAGTAGAAAAAACAAATGTCTTTTAATGTGTGGATTCTTTTAGTCTTCCTGTAAATATATGAATGTTGTCTTGTCTGTTGTGAGATGAGAGAGCAAACTGAGTAGGTACTGATTTCCCAGTAAGTCTGTCTTTGTCATTGGTACTGCCAGTTCCCACAATCCTAGCATTCCCAGGGCATCAGTCAGTGTCTACAAGGAACAATTTTCAAATATTAAAGCATGTGAAAAGACGCACAGGCCAAAACTCAGAGCTCTCTAGGGACTGTGACCTCTTAAATGGAATATATTCTGACATTTTCACAGGCTACATGAAAGAATTCCAGCAGGGTCACTTCATTTGGTAAACTTCTAAACAAACATTCTGTCATTTTAGTTTGATTTATAGGTTGTTTTTTTTTTTTTAATTATCTGCTTATTGTGAAGAGATTAACATGGGAGACATGACCTGTGACTGACACAATTTAAAGCATCTAGTATATGTGAAAAGATCCTGTTAGAGGGCTTGGCATTTGAGTGATTACAGGAGATATGGAAAGTATGTTTAAAGAGATCTCTTGATCAAACTGTCTTATTCTGACTTTTTTTTCCTGAAATTCCTTGTGGGTAACTAAATGCATAGCAAGAAAAGAATGTTGAGTTAATTTTAAATTCCACAGGATAATTGTTTTAAATTGTTAGAACTAAATCCTAGCTGTGTGTTATGCTGACACATTAGCTTGTGATACAACCACCACAGGAAGGTAATGCAGTGCAAACGGAGCTGGTAATTCATGTGCAGTACTTACTAGATCAGCCTTTTGCAAATCACAGGTGGAATTGTGGATGACCAAATACTGTCCTTTAAGAATTAGATTTATATACATATTTGCAGTTAAACATATATATAAAAATATATTTACTGTATATTATATATACACACTTTAAAAATATGTATTTATTTATTTATATGTCTATATGGGCATGGCTGAATAGAAGGGAATTTTCATTTAAACAGTGAACACTGTCAACATATGTCCTCCCTTAAAAGGAGTTTGTGGAGGTTTTAGTGGGAGAAGAGAAGCAGAACATGCAGACTTATAAATTTGATACATCACTGTAAGTGTGTGGGATTTTTCTGGGAAGGGTAACTGAGGTAGGTGATGACCATAATTTGGGTTGTTTAGGTCTTTGTTACCACACTGGTGGAGAATAGAGGCAGAAGTGTCCAGTCCATCTGGCGTAATTCCTTAGTCACAGCACAACACAATGCTATTTTAAAAATTATGCAAATTTTTCAATTGACTTTTTTGAAAAACAAATGGAAAGATATACTTGATGTTTCAGTAGCAAAAGAATGTGAAGATGAGAGGCTTGAATGTTTTGGGGATTGTATCTTAAATACAAGCGTAAGACTTACTGTATGAGATTTACTGCTGATTTGTTTGACAAATGTCTGGAGTGTTCAAAGCAAAGAACTTACGTACTGGTATAGAAAAAAAAAGGGATTTTTTTTTTAACAAAACAGGAAGGCGGAATAGAAATCTATTGTAAGTGGCAGTTGGGAGTGTGGGGGGAATAAACAAAAAACTGCAAAGTAAAAACCCGTAAGTTAACATTTTGAGGTAACTTCTTACTGTTTAAAGAAGTAATAGAATAAATTCTAAGAGGGATTATTTAAATGAATGGTTTAGTTTGTGTAGTCAAAGCACTATTTTCCTATGTCAAGAAATTACTGCACAAAGATGAACTGGATTATCCTAACACAATAATAGACCAAGAAATCCATCAAGGTGTGCATAAGGCCAAGATGAAATAAATGTTTTAGTGATGAAGCTTTTTTTCCCCACTTCAAAATCTTGTGGTAGTGAAATAGATTAAATACCTAAAACTGATCTGATTTTTTGTCTAGAGTTTAATCTGTAGGTTTTTTGTTTGATGGGGTTGCAAAGGAATGAGCTCCCTATGATGTGAAGAGTTGGAATGTACCGCTAAAGTAATTGTTGCTTAGTTACCTCATGTTTAATGAGGTTGTAAAGTTGCTCACAGTGATCTCACCCGCCAGATCACTGATACTTAAAAAGATAAGGGGGCTGTTCCGAGTGGCAGGCAGGCACTGCGGAGGGTACAACATTGCTGCATCGTTTCCTCCTTGACATTGTGATTTTGGCGACTATCTGTTAGGCACTTCCTCTTTTTAAATAATGTTTCTTTTCTGTAGGCCTAAGATTGGCAGAAAGTCTGTGTTGCAGGAGGATGGAATGAACAAACATTGATTACCTTAGATTAAAAGCAAACAATCGTTTATGAAAAACTAGTGCAATACATTGTTATTAAATTAGATGTTATTGGATTTTGGTTTATGGAACTGACAGGAATGTTCCTTTTTTCTTCATTTCACCCGCTTGTATTCAATATATACCACTCAAATAAATTGAAATTAAAATGAGAGGTGTTTCTATCCTCTGAAGATGAAGCGAGTTCCAACAAATTTAGTTTTTATTGAAACAAAAAGCTTGTGTATGTTCAACTGCTGGTTTTCATAGGCCAATGTTGTTTGTAATTGGGTTTAAACTTGTAATTGACCAACACAACATGCACTGCTTAAGATTTTCTTTTAGATGAAAGAGTCACTTATGTTTTGTTGTTTGATAGAAACTAGAGTTTCAGCCACAATTTTTTTTTCTAGCTCATTACAGGTTTCTGTATGACCCTCGGTGTCATTTAGCTATTTTTACTGGTAAAAATAGTTTTTTTGGAAACAGGTAGGTGTTTACATCAGAGAGGCTATACATCCAATATTTACTTTGAAAATGAGTAGTTCAGTAGTTCTCTTTCCTTTATTATGAAACTTGTATTTAAGTCCACAGTCTGCAGCAGAAAAACAAGATGAAAATCTAGCAATTTGAAACAGTTTTTTCAGCCCGTTTTTTCCTAGTGCTGTCAATTTCAAATGACAATCCTAATTCCAGCTGCCTCTTAGAAACTGAACACAAAAGCATTTCAAACTGAGTGGAGTTGAAAGACCCTGAGCTTTTCTTGTATATATTTTCTATTTCATGGTTGTGTTCTATCTATTGTTTAACTGCTAAATAAAGAAAAGACTTTAAAGAGTAATCAAAGAACAAATAAGTATTAGTGAAACAATATCAACTTATTCTAAAGTATTTTTTGTTATAGAACCAAATGGGTAATTTGAATGGGAAAGTATTAAGTTCCCACTGTTGAAGTCTGCCACCAGTTCTTTAAAGATA
Source organism: Calidris pugnax (assembly GCF_001431845.1). Taxonomy (NCBI): domain Eukaryota; kingdom Metazoa; phylum Chordata; class Aves; order Charadriiformes; family Scolopacidae; genus Calidris; species Calidris pugnax. The sequence goes on from NW_015090794.1 coordinate 7,758,488, forward strand.
AATGTGGAATTAGTATCCTTTAAAACCAACAGTGAAAGTTACTGCGGTACAAAGCAGTTTTTATCTGTCAAAACAATGACCTTCAAGACAGATACTACTGAAACATGGGAATTATGTTTGAAGTATCAACATGGTGTTTGTGGCTGATGACAGGGCTTCTCCTTTTTTGCAAGATGTTAAAAAATTACTATCCGATTTGAAAGTGCATAAGTAAATCTGAGAAGCAGGTATAGCGCTTTAGCAGTCAAAGGTAAGAACATACGTTAACTATTCCAGGAGAGTTACAAATTTATTTTATTGAGTGGGGAAAAGGGAGCTCTTAAATGCAGGTAGGCTGGCTTTCGGGGAATCACGTTGCCTTGAATCAGATGGAATCTGCTGGTGACTGGAAGACGCCTTTGACCAACTGAGTATTGTTAGTTAGCAGATTAATTTAGTACTTGAATGTGCTAACCAGCGAAGGGTGACTCTGTTCCTTCCAGTACAGTTCTTAGGAATGTGAGAAAGTTGCTCATAAGAACATGCACTTTTCCCATTTTGCAGTGCTGCAGCTACAGCTACAGCTGGCAGTTTTGAGATGCCCCCAGGTGCCTTGTGAAAATGTCTCAGAATTTTAGGCTTTTCTAGTAGATGTGTTGAAACATGGTGATTATTTTTTCTTTGAAGCCTTATCACTAAAAATAGTAGAACTATATATTGTTGATCACCCAAGTAACCAGTATCTCCAAATTATGAGTTGAGCTTGGATTAGTGCATATTCAAGACTGCTGGAAAAACATGATGTTGTTGGAATATGAGTCCTTTTTCATGAAGAGAGAGATAAATGTCATTCTTTGTGAGGGATTTAAGAGAAACTGTTCCCTGGGCAGAATGTCCAGGCATTCTCAATATTCACAGTATAACTGAATCTAAACAAAATCTATTTTTTTTCTTCCAAGGTAACTTTTCTTCCTCTTCAGTTGTTATGTCTGCCCCCTCCCCAACTGTTCAATACTGCATAGCATTTATTGGCAACTACAGTACTTGGTTACATCAAAAATACACAGCATCATTTTGACCATCTCTCCTGGTCTAGACAAGAATTTAATCATTCTTATTTTCCATAAATTCTGTGATTCCTGCTTTTCTTCATAAAGTTATTTGCAAATGACTGTTGAGATTTTGATCAGACTTCTTAAAGCTGTTTTAAAATATTAATCTGTATGTTAGCTTTTACTGAACTAGGAGGTGAATTTGAACCAAAATGTAAGGCTTGACTCCAAGTGGCTGAAGCATAAGCATATTAGTTTCTGTAAATTCTGCTGTGACATGGGTACCCTTGAAAAAGGGGAGGAGAGATGGCAGGAACTCCGTGCCACCAAAGCTCATCTTTCTGAACAGGAGAGAACATTCACGAGGGCTTGATCTGCTGTTGCCCAACTGCTGTTACTGTGATCCGGCATTCACCTGAGCACTGGACACGCTTAATTTATATAAAGCACTGTAAACAGATAAGGATGGATAGAACTACCTTCAGAGCTATGACATTTGAAGGAAATCTACACACTTCAGAAAATGTATGAATTGCACTGTACCCTTCCCATAAAACAATTTCTGCTGTTACATATTGTTACACAGAATATATTAATTCATCCAAACTGTTAACTTCTCAGTTGGCACAAGAAGAATATGGAATTATAATCTTTTATATCTGTAACTGTGTGAGAGTCTATTTATTGACTATGTCAGATTTTCATATAGGTTTCTAAGGCAGTATGTGTTTGTATTCTGTTTGTCTGGATTATTTTTTTCTGAATGTGTGGAGTTTCTCAACAGTAATTTTGTTTCTTATGCGTCATCATCTGTGTTCCGGCTGAGGCAGTGAGGAAGTTCATTTGATGTATTGAGGAGTTCTTCAACAGTAATTTTTTCTTCCCCCTTGAGTTCAGTAAAAATCATTGTAAAAGCATCACTGTATTGGAATGGTCTGTAGTTTGTATTTAAGCAAAATCTGATTTAGCTGATAATTTTTATACAAGTGATGTGCAAAGAACAACTTTCAGCTGGGAAAGCTGTCTCAAATCATTTGTACTGCGAGAGTTTTTCTTTTGCCTGTATTTTCAGCTCCTTAGATGTCAAGAAGTTGATATGGCCTAGTAAACTCACATCTCCTTTGAATTTGCCAGTGTGAGCAGGTCCAGGTTTCCCTCCTCCCAGCAGTAGGAAGCCGGGCAGGAGTTCCCATCCCTGCTGGCTCTGTCACACAGCCCCGCACCCCCTGGACTAGTTCCTTGCCCCAGGAGTGCACTGTTGAGGTGAACAGTCGGTGTTGAATGATTGTCTTGTAGAAAGATCCAAGGAGGCAGCACAGTTTTTATATTTTTTTTTCTAGTTTCCACTGCATCAGGTATTTGTTATTGTATATAGAGCTTCTCAAATCTGATGCCATAGAAGTGAAACAGATTTTCTGAGTGGAGATGTCCTTTATAACTTCAGGCTGAAGGATTTGAAATATGAAGTAGGGGTGTGGAAAATATGTAATGATAGCATTTTTAGGTCAAAGGGAAGGGAAAAAGCACCTGCTTGGGTTACTTGTTGACATGAAGCGTCTACTTAAAATGATGTATAGTTGATTTTTTCTAAATGCATGAAATGCAAACTACTCTGCTGTTCCCTCATAGCTAATGACAGATAATTAGAGGGGCTTCCTTTCCCCAAAACTGTCCAGGTTGACACTGAAGTTGATGGCTCATGTAAGATAAATGGGATATGCTGGAGAGAATCACAGATCAGAAGCTGTGGGAGGAAATACTCTTAAAACTGCTGGGAGTAATGAGATGTGAACTGTAATGTAAAGAGGAAAACAGTGAAATACTTGTTTTTTAAGATATTTACAACAAGGAGCAGACTCTCTCTTATGCTGCATGAAAAGACATGGAAGTAATCACTGGGTTTCCCGCTTAGCTCTGCTAGATAAGTGTCTCTGAAACCAGACCTGGGGCTGGGGCCAGTGAGAAGGTTCCTCAACAGAACTTTTTCAAATGCCAACGTGCGGCTTTGTTTACTGGTGAAACTTAATGAGTAATGAATTTGTCAGTGAGGCAAAGATAAAGTATTTCTGCTGCCTGCAGCAGCGTTCAGGGGAGTGGGGGAAGGGAGAAGGGAGGGGAAAAAACAGAGAGAGTCCTCAGCAGTAGTTAGTCTTAGGTATCAGCGAATGCTGCTCCTTCAGCAACTGCTGGATTTATTTTTAACTGCTTGACTCATTCTTTGTCAGATGATTGACCATCAAGCTGCATATTGAAACACGAATGTGCAGAGGAAGCAAGCGTAACTAAAGGAAAAGGGGGAGTGGTTGTCTGGGAAAAGAGGTGGGATCTGGGAGTTGAGCTCCAGAGGCTGGTGCCCGCTGCCCGAGGCGGTACCGGCGCAGGGAGCGGAGCGGAGCGGGGCCGATGGCTGCTCACGGCGGCAGGGAGCCGCGGGTCCCCGTGCCTTAGGAGCCGGGGCTGCAGGCGGTGTTGGGCACGGCAGCGCACTGCTTAGCCACAAATTAGCCCTTTTTTTTTTTTTTTTTTTTCTGGATGTTGCTATTCTAAAGGATTCTCATCATGATCGATAGCTCCAAGAAGCAGCAACAGGGCTTTTCCGAGATTTTACCTGCAGGAGATGATAAGCCGCTGAAGGAGAAGGAATGCCTTGAGGCCAACAGCCAGAAAAGTCTTAAGGAAGGTCAGTCACTTGCTGGTTGGGGGACAGAAAATGCCGAAGAGTGCAGGGTCACTTCACTTTGTGGTGTAATGCTGCATGTCAGGAGGAATTTTTGTACATTAAACTAGGTATTGTTTTCTCCCTTAAAAAACTTTCTAAAAGCTAAGTTTAGAATTTACATGAGACTATTAAAAAACCCCATGATAATAGCTTGATAGAAATTGTAGTATGAAGAAAAACGAGTGATTAAGTACTCTTTTCAGAGTAGCTTTTCATGCTGATTTCATTGAAATTGTCCTGTAAATGTTGCGCAAAATGCCTCAAAATGTCTCTATTGAAATACATATAATAAATGTCATTAAATATCACACTTAAAAATAAATCCCTGCAAACCTTTGGTTTTAGACATTACTACCTCATTTTCAGCAGTGCTTTTCTCAGCTGTCTTTCTCTAGAACTCCCTTCTCCCTTCATACTTTAAATTAGATTTGACTCTGCTTTCCAGTTGTATGCTTTTCAAATTACGTTGTCTCCTTAAATGATTGTTTTTAGACTGTGCATTAAATTGATATGATGCACAAGCATTAGTTTGTAAAACAGCAACAGTCTGAGGATATTTGGAGCATTATTTAAAGCTGACAAATGGTACTACACCAGACTCATTTAAAGTAGTATTTGTTCAGCTGTGGCCATGGAAGCTGAGACGTGGAAGTCATCTTACTCTTTCTAGCTGGAGGTACTCTTCTCGACGGGCTGTTTTAAGGAGAAGGAGGAGACCTCTTGAGGTCAGCTGCCAGCCCTGCCCGGAGGGGTTTGTGAACTGCTGTGTGTTAACTCCCCAGGCTCTCTGCAACTCAAGAAAATCCAACTTCTTAATCAATCAGAAGCAAACTGTATTTGCAGTCGACAAAATTCCGTCTTTCTGTTTACAGCACTCTGCCTTGGCTTTTACGCTAGATCTCTCTGGATTGTCTGGTGATTCGGAGATTTCTTCCTGGTTGTTGTGGCAAATCTGCTGGTTTTCCCTCTTCTACATGAGATCGTGCCTTTCTCAGAAACTAAATGCTGGGTTTGTTTGGGGGATTTGTTTGTTTTTAAATTGGTATCTTAATAATATTTAAATTAGCAATCAGATCATATTCATTATTCAATTCGGTAACTGACAGTTTATTTTTTAAAACTCTTTACTTAGCTCTAAGTTAGAGCTAGAGAAAACACTGATTTTTATATAATGTGCTGACACCAAAGATTTCCTGTTGATTGGAAAGACAGGTAATAATAAGTTGAGTGTTGATGCACGTAGCTACCTGTCTTTCCAATCAACAGGAAATAATAAGTTGAGTGTTGATGCACGTAGCTGTGGCTGAGAGCATAACAGATCCTTTACAGCAGGAAAGTGCTGATTGAAAGATAGTGATTGAAGAGAAAGGGCCAACAGTGGCTTCTTTTTCATGGTGTTTGCCTTGCATCTCCAAACGGGCTCAGTTAAACCTGCTGCTGCTACCTCTGAAGCTCTGTGGGGCAACAGGAACAAAGAAAGAAGGGGAGGAAGTTGAGAGGGACAGAGAAGTAAGCATACTGTTGTGGAAAGTACTGCAGGGGGGAAAAACCCAAACCCTAACTAATCTAAGCTACCAAGAAATAAAGGGGAAGAAGACAAGAAAAAATTAGCACGGTGGATAGTGTAGGTGGGCTAATAAGTAACTACGATAATCGTTATCTTCAGTCTTCTTTGAATATGTCAGTTATGTAGAAAGTGGATGAAAAAATGTACATTACAATAATGATGGTCTGTCAGAATAGCAAAAAACCTGTAATTATGGGACACTCTTCCAGTCTAAATTCACGAATATTTTAGTTTAAATTATTCAGCGCATAAAAGAAGATACAATTGTTTTCCAGAATCACTATCTTTGCTTTCTTTTCCCTGTTTTAGTACCTGTTCTCCATTTTCACTTTTTACCAGTGAATATGGCTTATCCTTTTATCTCTCCTAAGTTTGGCAGCCTAATAATTAAAATAATGAATTTCTTTTTGAGAGTACGAATGACTACAGGATCTCCTCTTCCAGCCTTTCCTCTTTCTGAAGCTTAGAAAAGACGAGCATTTTCTTTTTTGTAGTATATATAGAATGAATTATTGAAAACATTGCTAATTTGCTTGATTTGCATCAAGAGAGACTAAAGCAGAGCTTCACCTTTTCAGTTACAAAATATGTAGTTCAAGTATTTTGAAGATTTTTAAAAATTCAGTTGCAGTTGTTAATTTTGTCCTATTTAAATAGCAGTATAAAGAACATTAAACACTTCTTATTTTACAGAACAGTATATTCTAAATTATCTTGTGGCATTCTTTGTTCCCTCTCGTCTTTCTTTTTCTTTTAATTCGAAAGATGATGTGACTGGTTTTGCTACATGAATCATCAACCTTTTTTTTGGTTAGGACACAAAAATACTTAAAGTACCATCAGTGCATGGGCAAAACTGCAAAAATTAAACATGTAATTCTTTTGGCAAACCCAGATGAAGTACATAGAGGTCAAGAAATTCAGAAGGTGCTACAACCTTTGCTTCATCATGTGTTTTGCACGGGTTTGATAAATTTAAAAATCCTGAGATAGTACAGTGGGCTGATTTCAGCAATGAGTACCTTATGAGAATTGTTAGGCGCAGTTCTTTTTGTACATAGTATTTCTTTTTAAGGAATGAGACTTTTGATGGAAACACAAATCCCAACACTGTCTTCAGCAAATTAATATTAAGGACATTGGAAGGTTAGATTACAAGGATTATTTTTTTCTTCTTTGCTTAGGCTAATGAATATTCTTAGAAGGTACACATTATAGCATCCTATAGCATAGGAGGAAATCCTCTTAATTACCCTACTTTCTTGTAAACAACTCATATGTTATTGTTGTATATTGTCTGTTCTGTGAAGACAGTTCCTAGCTTTATCTGTTTTATCAAAATTACCTTTTGTATGAGCAAGGAACAAAAATGGATTTTGGTTCTGAGAACCATACAATGCTAACCAAACAGCTTTTTCAGAAATTCCTGTAGCATTGACTTGTAATGTCAAGTAAGTGGCTGAAACGTGTAGAAAATTCAAGTGAAAAGCCTTAAATGAAACCAGGACATCATTGTGCATACAGTTAGTAAGAAAGAATTAGTATCATCAACAATGCATATATTGGGAATTAGGAATATATTTAGGCTGCAGATTAGAAGGTTTCGAATTGAGGAGTGAAGTGAATTTAGGAAGTCTTGCCTTGTACCCTAAAATAGTTTTAGTACAGATTGATGAGCTCCTGCAACAGTCTATGACCACACAGAACTCTCAAAGACACAGTCTTAAATTGGTGAAACAAATCAATATGGTGCTATCTCAGGTGAGAATGAAAAGGAGACTGGATCCCAGATTGTTTTCCCCATATTTTTATATATTAATCTGAGCTTCTGAATTACCAGTTGCCTGCACTTACTGTAAGGAAAAAAAAAACTAACCAGGAAGGAAACTTTCCTTCCACCTTGAAACATAATTTCTTTCCTGGATTTGTATTGCTTTTTAATTTTACTGTTTTGTTAGGAACTGGAGACTGGCAAGTGCTAGAAACAGGAAACAGGGTGGAACGAGTGAAGCACAGGGATTTCTCAGGTGCTTGCTGGAAATGCCTTCATGCTCTCGAGTTAAGTTGACCAGATTTAGTCAGGAAGGATTTCTTCCCTTCCTCCCTTGCAATCAAATCAATATTGCATGAAAATTGTATATTTAACAGATTTCCTGCTATTGGTGGCATGTTGAGTATTGGTGATAACTCTCGGCCTCTACTGCTCTCCTGCGGTAGCATGTTATACTTAAAGATTCTACTGTTGGTTTTGGTGGCTTTTGTTAGTGGTGGTTTTTGGTTTTTTGGTGTTTTTTTTTTTTAAGTTTTCTTATATGGTGTTGGGAAGTGGTTTTATTACCCCTTATCAGTGGCAATCTATCAGGTATGGTTCTTGAGACACAGATAATGAAAAAAATACTGGGGGGAAAAAGAAAGTAGTATTCATGTTGTGTTAGTTAATAAAGGAAGCACTGTAAATTCAGCATACTGATCCTGTGAGGCTGTGTTAACATTCTTAACTTTATGTATCTACCATGAAGAGTCTCTTTAATGACAGTGGGATAATTGTATGTCTTACAAGTAAATCAGCACTTATTCCACAAAATTTTCTTCTTCAGTGTAGCACTTAAATGAATAATAAATATATGGTAATCCCATTATAATAAACACATGCTTAAATACTTAGATAAACCAAGGCCACAATGTATTAATTTGGTTTTGTATGTAGTCTGTGTACAATTAGAGGATACAGCAGCTAACTGCGAGTTCTAAGGAAACTTGTTACGGCAACTACAAGATTTCTTAAAGGTTTTATAGAAGGTTAGGATTACGACTGCTGCTGCCAAAAGTAGATGTAGTCTTCATCCAGCCCTACCCTGCTTACTGCCAGCCTCTTTCCTGTGTTGCCATCAGTGATGATGCAGCCCTGGAGTGAGTGGAATCAGTGAACAGGTATTACTGAAGGCTATTTCTATAGTGTTAGTTTTCAGCCAGACCCAAGCACTGACCTGAGAGGCTGCAGCTCTGCCAGTGTTAATGCAACAGAAGCAGCTGGGGATGGAGGGAGGAAGAGACCCTTGTTTTTCCATCAGTAATCCTGTCTTAGATCATATTAAGTTATGAAACCACACTCTGAAACCACCGTCTGTTTTGTTGCTATGCTGGAGGTTTCTTTTTTCCTCTCAGAAAGCATTTTTAATGCAAAGTCCTTCTAAGCAACTTCACTGTCAGTGTAAGCAATCTGACTCATCCACTGAGCAAACTTCTGCAGAAATCTGATGTTGTTGTCTACGTAGCTGAACTGACACAATGCCATTGCTTACTTCCCAATTTGTGATAAGGCATCTTAGTGTAAATCCACCTTCCTCAGTGTTTTGAATTAATGTGCAATCCCGTGAGTTGGAGGATTTGCTCGGGTGGTACACATTTTGTTTGCTGGTTCCACTGTGTAGGAAAAGCATGGAAAATGGAGGGTGGTACCTTCTCGAGAAGGCTTGGCTGGGTGGAAATCATCTGTCATCATTCAACGTAATGTGCTCCAAATTATCACTAAGCAAGTCTGCAGTAGATGTGGAATTTGAACACAAGTTTTATGAGTCCCTTACAGAACACTTCTTGGCTGATAGTAGTATCTGAGGAAATGTGAATTATGTTTTAAAAAATCAGAGGCTATACTAAGCAGGGGAATAGTTGCAGGGTTAGAAAATTTAATTATTGCTAATATACTTAAGGTATGCAATTTTATAGAATACTTGAAATGTAAGATTTAGTTTAGTCAGACTTTCTACCTGAGATGGTAGTGATTTTTCTCATTTTAAAGATTTATACAGAATTGTGAAAAGTATAGATTTTGCTTTTTACATATATATGTTCATATATATATTCATCCCAGCAGACACTCCAGTAATTTGTTTGGAGGCTCGTGTATGTTCTGGCTTGTTTCTAAGCAACGTGTTCCATAGCAATAGGACACAACACAGATTGTCCTATATCCTAGTCATTTCAGCTTTTTAACTGATGATATTGTTACGGTTTATATTTTTGTTTTAAATGTTAAGTTTACATTTAGCTATCTTTCCCATGTAGCTTTTCATTTTCTGCTTTCAGTATGATGATGTTACTTCTGGAAACAGTTATGTCTACTTTATTACTGGCTTACAGACAGGAGCTTTAAATCACAGTGGTATAATTTAGAAGATTTGGAAGTCCTGCAGGGTTTCCCTCCAGAATTCTGAAGAGATTATCTGAAATGGCCCTCAGTAGTCTCCACTCACATGCTTTACATTTATCCAGAACATTTCTAAGCTGAAATGAAAGTATGACTGAATAATTACTTAAAATGAGTATGCATCAGAGGCTGTTACGCTTTCCTTACTCTTTTTTTTATATATAGTTTTAGCAGAAAAATCACACATACAATAATGGAAAAAAGAAATTTTAAAGTACATAAAGATAAGTAAGGGTTTTTTTTTTTTTTTATGAAAACTAAGTGAAATGCTTTTTTAAAAAAAAAATATACCCTGGCATGCATGAAAGTTTTGTGGACTGAACCCAGTAGAAGACATCACTCATGTTTAGATGATGTCTGATTTCTTTAATAATGAACTACTTCTATTTCAAAATTGAGAGTATTTAACCTACTGTATCACCATCTTCAGGCTGATAGGAGGTGAGTAACACAATTTGAAATGCATTTTATTTTTAAAATGCTGTACAACTTATTTAGAATTGCTTCCAGCATATTACAAGTAGCTAAATACTTTCATGACTTTTTTCTCACCTTCCTTTCTTCTATGACATGCCATACCAATGAAAAGAACATGATGTTACCAAATTTCTGATTTTGGACACATACAGAATGAGTAATGCTCGGTGCAAACTAGCTACTATATTCCATAACCTTCCTGAAATGTGTACCTTGCGTGTCACCTGCTCTTTATTTATTATGCAAAGCAATCGGTTTATTAAATTTTTAGTTTTATTCACAGAATAATATTAGTTGAAAAGATTAACTTGTTTTGTCTCAATAAAGCATTTAATGAATTATAAATAGAGTGCAACACCCCATATAGAATTGAGGGAGAAACAATCACAACTCGGGAGAAAGCAAAATATCTATCTCTGGAAAACTGTTTGAGTGTAAATTATGCTGTTTAGAAATGCCATATAAACTTCTAAGCTCGATCAGGTGGTGTTTGGAAGCATGAGGGTAACAACTGAAAGAAGCAAAGAGTTAAGTACTTGATACTCAATTTCTGCAATTCTGTACCTGTAGCCCTGTGCCCCGAGGTTGGTCCAGAATTCTAATAAGAAGCCGATGCTTAGATGACTTGTATCCTACCATCTGATAAAATACTCTTCTACTTTACTGCCGCCCTGCTGTTCATTGACTTGTATTATTGTTACAGTCCTGATGCCAAGTTTCTAGTTATAAATGACTTCAGATCAAGGATACAATAGAATAGTTCATCTCCTGCAGCACTGCTTCATCGCAACTAGAACGTCTGTTGTTAACGTCTATTGCTCTGTTTCGACCTCAACATGTTAGAGACCTTGGCTGCATAAAAGCTGTTTTAAGCTGGCAGAAAGAAATGGAGGCTTTCTGTGTAACAGCTTTTAATTTAAAGGAAACGGCCCTGTTTCCAGCACTGTCTGTTTCCATGGCAGCCAGCCTAGCAGCCTGCACTGGAGTTTGTACTGCTCTTGGAAATTTCCAAGGGAGTATGCAGGAATGTTGGACATTACATTTTCCCACTTTTACTTGCAGTTTCAAGGGCTTAAATAGCTAATATCAACTGGATTTTAACTTTGGAAGAAGTAATGAGATTATTATATAGAGAACATAAAAAAATCTTGATGCATTATTTTTCATCTTGGTGTCATTGGAAAGAACTGTCTGTGCTGTATGCTGTCTGTATGATGTCTAATGAGCTCCTTCTCCATGGTTTAGTGTCTGTTTCATCTGTGTAATGGTTAAATGTCAACAACTATTTGCTGTTTCATAGTACATTCTATAAAAAGTTAAAATTTAAATTTGATTTTAAATTAAAAGGTTATATAATTAACTGTGTTAGATGTGGAATTATTAGTGCTGGAACTGTGCACAGTATGAGTTCTGGTTTTTTTCAAGACAAGAAGCAGTGGTGAAAGCTTGTCAATCAGTGTAGATAGCATTGTTCCTGCAGGACAACTATCAATTTATTTTTGGCCTCTTTACATTCCAGGGCTTCTGATTATATAGTACTACTTCGAGACCTATTTTCCATAGGATACAAATTACAGATTTGTAACATAAATCACTTGCACAACTTTGATAATAGCTGTTTGTTTTAAGCTACTTAATAATACACTTTATTTTCACTCCTGCCATTCAGACCGAGTAAGACTGGACTGCTCTGTGTTCTTTACCTTTCAAAGGGCCTTATACAGAACACGGTGTGTACTTGCTGAAGTGCCAGTTTGTGCCAGCTTTCTGGCATTCAAACCAGCATAGTGCTCCAGCTGGGGGATCCAGCTCGAGCTATCAAGGTTCTGCTGGTTTTGGTTATTCTTAACCTTCCTGCCCCTTTAGGACATAGTGTATGTGAACCTGAAGAGTATTCAGTGTTTGAAAACAGGGGCCATTAACTTCACAAAATTTACTGCTATACAGAATGAGTTTCAAAATAATAAAGTGCATTGGTTAACAGATAACCTTTTCTTTTTGGTACCATTGTCTCCATTCCCTTGCATATAGAAGCATTGATTCCCTGGTATCCTAACACGAAGAAACTATGAGAGTGGGAGCACCAGCCTCTGGCACTCAGTTTTCAGGTGGTGAAAAATCTATATCACCACTGAAGTCACAAGACTTCTACTGACTTTGAGGGTGAGATAACCAGATGCTCTTATTGTGAGGAGGGATTATGCTTTTTGGTTTTGTCAGTAAGTCTTAAATAAGCTAAGATTTAATGATCTTTTTATTGACTGAAGAAAACACATGGAAATTTTGGAATCTCTTTACCTTGTGTTAAAGTGTTAATCTTAAAATCATACACTGCCTTGAAGATGAAAAAGAATACCTTCCTTTCCCCCTCAGTCAGAACTGGAGTTTGAGTGACCCCTCTGTGCATGGCTTTTACTCAGAAGCAGTTCAAAGGCAATGTCTTAGAGTTGCAGTGTTGTGAAGTGGGTTTCCGGCCAGATAACGTGAAGTGTAAAATATTTGTGCAGTCATTTGCTCAGTGGTGTTAACATAGCACTTCTTTTGCACATACGCTTCAAATATGAGGAACTGTATTACTGGCATTAAGAGTGTATTAACATATCTAAATCTTTGTCAGATCTGGGCCTTTATTTTGGAGATCATCTTCTATGATTTTAGGTGTTATGCAGGTAACTGCCTGATTTTAAAAGTGCAAAAGGGAGAGGTAAACTGTCAATAAGCTGAATGGATTTACCCCGATAAGAACAATCTGCTAAACACAAGTGTTGGAGTAAGTACCACCCCATGGGGAACTTTGTTTTGTAGTACCTCTTGTCTTTTGAGTTCCCCCTTCCCCAGATTCCAAAAAACAAACAAAGCAACCCAGCAAAACAAACAAAAAAACCCCCAAACCAAACAAAACCAAAAATCCCTGCCCCAAAACACTAGAACAAATAGTTACAGTATAATGACTTCAGCCAATGCCTCCATGATTTTTTTTTTTCAGATTTTTTCAGAAGCTCTGTCGTCCAGCCTCATCCTCTTTGTTACTGACTGATCTAGAAATCTCTCACTATATGAGTTTCTATATATATGTTAAGCAAAGTATGTATTAGATTGAATTACCTGAGAGCTAAACCAACCTGAATTCTATTCTATAGAGAGTTTCTCACTGAAATAAATCAGCAATTCTTTGCCAAAAGTGCAAAGCAGTGCTCCATTCTCACATCGTTCATTCTTGTCTTTGAAGATAATTTAATCCCATTTTCCTTATTGAAAACTTGTGATTTAGTTTCCATGACTCCCATCTTCCATCTCTCTCTGGCTGTTCTTTGAGCTGCTTTTTGTGGGTCTCCATTTCCTTTTGAGCTTTTTACAAACCTCATTCCTATTCCTTTCCTTTATACCTACTTCAGGTTCATCTCCAGTATAAAGACAGAAATCTGTCTGTAACTTGTTTCTGCTCAGTCCTCTAACTACAATGACAATAGAAAGGTCATTGCTGACTCTATTATGACCATCTGCTCTGACATGCAGACCTGTAAGTCAAATATCCTCTCTGACTAGATGTAGCTGTGCAACTGCTTTCTACTTTCTGTTGCTGTGGGGGCTGAAAGTATTTTAAGTCCTTACGTCTTTTATTGAGATAGAAATATTAGCTTCTTCCTGATCTGTTTGCTTTGGAAAAGCAAAACTTTTTTTAGCTTTTCAACTTTTCAAAATAATATATTTAGGTTTTTTATTCACAATTACTTTCTATTTAGAACTTTTCTTTAATAATGTGTTCAACTGCTCAGTATTTATTAAAAAAAAAAGACACCAAACCTTTTAACCTTCTTAATTTGGGAGTTTTTTGCAAAAGCAAACATCTGGTTTTCATCCAAGTTTGTTTCTGTTTAACCTCCTTGCTCTGGTCAAGTCAAAATCTTCAATGATTATCTTTTTGTACCATCTTTCCAACTATGAATCATCTCGTCTTCAGTATTCCCCCTGCAGTGCTTCCCTATTAGTCATGCTACAGGCTGTCCTTTCTTTACTATGCATTATATAAGTTCCTGATATGTATTTATATAACTGCATGTTCTATATCTTCTTTATCTCTCGGTTTTTCAATCCTCCCATTGTTTTTATGACTTGTTGACACATGGATCAACTTCAAAACCATCCCTTATTTGCTTTGTGACGCCCAGTGTAGGTTAACAGATGTTGGGTAGGCAAGTAGACAATATGAAAGACAACAACTGTTTGTTCTATACATATTTGCCAAAAAATGCTAAAGCTTCACACCTGAGCACATATGGTTTATATGCAGGTACATTCTTACTGCTCTTCTCATTCTTCTGCTATAGTCCACTCTGTATTCTCTTCTAAGACTATACGTTGTTTGGGATATGGGTTAGTTTTTACTTTTTATGCAAAGCTTAAGCCAAATATCCAATAATAATTGAAGCCACAAATCATAGATAGAATATATTCTTAAATTACATGTCAGGGCTTCGGATCAGCTACATTTCGAATTAATGTTCATTAAAGAATTAGTTGAAACCAGTTGAAAAAGAAGAGATAAGCTACCTACATTCTTACCACTATTTTTTTTTGCAGAATAGATTTATTTTAGCCTCCCTTCCCCATTTCCTGGGGGAATACCACCTATTATGGCCACAGCCAAGCAGCATTGATTCAGGAAGTCACAGAAATCTCATCAGCCACAAACGTAACTAACACATCCACTGGGTGTGTTTTGTACAGTGTTGCTGCTTCAATGGTGTAGGACTGTGTGTGAGTGTGATGGCAGAGGGAGGCAGAGCCTCCCCCTTTCTGACACGTCGCTCCAGGTAGCACAAACTGGGAACTGCAGGAGTACCTGCAGTCTGATAAGATGAGGAACAAGTCTCTGTTGTCTGTAATAGGTTTCATGGTGTAGATTATGTATGTGTTTCCGACAAAATAATTTTCTGATTTAGCCAACTATCCAAACTAGTGAATTAGTGAGGGGTTTTAAATTGTTTTTATTAACTCTGCTAAACAGTGATCATTCTGTATTGTGACAGTCACTCTGAAAGCAGTTTAACTTTCCCACTTCTGTTTACTAATAACTGGAAGGACCACACTAGCAGTGCTTAGGTAGCCACAGCTGAACCAGCTACACCTACAAAATGGGTCTTATGATAAAGCTCAGTAAAAAAGTAAGTCTGAGTAAAAAGCATATTAGGTTAGAAATATCATGTACCACAAATGCATTTTTTTCTCAATATATAACTTGCCTGTCGTGTTGGTAGATCACTCACATCAGTGATAACATTCCTGGACCTATTACAATATTACCAGCATTTGCTTGTTGATCCACTGTGTTCCAGGTGATGGAATTGAAAAAAATACTAATTGTGATTTACTTACTTTGTCTGATGATGTGCATCCGTTCTCCCCAGACGTAACTGATGTTGGAGCAGGTCATTTTTCTTGAAGACCTTGATCCTGAAATAAAGAGGCATATGCTTAATACTGAATTGTAACTAGGTAAAAGATTTGGTAGACACATTTCTAGTGTGTTTAGTGTTCCAAGAAAGCC
This sequence comes from Calidris pugnax, assembly GCF_001431845.1. Lineage (NCBI taxonomy): Eukaryota > Metazoa > Chordata > Aves > Charadriiformes > Scolopacidae > Calidris > Calidris pugnax. The sequence goes on from NW_015090794.1 coordinate 7,774,037, forward strand.
AAATTTAAGTATGGTATAAATTTGGACCAAATACATCTGTATAGCATGGATGAGATTCCTGCCCAGAGCAGGACATTCAACCCTTTCCATGGCTTCCTAGCTATGTAAAAGGCAGAGTAGTTTGAGTGAAGAACAGAAGAAAGTCAAGTTTTAATCTAATCAAGACCAAAAATACTGTGTCTGACATATGGTAGTCTTGCGACGGTGTTTATAGATTGTCTCTCGCGTCATTCCCATGGGTAAAACTTACTTAAGATTTTTAAAGGGATTGCATGTTTAGTTTCAAGACTAACTCTGAGCTTTCTTGATTTTTACAGTTGTAAACAATGGAATCCAAACCAAAAACACATCAGAGTTTTTTCCTTTCCTGTAAACACCACACCAGTTAGTGAATTTCTCAGTGGTCTGTGCAAGTGCAGTAGGAAATTCTTAGAAGTAGCCTCAGGATGGAGGGTTAACATCATAACATTATATTGTTATGACTAAAAATGCATTTCCGTTCAGTTGTGGATTTCTTGAAGTTTTCTGTAGGAATGGGCTGAGTCCTGACCCAACACATTATTCTTCTTAATTCACGCTTAACTTGTATAAAGGTTATGGATTTTTTAAAGTTGGATGTACTGTTGCATAAATGTGATTTTGCACACACTTATCTGCATCTTGGGGGCAGATTAGACCAACTAGGCTTAGAAACCCATGTGGTTTTCTGCAGAAAGATTTGAACTTTCTCTACCCGTGCTCTGAACTCCCTGGGAGTCTGTAGCTATCTAGGCTACGCTGCCAAACCCAGCCTAGGAGGCACTGCAGAAGGGAGTATGTAACAGCACCGTTTGAGTTGGTTCAAGACTTCAGGCAGGACAAGTTTGCATCTATTAGTAAGAAACATCATAAGAAGAGGTCACAGTTCACCTGGAGCCACATGAAATTATGGAAGACTAAAAATAAATCCTGCAAAGTATTGTAAAATAATCCTTCAGTTAACCTTTTACAGTCATTTAATATTACTTGGAAAATAACAAGTCATTACTTAAAGCAGGTATATTCAAGTTTCCAGAGGAACTCAATACATTTTCAATGATTTCACATCAGTTCACATCTTAGTGTTACGTTTGCTTTCTCCCACCTCTGTCATTTGTAATTCTTGTGTAACAATATTGTAAACTGAACTGAACTGCCGTGCCACAGCCCTGAAATGTTTGTATTTAAATTCTCAGTGTTTGTGTGACACAAGAAAATAACGTCCTTGTTTTCAGGACTTGCTATTCCTGGTCTTAATGCTTTAGCCAGAGGAGTATCCTTCCTGTACTGTAGAACGGGAAATAAGCTGGTTCCTTTTAAATTCTGAAAACAATGAACTTTGTCCTTAGCCTAATTTTTCAGAAATTACATTCATTTTGATGTTTTAGACAATGCATTAGTTTGTTTTGCTTCCTCTTGAAATACAATGGGAACAGCGTGTCATAATCATACATCCATAATAGGCTATCAAGGCAGAATTTAAGAATGTAAATATTACATTTTAAAATATTTTTCTTTACCATCTCATGTTCAAAAGATGAAGTTTCACATTAGGGTAATGGCTACAAGGGGGAGGGAACAAGACAAGAAACAAACAACTTTTTTTACTGGGAACATTTACAAAAAAGCCCTAATCTTTGAAAGTGTGAAGCCTTTATGTCTATGCCCTCCCCTATGTCTTGTGTGGTTCCTGGTACAGTAAGTAATGTGTGTGACATTGGTGATTCTTACAGTAACAGTCAACTGATAACCTTTATACATTTTACGAAATATAAAGAAACATAAAAAGTTACTTCTGAAACTGTAAACAGTTTTCCATATTGGACAGTATTGGATTTACTTGGTCCTTGAAATAATTGTGATAACACATATCTCAATGAGGAAAGCAGCATTTTCACGTTTCAAGAGAGGATAATGTCTGTTCCTGACTGTATCACTATTTTAGGGTGTTTTTAAAAAAGACAGGTAAAATCTTCATTTGTCTTCAGTTTCTTGTGTTTCAGCAAGATTTATTTAAATATGCAATAAGCTTTTATCTTTTAAAAAAAATAATCTTTAAGCAAATACGATCAACCAGACAAATACAGTGTTTCTTTTAAAATGCTCCAACATTAATTTCTATTTCAGCATAGTGTAGTCATGTAAGATTGGTTTAAGACACGTAAGAAGGCGATATGATCATTATGTGTTGCAGTTTATGGTGTAAACTTTTTATACCTCACTGTTTTCTTGAATCTATTATCTAAGAGTAGTGTTACAAAGGGAAAAGCGCATTTCTAGATTTAGATGTATACTTCATTCCTGTTATGAGGCCTAGCTGGTAGGGAAAGTTGAATGTATGTATGAAATACAGTCTCTTTATCAGATTTCACCAAAAATTAGCGAACTCCAATATAAAAAGGGATTGGAAGCAATCATTCCAAACAAACTTAATAGCAGTTCATCCTTAATGATAGGTGTTTCAGAGGTAACAGTCAGGTCTGAATACACATAGAAAAATACTTCTGAATTTTAAATACTTGGTATCTTTTTGATTTTTTTTTTTGTCCTTTGAGAGGGATAATACACTTACATATGAATGAATGATTGTTTTCTTTTGTCAGTACTTCAGCTGAGGCTACAACAAAGACGGACGCGAGAACAGCTGGTGGACCAGGGCATCATGCCACGTAAGACTTATGTTATTTCTAGTAATTTATATTACTATAGCTGAGTATATAAAATAATGAAGATAAGCATTTATGTGAGAATCATTAAAAATAACTTTATCATTTGAAAAGACTTTTGGGATCCTTTTTGCAATCTAAATGAGCATGAAGTAAATTCATCGTGCTTAATTAATGTTTCAGTTAAAATAGCCATTGGGATGAAAACGCAAGGGTTTCCAGACATAGTCTGATTCTCTTTTTATTTTCTCTTTTTAAATTATGAGTAATCTTACTTAAATAAATTGAATTATATAAATGAGTGGACATCAATAACAAAGCCAGCAGTCTTTAAAGAGCAGGATGGCAAGAGCTGCCAAACAAAACAAAGAATATGAAGAAGTTGTGGATTGTGGGCCAACAGACGTGTCTTCTGTGTCACATTTTGCATGGGGGTAGCTGTGGTGTTACAGGGCATGAGGCAGAGGATTAGGCTGGGCATCGTACACTGGATTTTATGAAGTAATGCAGAAGTCTAGGTTCTGTGTCTAGCCCTTTTGGAGTATGCATACATTTCCAAGAATATGGGAATTGGCTTTGGCGGTTTTTTTAGAAAACCATTTTGGTTTTAGAACATTTTTTTTCAGTTACCAGAACTTCCTGATCGTCTTGCCACATATGGCAAACTGTCCAAATTGGTATAAGAGTCTGGTATTCTCTTCTGGAATAAAGATTATATAGTGGTAAAAATTCAATTAATGCCTTTAGATGCTATCTTTGGGAGAGTTAAGATGCTGCTGATCACCTTAGTGTGAAGTGTCTCGTTAAGGCAGCAACATCACCAAGTTCATAAATACATTTGGAGATGTATTTTTCAGGATTCTGTAATACTGAGCTTCTGACTCTTTGGCCTGGCTACCTGCCATCCCTGGTAGCCATGTAAGAACTTATGAGTTCTTAATTTTGATCTCTAACTCTGTTCTACTGCTGGAATTTAATTGCAGATCATAGTGCTTTGACAAGAAAATAACGTTTGTAAATTTGAATGTTTGTTACATTTGTATGTCTCAACTCACAGCACTTGTATGTTGAAAGTAAGTAATTGGCATGCCTTATGCAATTGCACTTAATTGCCAGAGCCCATTTTCTCCTTGATTGATTTCAGTCTGTTAGAGGTGACGGTTGTTTCAGCAGCAGCACTTACGATACCTAAAAATCAATTTAGGAATCGCAAGAGGGACTCCCTGAATACAGTTATTTAGTAGCCCAGAATTCAACTGCAACTCTTCAGCTCTTTCCTTAGAGATGTTTTGGTGTTCCTCCACTTGGGCTCCCAAGGACTGTGCTAATTGTTTTGTAAAAGCTCTTCTGACTTGTTTTGGGGATCAGCCTGGCCTCAGAACCAGGAGTGTATAGAAAGCATAGAGAATCCCTCAGTGGACAGTGTGGGATGAGACTGAGCTCAAGATTATCCAAGTTGTCAAAATATTCAACTGTGAAATGCAATTTTTCTTAAACAAACAAAAGCCCCAGCCATTGAAAACATGAAAATTATGTCAAGTTATTATGAATAGCCCAGTGTGCACTGGTGAATTCTAGCTTGAAAGTACAGTATCTTAAAGTTAGTCTCCTCTTCAAGGTTTCTGAGTATGCAGCAGACTTCAGACTGCTTTGCTAAAGCATCTTCACCTTCCCAGGTCTGTAGTGTTGATTATCTTCAGGAACAAAATGATCTGTTTCTTTTTGAGTGGAGCCTGGGAAAAATCTTCTTAACTGTCAAAAAGTGTTAAAGATTTTGTTTTGCAGTATCTTGTCTCTGCCAAAAGTGTGGCAAATAAGATGGATCATGCCTGCTGCCATTTCACGTTCTTTCAACAATCCAGTTGAGATGAAGCACTCTACAATTCATATTATTTCTAGCTGAACAGTGTTTTTTACTCTTTTTGGCTATTAAGCAGCTAACCATCATTCTGTTTTCTAGTCTGAACATTTAGAGCTTCTACAATATTATTTTTTTTTAAATGAGCAAAATAGTTCTTAAGGGACACTCCAGTTCTCTTGAGTAACAGCAAGTATGAAGTAGGGACAGATAGTAAATCCAGAGGGATAAATGCAACAGTATTTTGGCATTCTGAACCGTACCTCATAACATTTCTGCTGTGGGACAGTTTTGGTAAATAGACCCCGGTGTACATAGTGAAAAAGTTAAGTGTTACATGGTAATATCTCTTAAAATCAAATATTCCAAGTAGTCTATATGGGAGTGTTGCTCTTTGCTGTTAAATCTAAGTGACTATAGCTAGCATGAGTCAAATACAAGCCTGGTCAGTTGCAAACACAGCTCTGAGATGGTGTTAAACACAGGCACTGATTAGGATATTTTTTATGGAAATCACTTCCTGTCAGTTTAACTCTTACTCTCCCTTCACAGCTTTGAAAAGTCCAGCTGCATTCCATGAGCAGATAAAGAGCCTGGAGCGAGCCAGGGTAAGCCACTTTGTGTAACTTGTTATTAACATCTGAAAATGGATAGTCACTTGTGTGTGATACCAAATTCTCTGAGTGCATGTACTCTTGGAAGAGTCCATTAAAATAAAATATTGTTGTCAAATCCAAGAGGAACTTTCTTAATTCTTCACAGTTCAAGGTGGGGGTATACGCTTACGACCAAAATGTAATACATAACTACCTCCGGTTAAGGGCAGAATCCTTGGGTAAATGATGCTTGTGCAGTATTTCTGTAGCAAATCTATACTATTGTGATTTTGTGTGGTGGTATGAGATCAAATCCAGAAGCATTCCCAACTTGTTTGGGAAAGACAGAAATTCATTAGAACTGCTTAACTGATAGATAACAGAATAAAACAAAGCAAACCCCTCTACTGCCCACGTTCTAACAGTGAGTTCCACCTGTCCAAATGCAACTGCAGATATTCATTGATTGGACATCAGTGATTTATCAAACTACGATGATTTTTCTAGTAAACAGTAATTAATGCTATTTCCTCATTTCTTTAAAGACTGAAAATTTTTTGAAGCACAAGATTCGCAGCAGGCCGGACCGGTCTGAGCTGGTCAGAATGCACATCCTTGAAGGTATGTACCCAGCTGCTATTAGAAGGAACTTCTGTTACGCACCGTTTCCTAACTGAATTAGAAATCATTCATATTGAAGCCCAAAGGTTTATACATTCTTTTTCTCTACCTTTACGGTATTCTAAATCTGTATAATAATAGATATATCTATGGCAGTGAAAGTATTCTCAACTGTGTGCAATTGTTTGCAATTGTATGTTGCTTTTATTCTGTGATGGTAATTGTACCATGGTGTATGTACATATAGTATATATATCGCTTCAGTTTTTACCTATTGTTACCCTAAATTATTTACCCTAAAATACCCTGATAGTCTTGTACTTCCTCACCATCACCCCAAACAACCTTTAATAAACTTGACTTGTACCCTGCCTTGTTATTTTCCTGGTTGCTCAGGTTATTTGAAACAGTATGGTTTGAAACAATTTGAAACAATTCTTTATGAATGAGGCTGTATTACTGTGTTTCACTATAATCTTACCAAATACAGAAATTACCAAATAACCATAATCCAAGTCATTTCAATAGCCATTAGTTCTCAAAACATTCAATTGGATACTAAACCCAGATAGGAGTCTCTGTATTGATGGATCACATCCATATTGACAGACTATCTCCATATTTTCATTGAAATACAATTTTGAAGACTCAAAGCTGTGCTGGAAGCTATTTTGAAAAATAAACTTTTTAAAATGTTTGCCAAGAGAGAATCCAAAAATCAATGGATGAATTAAACCTATGGTAACCGTAGCTCACACTGGTAAACCATAAAAGCAGCAAATGCTGTCTTCAGATTATAATTAGTGTTTGTTATTTTATATATTCCCTGCTTTATTGTTGGACGTTATACAAATGTTTACGACTCCTGTTAAAAAAAGAGGTGGTTTTTTTTTAATAGAAAAAGCCAAGACCATGGGGATGAACATCATCTACTCAGATAATCTTATTTTTGCTTATTAATTTGAGAATTTTCAGAATAATACTTGCCTGCTTTTGATAAAAGTGGAGTGGTTGTTGTAAAGACAAGATAATGGTGTTTGTCATGAAATTGGGAAAAGATGGAACAGAATATATAAATGAATATATATTTTCAGAGACCTTTGCAGAGCCTTCACTACAAGCCACTCAGATGAAACTGAAGAGAGCTCGGCTGGCAGATGACCTGAATGAGAAGATTGCTCAGAGGCCAGGCCCTATGGAACTGGTAGAAAAAAATATTCTTCCTGTAGACTCCAGTGTTAAAGAAGCTATTATAGGCAAGTAGAAGTCCCACAGCTTCTATCTGTTACCTATATGGCATTGTAGAAAATAATAATTCAACTCTTGAGCGTAAAGTTCACTAGAAGAAAACATACTCAAAGATTATTACTATTCTTTCAGCTTCTGAGTCCTGAACTCTGTCATCGTTTAATTAGTTATCCAATTTTATTTGAAACTAAGTTAGAATTATATAGTTGGAGTATAATACTGTCTTTGAAATGACTTGTTTCTTAGTAAAAATATTTTAAAATAATCAAACATATGTTACCATTACTCAGTCTGTCCTAGGTGTCTGTGTGCACTCCACATATGTTCAACATAGCTATTAATCTCTTATTGAAACAATTTCTGCTATGCACTTAGTTTTATCAGTTCCTTGAATATGATTTAATATGGCTGTCATATTAAAAACACAATGAATATTTACATACCATATGTTTAGACTATGCTGAAAACTGATACTTTTCTAGCAATTAGCTAATTCTGCCACCACTGTCTAAACTTAATTTGTGTGTCTAAAAAAATATTGTTTTGCTTGTTTCTTTGTAAACATTCTAGCAGTTGGACAAGAGAATTATCCTCAAGCTTTGGATGATTATTCATTTGATGAAGACAGCAGTGATGCTTTATCACCAGACCAGCCAGCCAGCCAAGAATCCCAGGGTTCAGCAGCTTCCCCTGGTGAGCCAAAAACAAGTGACTCACCATCACCAATAACACCAAATGCCACTACGTCAACACAGGTACAGTTTTTAAATGTTGAAAAAAAATCTTCACAGTATGATTTTGGTCTGGCACTATAGAAATGGGGTGTAGTTTCACATGGAATGAATACATTTGCTACTGCAAAGGAGTGTCTGGGACTATTTTCTGTTTTTGAGTGGATAGACTAGAACCCTGGCTTAGCTGCTGGCAATGATGAAATTCCCATAGACTGTAGTAAAGCCATAAATTCACTGAAATTCATTATGGTCCGTGGAAGATCTGCAGCTTTCCCAGAAGTCGTTTAAAAGGTCATATCCATGGTCTGCTCCAGCTGTTATTGATTACTTAATGTCTGTCTTCATTCTGAGCAGGGTCTTGAACTCGTTTAGAATTAAACTTAGCTGAAACAACAACAGTTGACGTCAGTTCCATTATCTCCAGAAAAGTCCAAAAAAATAAGGTTTCCCGTATAACTTAAATGTTCTCTCCTATAGTTTTAAAATACTGCCAAAGAAACTTACTATTTAAAAAACGACAATAACCTTTATGTTGATTTTTCTATGCGGTTTTTAGTATTTTCTCGTGTTACTTACAAAGAAAAGAAAGTACTAAGTCTGCTGTGACAGATAGAATGTCTTTATGGTAGGGCATTTAAATGTGTGAGGATTTAATTAAAGAACAGTGGATTTGGATGAAAACGCTTGACTGTTTTCCTAAGAGTTGCAAAAATGAATTTTGAAAGAGGACACTTCTTACAATAAATTTTGTGATTTGAAATGGACAGTAACATGCCTACCTTATCTTTAAAACAAGTTATAAAAGTGCTGTTGTAAAATAATTTGCCGGAACAGTAATGAAACAAACATCATATGCTACAAATGTATTTCTTTTATCTTCTATTCACTACTGAACACACAGGGTTATGTGCATAATCATCATACAGTTATCTGGATATTTTGTAAAATATCTTGTACAGTGCTTGCTTCACAGGTCTTTATCCTCACCTTTGAGTTAATCAGTAAGTTTATTCGCTAATGAGATATATGCGTTTACTTAAAAAGTACTTTGTTTAGCTTAAATAGATTGTTTGTTATGTTTTCTGTCATACCTCAGCTAGTGATTTTAAACTCACTAACTTAAGCCCAGTTAAGAGAAGGTGGCTTTGCTTTTAGCTAGATTTCTGCAGCCTTCATGGATCTTTTCTCTGGACAGAGAAAGAGACCCAAGTGAAGGCTGCAGTGGAGGGAAAGGCAAGCAAAGTTGTCATAGATTGTCGGATGGCAACTAGCTTGGGTGGTCAGCACACTCCGAACCAGCCAGATTTAAGAGTACTCATCTCCACTCCTCCGCTCATTAACAGCTTGTTCATTAGAGGCTGGCAGAGCTAAGTAAATGACAAATTGTGCTTATATTCTGAGTTATAGTTGCCTAGAGGAACCATTAGTTTGTATTTATGTGTTGAAGAGTAACAAAAAATTTGCCATGTGTCAATGAGTTGTTGAATCAAATTTACGCACGTCTGCTGAGCAATTGTGTGTGCTAGAAAAAAGCCCTTGATCCTGAACTACTGCTTCTCCCAGTAAGCCCATTCTCCTGTTGTACGTAGATGGAAGCAGCTGTATTATCACAGAAGAATAATTTATGCTTTAGATTGATGCATTTTACTACACTATTCATGCTTACACTTCAGTAAATTATTAAGTGGTAAGACTTGGGTTTTCATCACAGTATTATATGTATGAAGTGACATACAAATGACATCAGTTTAATAACGTTGCACCCAGCTTTGTGTACTTGCTATCACTGTACCACGTGTGTATAAGCAAACACACAAAATTTGGTAATGTTGTCGTTTTTTTTTATAATTAGCTGAAATGTTTTGTATTAATTTGAGCAGAAAATGTGAATTTGATGGAAATTCAAAAGCTTTAGGACTTTAATTGTTTCATTTCATGCAAGTCAGCATACCTGGTAAAAACAAGTTGTTTTAGCCTTTATAACACAAACACTAAAATACTTCATTTTGAAAGAATTTAAGAGTGTATCTAAATTTGACCAATACGTGCATGGTACTATTATAAATATGTACTATTCTTCAGGTTAACGTTGATCAACTCTAACTATACTGGATTTTTTTTTTTCATGAGGACTTCCCAAGAGTGTTCCTTCATCATTTTCTCCACTACACAAGGGAGAAAAAGATGCATAATTTTGCAGTTTGAATTATTTAAATACTTTTTTTATTAAGCATTCTTTTGGAAAATGTATTTATTTATATATTTAAAATCTCTGAGTATTCACAGCAAAGCCTGGGCTTTACACAGGGAGCTGTGCTGCAATTTATAAATTAAGACATGAACAAAAGATAAGACAGAAGTGAATATTGAGTTGTTACTGTGTATAGTAATGTTAAATTGAAAGTTAAATATGAGATAAATTTTGTTCGTGCTCCAAAGATGTTGTTGTCTTAATGACCCTAAGTACTTGACGACAGAGTAGTTCAGGATCTGGAATTACTATACTTGGTTTTCTTATTACTATAGTAGATAGAAAAAGTATTGCAAAGTTCATATTCAAAACCAATGCTGGACACTAAGTACGGCACATCCATTTTATTTCATTGTTCCCTAACATACGGGTTAAGATGTGGATTGGGTTTCATGTTGAGAGAATGTAATTTGTGTTGAATAAATTGAAAACAAACCACATGAAATTAGATTCCTAAGTAAAGAGTTAGGTTCCTAATGGAGAGTTAAATGAAAATACTCAAAGCAATACATGCCAAAAGCTTTTCAAGTAGGAAGCATAAGATAGATATGTGATTGCAGCAACAAAATAACAGAGCACTTGAACTTGATTGAAAAAGCACTTCAGAAAGAACTTCAATCCTTGCTTATGGATTTCATAATATATTACAGCCGCTTCTGTGTACAGATCTAAAATGCAAAGCTGCTCTTCTGCAGAATAAAACAGATGCTTACCTTGTTGTCCTTTTGAAATAAAGAATAACAGCACAGCATGTCTCTACAGGAGATGTGTCTGGGAAATTGCTCCTTCATTCTTTTAATTTCCTCTGACAAATCTTACCTTTTATTACAACATAAAATACAAAGAATGTTTTGAAAACAGTGGAGGAGTGCAGCCAGAGTTCTTTTCAAGGCTTCCTCCTCCAGACATTTCCAGGCCTCAGAGGATGTAGCATAACTTTGAGAAACCTTCAGCTCGTTGACTGATGACCTAGAACTTGCTTTTGCTTGATGTATTTGCATCTGGTAAGGATTAGGCATTTTAACCACACCACTCTAAACAGATCAAATTGTGGTGTACACAACTCTGAAGACATTAAACAGTTATCTTCAAAATGGCTGAAGCATTTTTCTTGATGAGACAAAATATAATGTCTATTTTCTTAATAAATTCACTGTGGATTACTGACCTGCAAGACGCATGTTTGCGTTTAGAAGAAAAGGTCTAGAAATCATACTGTCTGTAACTGGAAACAAGATCTGTTCAAAGGAAATAATCTTTACATTACTTTATGAAGTAATCAAGTTAAGAAGTTGAGACCTGTTAATTTAGACTTTTTAATTTAAAAATTTGTCTAGTAAATGATATGCATGATTCATTGCCTCATCTAACACTTGCAGGTAAAATTTGGAAGTCTGTAAAAATGTATTTCATGTACCCATTAATCCTTTGTAGTTTAGGATAACAACTAATGCAAGGAAAAAGTAATTTACTCTATGGCAAGAGGAGAACGTTTAACACTGTAATACCCAAGCAATATGAATTTGAGGCAGGGTTTTTGGGAGTGTGGGGTTGTTTTGGTTTTTGTTCGGGTTTTTTGAAAGTAATTAACTTTTCCATTTTCAAGAGTTTTGTTGTGCTGTCATTAGAGCCTGTTTTCATAGCCTAGAAAGGGTTGCTAAACAGTATGTGTGAAGTCAAATTATTTGTTTCAGTTCAAGAAGGACCAGAACGATGAATGGTAAAGGATTATGTAACAAATAAGCTGAAGTATCAAACATTTAATATGCTTTTTATATGGGACTTCAGGAAAAGAAAATTTAAGAATCAATGAAAATTGTTAGAATCCTCCTGTGCTTTCTGGTAATACTGTGCATGACACTTATTCAAGGAAAAACTAAGTGCTTTTCGAAATGTTACTGCTATAACTAGAATAAGCCTTTTATACTTAATAGCAAGAGGAGTGCAATATGTTGGAACAGAGTATCCAGAACTCATTTTTAAAGGGTAAGTCCCTCTAAAGTCCCCTGCCAATTCTTATGCAAGTCCAGCAAATAACAGATACTGTGTAGATATCGGATGCTTTCCAGAGCAAACACTTTCAAAGTTGGATATAAAAATAGAGGCATTTATATCTTTAGCCTGACACCATAAACTGACACAACCCCAAGACAGGCATGTGTGCAATGTTTCAGTGACTAGGCTTGGTGTACTGAATCTTGCAATTTAGTAAAGCAGCATCGGCTTTTCCTCTGGATGGCTGCCCTACAGAGGATGAAAACCACGGTACAGTTTAGATAGGTTATGGCAAACCAGCTATAGCTGCAGCAAAATGTATAAATGTATAAAAGAAACCCTGAGATAGAAGGGAAAATTATTATAATTTAATTGTAAGCGACAGTCGGAGAGCTTAGTGCATGCAGACTGGCAGCTTGATAATTGCCATCCCAGAAATAGAAAAGAACCAGGACATAAAGTTGCAAAATGTATACCAAGTGTTTTTAGCAAACTGATTTGAGTCCTTTGTGGTACAATCTCATGGAAGAATAGTAGAGCACAGGAAGAAATGAATTAAGGAGAATACCCATCTGACTTAATTAGAATGCAAGGTTTTAGACTGTACTCTGAAGAAAAAGGATACTTACTGATAGGAATATAAGGGAAATAGATGGGCTTTTATAAAAAATATTGTACTAGGTGATCAAATTTTTTTCTAAAACAATGGAAATGCAACTGATCTCACCTGTCTGGATTTAATACTGTAAGGTATTAAACACTAGCAAAACTGGAGAAGATGGAGATTAGCAGAGATAAGACAGAAAGAGGGAAGTATTGGTTTGAAATGAAGTTGGTAGTAGTGCTCTGCAGGAGTTGATTTGGGGACATTCTGGTTTCATGTTACTATTAACAACCTTGACATAAGAATGGGTCACGTAACAAAAGTTGGAAGGCATAGTCAGCACAGAGTTGGATTGTTGTTATGCAGAAAGAACTGGTTGATTTGGCTTTTAAAAGAGGAATGGAATTCAAATATAATGGAATAGTTCTTAAAAAGAAAAATACACAACACCTCTCCTTCCCATGACAAAGAAATGTGGAAACCTGGAGACTGACTCAAGAGAAAACTGAGGAGGAAGACGGTTGGGGTGCAGTGACTGTGAGCTACTGTAAAATTCCAAGTGTGTCAAAAGAGATGATTCCAGTAGAAAAGTTAATGCCAACGCAAGAATACAGTGAGACCCCATTCAGAATATCCTATACATTCCAGTTACTTATATCCAAAAAAAGACTAAAGAAAACTGTAACTCAAACAGGAAAGGATGGTCAGAGAATGAAAAATCCCTTCTGTGAGAAAAGAATAAAATTCGTTTGTGCAGCTAGAAACACATGGGCTGAGATCTGTTTATGTACAGGATCTACATCCCACCAGAGGGATATTGATTACAGAAGGAAATAGGTTTTAAATCGGAAAACAATTTCAGCACAGAAAAAATTGATCTGACAAAGTTAAGCTCAGTGAAGTTTGATTATTAGGTAGGAAAGCTTTCTGGAATTTTCTGGTAGGTGTAGCAGTGCCAGGAAAAGAATAATAATAAAAAAGTCCAAAGGCTATATGGAATTTTGCAAGTTTATAAAAGAAATTACACATATGATGTAACAGCAAGGGCACAAACTCAGTAAAGTTCAGGCCACTGGACTGTACCTATACAGTCTTATAACTGTGCTGGCAAATACAGATGAAATGCACCTCCTGGCACAGTCGGAGGTATGGTTGCCATGAAAATACAATAGGAAGCGTCTCTTCAAAATACAAAATACTGCTCTGCTGCTGTGTGATCATTCTGAAACAAGAAGTTCATTTCCCTATGTTGATGTTCGACCTTCATGAAAGAGGCTTTTCGGACAGTACTAGTTTAGGTGGCAAGATTCTCCTTGTGTACACAAGATTCTGACTTCAGATAGAAAATAATGAAGGCCTTAATTCCATAGTAATAAAGCAGTGTAACTTCAGTAGGCTGCTTCAGGATATGTGTAGTGTGTCTAGGGTCAGAGTTTAATTTTGCTGCAAGCAGAGTAATAAATGGTGGTAGCTCTACTAACAGGTGCTAACAATCCATTCCATTCTTCCTTTAATGATTTTAACCCGTATCTCTCCTTTTATTTATAATTAATAAAATTTTGTTTTAACTATTTTTCTGTACTTGCATATGAAAGTACAGGAATTAGTTATACTCTGAAAAACTGTAATTATTTAGTTCTAGAAGCCTTCATATTTGAAACTTGGTAATGCTAACAAGAAAAGAAATTTATTTGACATGAATTTTCCTTAATTCTGACTGACTACCTTGAAGAGAAGATTTATTTTTTTATCCTTATGCCAGGAGCAAAAGTACTTCAATGACAGCTGTCAGTTCTAGAATAATTTTGCAATTTTATAGTTAAGATTAGTTAATCTGATTCTGGGCTACCAACCAGAGACAAATACATGTTAGGAGCAGTATCAGTAAAATGTTCCTGACCTGAATGGGTGAGGTTATTTCTGAAGGTCCTTCCAGCTCTTTTTTATGATTTTTGTAAGAAATACAGAAAGAAAATGTTGTCATGATATTTCTTTATTTGTTTTCATGTATGTTACAAGGAGAAAATAATGCTGCAAATTAAAACAATAGTATAAAGGTTATGAAACAAAGCCCTTCCTGAGGGCTGTTTTTGTATGTCGTTATAAATCTCACTCAGTTATCATTCTTTTTACCTGCAGAAAAAACAACAATAAAATTTTAAAAAAAGTTAATGTTGGAAAAAAAATTTATTATGATAAACTACAAAAATTGATATTACAATCAATTACTATTTTGCTTTGGTGAAAGTAGAAGTAAATCCTGTATTAGTAAAAAACAGATTTTGCATACATTTACATGCAGTAGTTAAAATGCAAACTAAGAAGTCAAGGTAAGAAACCAGTTTATCTTACCTGCAGTATTTGAAGTGTGCCAAAATGTATATGGATGAGTTCTGTTTTCGCCATTCCTCCTAAAAATATTTTGTGAATTTGACATCATAGTAAATTATCTTAACCTTTTCACATTTTTTCAATTATTCAGATGGTGGATGTTTTTAATGTTTCTCTTTTTCCTTATATTTTTTTAATACTAGTATCCACCTTTAACCTCTCCAGTTCCTGAATTTCTCAAAACTCCCTCTACAATTGAACAGCATGTTACACGTTCTACTGCTACAGCCACCCTGACCACAAATACAGTATCTGCACCAAAGCCTGGGCCGACGTTAGTAAAGGTAGGTATCTGTAATAATGGCATCTGAGGACTATATTCTTAATCTATGTCCTTTTCCAATGCTATATTTAATGAAAAAATACACAAGTAGTGTTACAGTGCCCCAACTAACAACAACTTGTATTAGCATTCATGAGAACATACTGGGTTGTTGACTGGAAGGTTCAAAGATCAACTATCAGCACTTGTAGGGACTAGCTGATTATTTCAAGAGGTCTGCATTCAGTCTACCTGTAACCCAACTGGTGAACGGCATTGCTCCTTTTCTGCAACTATTTTCTTAGTTCATTTATTGTATAAGCAGAATGCACTCTGTGAACAAAGTTACTGTATCCTTGTATTTGAATATCAGAACAATGTACTCAGTTCTCTTTTCTGCACTGACCTAGCCAGCAGCATGGGAAACTTCTTCAAATACAATTACAGAAGGGGTTGTGTTGAAGATGTGTATAACATTTCATTACAGCAACTTTGACAAAGGTCTTCAGCTGTGTAATGATTATATGTATGTAGGCTTCTACCTAATACATGAAATTAATTCTCGGTTAAATTTACAAGGACGACCTCTAATAGTCAATTTCTAGTATAAATTTGGCTATATCCAGTGAAATCACTGCACTTGTACCAGGCTTACTTAATGCAGGACCTTAATGACAAATTCAGATATCACTCAAAACAGGTTATCTGTGTAATAAATGTGCATGGATCAACACAGGATTTCTGCTTTGATACTTCTGTGTGACTGGGTAACTGTCTTCAACTTTTCACTTAAAATATTTCAAACAGTTTGTAAAGAAAAAGAGTTTTATCACACGTGCAGATATTGCTAATAAGGATACTGCTGAAACCTTCATAAGAGTAATCCTCTAATTTATAGCACTGTCTGTCCATGTTTTTAATCTAGACCTGTTGTCAGTACTTCTGACCTGCAAGGGTTTATGGACGGTGTTTAAGATACAAGCTTTTGCTTACACAAAGTGCTAAGTGGCTTTGAACTTAACTGTTTAAGAATGCCTCTTTGCAATGACAAGTTATGGCTAGAAGAATCCCTTGGCTTCATTTGTGCCATCTATTAAAAAAGCATTCACAAACTGTGATTTGGTGACCCCTTCTTGTGCACTGTATAAGCCAGCTGGAGCACATTAACTTTTGAAGGATGGTAAGTGATCCTTTTGGGCAGGTTTGCAGGGATAATTGTATTCAGCAACTGTGCTCCTGTACGCTTTATCTTCATACCTTGCATAACTGCTCGTAAATCAGATGTCTGTTATTGTTGTTTCAATCTTTTCCATTCATAAACAGCAAAGCCACCCAAAGAACCCAAATGATAAGCATCGGAGTAAGAAATGTAAAGAACCTAAGCCACGGGTGAAGAAATTGAAGTATCATCAATATATTCCACCTGATCAGAAAGGTGAGAAAAATGAGCCACAGATGGACTCCAACTATGCTCGTCTGCTACAGCAGCAGCAACTGTTTTTGCAGCTGCAGATCCTGAGCCAACAGCAACAACACTACAACTACCAGACAATTCTACCTGCACCGCTGAAGTACGTTAAGCATTGTTTCTGTCCTTTAAAGAAAAGATATATACATCAGTTATAGACTTCATACTTTAGAAGTAAGTGTGTTTTGCAATTGTTAAGAGACAGTTGGAACCCAAGAAAACTTAAATGGCAGTGTGCATCACTGTGGGTATTGTTTACCTCAGTTAACAATGTGATGAGGTGGTTCTCTCGGTAAAATACTCCTGAAGTCTGATTAAGCTTTTAAGTCATCCTAGTTATTTTTGTGTGACATAGAAACAGAACCTCCTACCTGTCAGATGTATTTTTTCCAATCAGATGCATATTTGAAACTCAAAGCATTGATGCAAAAGCAAGAAAGCTTTGACACCATTTTCACTCAAATATTACAGACAATGTCTTTTACAAAGACACATATTATTGTTGTGTTGTTATTGTCTTTTTACATCAGTTTCAGAGACTGTGTTTTTGCAGTTTACAAATAAAAAGAAACAGTCATTTTAAATTAGGTAAAATTTTTATATTGTTTATAGCCTCATCTCTAATGCTTATACGAGGTCCTCATCAGTGTTGATCTTTAGGACTTTCTACAGTGAGAAGTATAAGTATACTTTCTGATTTAGATGTAGAAGCGGTCAGAAAAATACATCTCCAAGGAGTTGCCAGCAACCTATAGCAGAATGAGGCGCTATCTGCAGTTTCATTCTCACCATCTAAGACCAATCTTTTCCTAGAAGTGTAACATGCCACAATTGCACAACCCTAAATTCAAATGACTTTCAACTTTTTTTTTTTTTATTAAATGAATTTTCACTGAGTTACTTTTCCTCGGCAAGTAAAGCTAGAAAAGTTAAAGATACCATCTGTGGTTATATTTATAATTACCATGTATCCTAACATTTGGACTGGAGATGTTTCTGCCTGCTTACCCACGCTTCTTATGTTCCATTTACTGACATTTCTGAATGTTTCTTCATAAAACAGTTGAACGAAATAAAAGAGCTGACTTAACGGTACCTAGTGTAAATTATAGCATTCTTACATTTTTTACAATTATTTGTATGAGATTCTTCTTATGAGTAGAGCTGACAAAAATGTGTCATCTTCAGAGTAAACTACCTTCATATTGGTCCTTAATAGATATGAACATTGGCCATGTATTTAGGGTTGATACGCAGAGTTCAATATTGTGGAGGTTTTTTATTGATGTCAGAGAAACTAACTTACTTTTTTGTTTATCTGATGATTAAGTTGTATAACAGGTTCTGCAGTCCTTAACATCGTTCAGAGATGCCATGACAATAATAAAAACTATGAAGCATGAATTAGTATGCTTAACTGAAGAGAAAATAAAATATCAACTTACTACTCTGTTATGTTTTCTTCTTTGTGCCATTTTACTAAAAATATTTAATGGTAATGTCTTATATTAAATATGTATTTGTAAAATAAAAATTATTTTCATTAACTTGGTAGGCACTAGATTCAGAATCACAGCTGCATGACTGAAAACATAACATATTTAGCATTGACATTGTCCCCCTTTTTCTTATCAATTGAAGGCCACTGAATGACAAACAGAGTAACAACGGGAGCACGCCACTGAGTACTTTGAACAACAGCACACCGACATCAGCCGCCAGCTCACCAAGGCAGAATAGTAATATTCCCAACCGGAAACCTGGACCTCTACCTTCAAGCTTGGATGACTTGAAGGTAAAAAACGAGAGGGATTTGTTTATTACTTTGTATTGCTACATGTCATAACTTGCAAACTGTCAAGAATAAGCCCTGATACCATTTACCAATGAAAACTGTACTTGTCTCTTTACTGTTTAGAAGAAGGTTGTCAAATTTTTCATACACAACTCCTTTAGACTTAAATATTTGTTTTGATTTAGCCTCTTCACATGCATGTGTTCTAGAAATGACATTTCTTTCCCAAAGAATTAGAAGAGGAAGAAGTATTTCAGACAGGTGTATAGGTACATAATTTGATACCTTGAGTTAAAGTATGAGGAGCACCTTGTGAAGTTTTAGCCCAGGCAGATTTAAACACTGGAACAGTAATTTTCTCATCACAATTTTAGTATATAAATGAAGAGGTATAGTTAAGCAATATGAGTTAAAAGATGCCCTAATAATAACATATTCAGAGAGGTTACTGCTATAAAGCCAACACAGAAATAACACCAGTAAAAGAGAATAGAAAATAAGAGATCTTCTTCCCAGAGTTCAGCACATCACCTGAAAATAAATGCAAAATTTCATAAAAGCTTCTTGAAGTTATAAATAACTGTGTAAACTCGGTTTAAACTGTAATATGAAGGTGTTGCGTAGGGTTCTCTTCCTTCAGAAATACACTAACAGGAATTAATGCCATAAGGGACCTAATGAAAATGAATCTGAAGCAGCTTGTGGGGTTTTAGATTCAGATCCTTTCAATAGCAACTAAACCAATGTGCCAAACCTGAGCAGAGGAGCAGGGACATCTAGTGGGTAGTTTATCCATTTCTTTGTTCCTTTACCAAGGTGTTGGGTTTCTGAGGTATGGGAGTCAGTATTTTTTCACTCTTGAAGGGATAAAGAAGAGGTTTTGGAAGATAAGATTCTCAAGACAGGTTTTAACTGATGACCATACATTACTATCTTTTAATATCAAACAAGTCTATAAGATGCTATTCAAACAACAGTGTTTGAAATAAGCTTTTCAAATTTTAAATTATTAACTGTTAACTTTTTAAGATACTTAAGTTAATATCTGAATTTGTGCTTTGCAGTGATTAAAGCTGTTCACTTACCCATTTTTACATAATTTATTGGTATTCTTGCTAATATGGTAACAGTAACATAAGCCATACTTGCAGACCTGCTGCTGGTGGTTTTAACACTGAATCATCTAAATCAGTTCTGATTAAGAATTCAGAAATGCATAATTGAAAAACAGAAAAATTGGAATGAGCTCTCAAGCAAGTGCAGAGGATACCAGGCTGCGGGAAACAGCTGATAATCACTGTTAGGTAGACAGTTATTTAACATAAAATTGCTGTGGGTCTTAGAAATGTTATGCAAATGATTTTCATCATTTCTAAATCATGAAGACCTATAATTTGAAATTCTAGATTGACAAAGTACTGAACCGTTACTGAGGTCAATATCTTTTATTCTTTTAGAGTTGCTTTTAACATACATGTAGCCCAAACACTACAGTTACATGTGGTGTATTTATATCATAAACAGAAGCCATTCATTGTGACTGTTCTTTTTAAATCGCTATTTTGAAGAACAGAATTAATTTATACTCAACATATTTGCACTTGACTTTGTCTGTAAGCTTACTGGAAAATTGAGAACACTTTTCTAACAGAAATTAGATTAATTTTGACTGCTTATGCTTTTTATGCTTGTAAAAGAAACCCAGATGGCACATAGCTGTAACTGAAGTTGCTAATTAAAGAGAGTGCCTTTTGTGTTTTATGGGTCTATTGAATCATCCAACTGACCTGGTAAAATTTCTCAGAAATAGATCTATCTGTCTTGATAGTGTAACAAAGGGGTTCAGCGTGCTAGTTTTCACTGCTTTTATCTGCACTGCTGCCATTGTCTACAGGTTTGCTTCAGGGGTTTTTAACCCAGAATTGGAGCTGTATGTTCATTTTTCCATTTTGAATATATATGAAATATCAGCATAACTTTGCTACTTTTCATTGTACAACAACTGAACACGCTGAGGTTTTGGCCTTACAGTGAAAGTCAGCAGCAGGTCATGGAAATGTGCTCATGGATCATGCGTGCTGTCAGAACCAAGAGGTGTAACAACTTGCGAATACCCTGAGAAATAATTTTTCTTACCAAGATGTAATTAGGTAGAATGTATGTAAGGTTTTGTATTTTATTTTTTTACTATCATGCTTTATTTTATTTCAGGTAGCGGAGCTTAAAATGGAGTTGAAATTGAGGGGATTGCCAGTGTCTGGAACAAAAACAGATCTTATTGAGCGTCTGAAACCCTATCAAGATCTTAATAACAATGGGGTTGCTACTACTAGCTCTGTTACAGTAACCACTTCTACTGGGGCCACAGGTAACACTGGGGAAGTGACTGTGGCATTTCCTGTTGCAACACTAAATAAACCAGCGGCTAATACAATATCCAGCTTCCCTCCAGAAAAAACATCTACTGGACCTGGCAGCAAAGTAGTAAATACTGAAAACATTAGCTCTCCTTTGCCTATATCTCCTTCTCCTTCAGAACAATCTAATCTAAGCACAGATGATACTAGTATGGCAGATACTTTCACAGAAATGATGACCATGATGTCACCATCCCAGTTCTTAAGTACTTCACCACTAAGAGCAAATATGAGTGATGATAATCAAAATCGCAGTACTGGAAGCATCTCAGCCATGGAGTTTGATGTAGCAGAAAAGGACCGCAAGCTTCAAGAAAAAGAAAAGCAGATTGAAGAGCTCAAAAGGAAACTGGAACAAGAGCAAAAACTTGTGGAAGTATTGAAAATGCAACTTGAGGTTGAAAAACGGGGACAACAGCAACAGTCTCAAGCTTCTGGTAACTCAGCTGCTTTGGAACAGAAGCAATTTGGTGCTGCTGTCAAAGACGAAAATGCGCTCACTGACTGCTCTAGTACAAGTCAATCTGTACCTGTAGCTAGTCATTCTTTAGGACAATCGGTATATACCAGTGGCCAGAATCCAGTTGCCAAAAAGGCGGTTGTTATCAAGCAGGAGATACCCGTGGCCAAAGCTGAACCTCAGAATGCCATTTCTCAATTTTATGTTAATCCACAGAGGCAGCCGCAAACTGCAGTTGTTGCTCAACCTCAAGCTTTATTAACTACCCAAGGAACTGCACAGCTGCTCCTTCCACTATCTATCCAGGGACCGAATTCTACCACTGCAGTGCAGCTACCAGTTGGAAATATAAAGTTGCAGGTAAGGGTGCTTTTATTTTTCATCTTGTAAGCTGCATGGTGCTATTTGTGTAATTTAGTATAAATAGGTAAGTGTGCTGCTTGTTAAGATTAACTTAAAAATCAGACTTCACTTGTTTCTGCTTTAGGGAAAAGAGTAGAAAAACTTAAGAGCCAACCTATAACTTCTAGTACTTGCTTTGCGACCTTTGTTCTCGGATACTACTTCCTGAAAAGTGCTTGTCTTACCACGTACTACCTCCATGCAGTTGGTTTTGAGTTATATCGTCAAACACCACCATTTTGTTAACTCCAAATTGTAACAGAGAGCTACAAACCCAGTACTTTATTTGGAGGTATACCTGTTTGCAAAATGTGTGTTTGAACTTCCTGGTGTGGTGATGGCTCGTTATATTTTAAAATGTGAATGCCAGGTTGCAGAACTCCAGTGGAGTTATAAAAAGAAACCATAGTTACACAAATATTATTTCTAGGCTGATTATAGGTAGTATTGCAGTGAATAAATACAGCAGAAACCAAGATAGGTTGTAAACGAAGAGCTGTGAGTAATCTGACCAAACTGAAACAGTTTAACCCGTTGGTCTGAGGTAGAATTAAGCATATACTTCCCAGTGGCATTACTGGGACATAGCTAGATGAAATCCCCTGCCACCCACATGGGTATTGTGCCAGCAAAGTACGCTTTCAGGTCCAGCGTGTACTTGGTGGTTGTGGCATGTTGTGGGGCTAGGCTTTGGTGCTAGCATGTGCACCATCACACCTCCCAATACTTATGGGGGCTGTAAAATTCTTATGGGGGTGGGCCCCACAGTCCACAGTGCAAGAGCTAGTCCTGGTAGCTACACACCCAGACAGATCTTTGTCTAAATTGTTCTAAAATCCTGCTAGAATTCTGTAACAACTTTAAACATCTTGTTCTGGTATTTCACTTCACTGATACTGTACAAAGTTTTCCTAACTACCAACTAAAATTGTGTCTCCTGAGGTTAGACATGCTTCTTGCCTTTCAGCGGCTATTGAAAACTACTATGATCTTCTTAAAAGTCACCTTTTTCTTGCATCATCAGTTTCATCTTTCTGGTTACTCAAACTCAGTTCTTACAGTCCTTTCTTACTAGCTGTGCTCTATCTCTTATTTGCATTGCTCTCCACTGGACTCTCTCCTGTTTATCTTTATCTTTCCTAAACTCTGTTGGGAAAATAAACACCACCTTTTAGCTGGGAACTCACCAGTACCAAACAGTAAAAAATTTGTCTCCATACACAGTTCACGCTTATACTTCCCAGAATAGGTGCTATTGCCATTCTGCATAATCTATGCAATAGATTTTTTTACATGATGTAATCTACTGTGAGATAAGAATAATGCAAATATTTTATCTTCATCCTTTAGGCTCAATCACAAGCTGGAATACAGACCCCATCACAAATACCTGCTCCTAATTCTTCCTCTGGCCTGGTCCAGACAGCACCTCAGATGCATACTCCACAATCAAAACAAAATACCACCACGCAGCATGCACTTGGTCAGACCCAACAAATCAGAAAGGTTTGTGGATAGCAATAAGCATTGTGATAAATAGTTGTGTAATCTAATTCTAGGCAGTACTTTTAGAATCTTTTGTGTTTCATCTGTGTCATATATAAATGATCAAGTCACCTAGGATCTCTGTACTATTTTTTTTTCTGTGTGATACAATGGGCTTGTAACTCCTCCTCTTTCAAAATTTTAGTCCATGCGGGACTATTTTTCAGTTGCAGATAAATACATAAGGCTAAAGACTTTTTATCTTAATGGTACTCTTATGGCATCACTCTTAGGACATTTTGTCATGTTTGTCACAAATAGTATACCAGGTATTCCCGTCAGTTTCTCTTATTTGCCATTGGCTCAAAATGGAAGATTCTTGTAAGCAGCTCTTAAGAGAAAGCTTTTACCGATGGTTTCAGAGATTTATTCTTCTACAGGCATTCCTTTTAGTTTTCCTACTTTCCTTGTTGATTTCCTCCTTACTTATGAGGAAAGCTAGGGATTGGATACAGAGGACATCAGTTCCAGTGAGTCAAAACCCCATCATACCTATAATACATCTCTTCCTCAGGAATGCAGGGAAGGAGTCAGAGAGAGATCCTTCTCTTCCTCTCTACCCAAAACAATCAGCTCTGAAATTTTGCATTCCAAAACATATGTTCATCAGCACTGGATGCACAGCTGTGAGTGCTAGCCCAGTCATACTCATATCATATAATAGTTTGGGTTGGAAGGGACCTTTGGATCTGATTATCTTTAGGTGACCTACTTCCAACCCCCCTGCCATGAGCAGGGACACCTCCCACTAGACCAGGTTGCTCAAAGCCCCATCCAGCCTGGCCTTGAACACCTCCAGGGATGGGGCATCCAGCAGTTCTCTGGGCAACCTCTGCCAGCACCTCACCACCCTCACGGTAAAGAATTTCTCCCTAATATCTAATTTAAATCTCATTTCAGTTTAAAACTGTTAAGCCTCATCCTATCACTAGGACCCTTTTAAAGAGTCCCTCACCATCTTTTCTATAGGCCTTCTTTAGGTACTGGAACAATGTTTTTTTAGCCTGCCCCGAGGAAAGGATAATTCAGAAACAACTGAAATTTCAAGATGAAGAGGGTAGTTTTCACAGTGTGTTATGTAACTGTTACAAAATAGCTCAGCCTTCAAATTTATATTTCAGTTTATAGAAGTACGTCATAAACCCCATGTTCTGATGTGATCTAAAGCTTCTACCTGTGCAGTGTCCCCTAATCTGCTTCTCCTAAGGCTCTTGTTCCAGATAAGAATTTATCTTAGAAGATGTATAATTATGCCCTGCAATTCTTCACACAACTGGCTAATAACAGGGAACACAACTAAATGAGCATCATCACTCTTCAGTCTGCTTGTTTGACCTGTTTAATTTCATGGACATTGAAGTTATCCTACAGACATCAAAACTGACATATATCCAAAAAGCAGACAGATTTCATCCAGGTTCTCTGGGATTTGGTGGGGGGCTAATCTTACTTTCTTAATTTGACAGGTCCCATATAGAAATTTTCCAGTCATCCTGTACATGTACTTGTGCCAGAGACCTGCAGTTTTCTTTCTTTGCCGTCTAGAAGTTCCTTGAAACGATTGCAGGAGATAACCAAGAATGGTCTTTCCTCCATTCGGATCAGTTGTCATGGAGACCACATAGTTCCCAGCAGACTTTAGTCTCCGTCTGGCTATCATGGAGCTGAACAGCCTGCTTATCCTAGCTGTTTTTCTCACACATCTACTGCCATCTTTTACACAGGAAACCAGACAGTGTAATTGCAGTTTTTTTACATCAGAATATATAATACTGATATGATACAATAGATCAGGACAGTCTTCATGCATTCAGCATTAGATTTGCCCGTCTGCTGTTTTCATTTCACGAGGCTTGGATCTTTCATCAGGCAGACTGAACCAATGAACTGTGAGTGAGTAATGATACTTATTAACACTTTTTAGTGAAGCTGGTCTTCATGATAGTTATCATCTCCATAAACAGTTGTTTTCCAGAACCAATTTCCCTTGAAATCATCTTGACTTTCTCAGTTAGCTCAGATTTTTAATGCAAACCAGCTGATTATTCCATTTATTTTCTCCTACACACTTGAGGCGTCTCTTCACATTCTAGTTACTGCATGGCCCTTGTTCTTCAGTTCATTCAGTAATAAGGAGACATCTCCACAGCCATTCACCTCAGTAGTAGACAGTTGGAAAGTACAGCAGTTTTCACACAGGTGATCCCGGTGACTAACAAAAACAGGTATTGATATTCAGACTGTATTCCACAAAGCTCTCTTAGCTTTATCTCCATCCCTCATCTAGGATTTGTTACACCTTATGTGGGAGTGACACTGAATTTAAAAGAACAGTCTTATGCACTTGTACCTTCATAGAACCTCTTCCTTCCCCTTTAACTTAAAAATATGGGAAGCAGGATTCTGCTTGGAATAATTTGCAATGAGTGTATGGACTATCATTTGAAGAAATAAAAACTTCATGTACATACCAGTAAGCAAACTTACTGTTGATACCGAAGTTCATCAGTTATATTTTTTGCCTCTCCCTCACTACTCATAGATGTCTGTAGTCAAATTAGAATTCTATGGCACAAACCAAACCATTCTGTCTTAGAACAGGCAGCACAGGACAAGCGTGGATACATACAGCAGTTTGCATCAGGCCAGAAATATGTTCATTTTATTGACTGTCCACTAGGTGGGGAAATCATGCATACTGTATTAAACTGTTCCATACTCTTCTGAATGTCAGGCTTCCTGGAAAACTGCAGGGAAATATTTTTAAATATTCTAAGTTTCTTTCAAAGAGTAATTGTTCTAGATTTACAAATTACTCTGCTGGAGGGAAAAATCAGTACAAATAACATTCCATTTATAGGGAATTTAAGCAAGCAAGGATTTAAAAAAAAAAAAAAAAAAATAAGTCTTAAACCTTATAGATGTCATTTACCCAATGTTAATTTAACAAAAAACAACCCACAACCTAAGACTGCTATATTAATCCTTTACAGGTTTTTCCACCTGCCACATCAAATACCGTATTTTCCTATCAGACTGCACCAGTTACAACACCTTCACAAACTTTCATTAATAAAACATCAAACTCTAACATTCATACCGGAGGTAATCAGGTTCCCTCTGTGCAGAATGGACCTGCTACTCCTAATAAGGTAAGATTAGCACAACAATGTTCCATAAAGTTTTATATTATTATTCTTAAATAACATGTGACTGTGTACATATTGGAGTTCACTAAAGGAGGAATAGTATTTTGTAGATTCTCATAATGCATATATGTATATATATGTGAGAATGAGAGGATTAAACTGTTGTTTTATCCCTCTGATTTCCTATGCTATTGTTATTTGTAAATATGTAGATTGGTATAACAAAATAGGATCACTTGATACATCTTGAATTCACCAGAACGTATTGTTTAGTCATTATTTTGTTATTTGATGCAGCCTGGCTCTCCATCTCAAGCCCAGCCTTATATTGTTCAACAATCCCTCTTCAACAACACAGTATCCAAGGCAAAAGATCCTCCTCGTTATGAAGAGGCCATAAAACAGACCCGCAATATTCAGACATCACACCGTGAGGTAGTTATTTTCTCCTTTTTAGTCTATTAAAACAATTTTTTTCTTTAGAATTATCGAAGCCAATGCTTATTTTAATTTTTTGTTTGGTGTCAAAATTTTCTAATGTACCCTGTTAATATTTTCATAACTGTGTTTAACTGCAGGACTCCTGTTTCATGATTCTTTTTATTAAACCAACAGACATGTAAATAAGTCTTACAGTATCCAGTTGGTGATATATATAATTGGGATAATGCTGCTAGTGCTACTTAACAATACCTAGCCTTCAACTGACTTGTTTCAAGGATGTATGATACCCAAACTTCAGACTTAGAAGAGAGAAAATATATTCATATTTTCCAAAGTGAGTAAACTTGAGGAGAATGTGTGTGAGTGTGTTTATACACACTTAAGCAAACATATATATATATATATGAGCATATGTGCTTGCTTCAAAAGAGGCTATATTTAATGAGCTTGATGAATAATCCTACAGAGCGCTTTGTCAGTTTACCATGATACCCTTCATGTTGGAAGAAAGTTGCAGATAAAACTAATGAGCATCCCTAACCTCATGCATTTCAGAGCTATCCCAAAAGATAAAACCTTGTAGCGACTTAGTGTTGGTTGCTGGTTTTGGGGTGGCAGATGCTCAGGCAGAAGCACGGCTATCTGAGGCCATTTCGTATATTCTTGGCAGGTGTGAGACATCCCCACAGCGAAAGCACACACAACTCCTTCTATCACTACCAGTTAGCAAAGTGCCTCCCCACTGGCCTCTTCTTGGGAGCTAGATCTCTTAATGACAAATTACATCCCATCCCTGGAGTATAACCAATGTTTTAAAACAGTTTTAGTTTTGAGACCATCATAAAAGCTTCTACTTTTCCAAAACCTGTTTTGAAATAATAGGTTTGTGGGGGTTTTGTTACCTTACCTTAAGGTGCAAATATTCAGGAGATGGCTGTTTAAAACAAACAGATAAACAGTTGATGAAAACTTCCCCCCCTTTAAAAAATTAAAAAACATGAATCTACAAATTGGAAGAGTGAGGGGTGGGGGAGGCCCACAAAAAACCGAAACAACTTGCACTTAAAAAAATGCATCTTACATGATGGCTATTTGCAGGATATCTCTGAGAGAAAGCAGTTCAGGGTGCACCCTCAAAGTCTTGCAGTTATTCCAGATACCCTGCTACAAAACAGGGTTTTATCCCTAGTGTTCTGCACCTCTCTTCTAGGTTGCTTTCATTAAATCTTTGTCTTGCTTTTCAGATTTTTTCCCCTATTCCTTTGTACCGAAACTGACCACAGGGATTACAAGTGTTTCTCCAAAGTATTTCTCTGTTTCTAGATTGACAGTTTCGCATGAAGAATTTTAGTCTTAATCATAGGTTAGTACATATGTACTACTGAGAGAAGCTAGGATCAATCAGCTTAGGAAAAAATACTACATGAAAAAGCATAACCCTTTTTTTATGCACTACAGATTTCCAGTGCGCACAGTCAGCAGATGGATGATCTTTTTGATATTCTCATCAAGAGCGGAGGTAAGCTAATTGACATTTGTGTGATGTAGTGATTTAAAACCTAATAATAAAAACTCGATTCTATGATCAAAGGAAAGAATTATTCCAGGGAGAAGAGGTAGAAGCTATCCAGACTGGATGAAACTAGTATTTCTGAAAGTTTGCAATAATTATCCATTGAAGAAAACATTTACCAAAACACATGCAGTCAACCTGCAGTGGAACTTCTCTGCTTGTAAATTAGCCCAGGCAGACCTTTGCAATCATCCACACAGCATTCAAACAATTAAAATAACTCCTTAAGTGAGCACAGATGGATTTTATCAAAATTGGAAAAGTTGAGCAAGCCCATATAATGTATATTGAAATTATACAAAAGACAGAATAAGGTAAGAGTTAACGCATGTTGATACTAAAATTTAATTAAACATGACCATGTATTATCCACTCTAAACATCAGAGATACATTACTGGGAAAAGTATGTATGAGCTACATAGAGACATGAATGAATAACAACTTCCTATGTCAGTTAAAGTAAGGGAGCTATCAGAAAAAGCCTGAAATAACTGAAGTAATATACAAAGTAGTTTTGCAGTTAAAGAAGGAGGCTTTTAGGCATAATTAGGGTTTGTAGACTAAGAAGCCATTACAATACTGAGAAATGTTCTGGTGCCAAGCAATTCAATTAACTTAATGTTTTGTACTACTGTCATACAAGGATCTCGACAGCAGTGACTGCCAGAACATAAGTGACTGATTGTAGGCTATTAGAAGATTTTAGCCATATTTTAAATATCAAAGTATTTTCTCTTTCTTGAAGCAAATTGCAAAGTCAGCTGAAGAAAATGGAGTGACAGACTGAGATAAGTTACCTGTGCAGTGAACAACTCAAGCTAAATTAAAAAATTCTTTCAGTGCTTTTATTAAAATATTGCATATGTACTTCCAAGTTCTACCTCTGGAACAGAGGATATAGAAATCATTGGTGCGCTTACTTATTTGCTTTGAGTGCTACATTACTAAACCTATTTGATCTTAAAGGTAACAACTGCTCCATATTTGCCAAGTTGCCATAAAAAACCCAAATGTTTCCTTACCATCTTGATGAAAAACAAAGTAAAGCATTCAGGGTTTTGTGCTTACGTAAGCAAGTTCTACACTGAAAAATGTTTATTTTATTAATATGCTTCAGGAGATTGAGAAGGGTCCATGTAGTAATGCTTTGCTTTTCATAAACAAGCATTTCAATAGGTACTCTTACAGGTTTTAAGAAGATGGGTCTTGCTTGGAAGAGTGGTGCAAAATATATTGTCAACTATATTTTTGCTGGCAGAAACATCATCTGTGCTAGAAGCTTTATTTGCATATTCTAGTCTGTCTAATCTTATTTTTGCACTCCATTCATGTATAAGAATTACTTGGAACTTAGTTTGCTTTATTTCATTATATTGTTACTGCCACTATCTTACATGGAACTTCTTGACAGAAGAGTAGCTTTAGATTCTAGAATCAGGAATAAATGCATCCTAATCACATCAATGGGCCTCTTAGACTCTAATTCATCGAGGTGGACACAGCACCAAACAGGGATGGAACTGAAAATTGGTCCAGGTATTCTTCTCTAAATGAGGGTATGTGTTGATTCCATAATTATTCTAATTAGTCAGAAGAACTATAAACGTGAAGGAGGTAAAGCTAAAATCCAGAAAAATGTTCCTTTTTTCATCACTATAAACATTCTAATTAGCTGAAGCATTACTGGAAGCAGAACTCTGGAACTTGTTTTAAAATGCTTTGTTGTTCATAGAGTACCTGACATAGTCTGATGTATGTAGTGTTTGTATTATCAGAAAGACCAAAATGACTCCAACTCCTTTGAGTTCACTGTGGATGCATCCCAAAGTGGGCAAAAAGGGGTGGAAGTTGTAAGCCCAAGGACGTATGTCATTATCTTTTCTGAATTCAATAGTGTTTTTCTTTTTTTTTTTTTTTTATTACAGAGATTTCCCTTCCAATAAAGGAGGAACCATCTCCCATTTCTAAAATGAGACCAGTAACAGCCAACATCACTACAATGCCAGTAAATACAGTGATATCCCGCCCACCACCACAAATCCAAATGGCCCCTCCTCCTGTGTCCTTAGAATCAACAACCAGCTTGTCTATAAGTCTGGAAAACCAACTTGAAGCCCTCTTGGATGGAACTTTACCATCAGGTAATGAAATTCCTCAACTGACAAGCAGTAATGAGGACAGAGAGTCATTTTCTTTAATTGAAGACCTCCAGAATGATCTGCTTAATCACTCCAGCATTTTAGATCACTCTCATTCACCCATGGAAACTTCCGACGCACAATTTGCCACTAATAATTCTTGTCTGTCTCTTGACCTTCCTGATACAAATTTGGACAATATGGAATGGCTAGACATTACAATGCCCAGCTCCTCATCTGGACTCACTCCTCTCAGTTCTACTGCCCCCAGCGTGTTTTCCACTGACTTTCTAGATCCACAAGACCTACAGTTGCACTGGGATTAAGCTATAGCAAATGAGAACATGACCTGCAAGTCTTTTTACATCAGAGGTCCATTATTATACCATTCTGATTGCAGTTAAGATAAATTAAGACAGTAATGTTTGGAAGAACAAATGCTTGAAGCTAATTCCTTATTGATGTTCAAGTTTACAACAGTGAGTTACTTTATGTTCCTATCAGTAATGCAGATCAGAGCCCTCTGAAAGTTGCATTTCACATGTCAAGAAAGGATGATCATACTTACTGATTAGAAGTACCCCAAGGTAAATGTATCACAGATATTTAAGAATGAAGTTATGTCTCAGACTTTGTAATGCTTAAATGAGCAAAACAACATGGCTTAACTTAGAGAGAAAAAGTGAGATTCCAACTGTCTGTATTGGCACAGTGAGCAAATGTTTGGGGGAGGTATCACTGCACTTCATTGTTCCTGTGGATAGCCTGAGCCAGGTTCAAAATTAATTGTGAGGGCAAAGGCAAGTAGAAGCACTGGCTGGTTCAGTGAAATTTCATATATCTAGTCTCTTAATTTGTTCAAGTTGTTTTTATATTTTGGGTTTGTGGTTTTTAAAACTCTTCCCCCATTCTTTAATCACGAGGGAAGAATTTAACTGCATCCAAAGGGACATTAAGTGTAACTGCAAGAAATCCAAGGTAGCTACGCCAGGTAATATTGAGAACACTGAATTTTGTATAGCAATTCTCTGGATTTAATAGCTGGGTTTTAATGTGTATATCAGACAGTCATTTGTATACTCTTTTAACTTTGTATAGCTTATTTTTGTGAACAGAGGGGAACAGTGGTCTTCAAACAAAAAATTACTGTAATGGAAATAATAAATATCCTAATTTACTTTGTGTTTGAGGATATTTGTTAGATCATTGAATCCAGTATCTCAGCATATTAGAACAGTTTGAGGAAGTAGAAAAGTTTAATTAATGCTGTTGTGCACTATGATCCTGCAAGCACCTATGCAAGAATAGTCCCAATGCCCTCAATAAAAGATGTTTGTAGGATCAGACTGAGTTGCAGGGGACAGTACTGACAGGACAACCATCATTTCTTAATGAATACTTTATCTATTTGAAGCTTTATCTACCACTACATAACATCAGGGAAGCTAAATGGAGAAGCTGCTCAGTGAGAATCCTAAATAGCACACTCTTATGGAAAATTATAAAAGGCTAATAAGCAGTATCAGAATGTACTGTTTTGTGATAAGAAGGCATATTTCATACCTGAAACAGATAATAGCAAAAATTAAGCTCTTACCTCACAGCACATGAAAATATTACTAATATTATTTTTTTAAAGCCCTTAGTTGGTTTTTTTCAGAGCCTTTTATGAAAGCAGTTGAAAAAACAAACAAAAAATGTAAACAGAAGTAAAATACATACTCTGTAATTCTATGGTTGTCTTCTCAGGTAATAGCTGTTAAATGTTGCCATAGATGACATAGGCTGATAATCAAATATAAAATTGGAATTATTTCCTATGAGGGAATTCCTAAATTAAGATAAAAGGAAACAGTCTCCTGTTTCCTGAACAATGGAAACGTGGTATTCTCATTGCAGAATTCCTCCCTCACCACCAACCTTCAAAAATAACATTTTGTAGGAACTACCGAAAAATGCCCTGAAGCTTTTGCTTACTTCTTAGAGTAATGAAAGAGAGAGAAATAATGAAAACAGTAAGTAGCTGTTAACTATTTAGCAACCTGTATGACATTAAAAAACCCAACAAGCCGCACAACACAATCATGTTAATATCAAACTAAATGCTTTTGTCAGAAAATGATGTGGAATTAACTGCAAATTTATGTCACCAGATATACAATGCAGTCTGGTTTACTAATGTTATAGAATTCCATTGGCTTCAGATAAAATAGTGGATTATTATCATTGATTCAGGGTTTAAACTGTCATCACATGTTTGCATCATATCAGTTATCAGCACTTTAAATCATTATATATCTTCAATAGTTTTACAGGCCAGGATTTACTTTAATCTGAAAGTCCAGAAAAACAATCTGTGGAGATTTTCACAGCAAAAGATTAAGTTGAAAGACATATTTCCTTATTCCTTCTTGCTGTCCCTACAGTAATTGAGTACAATATTACACATGGACTGTATGCCTTAAATTTTGATGGTATAGGACTCTTCAATAACATTGAACAAATCCATTGAACTTTTTGCATTCCTTTTCACATCATGTTATCTTGAGAGCTAATACTCTGAGATACTAAGTGCCCTCAGCTGTTACGAGAATAAGAATTAAAGACTCTTGGTCTGATAGGAACAACTTTGAATGAAATTTAGTGTTCTGCAGTACTGTCAATTTATTATGTGTGATACACCAGACATCAAACCACATGTGCGGTTAGTTACCCCTTTTTGACCCTGCCTCCTGATTAAATAAGAGGCAAGTAAATTAATTTTTAGCAGACAAATTAACCTAGAGCAACTGTACTGTCATTTTTGATGTGCATGTAAATAGAGCTTAAAACTGGCAAAGTCATCTTGCTACAAAACTATCCTTATTGGCAGCGTAGAATGTTAACTAATCCATAGGAATCTATGTGCAGAAATAAACCCAAACAGTTGAGATGTGTTGTTATCAGTACAGTATAGCTTTCTACTCTCAAAGTCTATTTGAAAAAAAAAAATACTAAAAAATCTAAGGGATCATTTTAGTTTTTAAAGTACAAATATTCTAGTGTAGGGAATGTGTGATTACTTTTTTGTACATTTCAGAATTATGTGTATTAAACCTTATATATAATGGTTTGCTTTAGACTTTGTTCTGAAATGTGATATATTTGCCATAGTTATATATGCCTGTTATGGCAGAAATAGGTTTTGCTTAGACTTTTGTGTGTGCATGTTTTACATGACAATTTTTGTAACAAAAATACAATACATTTTAGAAATTTCATCATGACTGTGCAGTTTGACTGTACAGAACTGAATATATTTCTCATTAAGAGAACAGTTGCAAAGGAATGCACTGGCACTAAATTTGCCATTTAATGGCTGCAGTATACTAACAGAACACATCCTCTCAAATGTGTTGTTAGTAAATTCTTCAAAGTAATTAGAATACCATTTTATCAGTGTGAAAATCAAAAGTTGGTACAGAGAGAGCTCAGACATATGTCTGACAAGGCTACCGTTAATCAAAAGGAGACACATCCTGCATTTAATACAAAAATGGTATTTGTTACGCACTTTTAGTGCCATTCAGCATTAGTTAAGGCAAGTAAGTTTACAGGCAAAATTTTGTTTAACAGTATAAATAGTTAAGAAATCATTGTCATAAATTTAGCAGTTCTCTCTGATAATAAAATGAAATTTAGAGTCTAATCCAGCAATATGGGTTTGCAGAATCAGACCTTTAAAAAGCTGAGGCCACAGCTTTTAGAAATAATCACTACTTAATACTGATTTTTTTTTTCCTGAGGTATTTCTAAATTCACCAAGAGGAGTTATGTTCAGGGAAGCAGATGATCAAAATAGAAGTTTCAATAATAAACTTTTATGTTACATAATCTCAAACATTTTGATGCCTGAAAAGTGTGGGCACCATAATTGGAAACCAAGCACAAGCTGCTGAACTGCTTTTGAGGCAGAGAAAACACAATCACAGAACACATTTAACTGGAAGGGCATTATGTAATCAAGACACAGTAAAGCTCACTGATGTAAACAACTATTATTTGGATAGCATCTTCAGTGTATTATAAACTTAAAGCAAATTCTATTAAAACTGGAAAAAAATTCTTCCACTTATCTCTAGTAAATGTTGTGTTAAAACTCTTTATGTTGTGGTCTATTAAATTGCCTTTTGATGACTTCTAGACCATACTACAGATGGGTTTTTTATGTGAGATACGTGGAATGGAGTTGCATATAGTATATAAATGGCCAACAAAGAGCATCCATCCACTAAAAGCTGCAGTAATCTCAAATATTCCTTTTATACCAGTTTGAGAGGAATAAAGTGCAAAAAAGAGACACCTACATCATTCTGTAGTGTCCAATACTGAATATAAAGACTTTTTAAGTTAAAAGTGCATAAATGTATTTGTAGAAATCTAGCCAAAAAAGCCATTCTAGCTATGAGAGCAAATTCTCAATAAAAAGCAGGGAGTGGTTAATAACTATATAATCACACTATTTTTATAAAAAATACAGCTCAGATATTCAAAAGACAGCCTAAAATAAATTATAATAATATAAAAATTTAAATAGGAACCAAAGCATTGCCATTTATATTGCCAAAGGAGGCACTTTGTATTTTGAAACATAGAAAATTAAATCCCCAAAAGTATTATCCATACTTTTTAAAATTAAGGATGTAGATATTTTCAAAGCTGTTTTTGATGTTTAACAGTACAGATCTGTTTTTGTTGTTTGAGCAATTTGTATTAAGTAATAGCACAGGCTTTTTTCCAGATAGGATTTTTCTTCACAGTACTGCTTGCAGTAGAAATAACGCTAACCCTAGTAGGTGTTTCTTTTCTTTTTTTCATAGTCATAATTATGTCTTAGCATCTCATTTTGTGAGAAGAAGAAGATAGACACCTGTCTCTAGGGCGCTCTTCATTTAAGCACTACTTTACTAAATGCAAATTATGGCAATCAGGGCGTCAGTTTATGTATTGCCTTTCTATAAGAAACCATGATGCCTTTGTATTTGCTGTTTGCACCCCTAAAATCAATTCCATATGTTTGAATGCCATATGTTTTGCACATTGTACTGTATATATGTAATGCATACTGTATTTTTATATGTGTACTACATTTATCAAATATTTTGTACATAGTGGCAATATTGTAGCTACTGAGGAAATGTTTGATATTTCAGCATTTTTGCTAAGTGTCTCAAATAAAAAAGGAAAACTGTGTTCATTTGTCCATGCTTACTACTAAAAAGTGAAAAATATCATTAATAGTAATCAACAAAAATTCTCTTACAAGTTAGGAACATTTAGCCTATGTTCTAAGTATCTTTTCTCACAAAAAGGAGTAAGAATGAAATCAGCACTTAGGCAAAGTCCAAAAGAATGATGGTTTATCTTCAAAATCAGAGCTAAAATCTGTAAGAAGAGATTTCTTGAACTCTCAGTTTAGATTTGGACTTTTAAACATTACCATTATTAACTCCTTGTCTGTTTTTTTTATTCTTTTCTCAAGAAAAGGTGGGGTAAGAATCCAGACTTTTTAGTACTTTTTGTCATTTAAAAAAATAAAAATTCTAATATATGCACAAGTGTAAGTACCTTACATAACACACAGGTAAAATATATATGATACTCTTCAATATATTTTAAATGAAGAGGCTTCATAAAAATTAAAACAATTGTAAATAATGACCTTTTTATATCGGTCATTAAGCTGTACAATCCTTATTTTGTAATTTGTCATCATATTTTCATTACATGCAGCTGCTGGGGTTCACACTCTCACACCTCATCTACTAACTAGTTCTCTGAAAAATGACTGGTTTTTGGATCAGCCCAATCTTAAACCCTAACCTTGCAGGAATCCCTATCCTGTCATAGTACTTTCTAAAAGTATGAACAGTTTGGAAGGGAGTACTTTTCCTGGGCTACCCAGAGGGTAACCATGTGTTAACGACACAAACCTAAGAAACTCTGACAGTGTAGTAAGAACTCCAGAGACATATTAAGTCATTTTGGACATTGTTCTTTTTCACAAGAGCAAAACACCTTATTTAAGAAGTCTTCTGAAGCCTAGTGCAGAATATGACTTTACAGTTACATAATGCATGCATTGACCAGGTATGACTGTGTAGGGGAACTACAGAGATCACTGAACAAACAATAGTTTAAACCCATCCCTATCAAAAGAAATTGAATCAAGAATTGATCAAAACTCAAGATGCTGTAGTAAGACTTGGCAAAATACAGTGATTCTAGTATGTATTTTTGTCAACCATGGAGAGTCAAGTTGCTAGCAAAATTCTCTAAGGATAATCTTGGATTAGTCCACGCTTTTTGCTGGTGGAGAGAGGAACAAGGTGCAACACTGAAGCCATGTGTAAAAACAACAGCAAGGGAGACTGGGCACTCTAATACTGTTCCGACTCACAGTGCCAGGGTGAAAAAGGAAGAAGGAAAAACCTGGAGTTTCTTCCTCCCTCCAAGTGGTATTTTTTCCAGGGAGAGGAAAAAGAGCAGCTCAAAATACAGAATAAATGAAGCACTCCAGAGAGCTGCAAGTTCCTGTTGTGAACCTGTCATGTCACTGCCCTGGAGCAGACTGTTAGAGTGGTTCCACTGAGCTGCTCAGATCAGGCCGCCCAGATACATCTCTTAGAAAGCTGTGCTTGTGCCATTAGGCAAGCTTCTGAATATTCCCCAGATAGTTTAACCTCATTTGTGAGTCAAATGCAACATTTTGTTCACTTATGCAAATGAACCTTTAAGGCCTCTTAGAGTGAAGTCTAATGAAACTATTAAAATATCATTACAGATTACTGGGTGTATTTCACCTTGCGATATGGACTTCTGCTCCTAATTGAGTTACAATGTCACAGATACAGAAATAATCCCCAAGTAAATGTATGTGGACTTTCTTATCAGCTACAAAATACTGCAATTCTTTTTTATACTTTATAGTACTAGTCTTGAATTTAACAAGAAAGTAGATTGTGTTTAGATCACATTTTTCTGAATAGAGGCTACCTGTAATTCTCTAATGTTAAATAAAAAATAATTTGTAAAAAAGCCATACAAATAAGTACAAAGAATAAGGTGCTTCTGAGAGAAATTAAGGGATATTTCAGACCTATAATAAAGCAAAGAAACAATTAGAAAATTATTTCTCGTGACGGCAAGGTTATACCCACTTTCATTCATGACTCCCAAATTCTTCCAAGATTTCAAGAGTGCTGGACTGTGGGATTTTGCATTTGCATTTTTATTCTGTGCAACTTGTGTTCTAGCAACACCTTTGTGAATTTCTTCAGGAGAATGAGCTATGAGCTGTTCAATATGCACAAACTTCTTTTCATGCTGAAGCTGCTTCACTTCTATGGTAGTTCCCATGATACTTCCTCTTGTGGAGGCAGTCCCCATACTAGATCACTTGTCCTTTCCTTATTAAAGTCAGTTCTAGGCTGATGACATCCGAACTTGGGCAAGTGTTACAAAACCCATAAAGCAGTAGATAGTACACATAAACCAGAACAAATTAAAACTTACTAATACACCCTGTAAATTTAATAAAATACCTTTTCTTTATGAACTTTAACCATTCTAAAGGTTTATAGGCCATATATGCCACAAACTTACCCTCAGATATCACACAAACATCGCAAAGTAAGTTCAGCGCTTTTTGACTATGTTTGTGCATTCCAGAATTTATAGTTAGAATATTTCAGAGATAAAGCACTTGTTTTGGTGCCAGCACCCTTGATTGCTTTACAAAGATCAAGAAATATAAACACATAACCCTCCCCACCAAAGTGTGTTCATATTAGTATTATGATGTAAACATAAAGACAAGAAGGACTGATGAAGTTTGAGATTATGCTGAACTTCTTCCAGAAGCTAAACCCTGCTTTTCAATAAAATAATAAAACTCAATTATATTAAACCATGCTCTACAAATGGCCATTAGCACATTTGTCTTTACTCTTTAAATGCTATATAGTCCTGCCTATTAGCTTGTTGTGTATCATACAAATGGTGCTAGAGTGACATATTTCTTAGAGTATTTGTACTGTCTCAAGCTAGAGCCGTTTCCTTGATAGCAAAGAAAGTCACACACATTGCCCCCACACCATGCTATACTCTACAACCCCATTGAGACCTTTCTAAAAGAGAATCAAAGTAACAAAGTAGAGGAGTGTCTGAGAGGCTGCAGCTAGAAGGGTTTTTTTTTTTTACTTTAAGTGTTTATCGGTAAAATCATAGAGTAACTCTAAGAAGTATTTCCCTTCACATAAAAAACTACCTGAAGATGAGTCTCTGGTCTTCTCTGTAGAATGAGGACTGCAGGGCAACTGTACTGTAACACTGCATCGTTCTTGAATCCCTCCAAGACAACTGTTAATTAGAAGTTAAAATAGTGAATAGAAACATTCTTACATAAAGCTAGGACATAGTCTAACTTAAGTAATTGATAACGGAGGAGCATTTCAGCTACCTCATAGCAAGTCTTTATAAACTCAGTTATGCAGTTGCACAAATTCTGCATAAACACGACTGTTCCCCTGTATCTCCTCCAGAGAATTTGGGAGATTTCTAGAAAGGCCTAGTACACTAGTACACACAGTTTTGTACACTAAAATCAAAGACCTCTCCTAAAGCAACACCTCCATCTCATAAGAGTGAGGCTTAGAGGAGGAAGAACCTGGTGATTTTCTTCTTCCAACAAAATTTCTGACATTATCTTTTCAGCATCAGAGTCTTCGAAAGAAAGGAAGTCTTTAGGAAATTCATGTTGTCTTTTAAAAAGTAGTTTGTCAGAAGAGAATACCGCATAAGGAGGATTCAGAATAAAGAATAAAGGCTTTCCCACAGAATTCAAACAGGGGTAATGATCAACAGAAAAAAACACTTCAAACAAAAGTATCAAAAAAACCTACAGGCAGCTACACATTTTTAAATTGAAATTACATTTTTAGTTGTCAAAACTATTGTTTTGATAAATCAGCTCACCATTAAATAGCACTTTATTTAGATAGCAACATTTTTTCTGGACACATTGAGGAAGTTAGGGTCAGAGAGTAGGCAATGTTTTTTAAATCTGTCCAAGTATTTCCTCCTAACGTACTCAGAAGAGCTTTGGGATTTCAAATTTAACTTTCAGTCTCCCCATACAGCTAAGGAAGAACTTTAGCATTAGAAGCTGCTTTACAATTAAATACTATTTCTGATTCTGATCAAATAAACTTACTAAAAATGGGGTGTTTTTGAAGAGATGTAACTCATATGAATTCCACATATAATTCAAATACTCCCCTCTGCTTCCTCCCATCACAAAATTACTCCTCCACTCACAGAGATACAAAAATACAAATAAAATAAGCACAGACATGAGCTGCACAGGAACTGCAATGACAAGTTACGAGTGGCAAGTATTGGCACATAAAAGAGCATAAATTGTAATAAGCTAGTAGGCCACAAATGGAAGGACATCAGCCAAACATGATTTATGGAAATCTAACTCCTTCCTACTGCCAGCTTCCTAATACTAGGAGTAACTCTTCTTCAGTCAGCTAAGATAAGGGGCCCTCTGAGGTCACTTCTTACCGTAAAAGTTACAGGAGTGAGAGCTGAGTGAGACAGCTTCCACTCCTACGTATTATCATGCTTTTGAAATGCTGCACTGATCACTATGATCAAGACAGAAGCAGAACACAACAGTAGTATTCTGGCTTCCCAACTTTCCATAGTCCAGATGAGGGTATGCCCTTTGCAGCTAGTGATGAACAAGATTAGAAGATAAACTCCAGCAAGTGTTCAGGTTGGCCACACCATCAGCTATGCCCACAAGAACTTGAAAAACAAAACAAATCACCTTGGGAACAGCTATCGCTTGTTAGCAGCAAACACACTTAGCATGGGCTGACTATCAGGTGAGGTAATTTAAATTAGACACCTTTCACTCCAGGTGAATCTAATTCAAATTGCTCCGTTTGCTGAAACGGAAGCACAGAGTTATCACAGAGAAGCTGACAAATGGCAACTTTTAAAGAACTGAAATTTGTTCCTAGAGTCAAATCATCAGCCATAAGTTCTCCTGATCCCAGTTCAAAGAACATCCCAAAAGAATACAGATACCGTAATCTTTTAAGACACCTGCATCGCAGCGTCACCAGATGAGTAACTCTGATCTCAACCTTTACAAAGGTACCTCTGTTAACATGTTAACATGCTGCTTCCACCAAAAAAAACCCCAAAACAAAGACATCATAGCCAGGATCAGTACTCCCCCAGGTCAATAAACAATTCCTTCCATCCAGAAAGATGGAATATAACTTAGGTATCCAGCAAAGGTTTCATAGCGATTTTAAAGGGATCTCCACAGTGAGCAGTAAATGAAAAATAAAAGCTTTGCTTTCAGGTCACACTTGTAAACATCTAGGAGAACAAATCTAGAAAAACATGTTTTTCAGTATCTTCTCTGTATTTTACAACACTAAGTTTCTTACAGAGAACAAGTACCAGGAACTTAGTACGTTTAATTTTATATTTACCACTTAATTATCCCGGCGTCTGGCATTTTTGCTTCTTTTCACAGCAGAGGAAAGTTTTACTCCTGCTTCCCCTCCCCGCCCCCCAACCTGTTCTTTTTGGCCTGAGGAAGATTGCAATTGCTGCCAATAGATTTACTAATCTAAATGTACGAGTGCCATCTTTTGGTAAAGCGAAGGCCGGCTGCAGCAGAGCTCCGTGTCCCAGCCACCACAGAATCGCAGCCTCCCCCGGGGAACCCCTCTGCCGCCGCGCCCCGGCCCGTTCTCCCTCAGAGGCGGGAGGGCCCCGGGGACCCGTCCCTCGCCGGTACCGACTCGGAAAGAGGGGCTCCTCCACACCCGGACGGGGCACCTCCGGGGACCCTTCCTCAGCCCACGGATTCCGCCCCCTCAGCGGGCACCTACCGAGGGGGAGCCCGCGGGCGGCGCTGAGGGGAACGGCCGCACGCGCCCCAGCGCCCGCCTCAGCGCCCGCCAGGTGCAGGCGCACGCGGCGGGGGAGGAGCCGCTGGCGCGAGGCCGGCCGGCCGGCAGCGCCGGAG
Source organism: Calidris pugnax (assembly GCF_001431845.1). Lineage (NCBI taxonomy): Eukaryota > Metazoa > Chordata > Aves > Charadriiformes > Scolopacidae > Calidris > Calidris pugnax. Next base: position 7,815,771 of record NW_015090794.1, read on the forward strand.
CGGCGCCAGCGATGGAAAGGCGTCGGGAGGAGCCTTCAACGCAGGCGCGGTGGCCAAGTGGTAAGGCGTCGGTCTCGTAAACCGAAGATCACGGGTTCGAACCCCGTCCGTGCCTTAACGGGTCCGCGCCGGTGGCAGCTTCCCCGATCCTTTTTAAGGGCAGGCGGGAGCGGCGGCTCGGGACCGGTACGGCTCCAGGGGCGGCATTGCACCGCACCCAGCGCAAGTAACGCTCCGCGGAGTGTCGCTGCTGCTGCTCCTGGCCTCAGGAAACAACCGGACAAACAACCACCATCACTTGCGCGTCACCTTGGTCAAACCACCGTCCTCACCGCTGTCCTTACACCGGCCACGTTTTCCTTCAGAGCGTCTAACCCGGACCTAAGGGAGTCTGGACCTCACCTTGAAGAAGCAAGAGGAGAAGATGGTTCCAAACGTGCAAGGAAAAGCTGTCTACCAGCGCCAAGGTACAGCCATGTCACACCTGTGTCCTACACAGCAGCCTGGAAGCACGTGCTGGTGCTCACCATCTCACAAGTGGTGGTTCGGTTCCTGTGAGGAACAAGTGGGACATGCTCATATTTGAATCTGCATCTATCAAACCCATCCCACAATTCCTGGTTCTTTTTGTTGGGCTCCCCCCTCTCTTCCCTCCCTAATTCATTTAATTATTTACTAATTTAGCTCCATCTTCTGGTTGATAAAAGGTGAGGTTTCTTCATCTGCATCCCTGACCGCTTAGAAGGATTATCTGCAATCTGGTTACTGTTCGCTTTTAATTCTCTATTTTTTTAAACAGAAAAACTCCCTGTCACTTTGGAGCAGGGGCGGAGAGGTGGGGCCGGTTCTGCTGGGGGGTGACGGGCAACGCTGCCCCGTCTCCCAGTATGAGCCACCACCCCACGCTTCAGACACAGCTGGGCCAGCAGCGTCACGAGCAGCCAGGACACAGCTTGGGGACGCTGAGGGGACCAGCCGCCAAACCAGCACACCCAGTCAGGGGCTGACAGTGCTTAGAACCATCCCAACGTGCTACAGATGGAGGGAAATCCCCCTGGATTCCCGTGTGGTGCCCACTCACCAGCTCCAGCTCCACTGCCCTCTGGTTGGGCCACACCGACACTTCTGGTTTCTTCCCCACAAACCCTTCGTCTTGCAAACTGCACCATTCTTGTCCAGAATCAAATCTGTGCAATTGCTGTATGAACAAAAATAACTGTCATTGACTATGTACACTATGTTCTGTAAAATCTTTTACAATAAAATACATAAATTCTGTTGGTAGGTCAAAATCATCATTCAAGTTGCATTTTGATTCAAAGAAGGGCTGTAACCATTTATTCTATATTAGGCTTTTTCACAGATTTACTGTTATGAAGATTATCTGACTCTGTTAATTACATGTAATTAAAATTTTTTGCACTCAGTTTACTGTTGATATTCACAAGTCTCCAGAACTGCTCTTCAGCAAATTTGGCATAACTTTGGTGAAGCATCAGCAGAGAGGAAACCATAGTGTATACCTTCCAGCTCATTTCTGAACTTGAAATTTCCAGAAGGAAATCCGTGACGACACTGCCCAGTCTCCCTAGAGAGAAGAAAAACATAAATTATTGATTTTGAGCAGTGACAGTTTCAGCACAAAGCACATGCAAAACTACAACCCAAAATGTTGTAAATAGGTTTCTGTTTTCTTAGATATTTTTACTCTTGGATATGATGGACAGTGAAGAACAACCGTGTCCCTGAAGCTGCTTTCATAAGAGGGGTTTCAAAACTACACATAAAAATCAAACTCAAGGACAAAATGTGTATCTGATAAATACTGCTTTCTGTTACTACAACCTCAGGGATAAACCTGGAGAGAAGCCATTCTGCCTGTGATGAGTAATGGTTTCATAAATTTTTGCTTGTTTTTCTAGAAATAGAGGAGTAAGGCAGGTACACACGAGAGCTCTGGCTGCGTCTCACCCACAGAGCAAGGGTTTGAGACCTGTGAGTCTGCATCAGTTACGTGGCCCACATGGAAATTAGGTAACAGAGCCTGGTTTTCCATAGTTTACAGACAGAACTTATGTTTTCCTAAATAGCACTGCCGAATTATGAACGTGATAATAATTTTGCTAAGTAACATTTTAAGACACGTCTTATGATTATTTACTTGAAATTAATTTTGTAATTACAAACCTATGAAATCACAGCATAAGAGAAGCTAGTGCAGACCAGAAACTGGTAACTCCAGCAGCAGTTAGGATGTAGAAATTATTAACATACCACGCAGGTTTACTGCCTTGACATAGATTCGTTTACATGACGTCAAACCTTTTTGAAAGTGTCACTATATTTGCCTTCAGCTTTCTCCTTTTTAGGTAGCACAATCCCCAAATTTTAAAGTCAGGTTTTCTACACCTCTATTCACACCTCTACTCGTCCTTGCTATGATCCCCTAGATCCTCTTCTACATGCTTTTCTTGAAATGCGGCCCCGAAGTGGCCACGCTGCTGCTGCTTCCCAACACCCAGCCGGGCAGAGCGTTTCCCCCCAGCCCAACTCAGAGCAGGGCACTGTGAGCAGTACCCTGGGGATCTGCCTTACGTGTACCCAGCAAAGCACAAGCTGCCATAGTCATAGTGCTCCGAGAAGCTGCCCTCACATCACACCACATGAGTCATTACTCGTGAGCACAAACTATCCGTGCTGGCACACATGGCCCTGTCCTCAGACCCGACCGTGTGACATGAAATTTAAGCTGGAAACTTCCTCTCTCGCCATGTGCTTGGCAGCACTGCAGCCCCTCTGCAGCCCCAGCCCCGCGGGGGGAGCGGGAGGGAGGCAGAGGGTCCCGGTGTCACCCCGCGTGCCAGGCACCGCGGGGAGAGTGGCCCACGGCAAGCGCTTAAAACAGCAGCCAGAGTCTGAGGGGGCTGAATCCCAGGGCAGAACCTGTAGTATGGAGTCATGTGAAATGAGTCCTCTCCTTCATCCAGCTTCTAATATCCATCATTGTATCATTTTCTAGGAATTATTTAAGAATCCCTCACGCTGTGTGTGTGAATGCGGAAGGTGAAGCAAATCTAATTTAGTTTCATCATCTTTGTTGTTTTAACAGAGCCTCTTGCTGCCTTTCTGAGTTAATTGAATTTTACATGTGACAACCAGTATGACCAACAGAGGACAGCACATCCATTTCTTTTAATGATCAAAAGATCCTGAACTTGAAGCTGCCATTCACTTTTTCACTCAGGAAATGAGAGTGACAGGCGGAGTAGAGCAGCGTGTCACAAATAAGCCAGCCAGCTTAAAAAGGCCTTCTTGCAATTAACTTAGAGCTGGTTTGAATTCCAAGAGATTACTTAAAATAAATCCACTCTAACCAGGCTAACAAAGCACTGAGGGTGCACCCTCTGAAAGCTGGGGCTGTATCTCAAAGGAATTGTTGATTGAGCACTTCAAGAACAGTTAAAACAGACTCGGGAGTCAAAGCACATTCAGGATTGTCAGGTGAACTCTGCTACTTCCCCTTCAAAACTGCAGACAGCCAAGGTGTCTGTAACTAAGTTTTAATTAAATGTGAGTGTTTATAAAACACTGAAGTAAAGCCAGACTCCAGTGTTTTATTGCATTTCATTTGGGGGCAGAGAAGACTCTGCAAGTCATAATGAAATTCAAAGAACAAACCCAAGGTTTTCATGTGGCTGAGGGGAATTTCATTACGGAAATTCAATTAACCTGCAAGAGTTACATGCATTGAAATCTATTCTCTTTCCCCAAAAGCTGGCTATTGTGTTTTTTACAGTAACATTTGCTATTCCTGGATAAATAATGCTTTATTACAAATGCATTGACATCTTTATATAATGAATAGCATATTAAAACATCGTCATCTGTTACTGCTTTGCAAACATTCATTCCTGCTTCCTATGAAATGTATCAAATAGCGTGATTTTAAAAAGATATGACTAAAGAAGTCAAGTGTGTTGGCCACAAGCACAAAGCAAGTATACATATTTAGGAGACACAGGAGGAATAATAGTAGCAGTGTGCGGGTCTACTACAAGTCCCAATTTACATTTGTCAGTCAGGGCCTGATCCTGTGAATTGCTGAGCAGAATTAATTAACAGCCTAAGATACCATTAAGTCAATGGGGACTGGCAGTGCTCAGCAGTTCTCAGCACTGCGGCCCTTAAATAAGAGCCAACCTAGAAATTCTCATTCACGCGAGTAACGACACTGCACACATCTACAGCAATAACATGAATTATTCACATCAGTGTAGCATGAAAGATGCAACCCGCAAAGCATGTTTAAAATAGCACACGAACATTAATTAGTGTTACTGTGATACATGGGAGGGTTATCATTTGGCCCATTTTTTAGTGATATGTGTATTCCTTTTATTTACCGTGTGCATAGGTCTGATATGAGGACATGAGGGAAAGTAAATAAAGGAGATAGACATCTATAAACATTAGTAGAAAAGGAGGAAAGGGGGTTACTGATTAGCTTCCCTCCCATATGAAACTCCTAGATCATATCAGAGAAATGCGAGTTAAGTGTTTTACCATTCTTCTTTTTTTAACCATTATCTGATCAGAGAAGCATGAAAAGCACTTTATTGCTCACTTGATTTTTTTTTCCTGTGCTAGGAGCCCTCTGCAGGAAGTGAAGCTGAATTTCACAAATCTTCCCTTTCTGACGTCTCCCGAATTTCTAGGAATGCCCCTTCCCTGTTACTATATTTGGAGGTAGTTTCTAGGAAAAAAAATAATTTTCGGACAGTGTTGGACTCACCACACCTACTCCGGGAGGACTGAGAGCCCCGGGTCTCCTGGCACGGCCCCCGCGGAGTTGAGGAGCTCAGGGCTCGGGCTCAGCAACTCCCGGCGCAGACTGCACGTCTTTGTAGCACTGTTGGAGGAACGAGCATGGAGAGGGAGTGGGAAGGGGAGAGGTGTCTTTGTGGCAACAATGAGTGAATCTTCTCCAGTTATTTCCCGGTGGCTGCTCTTTTTCCTCCCTTGCACTTTTTTTTTTCCCCTTTTTTTTTTTTTTTTTTGAGATGCCATTTCTGAATAGCCCCAAGTGTGCCACAAAATAGAAGGGAAGAGCCTCTCTCCTGATGGAGGGAACAGATCCAATACAAACAGAGGGAGGAGGTCACTTCTGAGGCAATTAATGAAGCATATGGTCAAATGGCTGTACAGGTTCTCTCTATGTTCCTTTTTTTTTTTTTTTTTTAAAAGGAAGAGGATCTTAAGGAAAAAAGAAACCTTCTGGATTTTTTTTTTTTTTTCCCCTCCGCTTCCCCCTCTCCCCCTCCCCTTGATGTGGCCTCTTGTTTAGCTTGTGGCGTGACCGTGATGAAGAAATGTTTCTGGGCGCCTGGCAGGGTGATCTTTTTATGTAATGAGTCAGGATTTTGCCAACGGAAGGAGCCGGCTGGGAGCGAGGACCGAAGGGCTGTCTCCGCTCGCGAAGGGGAACCTGCCAGCCGAGCGGCACCCTCTCCTCGGGATCCCCGCTCGCCGCGCCCGCTCGGGTATTCACGGCTGGCGGGGGCACCCACAAGTGGTAAGTTGCGCTCTCCTTCCGCGCCCCCCGCCCGTTCTCCCGCGGGGAGAAGCGTGGCCCCGCGCACGTCCCCGCCGCCTCCGAGGCCCGCAGGTGGGGCCGCCGCCCCGCGCCCCG
>NW_015090794.1:7821510-7969336 GCF_001431845.1 Calidris pugnax
CCGGGAGGCCGGGAGGGTCGGCCGCCGTGCCCGGCACCCTCGGGAGCTACAGGGGTCCGCCGCTCCCGGGGGGGCGGCCGGCGGCACCGTCCCGCGGCCTGAGCGCGGCTTCTGGGGGTCGACTTTGGCCCAAGGCGAGTAACTGGTAGGTGTCGATAGGCAGCGTCTGATGCGCTCCTAGGAAATAACAGCAAGAAAAACCTTCCAAACCACCCCAGCCCTAAGTCAGTCGGCTCATTCCTCTTCCTACAGGCCGTATATTTTATTTTAACATTTCTACTTAGCCAGAATTTCCATCAACTTGTATGCGTTCTTCTCTCAGGATGTGTTTGCTGCTCGCCCGGCAGCTCAGCGAGGACAGCACTGTGTGTGGCTGGGTGGGCATCAGCAAAAGCAGAATAAATGTAATAGTGGCTTTTCAAGCACAGTAATTAGTTTATTTTAAAGTAACTGACAGCATTTACCTACTTCAGTCGTCCAAGTGTAAACTGTAAAGCTTTTAAACTTGGATTTTATTTAGAAGTTCTGCTGGAATTATAAACTGAGGATTTAGAAAATATGTTCCTTTTGTCTACAAATCTCTACTTTTCTTCTCATCTTTGAAAGAAGTTCTTAAGAAACATCATGCTGAGGGTAGTAAGATTTAGACACACGGCTGTGTACTTGAAACTACCACTATTAGTGGAGAAAGACCTAACTGTTTCAAGTAAAGTGAAAATATTTTCGAGTGTATTGTACAAATAACAAATTTAGAATAATGACAGACATCTCTCTATAACGTGTCAACTTTAGTTTGAAATATAGTGGAACAGATTGGCAAGTAAGTCTTTGCTCACTTTGAGAACTCTTAATAGACATTTTAAGTACTGGGTCTAATAAGTAACTGTTATTCTGGGGAGTTCCGTGTCACTTTATAGACACTTACAGAAGGTGCTACTTAATAAACAAATCATAAAATGTGAATAAAAACAAACTGTATCCGTTAGCAATTCCTGCTGTCCAGAAAGCAAATGGGTGTGTATTGTGACTTAGCTAAAATATTCTCTTCTATTAATCTGAAAATTACCGACTTTATAAGCAACGATTCTCTCAGTTGATTGGGCATATCTTACAAAGATACTTTACTTACAAATTGAATCTCGGAAGGTTGTGGTTCCAGAGTCGGGGTTTTGGGGGCGAGATGAGCTTATGTTTTATCCAACTGGCCCACAAAGTCCCGCTTTTGGTGGTCACTTTGCTCTGCAAAAGAAACCAGTACATTATGGCTCTGACAGTGGATATTAAACTTAGTAGTAAACTACTACTGCACTTAGAAAAAGGCTACTATATGCTTTAAATAAATTATAATATTCTAACTTTCACGTTGTCTTTAGTGATAAAAAATGGATAGAAAATACTATTATTCTGAGAGTTAAGCATAAAAAAATGTTTTCTAACTGTTGGTGGTACTTTTCTCTTAAAAAGCCAGGCAAAACCAAAGAAAAAGTTAGGTTTCAAAGAGTGGTAATTCAATATAGGTGAATTGGAGAAAAGGAAGGAAATCCCTAGAAAAGAGAGGCAGCTTAAACCATGAAAGCATCACATAAACACCAGTAACATATGTATTGTCAATCCCCGCCTCAGTTTTTGGTTTGTTTTTTTTTTTTTTTCCCCCAAGTGTTCAGTGTTAATGTATCTCTTTGGCTGGTTTTTCATGTCTGTGTGCTTGTGTGTCTACTTGGGTACAGTCTGTATCTATGAATCAATTTAAAGATTAATAATTTTGTACTGCTAAAAGTTGCAGAATATATTTTTATGAGTAAGGCACTGTAAACCTGAGCTTGATAAAGCTGTTTAAGTTCATTTTACTATTTACGTTTTGGTATCAATACCCTGAAGAATGTAAGCATAATTTTTACTTAAAAACTATGTAGTTGTTCTTTACACATGGGATTCGAGTAAGTGTTGAAAATTTGCTGATAGATACGCTGAACTTTCTTGTGGTTCTGAATATACTGTGCATATATTTAAGACTGAATGAAACACATTACACTCATAATATTATTTATACAAGGGCTCACGTAGGCAGTGTACGCACAAAAATTACACACAGGAGCATCCTCTCAGTTGGTGTAAATGCGTCTGTCATAGTTTTGACATTTTATGCCAGCTAATCACCTGCTTAAATTACACATAAACATCCAGACATTCACATTGTGGTCACATTATCATCAGCAGTCAGATTAATTTTAAGTGCTGACCTACTCAGCCTGAATCAATTTGAATATTTCAAAAAGGCCTGGAAATTCAGCTAAAGTAACACAGTGGTACACTGCTAAAACAAAGTTGTTGGTATGTGATATAATCACCTGACTATATGCAGGATCTGTATATTCATGCAAACGGATATCATGCTGAATTACCAATATTTTTCTATGTAATTCTAGTATTTTATATTTCATAGCAATATAACCACTACACACGTGAAATAGCACGTATCCAAACCTCAGTGCAACAAATTCCTCTCTTGTTTAAGACTGAAATAATATCTGGAAGATCTTAGGTCAGAACTGTGCTGCTAATATGCCTTTCAACTACTATTTTGCAAGAAATAATGCTGTTCAAAAGCAGTATTTATGAAGGTTAAATATTCATGAATCAATTAAGCTACAAATTTAACTGTAAAATTTTTTTATTTTTGAATTATAGTACTTAGCTTGTGAATACATTTTAGACCTGCCCAATATTATAAATTGTCGGATTTGGATTGGTTTAATGGTCTCTTCACTAGTATTCTGAGAACATAAGAGCAGAGAATCAGATATTAGAGAGTGGATCAATGTGAGGATCTTGCTTTAAGGGAAAAGAGAAACAAACTTACATATCCAAACAGCAGCAAAGATCAGCTCTGCTCTGCTGACACACAGCAGTTGCTTCTCACTGACTATTGCTTTAAAGCTCTTAAATTAAAATGTATTTTCGTATAGCTACTTTCAGTAAGAGGTGCTTTACATAGTGCACTATGTTAATCAGCTATTTTTAGATATTTATTTCAAATAGGATCTATTCGATTCTCTATTGAAGATGTATAAAATTCACATGCATTCCTTCTTGTGCAATAACCTAGCTATAGAATTAATAAACTATTTAAATGATTAATGAGCAGTGTTAAAGAACACAGTTACACTTCTGTAGGCCTTCCTGATACAAAATTTTTATTCATTTTTTTTCCCATTAGTAAGCTTACAGAAAGAGCTCCTGTTTCTCTCTAGTGTGCAGTAAAGCAGACAATTTTCTACTAGTACAGATATAATACATATATATTAAACTTCAAATGTATGTTCATTTTATATACATTAGCCAAATTAATGATGATTAGACAAAACCGTGATAGATTCCCTAAACATCTATGTTATAAAAATTTGATGTCTTTCCCTCACACTGGTTTTCCCACAAGGTTTGCGTGCAGCAAGGGGTGGTGGCCTCAGAGCTGATGCTCCTGAAGTGCATTGCGTATCCAAAGCATTAATAATGAAATACCTGGGATCAGTCTATTTTGCTATTTGAAATGAAAAAAAGAAATTTACAGAAGATAAAAAGTAGATGGTATGTTTGGAATCCAAACGAATTTTCCTTGAGATAAGAACTGTCATGAATTATTGAAAAAATAATATTTAGAAAGATCAAGTCCAATTATTTATTGCATTTATAATTTATAAAATTTAAAGCCCTACTAGCTATGTTTCTATTTAAAATAAATTTTAAACTACATTTTTAGAATTACTTTTCTGCATTTTAAAGCAAACCTTTAAAAAAAAAAAGCTTAAAACCACTGAATCAGCAGGGGATTATCAAGTGGCCTAATCTGTTTACTTTTGAAATTTTATTGAAAGCAGTGAAAAGATCAGGATCTCCACCAGAATCCCATGGCATGGTTTGGGGATTGGTCTGTGGCCTGCATTTTCTGAAGCAGGGCCTCAACCTTTGACATCTCCTGACCTCATGTTGCAACAGAAAAGTTTTGTGACTCCCCTCTGATCTAGCCATAGAAAAAAAGAGAGGGAGGTAGTGACCCCGAGTTTGGAAACTCATGACCTGGAACAACTAAAAATTTTGCCTTGGTGAAGGCTACAAAATCAGTCGTTCCTTCCTATGAAGCTATCCAGAGTTTTTCCAGGGCAAGAACAGACACCCAAGGTATGATTTTTAAATTGTGTTTTGTTCTTCGCTCTGTTCTAATGTTACACATCAGCACTGCTTGCCTGTATGAAACCTGGGCCTCATGCCACAAAGAAAATCTGTGTGAACATACACCAGTATATTCCAAACATATTTTTCAGGGGTGTCATTCAAAAATCCTTCTTTAATTTGACTTAAAAATTGTATTTAGCAGGTTATGAGGCAAAAAAAAATTATAAGGTTTTTTTTGATGGCTTTAAAATATTAGTGGAAAAACATTGCTATCACCTGGAAGCTGCACCTGTAGTGGAAGAAGCAGTAGAAAAGTGGTTGTATTACACCAAATCCACTTCAGACCACGCAGCTCAAGGCTATGAAGCTTCTGGTGAAATTAACAGATTTAAGGCATCATTTGCCCTGTTCACAGTTCACATCAGTTAATAATTACGCCAATCTCTTGTTGCAATGTCATACACTTTTCTCAGTCAAGCAATGCAAATGTGTAGGGAATTTGGTAAAGGTACAAACATGGAAAAAAGAAACAGGGGGTTTTGCCTGTTCTCAAAATGCCCAAATAATTTCTGTTTACAAGTTTTCAGTGCAAGGACAATGTTTATGTAGGTGACTTGGATGTATAGGTGTTATTCAGCTTGTGGATTTTCAGGACATTTCTACGACATGTACAGGATAAATAAAGATAATAGGTATAGAAATAAAACCACATCTATTACTGAGGTAACTTGCTTTGTGAGGTAGCCAAATATGAATACGTGTTAGCATTTGGTTTCAGAAGGTTACCACTGAATTCTGACTCCCTGTTTGATATAAGGCTCTTCAATTATCAACATTTTATTTTTCACAGTGGAATCATAATTCTCTACAGACAGGCTCCAGAGTTTTAAAATACATTTTTTTCTTTTCCTGTGTGGAGCATTCCTGCTCCTTCCTGAGCTCAAAAGAAGTCTTAAAAATGATGCATCAGTCCTATCTGAATTCCTAATATACTGAAAGCTTTTGTCATTGATACACATTAACAACTTCAAACAAAACTATTTTGGCATTTTCAGTTAATACAGCTGTAATATTTTAATTTAGCTGTTAATGGAGGAGGCTACAATTCACCAGTGCAATGTAATATTGATGCATTTTTGGTATTTTAAATATCTCGGCTTCAGTCAGTCCAAATCCTTTTACTGAAATCATGGCCTTTCTATCTGAACTGATATAAAGTAGTAGCTATCCATCAATTTTTCAAAGTAATAATTTTTCTTTTATTTTGTAGGTCAGGATAAGAATTAAAGCAAAAAAGAAAGACAAAATGCATTCTGTCATCTACAACAAGGCACATATAAATGGTTTCAGGAAAGAGTGAGAAAAATCATTTTAGGATGTTTCAGAACTGGCCCACAAGGATAAATAAAAATAACTGAATGCAGTAATTTTACTGAAGTAGTATTTCTATGTCATATATTGCTATTGTTAAAATGTCTATTCAAGTCAGCATAATCTAGATTTTTGCTTTGCTGCTGCTGCTGTTTGTAGAAAAACTTTCTTTCATAATAAAAGGCCTATTTCAAATCACACAAACAGCACTTACCTCTGTCAGTAGGTGCTTGGAAGCTGGTGTAAGTCAGCAGTATCTTCACTGAAATCACTGGACCTACATCAACAAAAAATACAAGTGAGATCACAGTAAAATTTCTGGAACCTGAGGAAAGAAGTGGGTTCATTTTTTATATTATAGCATGAACAAACACAGAGCAAATGTATTACACAGAACACCATATTAAATAATATATGAGGAACTGAGCATTGCTTTTTTTCAAATACATTTGATATGTTATGATACAAGAATCTGTTGAAGAATATGCCTGTTAGGTGCTATTTAGTGTGAATTGTTTTAAAAGAGTAACTTTTCGTTAGCCATGTCAATTGAATAGGCATAACTGAAAGTTCAAATGTTCTACCTGTTTTACTAAGGAGATATTTATAAATCTGGAGTATTCAGTCTTTACTAAACTGGGATTCCTCTTTGCATTTTTACTCTGACTGGTCTTTATGTATGGAAAAATGCCCACATGGTTGGTTGCAAAATGTTTTGAAATTCTTTAAAATGAAAGATGTTGTATGATCTTATTATGTATCATTTTCCTCTATAAACTAACATTCACTCTGTCACTGAAGTAAATCCTTAAAAATGAGAGATGCAGGTCAACTGTCAATGAGCATTAGTCTGTTTCATTTTTTGCTTTTTGGGAGTGGAAAGGACAACAATTGTCCTGGATTGTCTGTGCTTTACACATAATGTTTTTAGCTTCACAATACTCATAGTATGTCTAAGATAGCTGCTTCAGAATTCACTTTGGTTAATGGACAGAACCATTTTATACATCCAAAGTAAATGAGTTAGAGGCCATTTGAAAAACTACAATTTTCCTATGCAGTGTACTAACAGGAAATAATGAAATCCCAAAGTATTGTTGGAAAATTGTTCTAACTTAAAAAATTTTTCTTTATAGTTTCATTCTTGATGTTCCACAGCATTCACCACTTCCTGCATGGGCTCTTTACCGCAGGGAAAATGAGGGACTTTTGGGGGCAGATGTGTTTCCATTACACTATCATAATGCCCCTAAAAATCCTTATTGCTCTTGCAGTATTCTTCTGTGTTGCTGGGCCTGGTGTGAACTACTTGAAGACCTAGCTTATAAGTATAAATTTTCTCTAAAAACACTTTAAAAAAAACACTGAGTTTTATTTTGTTTATCTTGTATTATTTTTAGTTGTGTTTACTGTTGCTTAAAATATAAATGGCAAGATACGCAACCACCTGTTGGTAAACAAACGTCATAAGTCATAAATCCAAGGGACATGCCGATAACTGCATGGTATTATGAAGAGGAATATATTTTGGCTTAAGAGTGAGAACTTCACTCTTTTGGTATGATTTACTTTTTTATAACATAAGAATTTAGTGTTTATGTCTCTGAAAACATGACACAGATTTTGCAAGCTAATTTGAATGACTGCTATAGCGGACCTCACTTAGAATAATAACTGCTTTTAAGAACATACATCAGGCCATTTATCAAATTAATAGGTCTGCCCAGCACTTTCATTTAAATTAAGTGCACAAAAATATTGAAATCAAATTTTCATGCAGTCCCCAAATAAACTTAAAATTAAACCTGGAGAAGACATTGTGGGTTTTTGGCTATTCTCCGCTAATTCAACTCGAAAGGCCTTTGTGTGGACATACCTCTTGCTGGGGCTTTTGAGGAAGGTGGGATGGCATACTCCACTGGGAACACAGCCGTGCTGTACGACTCCTCTCTCTGCCCCTGGGTGAGTGGGAGAGATCACCAGCACTGGAGTTGCCCGCACTTCAGTCTTTCAGGCACGGTTTATTCCTGCTGGGTGGCAGGTTCCCCTGAAGGCTACAGTTTTCCACAGCTCCTGAAGGAAAAGGCAGGAACATATAACTATAAACATGGTTTGCTTTTGTCTGGGTATTGCAGTACAATATATCATCAGTTTGACGTGTCCAGTACTAGTAACATTTATCTCAGTAGCTGTGTGTAGCAATAGTACTGTAACTGCTTTGTGTTGAATGTACTCTTGACTTCACTGACTGGATTAAAAGAAATAATAGATATATGGCATCATATCATCCCTCTGACAGTGTCTAATATCTTTAAATGGTCTTAAAGATATTTGGTGTCATAGGAAAGAAACTAGCTGGGTAGATTCTGCCCCCCCCCCCGGCCTTGCCCCTTTCATACTAAAGTTTAATCCCCAAGGAAATGCTCTTCATCATTCTGCTAAAGGGGTGTTTCTCATTTTTCAGGAAAATCTTACAGGTTAAGTTATGTCCTATAGGTCACAAAGCAAGCCTGCTGTTATGACTGGAACCCAGAACTTTTGATGCCCAGATAAATACCACAATAACAAGAAAATTACTTTCTAGAAGGACAGAATCACTCATGTTGCACAGTATTATATTTACAGGTCAAAACACACTGGAATATGCATTTCAACATGCAACAGCATTTCAAATGTACAAATAGACAGAAAGCAGTAGAAAAACTAATCATTATATTAATTCTAATTTTCGTGTCAATACTTCAGTGTTTCCATTTGGCCTACTGATCACAAGATGATTCCTAGCACCTTCTGACATAAAGGAATTGTGTTGTAACACACATTATCTCAAGACTTATGTAGCCTTTAAAGTTATAAAAGTTACTTACAAGGTATTGGATTAATTGAATTATTAACGTTATTAGTAAAGTTTTTTGCCATCTGTGTGCATGGTTAGCAAACTTTTTATTTCCATATAACACTTGTAGCTAAAGACTCTGCATCTAATTGAAAATGTTTAAAAAAAAATATGTGCGAGACTGCACATGTTCTATGGAGTTCTGTGATATTATGGATCAGTGAAGGGAGTACTCCCAGAGCTATAAATTGTATCACCTTTATATAGAATATACTGCTAATATGAACAGACTGGAATCTTAATAACTTTTAAAAAATCTTTTAGGGGCTATGGTAGTCACAATACTACGTAAAGAATACTGTGATAGATTTGAGCATTAAAACTGATCTGCTTTTGTATTTGTGCTAAGTTACAACCTTATTTTATGTGTAATCTTTCAAGGATATAAAAATTCTTTTTTTTGCCTAACATAAGCAATTTTTCATAAGCTTTCTTGTATGTATAACTTATAAATTGCACCAGCTGATTGCTACATACATATCTACTTACATACATACAGGCTGTAGCAAAAGTCTGATGCCCTCTGCACATGTGCTCTGTAACTAAGTAAAAATGTATCTATCATATGACACTGCTATCAGGAAAATTACTTCCTTAGACTTAGCAATCCTGAGATTATAATTCAAGGAAGGGAATCAAAATCAGTATATTCCAGTCCCTTTGATATCTAACAGGAATCACCTGACATGTAAATGTAATTTTTTTTACACATCTTTATCACTGAATAATAGACATTCAAAAATGGGAGCCAAGCACGTGTTTTGAGATGTGTACTTAAAACTCAGAATTCAAATACTTGCTTCAAATTGTTTATTTTAAGTATTTAATTTTTTTTGGTTTGAAATAGTATGTCACAAAAACCTCTGGATCTGATACAGCCTCAGAGGAAGGACTGCAAAACTCATCTGTAAAACTGTCCACTCAAGTTAAAAGCACTTTTCCTGTGAATAGGCTGTGAGAAAGTTTTAATATTAAATATTTCGTAAAAGATAATTTTGCTGTCTGGTTGTTTTATACATATGAACAAAGCAAAGATTTCTATTAGGCTCTTCTTAGGGATTTTGATTTCTTTTAAGTATAGGACCAAGAGTCATTAACAGGAACCAACAAATTCACAGTGTTCTTCTAAAAGTTAGAACAGTAGCAGCTAGGTAATATTTTCAAATAGAATTTCCACAGTGGAAAAGATATTAAATGTTTATTATGTGCCAAGAAATGAGTAATATGAGAATACTTTCATTCTTTTAAAAAATAAAAGAGCATTTACAGCATTTAAGTTGTTATTATCATGTATAAAGTTTTTGTGATTACCAACAGTCTTGTGATAAACAAAAATAGCAGAAAAGATATGCAGTTGATAAATACACTAAGATAAACCAATCTTATTTATGTATTGAATACTCCCACTATTGCAAGTTTTGAACATTACCTCAAATGTATGTAGACTGACTATTTAAAATGTTATTCAGAATACGGAACTTGACTCATCCGTTTTCATAATATTTATTGGACTTCCCATATGTTAGATCTAGTTTCTTACTGAATTAAGACCCTATCAATTCTGGTTCAGTCAGCACCGAGGGTGTACCAGGGCAGGTCCCTGCACCTGTAGGGCACGTGCCGACATAAATACCCGAACCAGGGTTTGAATGCAGGAAGCAGTTCTGTACTTGTGTCACAATGAAGCTCAGATAAGCCATGTAGCTTCACACAGTGTTAGAGAAAGATGTGAGAAAGGGAAGAGCTATAGCAAATAGAGTAGCAAGTCAACTGCAAGAGATAAATCACTACTCAGATGCTGTGAGTAAGTCTACAGAATAAAGACGAAGCTAGTTTCTGAACAGGGTACCAGCTGTGGCCAGAAGCAAGGCAAAGGAAGCAGACCAGTATTCCTGATGAGCCTGCAACGTATCTTTTCCTTAAATGGTTAGTTACGGGAGCAGAAATACATACAAAAATACACTCCATTTATAAATGGTCATTACCACATTTCTCAATTATACTAAACTGTTTCAGACTTTGCTGATTTTTTGCCATTGATGGCTGATTAAATATGTCTAAATGGTTTTGTTTTCATTTTCCTTAAATTTTAAATGTGTATAAACTTTTTTATTCCCAATTTAAAGCACCAGTGCCAAGATTCTGACTGAAGTGGATCTTTATGGTTGTATTATAAATAAATCCAAATGTAAGTTATGAAGTACAGTGCTGACAATCTCAACTATAGCTGGAAGAAGATTTGCCAGTGTGTATACAATGTAGAAATACAAGGAATCATTGTAAGTTAATAATGATCATTAAAGGAAATCACATTTCATCATCATGCATTCATCAAGATAATATGACCTATTTTATACTTAAGCAATTAAAATAGAAGCTGAAATATTTGGAGATGATTAACTTATCCAGTACTTACACTTGACAGGTGATATTACCTGATAAATAATTTACTGAGTGACTGGAATTCTTAACTAAGATGATTTTTTGTTGACTCCTAGGTTGTTTGTTTTCTTTTTTTTTTTTTTTTAAGAAAAAGCCACTTAAAAAATTTCTTTACTTTTCCAATGACAAATCATATTTTGTATATTCCTTTGAAAGGAAATCTAGAGCCTTGCTATGACTGCTGTCTGAGGCTTTCAGAGATCTCGATGGTGAGAACCGCATAAATATCTAACTAGATTGCAGCAGTTTAATTTTGTATTAGAGGAAGCACTAAGATGTTCATATATAAAACCAGGGAATCTGTGCTAGTGATTTTTGGAGTTCTGAATTAATCCATAACAAAATCATCCCATGACAGGAGTTGGCAGTAAGGAGAACTTAGCGCATCCAGAACATCTTCAGATTGCAGTCTGAATTAAACATAGACTCTGTGATATAATCTGGACTCATATTCAAATAGTGTATTCCAAGAACTTGTTAATTCATATAAAATCGTCTTATCTTATAAATTTATTCTAATTTCTACCAGAATTTCACAATAATATTCTTTTAAAACTCTGGGTATATCTAAAGCCAAAAAGGAAAATAAATAACTCCCTTTTGAGAACACATCTGAACTGAGAATTGTGAAGTTTTGCTTCCAGTCTGAGCATTAGGAAATGAATGCTGCAAATTCAAGAGGTTCCAGACGCAAGATCTGGAACCTCTTTGCCCTCTAGCTGGGCACAGGAAGGTGCCAAATGCCTTCACTAGAAGCTAAGCAAGGTAAGGTACTGCATGCACTTCACCTATCAGAGGGAACAGCACAGCTACCAGTTCATTTCAGAATGCATTTTCATCTGGAATAGTGGGCCAGGGCAAGTCAGCTCTGGCCTTAAACACAGTATCTTTCTGTACCAGGTCTACTCCTATCTCCTCCTCTACAGATTATCCAGTTAATAAACAGAAAGTTCCAAGAAGTCAAAAAAAAAAAAAAACAACAAACCAAACCCAAACCAGAGGTAACTCCTCCTCAACAACACTCCTGCCAGAAAGTAAAGACTGAGACACAGCTGCAATTTCCTGATAAAGTGCCAGTGTGGTGTGTGTGAGTGGAAAGATTCTACCAAATTAGTCAATTCAAGCCTGTTGATTTTCTCATCAAGCGGGACACTCCTTGTGTCATGTCCTGCACGAGGCGTGCATCCGGCGTGGCGGGTTGTATAATGAAGTGTGCCTTTGCAGGGGGTCAACACCACACTGGTGCCTGTGCCAGGAGACGGCAGTGCCAAGCTGGAGCTGGGGGCAAAGTGCCCTCTGGCAGGAGCCCGTGAGAGGAGCCCAGTCCTGCCCGCGGGGCGGTGCGGGGGCTCTGTCCCTGGGGCTGCTCAGCAGGCGGGTCACCCCCCTCCTTATTGGCCTTTTCCGCCTCTGGGTTTGTTGACTTTTTCTCAGCTGTCACCCGTGAGAGGGCAAGAAATGGTAAACTGCTGCGTTAGGAGTTTCATCTCACCCACCTCCCTAAGAAAACGTCCTTTATCGTTGTTAATAACGGGATTGATGAAATGGTAAACTGCTGCGTCAGGAGTTTCAGCTCACCCACCTCCCTAAGAAAATGTCCTTTATCGTTGTTAATAACGGGATTGATAGAAGAGCCTCCAACCCTGATCCTGCCTGACAGACAAAATGATTAGCTACAGTTTTAACTGATTTCACTAGGAATTAATATGAGCAGAGCAGTATACTTGAACACCAAATTCTGCAGAGTGTATGACAATACCTGTAATAGCAAGTTCATAGTGTTGAACAAAAAAGTTAACACCTCTAATAAGGCAGAATATTAGATGGTATTAACATTATACATACTATACATACCAAGGACATATTCTTACCTTTTAGTTTTATCACAGAGAACAGAAAAATGTATTTTCCCATTCTACCTACAAAACACTTCAGTATTTTATGCTAATCCACCAGAAAATAGGAGTGTGACAGCAGTAACATATGACAATTTTAAACATATTTGGAGATAAGGACTTTGTTTCTGTTCTCTGATTCTACACCTTCCAGTCCTGATCTATATATTTAACACACCGATATTAATAGATTGGAAAGAATAAAAATTGTAAGGTGCTGCATCCTATTTTGGAACCTTTTTTATACTTCAGGCTGTAGATAATTATTGCACCTTCCAGTCCTGATCTATATATTTAAAACACCAGTATTAATAAATTGGAAAGAATAAAAATTGTAAGGTGCCGCATCCTATTTTGGAACCTTTTTTTATACTTCAGGCTGTAGATAATTATTACCCATCTTTAGCATTAGGAATATAGAAAATGTTGTGCTGAGAAAAGGCATGGGAACAAAAAATAAAACAGAGCAAACCAAACTCTCTTTAGACTGCAGGCCACTTGCCAGCTGCTTCTTAGGGGAACTTTCAGTTCTGCTGCTTGCTTTGAGTGTAGCAAAAAGATAAACATTTTCTTGTTGCAGGTTAACAAACACTGCCATGCGTGACAAGTTGATAAGCAGTATCAAGACTTGTATCAGGAGTTTATTAGTTTATTTGAGCAAGATAGAAACTTGCTGGGAAGTTTTGAAGTGCAGCTGAAAAATGAAAACTAATTGGTCAATGCCCAAACTGCTCTGCTGAAAAAAGGTTTTCTATTCTTAGTAACTGGAGCTTTCACTGCTACAGACAACTTTTCTTTCTCTTTGTGGCAAATTCCTTAATCTGCCTCCTTTGTACACCTTACACCCCTGCGTTGTGGTTCTGTATTTTCAGGTGGAACAAATAGAGGAGTCTAAATTCTACACTGATAAACTTAAGTCTAACTTCTCCACTGATAAACCTAAGCAACCTCACTAAAGTCATGGCACAATAGGCAGAACTTGGCTTAGTGGCTTCATTAGATTAAAATAAGCATTTTCTGCTCTGTATCTTTTTCACATTAACTGTGAATGTTGGGATCTTGTTTCCATGTTTTTGCCTTTTATTTAAATTATTGAAAATTAAATACTGTGTAGGTATTAAATGCTGTGTTAGGTATGGTACAAAATAGGTGCTATGATGGGTTCTGCTGTATGCCTCTGTTTAGCAGTCCTTAAATTCTTGCCTGATGATTTTTGTAATGTAGGCCTACATGCCTTAGAACAAATTGATAGTGTTTGGCTCTTGATATTGTCACCAAATCTGTATTTGAACTAAGATCTACCAAACTAATTATTAAAAATCCTCCTGTATTTATCCTAAATGTCACTTTTAGTTACCTTTTCATAATGGTGTGCAGCATAATATAAACAAGGAGAAACAAAGAGATAATGCATAGTGATGTAGTATCATGGTTTACGGACAAAAATTGGAGGTGGGTATATTAATCACAGATGATAAAAACATAAGCAAAAAAGTCTTCTTCCTAGGCCACAGGAAGAGACTTTTATCTTACACTCTAGCAACATTTTTGTATCATTTCTTTTATTGAACAACTATTTTAGATTTTTTTTTCCTAGAAAAGTATCCATACTTTTTTTTATAGTCCTTTTCCCCACCGAGACAGACTTTTAAGCACCATTGACATTTGTGGTATGCCAATTTTTATGGCTCTAGAGAAATAACAATAATACACTGTGGAGAAAACGGTGACACATTTTGCCTGGAAAATGTTGTTACACTCTGTCAAAGAAATATGAAGAACTTATTTTAATATCCTGTCTCACAATATGGGGTAAAAGGGACAAGAAAATTAGGACGGGTAGATGAAATGTATACTTTAGCAAGATGTGATTGGTAACCAGAGGGCTAATATTTTAGTTATTTGCAAGACTTCAATGATTCCCAGATGCCTGAAGAAGGGCAAGGATGAGGACTAGGAATTTCTTCTGGATTTGATGGTTGCTTGGCACCGTGGAATGTAGATACCTTTGCCCATTTGTATGAGAATTGTGTCCTTTGCCTTGGTTTCCCACTGGGAGCTCACAACTGAATACATAGACAGTCTTTCAGGACTTCCTTCTTCCTTTATTTGCTGCACACACACAGGAGATGCATGTGCAGGATGTTTATTGAAAGGAATAAAAAAGTTTTACTCTTCCAGCAACTGAATGCTCATGAGAGAGTGTGTGACACATATATGGATATTTGGTGAAAGTAAACACACTCCTGTCAGTTTTAAAGGAGAAAGAGCAAAGGCCTTTTTTTTCTCCTTGTTCTCAGACACTGAATAACATTCTGCCTGCAAGACAGAAATGGCTTGTGTGCAGATGCTTGGCTTCCTTGAAAACATAAACAGTTTTCTTGGTAGCATATTTATTCACCAAACTAATTAATATTAGTCAACTAGGGGATATTATTTTTCAAATTGAACTACTCTCGGGCTAGTAGCACAGAAGTATTGCTATTGGCATGCTAGATATTTTCAATTAATTAAGTTAATAAGTTCAATAATTTAATACATTAATAATTTCCAATTAGTTATTTATTAATTTCATTAATTTAATTGCTTATCCTGGTTTCTTTTGATTTTCAAATCTAGAATATTAAAACTTAAGCAACAGACCAGACATTGACAAGTAGACATAAATTCCGGTACAGGATATGGCCTTCATAAAGCAGCACATTGAAATTAGATGTCTCTTGAATCAGGAGATAGTTCCACTATAGAGCAACTGACACCGAGTAGCTCTAAAAGATTCAGAATGTGAGAAACCTTGTAAGATGGCCTAAAAGATGTAAATTTCAATTTAAGTCTTTTGAGAGGTCACGAGCTTCTTGCAGCGCACTGAGATTCCTCCAAAGTGTCTAATATTTCATGGCAGCAGACCACTAAATGCTGATAATCAGCAGGTAATCTGTTTTGTGATAATCTATATCATGATAATGAGCAGGTAACTCATGTTATGAAACTTCTGTACCTTGACTGTGGCATGAAGAAAGCAGGATGGCAACGGATGATCGTTCTGCAGATTTTTTAGCTCTGGATCAAAGGGACTCTTTTAGGCCTGTAACAGAAATAATAACCCGTAAGAACGCAGAAGCAAAGAAGAAATATACCACTTCAGATGACTTGCTGCATACAGGAGCAACACACTTCTTAAAAGAATAAATTGTCTTTCCATTTCACACCAACAACTTTACTGCAGGTAAAATTATTTGAGATATATAGATCACACATGGCAAGCACAGACACAGAATTTCTCTTCTGAGGTCTAAGAATTTTTTTTCTTAGTGCAGAAACCAAAATGGCCCTAAGGAGCTAATAAATCTGAGTTAAAATGGAAGAGAATATTGATTGATAACATTTGCGTTATATTGGGTCTGATGGATTTAATGTTTAGGGTAGAATAAAGTTCATATATCATAAAAGACCACTGATATAGCACTTTAGACTCATTATCCTGCCTAAGGGAGACTTCAATTTTATTTTTTGTCATCGGGCTATATTAAGTTAGGTTAGGTCTCCCAAAACAAGTATCATCTTTCAAGAAGGAAGGCTGATTTAGACACAAAATTTGACCTGAATGATCTTAAATGTCTTGTTCAATTTTACAGTAATGAAATGAGACCTTAATGGGGAACTTGTTACTTGTTCTGTTACCCTGATTTACTAAGTCTAGAGAAAAAATAAGCTAGTATATAAAAATATAGCTAGTATACATCAATATTAGGTCCAGTATTATTATGCCAGTTCATATCAACCGAGGTTTTGGCTCTGATTGTTTTGGACCCTAGAAACACCTTAGCACAATTTAGAGGCAAATCTCTCTTCCAAAGAAATGTAACAACAAGCCAGTTCTGGAATATCCGATATAGATAAATCTGTTAGGACCTTTTCCAGAAATAGTAAAGGGAACGGACACACAGAATTATATGTACACATGAGATTTACATTTATCTCTGCTTAAACAGATAATGCACCTAGTCTGCTCTTTACATAATGTGTTCCAGTACTGATAGTAGTTACATTGAGGTCCCTTCTGAATTAAAAAAAAAAAGATATGAATTAAGACTCCTCCCAAATTTTCATGAAATTGAGAGACATATATCTTGCAAAGCAATAAACCTTTGTTGGAAAGGTGCTATTTAGTTGTTTGTGTAGCCTTATTCACTTTGTGCAAACCCAAATATAATTTGATCCTCTAGATCTAAAATTGAACTTTTTCATATTGGGATCGTTTTAATAATAAAAGAGATCTGTGTTAGTTAGTCAAGCATTGATAGACACACATTATATCCTGGAATTAGAATTCAGTATTTATTACTGTAGTAATAAAGCTCCAAGACACAAGAATGTGGTAGTGAAGAAAGGGATCTTCCCAAATCAGTGCAACAAAAGTATTATGAGAATCATTCTCAAAGTATGTGCTGCTTCAGTATGCTGTTTTCAATCATTAAAAAGTGCAGTCTTTTGTAACTTGGAGATAAAGACTTCAATGAGAATTTTTGTGAATGTATTACTTTCCTGTTAAAATACTTGGAATGCTTTGTTAATCCTAGTAAAGCAGCAAATGAAACGTAAAGATGAATGGAATTGAAATAATATAGTCCTCTACAGAAAAAAAGTACTATAGAGCTGAATGGGAAGTTCTCTACAGAGAAGTATAAACTAGTAGAGTATTAGAAAGAATTCCTACAGAGCATGACTAATTTAATCCTTATTGAAGTAAGAAATTTTACAAATTTAACAAATCCTTATTAAACAATTTTTGTGGGAAGTACCTTATCTATACTCCTGTAGCTGAAATATCCACTTCTACTTGACTTTCAGATTTACAGCCATATTGATTGTTCTTAGCCAAAGTCTAAATTAAAAAAAGTGATTAAAATAACAAGCAAAGATTTCAGAATACAGGTAATGTATTTTACCTGGTTCTGCCTCACTGGAATAAATGGTCATTTAAGGAGCAAATATCTATTATCTATGTATATATAAAAAACTATATATCAATATATATATACACACAAACAGTTTGGTTAAGCAGATGCAAAAGAAATCCCCCTTTCTATACAATCCACCTTTTCATGGCTGTAGTGTGACTTAACAACATAATCCTCCTAAAGATGACAGTCTGGTTCTGTAGAATAGTCTTTCAAAACTCAACAGATTCTTCTACGAGTCCCACCTGTCTTAGATGCTTATCATATGAGCGGATGAGTAACTCTTTTGCAGCAGCCATTTCTCTTCCCTGATAACAGGGTACTCCTCGGTGATCTTGTTCGTCACGGTGCCCAAGTTTTAGACACCCAAAGTAAGGGGAGATAATTCTCCTTAAAGCCGCTATGTTCCTTAGAGGATTAAGAAAGTAAAAGCCAGCACGTTATTTTTCTTACTTACAAGATCAAAGAAATATTGAAACAAGTATTCTACTAATGTCTGATTATGGCTGCCTGTTGTATCTATGACACCACCTTATAGAAAGGCAAAATCTATTTATGCAACCTACAGATACTCTCATGACAAATAAAATTAAGCGTGAATATAGAAAAAATGATGCACTTATTATCCATAAATCCTTTCAGCCTACAAACACATTCCAAATTGTACTAGAACAGTCTAGTAACACATAAAAAATAAAGTAACTAGATGTTCGACTCCCAAAGAACATGATCAAAGGTAAAGTCTAAGTGACAAAACACAGTTTTACTTTGTAATTGTCTACTTAAAGAAAATTACTGGCAGTAATACTTATTATAATATGATTTATTATAATATAATAATATCATAATATTGATAAAACTTTCATTAGTAAAAAAGTGTGCATTAACCATTATGTTGTAAAAACCCTTGGGGTATAAGGTTATAATGAAATTATTGAGTTTCCTCATATAGAGAAGCCTTACCGAAAAATCAAAGAATGCAGAAATAGGTATCTCTATCACCTGACATCTGTACTGGTATAGATCCATTTTGCAATCTGAAACTGATCTGCACAACCACGAGTTTAGCATATCTTCAAGCAACTACATTTGTAACAGACCATTTTGTTTGTAATGGAACACAGCAAACTGTCCTTAGACAGAACATTTTGTTCTGAGTCCCTATTTCTGTATTTTACCCTAAAAATCACTTATGCAAATGATGTGTCAGATTGGTGTGAAACACTTAAAAAGTATTTCTATGGAAATCTATGGAAAAGAGTCTTGATTTAAATAGATTTTGCTTTTAAATCAACTGGAAACACAGACCAAATTCCCTTTAAGACATTTAGTAGGCCTGAGCCGATGTATGGTTTCATTTCAACAGAGCGAAAAGTTAGCACTAATGACAGGAAATAATGTGAAACTTGAGAGATTTTGGCCAAGATTCATGTGGAATCTGGAGTATTAGCAACTCTGAAGTGTGAGAAACTAGTACGGAAATGAAGGAAATATCTTTGCTAAACTTCTCATGCCAAATTATTTACCAAAATGCAAAGCTTTTGCTATATTCATAAAACAAAAATCCCAAATAGTACAACTGTGCTGAACAAGCAAGGCTCCCTCTCTTCTTAACTGCACAGTGTTTAGACATTGGAGACTGGAAATGCTGTTTGATAAAAACGGCTGGTGCCTGTCCCAGCGGAGGTTCTCTCTGGAACATAGTTAGACTAATAGCTGGATTAACACATCGAATAAATGAGGATGATGACCTTCTAGATATTACTGCTGGCAATTTCTTTGTACTCGTTTGTCTGGAATACTCCTGTTGGTTTAGGAGGAGAAGGCACAACAAATTAAGCGTAAGTCATATGTTTAATTCATCATCTGAAATAGGTTCATTTGCTGCATCAGGAGAATCTGTCCTAAAATGTAATAGACTAGTCAAAGTATGTAGGAGAAGCCTGCAGAGTGCCTCTCTATGCTAGATTTGACTGCAGCCATTTCTACTAATCCTCTATGTCATAAATACCATAGGAAAGAGATGCTAATAAAAAATACAGCACTGACACCATTAATCATGTATATGAGTTTATAAATACTGCAGAAATCTCTCTCACTTTTTAAAGATAATCAGCATTATAACAATTTCCTGGAGAGATTTAAATTTATTTCACTGCAAAAAATACTTATACCCTGAAAATAATAGTTTCTTAAATAGCTGTATGATTTTAAGCATCATTGTTATATCTACGTGAGCTTTTAGTGAAATAGTTATGGATGTGTTATTAGTGTTTCTGGCATCTGTTCTGTTTGCGGGAAGGTTTGATTTAGCTAGCAATGAAGTTTGCTCCAAGCTGAAAAGTTCATTTCAGCCTTATGTCAGAGCTATGGATTAGATAATGTAAACCTGGATTAGATCAATAGCTCAAAAACGGCTTATAGTTGGAAATAAAAGGTATCTCCTAATTAAGACATATTACAATGAGATTTTTCAAATAAACTACTTCTATGTTGACAGAAACACCCAAGTTACATTTAGAAAAGATTTAGCAAAGTGTTATTCTCTGCTACAGGCTGGCAACCAGCTATCTGCAGAGCACTCTGGAACCCCACTCTGTTTGTGGAATTTAAGGGCACTGGTGGAATTTACAGAGTCTGTACGCCACATTCCTAAAATGCTGATAAAGACTGAGTTTCGGTTACTTACATTAAATTTTTAAATGTCATCAAAATAAACACTGTAAGTTAAAAACTCAGCAAAATACAGCATTGTTTTCAAAACCATCTCTATATTCCAGGTATTTATAAGACTGAGATGTCAAGGTCATTTCCTATTATGAAGAAATCCTTTATAATTTTGAGTTATGGATAGTGGCATTACTGCATCCAGCTCTGGGGCCCCCAACAGAAGGAGGACATGGTCCTGTTGGAACAAGTCCAGAGGAGGGCCACAAAGACGATCTGAGAGCTGGAGCACCTCTCCTGTGAGGAAAGGCTGAGAGAGCTAGAGTTATACAGGCTGGAGAAGAGAAGGCTCCGGAGAGACCTTATAGCCCCTTCCTGTATCTAAAGGGGGCTAGAGGAGAGATGGGGAGGGACTCTTTATCAGGGATTGGAGTGATAGGATGAGGAGTAATGGTTTTGAGAGCTGGAGCACCTCTCCTGTGAGGAAAGGCTGAGAGAGCTAGAGTTATACAGGCTGGAGAAGAGAAGGCTCCGGAGAGACCTTATAGCCCCTTCCTGTATCTAAAGGGGGCTAGAGGAGAGATGGGGAGGGACTCTTTATCAGGGATTGGAGTGATAGGATGAGGAGTAATGGTTTTAAACTGACACAGGGGAGATTTAAATTAGATATTAGTGAGAAATTCTTTACTGTGAAGGTGGTGAGACGCGGGCACAGGTTGCCCAGAGAACTTCTGGATGCCCCATCCCTGGAGGTGTTCAAGACCAGGCTGGATGGGGCTTTGAGCAACCTGGTCTAGTGGGAGGTGTCCCTGCCCATGGCAGGGGGGTTGGAACTCGATGATCTTTAAGGTCCCTTCTGACTTTAACCATTCTATGATTCTATGTAGATAATTGAAAACACACATGGGTATATTACAGTAACGTATATTAAGCCTTGCATCTTCAGATATTAAATCTTGAGTATTGAACCTGAGTGCTAAAAAAAAAAAAAGAGAGAGATATTACATTTATGTATTTGTGGGTATGTAAATATTCCTAAATTTGGCTATATTATGCCTTCATTTTACTTCCTTTTTGGAAAGAAAACTAATTTTCCTTGCTTGAGGAACTTAACCATTGATAAACTTAATTTCTCTTTGAAGCTATATAAAAAAAGTTATAAACTTGGCTTTAATTGCATGTTTGTAGAGATCTTTTTTGTCAGTCTTCTAGAGTTTGTCTTTCAGTCAGCCTTTTATTGGAAGTAATTTTGCATATAGACAATCCACATCACAGCAAAAAATTAAATTATGTTTACTTCAAATAAAGCCAAGTAAACTGTTTTTTTGGTTTCAAGTGATATATAACTCTGTTCTTTATATCTAATACTTAAAATAGTTCATTGATTTCCATATCTGTGTGTGATATTTACTACACAGAGTCAAAATCTTGCCATAAGTATAAAGGTGGCTTTGGCTTGGTCTCCAAAATCTAAATTCTAAATTTGTGTAACATTGTACAAGTTGTTTTTATATACAGTATATACATGTATTATTCTTCCCTGTGCAAACTGTGCTTCTGCAAGTAGATCTGTAATCTGCAGTGAACATGACTAAATTGACAGGACTCCATACAGGAACCAGACTGCCTGGATACAAAAGCATTTCTTTTATTCTTTTTACTCAGCAGAATATAAATAGAAATATATTTTGCTGATGTTTTACAACATTTATGTGAATTAAAAGATCTAAATATTTTCATAATCCTTGTTTTGCTTCCTGCTTTTCTTATGGGTAAAATATTCTAGTCTGTTATTCAAAGCTGTGTTGAAAACTGAGATCATTTATGTCCATACAAATGTCAGGATTATATATATGAGTTTTACATACTCACACTCTGTATAATTTTGATGTGAGAAAAAAACTTATATGAAATCTTTCTTCAATACAAACTGTATAGAATTTTGAAAGACTACCAAATCTTGACAAATATTACAGGGCCCACTTTTCTCTGGGGCAGATTAATCTCTTACACTGATTACAGGAATAAATGCTAGTAAATGAGGTACCTTTAGCTAATAATAGCAAAGATACAATGTATAGTTCTAAGAAAATTGCATTTTTCCTAAAAGAAGCCCTCTACTTTTCTCACATTTAGTGCAATGGCATTATTTCTAGCATGAAGAAATCAGCGATGGACCAAATACAAATACAGGTTACAAACACGAGAATATTTGCATTATGCACATATAATTGATATGCCTTTTGTTTTCTTACAACTGTCACTATAAAGTATATTACATTTATACATTCTTGCTGTTCAACAAGTGAAGTTTCCTTGCACTTTTTTAATTCAACAGCTATTTCTGATCGGTAGCTAAAATACTAATTTCCTCCAAAAAAACAGTAAGTAAGAGAATGTTAGGGACTGGCAGAGATGCATTTTCTTTATGTTTCTCTCACCACAATTTAACCATGCTGGCACGTCATAGGCTTTTCCAAAAAAGCCCTGAAAGAACGGACTCTCTCAAAGGGTATGTGAGTGAATAGATGCTGGGGTATGGTGTTAAATCTTTTACTGTGTGTGGCAGAAAGAAAAAAAGGTTACTAACTGGGACACACGGGCCCCCACTTGCAAACGTTGCATGGTTTGTACCAGTCCTTTTGCTTCCCTCCTGAAATGAATCCCATGACTGGTTCTGCAAGTCAGAGCCAACAAACCCTGGTAGGGCTGGGCAAGGGAGTTACCCAGCGCCTGCTTGCACGGAGCTGAACTCTTCAGGTTCTCAAACACGTTTGAACGTCAGCTCTCATTTCGGGATGTAAGAAAACTGCATCTCTGCCACACTCAGCAGCAAGTTATATGCAAGAACAAAATCAAAGAAGAAGTGAAATTTCAAATAAGGGAGTCTTTTTAGTATAACACTTTAAATGTGTTTTCCTATATAATATTACAGCAGCAAATAATAAAATATGGACTGAAAGCTAACAACTTATGCACAGTTATAGATTATAGATTGGAAGCTGTAAATGTTAATTCAGAATGAGAATCAGGGAAAGTCAGAATTACAAGCTGAGGTGGAGAATATTTTTAAAACATGTACATTAAAAAACACAATCTAAAGACCTACGAACTTTCAATTTATACATTAAATAACCACTGCGTAGAAAGAAGGACAAGTTTAACAACAGGAACTATCATTTTAAAGTTATAATTTTAATTGTTGATAGTTTCCTAATAGCATTTACCATAACTATGTTACAGCTTTGGGTCCTCATTTTTACCACAACAGAAGGTTTTCTTGTCCTGGCAGGTGAAAGAGGTTGCAGAATAATAGGACTTTTATGTTTATAATATATCTTTTTTTTTTCCATTTGTCAAATGTAGAAAATAAAATTTAGCAAACCCGTTAACAAACTTTGGTTACTTCCCAGATACAAATGGAGCTAGGCAGGTCAGTCATCAAGATTTCCATGCAGTTTGGGATCTAATTGTCCCTCTTGCTTTTAAAAGTCTTCCCTTTGAAAATACAACAATGCTGTATACAGTTTTTGTGATTATAATGAAAAGAAATGAAAATTCCTGACTGCTAATAAAGATGGCAATATTGGTAAAAATAAGAGCAGCACTACTGGCTGCTATACAGTGTTTCCATGTACAATAGCAATCCTGTAACTCCAGATTTATATTACAGAAAACTACTGCTGTCCTGACAGAGCATTTTTCCATCCTTTTTTCACTAAAAGGGACAAAAAGAGTATCTGGGATGTCTCTAACGGTCTACTTCTACTTCTTGCCAAGGGTTGGTGCACTACCAAAACTTAAGAAAAATCTTAAAAGATTTAGACTGCAATTTCTGAAACTAAAGTTTTGTTATATAGAAACTGCATTGTCTAAAGTATTGTTATATAGAAATTTACTTCCTTAATGCAATTTGTCTACTTTGTCTCCAAACATCACAAATGCAATTTAAAATTTAAATGCAGCAAAAGGTGTTACAAAAGGTTTTAAACCACTCCATGATTTGAGCAAAGATTCTGGCAGCACCGATGGAATTTGCTGTATGTACTGCCATGGTTTATACTTTTTCATTGTATAATTTGTTTTATTTCAACTGCAACTCAACAGGATTGCAAAGGAAGGTATGAATAAACATGAATTTGAGATGTTGCAACTGAGCACAGGAGTGTAATGATGGTAAATTTTTCCCTACAAATAGATCCTTGCAAGAAGCTTGAAATGTACTATTTCCTCCACAGAACTCAAACTAAACCACTGATAGCATGTTATTAAAATGAGTAGCATGCCTGCATACGTCCCTTATAGCATCATCCCCTTTATAACTGATTTGTACAATACAAAAGCCAGTATAAAAGATTGCACAGAAAGGAGTTTGCTGTTACCCTACCTATGCACTTCCCACAAAAGCTGCCACTGAAACCTCTCTCAGTGCGTGCCAGAGATTTCTGCGTTGCCAGTGCTAAGGAATTTGACTGCATGGTTTGTAAAGAAACCAACAGGATCATCAGTATTATACAATGATTACATTTGTGCCTGCTGACATTCATCCGTTCTTTTAAGGAAATTAAAGCAATATAAGATGACTGGAGTTACACTGAACAAGTACTGTTTTACTTTTCCTATGCTTGTGAATGCAAGTTCCAATTAAAAAGCAATGATGGTTAGAGCTTTTGTATCTTATTTTCACTGTCTCTTATTATGAAATATAGTAAGTTAGAGCACTAAAATAAGGATGAAGAAAGGATAGAGGTCACAAAACATTTAAGTGTATATCTAAATATAACCAAAATTATGTCAATGAGCTCTGCAAAAGGATAAGCTTATGACACTTACGCTACTTTCTCAGTCGCAGAATCGTTTTGCTGTGCTCCCTTACGCATTGTATCCTTTATTGTTCATGTTTCAAAGAATCTTTTTTCAAGATCCTAAACAAATAAATCAAAAGCTGAATTATCACCCCAGTTGTAGAAATGGAGAAATTGAAGTATTGAAGCTGACTTTGTCAAATAAATGTTTACTATGAGAAATTATTAGATTTCATGTCATGACTCCAAATCTTGCACCCAGTCTTCTAGCACTGACTACCTACCATAATGTGAGACATGTTCATGTGTGTGGTTTTAAGTGATTAATACCCAGGGAAGAGCAATTTCCTGAATATCAGTCAAACTACTAAAAATTTCTTAAGGATAACTCAGACATTGAAGATAAAAGACTAATGTTTCATGTTACAATTCTCATCTTTGCTGTTTCTCAGGCATGCTCTCATTCATTTCTGTGGAATACTTCATATACTGTAGTTTACCTTTACATTTCTATCATGACACCAACAATTTGCCAAAACAGCAATTTCGCTATACAGTGAGTATTGTTAGCTCTTAAATCAAATGTATGCTGTCTGCTTCCATCTCTGCTCTCTGTCTCAATTATTATTTTTATGAAGATAAGAAAATCCCATTTTTACCACTGGAGAGCCAGGCTGCTTAGGTCACAAGATTCTCTTGGCTTAATCCTTGAGTATGAATCATGAACTTTCCCTAATAAGTACTGGCATTCTTCAGATGATCAAGCTAGCTTACTAAGGCTTCCAGAGTTTTCCACATTAATTACCACCATGTTTAAAGATTCAAAAGCAGTAGCTGATTAAGAATTATTAAGACTATAAGTTTTTTATTCTTACTTTTCCTTTCTGTCCTCTATTTCTCACTCTTAAATGGGTTGATACTGTAAATGGCAGTAATAAAACTCAGTTAATAAAAAACAAAATATGAAAAAGGTAAGTCAGACTGAAAAATATGTGACAAATTGGAAATAAATTAACTTGCTTTCTACATTTCATGGCTCAAAAAAAAGCTATAAATCCCCACAACACCGGCTCATAAAAAGCTTTTTTCTCACATTTAATATCAGAGAATCGTGAGATAACCAGACTAACAGCAAGCCTCTACTCTGCAAATGACTTATAACCCCTGCTAAAGAATCATAGACTCTACTAAGAAGTTATAGTAAATGCCATGTGATTAAATAAGTGTTCTGTTAAGAAATAAATAAAATGAAGACCATAACAAGAAACTATTTCTTAACACTTTAAAGTGAAAACAGAATATTCACTCTAGATTCACCGTACAGAAAATTACTAAGACTGGACTTTACTAAATACTTTACAGTTGGAAACATCAAGATCCTGGGCTCTTCAAGAAAGATTTTATATTCATGAACCAAATCGAGATACTAAATCTAGTAAAAATAGAACAAATATGAACCAATTCAGTTTAGCTACCAACAATATTTTTGTATGTTTTCAGGATTAGCATATCTAAATAAAGATAGAGGAAATTCCTCAAACAGTGCTTTAAGTGTGGCACAGTATGATAGGATAAAAGCATATTTAATATTTGGAAAAATTAAGGAGGTTTGTACTTAACTGGCACTTAATGTATATATGGACTCATTACATATGTATGAATAACAGGAGACACCCAAGTCATATTTAAAATCACTTGGGAGCTTTTATGAAGACAACATTTTTACAATAGCAATGATTAAGCCTGAAAAGAAAAGCAGAAGCCCTGAAAGGAAATCAGAAGTGAGTCAAAATCACTAGTGGTTACTCTTATTTATCATCAGAAGTGAGTCAAAATCACCAGGCGTTACTCTCCTATTTATCGTTGTATAAACTGTAGTATAAGAATGCAGTTGAGAGGAAAAGAAGAAACAAGGTGAAAAAAGCAATCACGCTGAAAAGACACATCTTTAATATCCTTTCCAAAACTGACAAACCGGAGAACACTACTAGGAGTATTAAATAGAAAATGCTTCTTTGAGCGCTTAAAAGAATAAGTTATCAAAAAAGAACTAAAACCAGTGAAGTAATATTCTAGTTTATGTTTCTCAGAAATACAAAATCATTTGAAATCAAATTTAGATACTGTATATAGATATTTTAGTATATTTTAAAAATTTGTATATATCTTAAATGTTCAGCATAGCCCTTTTTTGAGGCATGATTTAGTGACATACCTGAGCAAAGGAGTAGCTGAACCTGAGTCTTGCTTCCAAGGACTCGCATAAATTAGCACCCAAGTTCAGGAAATGACTTTAAGTTATGCCAACCTGATTCAGTAAACTATTTGAAGACACAGGGTACTGAGCACTGAATTTAATATTTGCTATGTACTTTATCAGATAAAAAGAACTTTTCTTCAGAATGAAAGTGTCTCTGTAGAAAAACATTCTCTAGTTCTATTAACTGTTTTTCTAACTGAATACAGAACACAAAAGTGCAGAAGATCTAGCATGGATGGGTAGAGATCTATGTCATCCCTTGTCTTAAAAAAAAAGGTTTCATACTGGCTTTTATATTCATACTAGGACTAGGCTTACTCAAAAATTATTTATTAGAGATAAGCTCAGGCCATTTAAGTGAGAGCTAGACATACATAAGCAACACTTCTGGAACAAAACTTTAATGTGCTATTTCCAGACGTGATGAAAAACACTGCAAAGTCTTACAAATACTTCATAATATCATGCACAATTTAAGCTAAAATTTTAGGCTACTGCTGTGATGAGTATTTAGAGGAGAAGATTAAACTTTTCCAGCAGCTGTACTATTTGACTGTTAACTCTGTTCCTCATTACCTGTGAAAAATATTTTGTTTTATTCTTATGGAAGTGTATGGTTTTGCAGAAAGCCTGTTTAACAATTCATATTAAAAAAAAACCAAAACAAACACAAAAAACCCACCAAAAAACCAAACCCCAAACCTCTAAAGCTCTGCATTCACAAAACACAGCATAACATCTTAACCTAATAAAGTGTTGCCCTACTTCCTAATTTGCAGACCTTGAAATAGGAATTGAAATGTTTTCCTTCAGCACCAGGACAAAATTACATCCTAAGACTCCTTCAATCCTACACTAGAAACTGTAGAATGAGAAACTATTACCAGACAAGATATGTACATGATGTGAATTAGTAATGGCAGCCATATTCAATTACTGTTGTACAATGGCATAAGTAAGTGGAAAAGAAGACAGAAAAGAAACTATTTCCAATGTTTTTTTCTTTTGGAGGAAATGAGCTTGCAGAGAACACAGAATTACAAACTGGAAGACCAGAGTGCTGGCATGGCATGCTCTTAAGAAGAATCTGTTTGTTTATGGCTTCCATATGCTGTACAAACATAAAAATAACAATGTATCTGAGAAAAAAATACAACTTTTCATAAATAAAAAGTGAATTATTGATAAAACTATTTTCAGATAGTACTAAAAGCAAAGATGATAAAAATAAAGGTAGGACTATAGCAAAGTGAGACAATTTTTAATGCTAGACAGGTATATAAACCACTTCCTAAAAGTTCTACCAATTCTATGAATTAAGCATGTCATTCTTTATGACTCAACTTTGCTCAGATAGCTCCATCATGTATCTGATGCAGATCGTCAATTAATTCTTCATATTCTCAATGTGTGATTGTATTAAAATACAGAAAACTAGCAATCTGAATTGTAAAATTTGAAAAATTATGCTCTTCTGTCAAGTGTAGGTAAATACACAGGGTTTACAACATTCTCTTCAGTCAGCAGTTACTTCTGCTGTTTGTTTTGCTTAGTCTCTCAAAGGGACAAGGGAAGGAGAAGAATGTATTTTCTCTGAAAAATACTGCTCAATATATCATATCTACTTCCAAGTATTAAATTCAACTTAGGATATGCAGGGATCAATAGAAATGAACTTCATGGGGCAGGCAGTAAGTCAGTAAAGGCAACAGCGATTAAAGACTGCCATAAGTCACAAGTGTTGTTGGTGGCTGTTCTCTGTCGTTCTATCCTGAGGGTTTTCTCTTCCCTGATGTACTGGCAGTTTTACATTGTATACCTAACTGATTGTTTTTATTATGCATGTAATACATTTTAATATTTAAGTGCAGCAATGGCAATTATTTAAGTTTAACATTCAACACTTATTCCTTTAAACTGTTTCCTCTTCTTCTAAGATGTTTGCAATCTTCATTTACCTACCTTATGTACTATTGGATAATACATACGTATATACAGAATTCTTACCACATCCAACCACTGCTTAAAAATTCAAAAAGCAGCTGAGTTAATTCTTTCTTCATAACAAAGAATGCAGCATGTTATTTTTATGTACCACTAGGAAAAAAAAATGATACAGAGGAAATGAAGCAGGGGAACAGAAAAACAAAATAAGAAATGAAATCCAAGTTTCTAATGCAGCAATGTAGTGCCAAGAAACTGCTCCAGAGAAACTGATTAACTGCCAGCTTTTCTACCTGTTGCCAAGAAAACATTGCTGTGTTCACTGATCCTGTAATTAAACTGAGTATGTTCTGAAACAACTTCTTCTGAGTTGTGCCATCTCTAAAAAGGGGGAGGGAAGCTTCATTTCTATAATACACCAATAGAAAGATGGTTCTTCTCTAAAAAGTAGGTAGAAGGGCAAGCTTGGTTTAATCATGTACACACATTCTTTAAAGAGAAAAATATTAACACTTGCGAAGAGAAATCCTACAGACCTTGGGTGGGAAGCACAGAACTATCATTTGCATCATTCAAAATACTAATGGGCAGGGCAAAAACTCTTAATGGATGTTTTTTAACGTCCTGTGATACCAGGAGTCTTGCTGACTCCTATTGTTTTCTTTATCAAAATTTAAAAAGTGAGTTCTTAATTCTAGTGTTCTGTAGTATTTCTTGCTAGGAAATTTAATATTTAAGTAATTACAATTACCCATGCTAGTCAAGATATTTGTATGTCACTAAAACATCAGATCACAGTGGTATACTTCTCCCAGATTTTATCTCGTTCAAACCAGTCTTGTTTAACCAAGACTTCATAAAGGCTGATGGGGAAGTGGGGGTTCTTTGCACCCCCACTATTGTCCTCTGGTATCTTCTTGTAAAGGTTTATTTTACTTCGGACTTCTTTTCCTTATTCCTTGTGCTTTTACATTTGATGGGTTAATAAAATGTTGGCTTTACTTTTGCTACGTGGCTGGCTGTGCTAGACAGTGGCCCTCTCAGACGTTAGTTCTTACAGTCCTTAGTGTATCAAGAAAGGTCTGGATCACCATCACCCAATAAAAGTGTGAGAAAGCTTCCAAGACGGTTCCCAATATTCAGCAGAGGAAACCTGGAATCCCAGTAGAAAGCACCTGAGTTTCCCCTTTACCTCCCTTACTCTTTCTCTGTGCATTCTAAGTGCAGTCCTACCAAAGAGTACAAAGTAAAAATATCACTATAGAGTCCTACTACTTCAATGAGCTCCATTCAGCTCATCCTTAGATTCAGAGCTCACCAAATCAATGAAGACCAACTTCCTTTAGAAAGTCATTCACATTGCTGGACATTTTGCCAGGCCTGACTTGAGCTATGCTGTTTAAACCATCGTGCTGTAGACTTTAACCCACTTTAGTGAACTTTCTTTTCAAAGATACAATGTTTATGGAACTAAGAACTACTGTGCAATTTTTGTACAATAAGGAAGAATTTAATTTGTTTCTGTATCTAAATGATAAAATATGAAACCTTTTTTGGTTCAGTCATTAGTTTCTTCAATATTTATCTTATTATTTATAATTAAGAAACTAAACATTTTATTTGGTATGAAGTCCAGAAAATAGCAGTAAAAGTGCCTGATCGCAAACTAAACTCATTCTCTAATTGTTTTGCTATAACTTACTAAAATTATCTCTTCTACACCACCACTCAGACTATTTCTGCAAAGAAACCAGGGAAAAAAAAAACAAACAGATTCCAGAGTATAATATTAATGACTATCAAGCTCCACTATTTCCAGCTTTACTCCTCAGGAAAATGGAAAATATATAACTATTAAAAAAATATAATGTAGTTCAGACTGTGATACAAAATAAATTTTAGGACAGGGATACACAACACAAGAAAGAGTTCTAGAAAATAAACATAACTTCACAGACAAGAATAATATTGTTATTGATTACCACAACAGTGACTGAAGACTGACCATTAGCAAGGAAGTTCTGAGAAGTCGGTTGAGGAGACTGTGTGTATGCTTGATGGCCAAACTGGAAAAAAAAAAGAAAAAAAGAAGAAAAAGAAAAAAAATTACAGGTAGTCCCCAGGATGTCAACTCAACATCTCTCCTGTGTGCTAGCTGGTATAAATTTTGAACTAGTCTGTTTATTGCTTATGAACAATTCTCTCTTTAGGTCAACGAAGCAAACCGTACTCTGTTAAACACAGCACTTCGGATCATGCCCAAAACTGGTCTTATGGACTAAGGGTCTCTCTGCTGGAGACCTAACCAACCACAGTTTCTCATTCTTACGCTGCCCAGAGGCTTATCTGATGGCGCAAAAATGCCAGAGCTCAGAATATTCAGCTCACGATGCATTTTAGTTACGATCCCCTCACTCCTCTTCATTGCTATAGCTCTGGGACAGAGAGGGACCGGAGGGGAAATAGAGCTGCTGCATTTGTTTGGAGCTAAGCTGAGAAATTTTTTGTGCCAGAGGTATTCTCTAAATGTCAATAGGATCTATAACTGAGATTGCACCAGCTCCAGCCACTGCGTGACTCCAAGCCAGGAAGAGACCTACTTCCAGAGGCAACTCAGACTTGGAGAAGGCTGAAACCTGGAAAGTTACTTTGAAAATAACCTCCTGATGATGACACAAGACCTTAAGATGACTACATTCAAAATTTACATACCAGTACCTAAAGTTATGTGGGACAAGATACAGTCTGTGAATCACTGAATTAAGCTGTATTAGCAGAAGAATACTTCCTCATTATGGTTATGGAAGTATTTTTCAACTTTTCGTAAAGATTTTTGTGTTCTTCTCACATAGAAGAAGTGTTTGGAGCTGAGGACTCCAGAATGCTTTATCTGGGTTGTTCTCAGTATCTTTTTTTCTCTGATCCTCTTCTCCACGTCTAGGAATAGCAGCTTCAGAACGTGCAGGCTTAGAGCTGACATTCATTGTGGAGTGAATAGCTGAGCACAGCTGGCACTCACACTCCACTTCATTTGGAGGTGGTGTGTTGCTTTGTTTTTCTTCTGTTTTGGCTTGTTTAGTTGACGAGTAACAGATCAGAGTTGTTCACCAGAGAGAGAACTCTGCTACTAATCTACCTCCAAAACAAACTCAGAAGCTGAGCCAGGTCACTCTTACTTTCCTGGTTTGAATTTTTCCTGCTTTCTATTGCTGATGGTATCAGCAATATCGACTGCTATCAGTGGATGTGAATATGCCCAGGTGGCACATTAACAATCACTGCTTCTATTCCTGACACCAACTAATTAATTCTTGTACTTTTTAGGCCAAGCTTTGCTTTTTTGATGGTTTGTTTAGCAGAGAATGAACAGTTAGCTGTTAGTCCTGATTCATTCTTCATCACCTGTTATTTCTCAAGCTGTCAGCAGTGACTCCAAATGTAACTCTTTCAATTTTCAGCACTCAGCAGTTCCACTTGCTATGGGTTACGCAGCAAAAAAATTACCCATACTGTTAAGTCTTATTACCTAATCAACCACTTTTTTGTAATCCATCCTGACCTTTGTTAGTACAAAATATTGACAGCACAACTCCCAGGATGAATGCCTTGATAAGTACACGTTGCGGAGCTGCCCTTTGTGGACATCCCTGAGATGATGATTCTGTAAGTCTCCTCGGTGGCAGTGTGCCTTGGGTGTGCCCCACATCTCCACAGAGTCTTCTTGCCATCTGTTTATGGGCTTTATCTTTTGGTTGGCTGTGGGTTTTTACAGTGTTATTTTTCAGGAGGATGAGTTCCCCGATTCAGCTCCATACCAGCCCACAGATAGTTATGCCAGCACAACACAGCAAAAGGGGTGGCAAGAGAGTCGTGATGAACAGCAGGAGTGGAAAAGAGGGACTCTCTAAGCTTGTTTGAGCGGCACAGTTTCTCTGTGTGTCATCATGACCTGAATTCAAGTAAAGTACTCAAATACTCCATAGTAAGAGATGGAAACCACGTTCTGTAAAATCATGTAGGTTTTAAAAAATGTGCTTTGTAGGAGACTTAATTTGCAGGTATAAAGAAACCAAGCCACAGAATTTTTAAGAAGACAACTGGTGTGGAGATGCCTAATTCAAAAGATATTAGCAGTTTTGAAAGGCACAGGAACGGGCAAACAAACAGTAGTAAAGCTGCTTGAAAGGCTATGGCAAAACTCCCAATTTTCCTTTTTCATAACAGCATGATATTTCCAGTGTCTTGTAACATTCACATCATTTTCTGTATAACCCTTATGGTTGAATTATTTATACTTAAACATTCAAGTTTGTATTTTTCCTTAATTGTATCTTACATTTTTCAGACTATTTATTGAATTTGAAAATGCTATTCTAATTTCTAATCCTGTATTTCAGGATACCAGGAGGTCCTTTCAATCTTGTGTAACTTTAATAATTTTATTCTAACATCCAATTCTAGCAACCAAGATACCAAAAAAGAAAAAAAAAAAGTACAAAATTTTAGACACTTCTAAAAAGCCGGACCAAGCTGGTGATAGTTTTTGAGTACTTTTCAACCACCGCTAAATCTATAGCAAGAGTAACACAAATATCTATATGTAAATTTTGAGTTGCTGCAAGAAGGCCAGCAAATAGGTGCAGGGTTGTATTTGTACCTGTTCAAAGATGACTATATTTTGCAAATATTACGTTTTCAGTAGCCCTTGCAATTGTCATCAGGCGAGCTAAACAAACTGGCTAGCAGGCAGAGCTCAGCAGCTTTGAGCTACTGCTTGTTACAGCCTTCTCATCCTGTATTTCTGTCTCTTTCTTATGCCTGCCCTGACAATAGGAATTCACAGCACATTGGTAGGGATATATATGAGAACCCACCATCTTTCACAGAGAAGACATATTGCCAGTAAGGAGCATCATGTCCAAGACATAACATCTCCCAACTTGCACCAGGTTCTTAATCACGTAATACGGAGGTGGAAATTCAATTTTGCTTAGAGCCTTTAATGTTGCCAATGTATGAGCTGGATTATATTTCCCCAGATAGTTGTGAGAAGGCCATTTGAGACATTTTCAAAAGCCTTATTAAAATTAAAATTTACAACTCCCACTGCCTCTCATTCACAAGAGCTACTATCCTGTTGCAGAGGGAAATCAGACTTGCTTATCATGGTGTGTTGCTCACAAATCCATCCTGTTACTCACCTTCTACTTATCTTCTGGATGACTGCAAATTATTTTCATTAGTTTACTCTACTTTTTTTTTTTTTTCCCCTAAACTTAATTATACTTAGTGAAAAAGAAGTAAGTTGTACTCCTGAATAAAAGAAATATTTGCAGCTAACTTACAGGAAAATTCACCTGTTCTTTGAAGTTTGCAATGGTAAAAGACACCTAATTTCATCAACTACTTGTAAAACATATTTGTCTCTTCATTTTTCCTCTTGATCTTATATTCTCTTTAACATGCATGAGGACCCTTTACAGCTCCATCAGATTGATTTCCATAGCAGCTTTGTGTTCCATTGTCTCCTTCCTTTTTTACCACAACATTCAATTTCTTATTTTCCTATTACTATTTTTAAATTTCACATTTTGTTAAAAAATATGTTATTAATGGCATTATTATATAAAATTTGCTGTTCATATTGCTAATCTTCAAAATGGCTTTTAAAAAAAACCCAACACAATCAGTGCATGTCTACAATTCATTGCAATAATATTGTCATGTGGTTTATGAAAACTGTTCTTTCTCTCCAATGGATAGAAGAAAAAACTGTACAGCTACACATATTAAAAAAAAAAATTAGTAAACCCTCTAGCTTTTGATTCTAAGGCATGTTTTGATAATTCAAAAATATATGTATTTCAGATGAGTTTTGCAAGAGGTGAAATTATCTTTTGAGACTGAAGGAAACACCAACCTTTTCTAGAATGCTAGAGACATTAAATCATCTTTCTGTGAACCAGATTGCATACTACCCTTTATTTTATTCATCTTTTTATGGGTTAAAATTCATTGCTTGTGGCAGAGCATTTTGGATTTCTAACTTCAATCCACAAGTCACAAGACTAAAACTGTGTTTTCTCCATGGGTTTTTATTTTATGTATTACCACATATGATGTCTGGAATACAGCAGTAAGAAGTGCTTTTTATATACTCAACTCAAAAGCATTAGTTTATAAGAAAAGATTTGACATGTAGTGTAAACTCAAAAGCATTAGTTTATAAGAAAAGATTTGACACATAGTGTATAGGTTAGTTCAACTGCTTACTTAACCACATTGATTGTGAAATGCTGAACTCAAACCAGCTCACACAGGATTTGTTTTAATTTATCTCTGTTGAAAGAAATAAAACATATTATTTAAGCCAAATTCCAGTCCTTTGCTCTGATTTTTACTAGTGCATGCCATCTAAAATGTACTAATAATGCCAAAAAAGAAAATACTGAATGTTCCTCTATTTATGCTCTATGTATCATTTTCTCATTTTGGTAATCAGGCTCTAAAGTGATGGTAATTGAAATAACCCAAAACATAAGTTTTGAAGGCTAGCCCTTGGTACAAACCTTGGCCACCTTTGTAGTGGGACATTTCTTTGTATGTACATGGAAAAAAAAATGCTTGTCATAACCCCTTTTTTACAGCTTTTCTACCCTCAAGCAGATCAACACTCTCACCCAACTTGGCGTCATCTGCAAACTTACCGAGAGTGTCCTCATCCAGATCATTAATAAATGTATTAAACAGAACTGGTCCCAGTACTAAGCCCCAGGGAACACCACTTGTGACGGGTCTCCAACTGGATTTAACTGCATTCACCACAACTCCTTGGGTCTGGACATCCAGCCATTTTTTTGCCCAGCTAAGAGTACACCCATCCAAGCCATGAGCTGCCAGTTTCTCCAGGAGAATGCTGTGGGAAATGATGTGAAAAGTTTTACTAAAGTCTAGGTAGACAACATCCACAGCCTTTCCCTCCTCCACTAAGTGGGTCACCTTACCATAGTAAGAGACCAGGTTAGTGAATAAGGACCTGCCTTTCATAGACCCATGCTGACTGGGCCTGATCAGCTGGTTGTCCTGTATGTGCCCTGTGGTGGCACTCAAGATGATCTGGTCCACAACCTTCCCTGGCACCAAGGTCAGACTGACAGATCTATAGTTCGCCAGATCCT
Source organism: Calidris pugnax (assembly GCF_001431845.1). Classification (NCBI taxonomy): domain Eukaryota; kingdom Metazoa; phylum Chordata; class Aves; order Charadriiformes; family Scolopacidae; genus Calidris; species Calidris pugnax. Next base: position 7,858,100 of record NW_015090794.1, read on the forward strand.
TCTTGTACATGGGCGTCACATTTGTCAACTTATCTTACCAAAAAATTGCTGAAAAGGTTAGGCTTGCATTATTCACAAGTCAGAAATGTTCCTTACCTTTACCATTAAACTTTTTCATTAGGAGTATACATATGAATTACTTACCATAGTACAATTGTGATCTTAAATGCACACGTGCATATACATAACTGGAAGCAAAATTATTGGCAACAGTAATACCATGTTTCCACAGTACTAAGCTTGAGCACAGAAGTTTAGAAATCTCACATTACTCCTCATATAAATACTGCAAAATATTCAAATGGCACTGCTCATCACTACAGCCCTATTTTTAGTCTGGTTTGGTCCACTGCCGTAAAACTCAGCATAGTCCCAAATTGAAATTTCATAGTCTAAGTAAGTTCCTTTAAGAATGACACTTCCTTTCTAGTATTTTATAACTTTAGGACTACTCTTGTTTGTTTTTAAATCACAAGGATAGGAGTGTCTCAAATGCTCTATGTAATTATTTTATCAATAAAGGTGATCAACATCAATATGCCAGGAAGCCAGAAAATCTGCTTTTAAGCACCAATATACCTCTGACGCCTTAGGCGTTATTCTTGGAAATTACATTCGTGTGTGACACGAATGCTATTTTAAGATGCACCACCTTCTGAAGATAGCCCTGGACTGATTCAAGGAAATAACTGTGATTACTTATATATGTGCACTAAAAGGTACCTAAATATCCTAACCTTGTCCAACTGTACCAATTTAGACTAGTTCCTCTTCATCTTTCATATAACCTAGCTAGTTCTCCACTGATATTATATTGCTGCTTTTGTAAACTTTTGACACATTTTTTTTTGCTGTTCTATTTTCTTCTTGACAATAGTAGCTCTTTTATTCTGTTTGATAACACTAACATACTGCATGAGTTTAATCACATTCCCAGAAATATAAATTTCAAGGACTTTTATATGTTAACTTGATAATATACTCATTTCTATGCATCTTGCACATGTTCAAGGACAAATAAGATTTCTAATAAAGAAAGTGGATAGAACTACATGATGTGAAAATTGCTAACAGCTGGAGGGAAGGTGCAGTTTTGGCACCTGGCCATCATAAGACAATGCAGAAACAATGAAGAGGTAGGTGGCAGGTATCTGTCCTGAGACAGATGCCCTTGAAGTACAGAAAGCCACAAAATAATAATAGGACAGGTAAATAAACATAAATGGATTTTTAAAACAAAATTCCAAACATAATTATTACAGGATAAGGATAAGGTGGACCACTGTCGATAAATCATCTAGACAAAAGCAATTGGATAAATATTAATAAAACTATTTATATTGTGTTACGATATCTATGTATTGTACTGGCATTTCATAAAAAATGAAAATACGCCCAAAAATACTATCAAACAATATCATGTTGGTTTTAATATAAAGTAGGTTTTTTTTCAGTACAGTCAAATTTAAGGGTGCTGATTCTGGATCACGGAGCAATCAAGGTGTGACAGCTGTTGCAGATTAGCATTTCCTTACCAATGCCAGCAAAATAGAAAACATGCCTATAGCTCAGCAGATCCAGTTGTGATAAAGTAAATGGAGGTTACTCAAAGGTAATGAAAATTCTTTGAGGAACATCATCCATCTCTATATTCCACGAGAATATTCCATCCTGTACAGGAGCACTGCCTTCTCTTTTGATAGACACAGTAAGAGACAGTAGACACAATTGTGAAGAATGCACTTCTCAACAAGGAATTCAGAGTTCCTGGTATTGGGCACTTTGCACAGAGCATGACTGTCCTGTCTTTGAAGAGCCCAAACAACCACCACTTCGGATTTTGTGCAGCAAGCTTACAATGCAGATTCTGATGGGTGAGAAGAAAAGAAAATAGACAGAGAGAACTAGAACAGTGAAAAGCTTGTTCTACCAGACAAACGTGAAAAGTAACAGAGACAAGGAACAGTGAAGCTGAATGTTAATTGCCTATGTAGTAAACCTAAGAAAAGGCAGAAGATGAGTATGCCTGTTATAGATGCTGCAACAGTTGAGTCTTCAGCCTGTGCAATATAGCACAGGTACCCATTACCAAAACTTGAAGATAGAAGCCCATTTTACTGATTCAGGCTACCATGTCAAACAACAAACTGAACAGCTAAAGCAGGGGCTTGTTCTGTTCTGCTATTTGGTAACAGCCCAGGGCAGATAAATAAGCCTGGGGCAGAAAAGTAGGGATGGTAATCTCAAACAACCATAGCGTTTAGCACTAGTTTACTGAAAATGTAAGATCACAAGAGCATACAGCGATTCACAACGGCTCCAGGACTTCTTTGGACTACTAGGAGTAACTCAGCTCTGAATTTCTGAGCAGCAAGTCTGTAATCAGGAATGCTTACTGAGAAATACTGTCATGGCTTTATTTTATCCTACTTTTTTACTTTTTTGACCTTTTATATGTGGGACAACATTTTTGTATTTTGTGAGCATCCAAGGACGAAGGTTTTATTTCTTTCTCTCTCCCAATTCTTGTGTGAGTAGGACAAATTCTTTGGGAATGAATAGAAGCTATTTGGCCTACAAAACTTGCCCTTTTTTGGTTCTATCTTTCTCACATGATGTCATGCAGTTATTTTTCTGAATGACTTCAATGTGTCTGCCTCAACAAGTCTGCTATTTTATTATTATTATACTTTTCATCTTTTTAAAAGGAAAGTTTCACCTTTTCATTAAAAAAAAAAAAAAAAAAGACAACAAACAACAAACACCACCCCACCCCCATTTTTCTTTTCTCTTTTTCCCTTTTGGCTTTTCATAATATCTGGGAGATGCATTATAAGGAATAAGATGATAAGCACTACATGTGTTCTGTAAAAATCAACTCTGTGTCTCCTGCTACAATTTCTGGTTTGAGAATCTCTAATAATATCAAGCTCTTTGCAAACAGTTAGCAGGCATTTCATATAATTTTCATCTTACAATTTTTCAGCTTCTTATTTTAACTGTCTCTGTGCTCCATTACAGTATTTCATTGTTATTATGAAAATATTATTATATTTGATACAATTTAGTAGTAGGAATTAAAGAAAGATTTCCTAAAAAAAAGAAAATTAATTAAATTTCCTAAAAGAAGGGATTCAAAAGAAAAGGAATCCAAGGAATTCTAAAGATTTCTCTAAAACAAAGAGTTCTGTGGTAACTGGAAATATAAAAACACAACAGACAATTCTCTCTCATCTGGCTTCACAAGTGAAGGGGACAAATTCCAGATTGCTGAAATGGAATTTTGGATTGCTAAAATAGAGTTTAGCAATCTGGAGTTTGGAACAGCGATGTGGGATAGCAAACCTGAATCTGATAAGGAGATAATTCATGACACTGACCACCTTTTCTGCCTACCTTCTTGGTAAAACAGATCTATATAACTTGATTGTTGGATTCTCAGTGCTAAAATAATTGCAAAGTATTTCCTGAGAAGCTTGAGAAAAAGCACTGTGCTTCTATCATAGCACTTTTTCTCCACTAATGAGAATTCATAGTCATATTTTGTCCCTTGAGAATATATTGAATTTAAATGGCTATTATGTACACATTCTGCTGTTCCATGGTGGATACGGTTAGATAAAAAAAAAAAACAAACCAGCAAGGTGTCACAGAATCTATATTAGTAGCAGTTCTGAACCACTGAAGAGATGTGTCCTTTCCAAAGCAGGCACCCCATTTCTATGGTTTGGCTATTTTTCAAGAGGAAACAACATATACACAGGTGACTTAGGACAAGTCACATGGCTATAGACTACAACACTGTGGAAAAGCACTCAACTGGAAAGAACTGCCAAGATGACTCCACAAATCTGTCCCTAATATTTCCATTGTACTTCATAGTATTGCTTTAAAGATGGCATATGTTATTTATATAGTACTTAAAGGTACTCAAAGGTTCATTTTTAATCTTGAAATTATTATTTAAAAAAAATATTATTATTTAAAAAAAATTCAAAACCACAGTCACCCAATTTTTTAATGTTTCTCACTTTCTGAAAACCCTATGCAACTAAAATATATCCAGTACGAACTTTAATCCATTGTGACGTTGAAGATACATTCTTCTCTACATTTGATTACTGATGAAATTATATACTTTTGCAAGGTCTCTAAATAGCTTTTAAATTTGAATAATCTAAAATAAAAACATCTGAATTAAACAAATTAAACACTCTATGAAATCCTGACTAAGCTTCAGAAGTTTTAAACAAGATTTTTAATTCCTTTTCCATATTCCCAAAACACACGTACAAAATAATGCCCCTCTTTTGGACCTCTGCTTTTCGAAACTCGTTGTTTACCTCTGTTACTGGCTATTGCTTTACTTGTATTATCTGACAGTGCGTGCATTTATAATACAGCAGGTAAAGACAACAAGGAGCACTGCTAATTAAACATGAGAAACAAAGTCTTTGCACTTCTTTCATGTTCTCCAATACCTGTCTAGAAAAAGCCCAGAAGAAATCCACATTAGAAAGGCGTAGAGGAAATCTGTCAAAGATTCTGACTAGGCAAAGAAAGGACCCAGAAAAGCTAGCTGCGCAAATATTTGCACTGTGGAAATGCGGTAAGTGATTCAATCTCTCTGGTTATCAAGATAAATTATGTTGTAACTGCCATTTCTCTCATTCTCTAAGAAGCTCTCAATGAAATTCAGCCAGCTGGTTAAAGTCTAAACTTTTCCATCAGAGTTTCTCAGACTGTGGTCTGCGAGAATCAGAAGATGCTCTATGAGATAACTGCAATATTTTGTTTGTTTATTTTAAATTCATGCATTTTAATTCCCATTCTGCAAAGGAAAATATAAGCAACTGAACTCAACATTTACATTATTTTTACTAATTTTTAAGTCAATGCTTTATGACAGCAATATATGTGATTGTCTATGTATTTTTTCCACTAAATTCAGAAATTCTGCTTTTTATTTTCTGCATATTTAAAATGCAACTCTCTTCCCCACTACCATAAACCACCATTAACATACAAAAAACTGCTTTACTACTTACTGGAATGAATATATATCAAGCCATTTGAATATTTATGATGGGGACTAGGGGGGCCATCCATGGAATAATTACTCAATGGAATGTTTAAAAAAAAATTAAAAAATCAAAAGCACAGAAACCCTTACAGCCTTTCATTTCCTTCTCTTTAGTTACTTTTTTTCTAACCGGTTGATTTGTACAGTCAATATATGTGTGACAAAATGTAAATGTAAATTTCTTTTTAAGTAACACGTTATGTATTAGTAATTTCATATTTTTAATTTTTAAATAATCTTGCTATTTTCAGGAAATATGCTGTTACTAAAGAGATGTTTTAACCCAAATATTTATGCAAGATAATTAAAAAGAAAAGTGGCAAATTGGAGCTGATACCTTTTCTTAGTCTTCTGTAATTTCCATAATCCTTGACTCTGATGAATATCCATCTTTTTTAAGTTTAAGATGTTCAAAATGTTAAGCATTCTCAACTACAATCTTTCATGGTAATTGCTTTACAGACAGTAACCATTTTGCAGAATCTCACTTTTATATGTATGCTAAAATGGAAAAAAAAAATTAGAAACAAGAATAAGAATCCCATCCCACATAACAAACTCTTGAAATTTCATAGCAGAGAAGAAAGCAAGATGTTGCTATCCTTACATGGTACAGGTAGGCATCAAGAGAATTTGAAGCATGAAAGCTGGTAACAATTTCTCTGATTTTGAAGAATACTATGAAGATTATAACTTACAAGACCTATTGATTTAATAGGTTTCAAACACAAACAACAAATACAAACAAAACAATCAACACTTTTAAAAATAAATCTAGTGAAATACAGCTATCTGGGAATCTCAGGGTGCAGCAGGGCACAGCTCAAGGCGTCCCCTGGAAGGGCTTCCAGAAGGGCAGGATGTAAGATCCTAAGGTAATCAGTAGCTCGGTAACATTTTCAGCTTTTCCTCACCTACAGGAAAAAGGGAAGGTAGTGTTTCCAACGCTACCGTGTTGCAGTGAATTAATCTCTCTACCACAGTTTCCACCTGCCTCTTTCTAGGGTTAATGTTCCATCCGAGTCCTATTTCTGCTAATTAAAGGGAGTGCACCAGCCTAAAGTAAGCTTCGGTATAGCATGTTAATGATAATGGGTTTTATTTGCTGCATATGAACATGGATGGAATGTGATGGAATCTGTATTCTTTGGAGGATTCACAAGTAAGTACCTCAAATATGCGTTACAAATCTGTTCACAGATGTTTCTCTTTGCTGTAAAGATAGCATCTTTTCTCAAGATGTTATCTTCTGATTGCAATACCACTGCCCCAAAACTCAGATGGTTAACAGTAATGTTTGTCTTGAATTATTTCATATTGTCACTCATGCTTAATAATGGACTTGTGGAGGAAATAAAGGAGAGGGTGGACACACCCAGCATTCTGAAGTGAAATGCAAGGCAACAGGAAATAAAGAAGAAAACAAAAAGCAAAGGAAGATTGAAGATTTAAAATTTAAGGGCCGGGGGGGGGGGGGGGAGCAGGGAGCAGAAATCAATAAACCATCAATCTGTTCAAAAAGAATAGCATGCAAAAGACCTTCACAACTCAAACTGCATGATCACCCATTAATTGTCAACAGGTAAATACTACTAGTATTCCCAAAAGTGCAAAGATCTGGAAAAATCAAAAGCATCATCCTGCGGGTTGTGGATAAAACTGTTAAACATAAAACTACAGGTCAGATTACACATCTGAAAAATAATTTTCAGGTTGTTCCACAGCTTATTTGTAATTCACGTAAGTGGTTCACATGGAAAGCTGATACTGTAAAAAAAAAATAAAATCCTTAATTTATAGATACAAAGAAAGTTCAGAACTTCTGCAATTCAGTAGTTTTGCAGAATCCCTTGGACAAATTGTGTTCCTTAAGCCATCATAATCAGATATAACTGTCATGTCTCATAACTCTCTTAAGAGCAGGTGAAAGGGCTGAGTATCCGCAAATGTTTTATAACCATTAACTGTTGGCAACATCAAATAAGACCAACCTTTTACACACTGTACTTTTTCCATGCTAGTCACATCTACAGCATAGGTCTTACTTTTTATGCTAATTCCTCACAACAAAACCTGGAGGAAAACCTACTACAGTTCATTGCTGAGCACATGAAATTAAACTGCTATTTGTTAAATTTTAACATAGAGAGCTGTGAACTGCAATGACCGCGAAGCCAACATTCCTTTGGTTCTGCAGCCTTGTTACGGGACAGGCCCTGCCAGCTGAGCTGCACAGCAGACAGATAGATGCAGTAAATTCTTCAACCAGCTTGACAAGAAATTCATCTACTGTGGCTCTCCAGCTGTGGTGAAACACTTCAGAAACAGCTGTGATAATTTTAAAATGTTACATCTTTTACACATTTTTTGCTGTCCTCAAGTCCCAGTAAGTGAAATGGGACTTCCTGAGCCAGTTAGGTTCAGCTGAATCACCTTCAGCAACAGTTAACAATGACTGAATTCATTATGTCACTAATTCTACATTGAAAGGTACCTGCAGTGCAGTCACATTATGGTTTCGAAGGGGACAGAGTTTACACAATAGCTCTGTGGAGCTGATATGCAGATACTCCATGCGGAGTGAGTTTATGGGAATAATTAGGGATTAGAATTATCAAAGATTTTCCTGTTAAAATCCATCAAGCAGAGATCATAGTAGGAGTTATGCCCAAAAGGGCTAAAACTTGGTTAAATATGTAGATTTTTCACAGAAATAACAAAAAGCACATGCTCAACAGACAGGCCACTTTCCTGCCAACATCAAATCTCAATTCCAAGCCTTTGGGTCATTCCAGTATTTCAAAGAAAAAAGTTGCCAGACTTTTGTTTTTTAATGAGGATGATAAAGAACACTGGCCCTTAGCTTGATTAAAAAAAAAAAAAAAAAAAAAAAAAAAAATTTACCACGTTTAAAAGTTGCCAGACTTTTGTTTTTTAATGAGGATGATAAAGAACACTGGCCCTTAGCTTGATTAAAAAAAAAAAAAAAAGAAAAAGAAAAAAATCTTTACCATGTTTACACTAGAAATAGAAAAGATTTCTGTTCTGTGGTCTCTACTTTTTATTAGTTAATGTATTATTAATGTAAATCATTCTACAAACAAAGAATGGGTCAAAGTTTATTTTCTAAGTTATCGGGGGGTTTTTTGTTGTTGTTGTTTGTTTTTTTTAAGGATTGTTACAGTATTCAGACTTAGCCAAACCAAGTCCCAGCCTATCACCTCTGGATATTGGTACAGCAACATAACTTATAGGAAAACTTAAATAGAATAATGAAATGCTTGGACCAAGTACCAAAACATTAATCCTGCATGATCCAAAGCTTAAAATTTCTTTTTCTAATTCTCAGTTAGATTCTTCATACGCAAGAAATATATTGAATGCTATGACATTATAAGTGGATATAATAAAATGTACACTGCTGTAAAATTAGAACATTTAAAATTGCCTCTTAGTAACTGTTTCTTCTCAATGTTCTATTGTACACTAATTAATATTCTTCACTTCAGTCATTTGATACCTGAAAGGTTTTTAACACTCTAAGATGGTAAGTTCATCCATACACCAGTCTGGAAAAAATTAAGTAAAGCAATTTAACTTGAAAATGGTCAACACAACAAAGAAAGTGTGGATGATGGATCTAAGTCAATACAATGACTTAGGTGCTGACATAAAGGGTTTCTCTTGTCTCTGGCCACATATTGTCATTTCCTCCCCTTGAACCACCATCTCCTGACAAGATCCTTGTCAGAAGGACCCTTCTGATCTTTTTTGGTAAATTCAGGGAGTGAAACAAGCAAAAGATTATCCTTACAAAAAGGAAATAATCTTCTGCCAGGTTAATTCCCTGAACTGGTATGAGAGAGTGGCAGGAATTTGAAGCCACGATCAAGATGAGTGTTCCCATCAGGAGCAGCTCGTAGGGTGGCTCAGCCAGATATGCAACTGTGCACTAAGGGTAGCACAAAACCAAGCAGAAGCGATGTTGTTCCAATGCCTGCGCAGAAGGTTTACTGTGTGTAAGTCAAAAATAACAGATGATGCTATTATTCTCTTTGAAACTATAGTGGAAAAAAAAAAAATAAGGTTGTGACTTCAGGGGTGACAAAAACCAAAATTATGCTTCCAAGCCTCTAGACTTCTACATGCTTAGAAGGTATCAGCTTTTTATCTATGAAGTATTATCAAATAAAACTTGGTTGTTATTTTGAGTGATGAAAATTAGTAAACAGAGAATGTAGAAATTGATTATTCTTAATGCATCAAGAAATAAACTGTGATATACGAGGCTTGATGTTGCTCAAAACCTTTATGATGTACTCAAACTGATCTTCTAAAAAACCAAACCAAACCAAAAAAAACCCAATCAAACTAACCGACTCCAAAAAACTTCAAAAAGAATACCTTAGAATTATGGAAAATAAGTTTGAAAGTAACTGTTGGAAATCTCTAATCCAATCTCCTGCTCAAAGCATGACTAATGGTAAAGCAAGTTTCTCTGGAACATGTCTAGTTAAGTTTAGATTCCACCCACCCCAGCCTTTTCTGGGGAGAAAAACACCCCCAGTGTTTCCTTGCATGCCAAGTTCCAGTCCTCATGTCACCTAGGAGGTCCTCTGCTGGTGTTTCTCCAGCTTGTCAGTGTCTCTGGGGATCCCAAAACCAGGCGCAATACTTAGATGCAGCTTCACAAGTGCTGGTGACGAGGGGAATAATCCCTTGCCTTACCTTTGACAGAGCCAGCCGTTTCACCACGGAAGCCAACCAGGTTGGTCAGGCACAATTTCCATGAGCACCTTGCCTTCTGAGACCTATGCATATTGTCATAAAACTAAGCTATGAATGAAAATGCTTATTATTTTACATGTCTGCAGTACAATAGATAACATCTATGTTGAGATATATTTTACAGGTTTGTAACAGAAAATTTTAAGACATTCACAACCTTCTTGTCAGTTAATCTAATGAGCAAACAGGGAACAAAAACAAACCTGAAAAGATATGGAATAGGCTTTTGTTGCATCAGTTTTTCTCATGTTTCTGATTCATAATCAATGTGAGATTCTTCTGCCTGGAGAAATATGGGCTATATCTTTTTAAGATTTATATAAAAGCAGCTGCTGGCTTTGTAACTAACACTTCTACTTAGAAGTTATGTGGCGTGTCAATTTTCACTTTTAATATTTTATTCCACTCTAACACCTGTATACATACTCTGGACATAAGCAGCAGCCAGTTGAATAAGTATTGTGTGAAACGTAGAATGCCACCAGTACAGCTTGCATGTAAAATATTCAAAACTGTTAAGAAACTACATTTGAAACAGCTTGTGTCACAATGTGGGAAATCTATCCCTGTACAAAGTATGAATCCTGGTTGCGGTTATGAAATTGCTGTATCATTAGATACCTCAGAGGATGTGAAGTCAACCATATGCTGTCAGGGCTGAGTCATACGTGTCTCAGACTTGGGACTGTGGAAAACATCCCACCCAGCAGCTCCCAGTCAAGAGGGAAAATAAAAGGACAACGGGACGCCTGAGCCAGAGAGCAATCAATTCACCCAAACTCTTCCTGCAAGCCAGGGTTTGGAGCTATGGAATTTCCCAAAAAACGGAAAGGAAGATCAAAAGTTACAACTGGACCTCAAAAGCTAAAGTATTTGGGAAATGCCATGAATCACAGAGAGAAAGAAAACTTGTGTGTGGAGAAGGAACAGTGAGGCACGCTTTGCTAACTGTAGACCAGCCAAGCGAGAAGGAAACTGGCCTCAGAATTCTGACACAGACATGCATGCAACATAATTTAGAAAAGTTATGTACAGAAATGGATGGCATGGAGCACCCAGGCTATGCCCAAAACAACATTCAAAACTGAGAAGGGGAAGTATCCACAGTATATTTAGCATTTTCTCATCTGTGTGATATTTTGTGCCAGCTAATATAAAGAATCATTGATGTTATGGAATTTTTACATCTGTGTTTGTCTACTTCAACTATCGCATGTTTCCCAGAGGTGAACTGTAAACCCTAAGCCAGTAAAATAGGGACTAAAAGATGTGCTTAATCTTTCAGAGGACCTAGGGACACAGCTGCCAGTGCTCATCCTTGGGGTGGGGGACTATGTGCAAGCAGCCAGTAAAGTCTCACAAAGTCTCACATTTACCAGGGAATAGAAAACAAATAATCCTGACTGGAAACCGAACCAGAGAGAAACCTGCTTCCAACTCTGACCAAACAAAGCTTAAAGGTACATGGGCTTAGAGAGCTAAGATTGAAACAAGGCAATCCAGTAAATTTCTAGCTGATGGGACATTATCAACCCTGTAACATGCCTGTGTTTCTTCTCACTGTAGCATTAGTTAAAAATTGCAGGTCAGTTGTCGAATTTTCGCTTTCAATTAAAGTTAAGATAGTTATGATGATTTTTGGAAACACTCCATGCAGTCATATTTACATAGGGCTCTTCACTACCTGAGTGCTCTTCTCTAAATAACTAACAAAATTTGAGCTGCTACTTGTTTATCTTGCTAGCCTTCCTATGTTTTTAGGTAAATATCATAGGAAGATTTCCTACCTGGGATAACTACTTGTTCCTAATGAAAATGCATATTCTTCAATATATTGTGAAATGACACCCAAGCTACTAAACTGAGATTTCAAACCATTTGCAGATATACCAAAAACAAGGACAATATTCAAAGCTGTTTTCTTAACACTATAGGTAACTAATTCTGTCCTTGACTTCTTTACTCATAAGAATAATTTGACTGCAACTTCTCAGGATAATAATTTGTGTTTTTAATATTTTCAACTCCTTTTCATTATTATGTATTTCTAATGTGTTCTTAGGACAGAAGTATGAGGGTGCATTTTCATTGTCTTCTTATTTTCTGGGTGGAGAACCACAAGCAGAAATTTTGGAAATCACACATTAGCACAATGTTCAAGTTAAACCATGTCCAAATAGCTTTGCCTGCCACGCACTTCAAAGCACTGGCAAGGCACCACGCAGTATTCTTCCAAGCTTTGCTTGATTTCCATAGTGGTGAATCATGACCATAAAAGAAGCTGTGTGAATATGTTGGGTTTTTTCTCCACACAGGAAACAATAAAACATTAATAAAAAAATAAGGTTAAAAGACAACTATAGAACTGTTCTTCAGTGAGATTTTAGTGGCCAATTTTTTCCACCTGGGACACCCAGTCAAAACATTTGTTATTAGAGGCGCTCACTGTGACTCACATGCTAAAGTTCCAGGTACAGATTTAACTCACTCCTAACTCTGACAAATCCTGACAAACAAGAGAAACCCTTTATGTCACCAAATCTGATGAAGTTTGGTGTAACTCATTCCAAAGCATTCTATCTTCTCCTCGGCTTATTACTCAGAAAAAATCCAAAGTATGGCAAAATCCTTGTCACTTAGCTCATAGAAAAGTCAAAATTTTGTAAAATTAGACATCAAAGCTAATGAAGTATTAACATACATAATGAATTTGCATTACCACAAATTCTGATGCTGAGATGATGAAATCTTTGTCTTTTCTTTTGAAAGGCATTTCAAAGACTGTCATCAGATTCATACTAACTGAGAAGATCCGCATGTCCTCAAAAAAAAAAAGACTAATCTGTCCAAACTTTTAAAAGCAAATCATTCTTTAAACCATACGGGGAAAAAAAAGACAACTGCTTGAAAAATCTTGATTTGTAAAATACATCTCCAGAAATATTTCCTCTACAGCATTTCACTTTTTTACTTACAGATACAAAACCAATTTTTATTCCAATATATATAAAAAGGAATGTACTTATTTCAGTGTGGGATAGGAGATGCTCTATCAAATCCCAACAACATACCCCTTTCTTAAAAGAACAAAAGAATTATGTAAAGCACATATCCATTCAATTATAGTAAAATAGGCTCACTCTGCTACTAGAGCTCAGAATAGCACAGGGTGCATTCTAAATTTTTTTCTTTACAAATCCCTATGTGAGAATACATTTGAATTGAAAGCTTGAACCTCAAGGGAGAAAAATGAGAAAATGCAAAGCTGAGAGAAATATGTATTTCAGGTATCTTTTGGAACTGTGCTCATTTAGAAAAAAAGCCCTTCATTTCAGGATGGGAAAGTCAACATGTGAGATCTTTCACTTAATTAACACATTTGTATACCAAAAAACATGCAGCAACAGCAGTTGCTGCATCCTAACTTTCAAAAAATCTGTTTTAAAGGACAGAAAGTCAAATATTAGGAAATTTGAGATTTTTGTGCAATCTTAGATATTGCCTCCTTTGTCCAGTCTATTCAGTAATCCAACAAAAGGATGATTCATCTCAAGGCTGAATTGAAGTTTTCAACAAAAAACCCAAATCTTTCCTTTGGAATATTTCTATCTGTTTTTAATATTTTAGTTCGTAAGAATTTTTGAAGGACGTTAAAGCTTCCCTATTCCAGCCACAAAGTCTATAATATCAAGACTCACAACGCAATGGTAAAAATAACATGATGAATTGATATGCATGAAATCTTTTGGAATTTTGTCAGATAGTGTAACAGAACACCTGTAATTCCACACTGTGAAATGCCTGAAACCAACCAAAAAACCCTGTAATGATGTTTTTTTTCCAATCAGTTATGAAAATTATTAAAAGTAAATCATAACCAACAACTGTGAACAATTACCATGTAGGATCAAACAGCAATGAACTGGATGAAGTATCATTTCACAGAGATGCCATACTGTCTAAAATGTTCCCTTCACACAAATCAATGTATATGTAAACACTGATTTTAACTGCTGTGGAAGTAAATAATGTTAGCATATAGTGCAGACATTTAAAAAATAATTGGCTCAGCAATGACATGTGGAAAGTTGTGAACATCTAATGACAAATTGGTTAGCAGAAAAGACATTAAAATAATAATGAAAAAACCCTGACTAAACACTCCCAAATGAAAAAAATGTAGTTTTTACTCCAGTTATACTAATGATGACAATGAATGCTGGGAGTCAACCTAACACAGATTCATCTTTTACATATTTATGTTAGAAACATCGTAACATAAGGATATAACTTGCCCAATTTCTAGCACCTATAATTTTCTTGTGAACATAAACCTTATTTGTGGTAGATGAAAAATTTCTCTTTGTATTACTTTAAAAAAGAGCTCTATGTTACATTACAAATTATTATTAAGAAAAACGAATTAAATGGATTGGATATAGTAGGTCTATTTCATAAGATTGTATATTGTATACTGCTATATGTGTTCCATGTCACATTTTAGCAGTAACAGTGTGTCCTTATTAAATTTTATACAATGCATTACAAAAAGAGGGTAAGATTAAAGTGTTGATCCTTCTTAGCAATGGAATCTTATCAAGATATAATTATGTTAAGTAGCCTAGTAACTAAACAAAATGCTATATGACACACACTTGTTCTCAGTAAATGTTTCTGAAAAAGAAACAAATTCATCTCTGTTCCAAAACTATTTACATCAATTACAGCAACAAATGATTAGTTTAGAAAAGTTATATAACCGCAGGTTTATCTGTAGGACTTCAATTTCTTAGATCAGTATCTTCCTACTCTGTTGACGTGATTGAAAATGATCACTTATATAAACTTAATAGTGAGATAGAAGAACTAAAATTCTTTCAAAATACTATTTAATTATCAGAAATAAGAACATTAGTTAGATGCAAGCTGAACTGGGGTTGCATATTAGCAGTTTTCACATCTGGGAAATGTCTTGAATAGAGTAGCCTGGCAAAAGTAGCTGTAATGGTACTAATACAAATGGGGTTCAGTTAGTGTTCTTTAGTCTCACTGCCCACACATCAATAATTCCTTCTAACAAACCTGTCTGCTCTCAGGCAGTCAGTGCTGCAATCCACAGTTGTGAGTCCGCTACTGGGCAGATCACCACCTTTTCTGCTCTGCACACTGAGACAAGGCTTTACTCAGCCATTCTTCCTGCTTCTTGCATTCTTCCCACACACCTGCAGCTAACCCAGGGTTTCAAAACCTCCATTTATTCTGAAATAACCCAGCAGCAATCTAAATTGTTCAATTTTTTCTTCCAGCCACTCATGACCCATTGATTTTGCATCTTGACTCAGGAGAGACTACATTGACTTCTGTCAGAACTGAACTGAAGAGAGTTGGTTTTTTAAGGATTAATATCATCACTGTCAAGCTCTGGAAAGATTAGGGAAATTTAGCTAATGAGGACATAAAAGAGTAAGATACAAGTTATGAAAACAAAATGAAAGAATAAACAAGAAGCTTTTCTGTTTGGAAAAAAAGTCCATCAGAAAAATAATTAAACAGCGAAAAAGTAATGAGAGTGCATGTGTGTTGATGTGTTTCATAAATATGCTACTGTCTCATTTTCCTGTATTGCAAATCAAGTGTTGCTGAAACAATCATGTCAGAGTTTGGTTTTATCTTGTTTTGTTTTAAAGTGAAGGCAGCAATTATGCCATTGCTTTTGTTTCTGAAGCATGTCTATGCTGGTTTTTTTATTCCAAGAGGCCCCAGAATCAGCTATTTCATTTCAATTAGTCCATCCACTTTATTATACATTAGGACTCAGACATCCTGTGGATGACAGATTACCTACCTTCTTTATCTTAAATGATTTAATATTTTTTCCCCTTTAGTTAGACCTTATTTCTTCAGAAATAGTTCTAGGTTTTGATATTTGCAAACCATCAGCCAATTATCACATTTATCCAAAAATAATACAGCAATAATGTGAAGTTAGACAAAATTAAAAACCTTATTATTTTTCATTTTTTTCAATTATATTAAGTACTTCAAAACTATACGTTATGTATAGGATGTGTCTGCATTCAGTGGACAAAGCTTTATATGAATTTCTCTTCCATGCAAACCCACTAATCCCATTCTAATTTCTAGGATAGCATTAAGCAAACCTTCCATTAGAATACTTAGTCAGTATTGATAATTGTATGAATACAGATACTACTTTGCAGATTTTAGCACCTGTATTAGCTTACTTTCCTGACATTCTTAATAGCCAATAATATGCTAGCATCATTTTTCCTTGCCAAAACTTGTTACCAACTACTTATAAGCCCAAATAAGACCTGAGTTCTTGCAAAGATACATTATTATTTTCTCTCTTCTTGGGAAGGAATCTGTGGAGACGACACAATTCAAGATACATTAGATTGTCCCAAATATGTACTCTCTGAAAAGAAAAATCTGAAAAAGATAAAGATGTCCACAGTAGGGTATTAATTCCTATTCTACCCAGCCATGAGTGATTGCCAAATGGTGATTTTTTTTTTGAGAAAGACAGTAAGAAAAAAAAAAAGAAAAATAGGTAGATAAATAAATAGACCATATACATATAATCTACCCATTCATCTCTCAGTCCTACTCAAAAACCCGTTTTATTTAATAATATTTAAAGTAAGTATTAAAATATTAACCTAATAAACAGTCTTTAGTAGACTGGAGTGTTACAGCTTCACCTCTTGCCTAGATTAAGAATATTGAAATTTAAAGATCATAAAAATATAAAAGTAAAGCTGTAGCATTTCAAATAAAATATTTCCTTTTTCCAGTGGACATTTATCTGTATGAAGTGTGTTCGCTGTTGACAGGAGCTGATGAGAGCCAAATGGATTCAGCATTAACTTACAATTGTTTCAAACATACAGAATATTATGCCAAAATCAGATGAGAACAGAAAAGCTCCTCAGAAAATACAGCTACGCTCAAGAATTTCCATTAAGTTGTTTTTTGGCACCAGAAAGATTCCTATGACCCAATTTCCACCTGCTTATTGGCTTTATATACCATCCAAAGTGAAGTACCAAATGGGAAACTGCTAAGTGAAAGGTAACAAAACATGAATTTGCCATGTGTATGACATTATTTCTCCATTTAAGAAAAAAATAAAAAATGTATGGGTTAGAATAGTGATGGAGACTACATACATTACAATTGATTAAGTAACTGCAAGCTAAAAGACCAACCAGTTATTGTTTTGACAATTTATAACGGCAAAAAAAATAATCACAAAAAATTATTATAGTTGATATGTAAATACCAGGATTTATATATGCCTGCTTGTGGGTTTCACATAATGAGGAATACAAGAGTCAACAATTCAGTCACAGGTAATGTAGACACAAATATTACATTCAAAGTCCTAGATAGTTTTCAAACAGATGGCTTCATGATGGTTTGGTTTATTGAAATTAAATTTTGCTTAAGCTTGTCAGGGGAAAATTGTTTAAGTGAAACTATTTAATCATTTCTAATTGTATATGTGAAAAATAGTTCGCAGGGTAAGTTAATACATTTCATGCTACAAATGTGACACAATATTGGCAAGTGTAACAATGGCAGAGTTACAACATTTCAAATAGAAAATTTCCCCAGGAGGTAAAACTGTTGTCTTTAAATTCTGGCCAGAAACACCCTGGCAACTCTCCCTCCCATATAGCCTTTCAAAAAGCTTTATCTGTCTCTTTCAGCCCCCTAAGAAATGTCAATAATCAAATCCATTACAAACCTCTTAAATTGCACCTGTTTGTACAAGGCTTGAACTCTTAACTTGTTGTCTGAAATTGATTTAGTTTCCAAATATCTCCTTAAATACCATTATTTATTAGCCTAGTCATTTTGAAGATCTATTGGTTTATATAGGCCTGTACAGAAATAAAATTAACCTAAATGCATATGGTTTGGGTGTTTTGTATCTTAAATTTATGTTTTTATTAAAATGCATTTATTTACTTAGCATGTACAAAGTCCATAAAGATGCACTTTAGAAGTTTTAAACGGAAGTCAATGAAATTAAAGTATACTTTCGGTAAAGAAATATTAAAACATGGTTTAATGCCTTAATGTCCTGGTTAGGACATCCTAAAATAAAAAGTAACTTTTTGCAACATTTGGTTCTTCTGCAAGTGAGGATGATATTTTATTAACTCCTGTCTATTAATTACATTTTTTGATGCCTTAATAATTGTTAAGAAGCAGACTATCAAGGAAAATTCACTTTTTACTTTAAAACTTTAAACCACATAGGTGGTTTAAATACACTTCTCCTGCCTACTACCTGAAATCAAAAGGAAAGCTTGCTATCATCTGTGGTATCTTCAACTAGATGTGTAGCTTTAATTAGACGTTTCATTATTTAACATAGGTGGTTTAAATACACTTCTCCTGCCTACTACCTGAAATCAAAAGGAAAGCTTGCTATCATCTGTGGTATCTTCAACTAGATGTGTAGCTTTAATTAGACGTTTCAGCAAAATCAATCCTCTCATATTTAGAATACGAGTACTTCAGTCTTTTATTTAGGAGTATATGTTTAAGTGGTTCTCATCCTTAGAAACAGCAGACAAATTAACACAAAGAAGAAGTTTGGCAACCCATTTTGCCAATTTAAAATTTTGAGAGAAATCCAGACTTCGCCCATCACAAAGCTTATCCACACCTGACATCCTGGGGAGCTGAGGGAGGGATCACAAATCTTGTAACCTCCCTCTCATTGATGTAAATAATAGATGTTACTTCTGCCTTCAGGACTAGGGAAAAAATGTGACAACAAAATCGTTCACTTCTTAAATTGAGATCACTGTGTTCACAAAGTTTCCACCAGCTTTTAAACATAAGCTTTAATTACACTATTTCTGTTGATAGAGGTGATTTTCTGTTGCAGCAAGTTAAGACTGCAATTTGGGGAAAAAAAAAAGTTGAAAGTCTAAATGCTAAAAGGCAGTCAGCACAAAAAAATCCTCCCTTACCGTACACATTCAGCATTTATATTTCAGCAAAATATTTTTAAAGTTTACACTGTAACTTAAAAAAACCCAAATGTATAAGTGACTTATGTATGTTCAATTTGGCTAAATTATTTTGGACCAAATTAAGTTCAAGTAATGACTTGCTTGAGGTGCTTCTGTAACAGAATTGAATACTGCACTTTGCAGGCAATGCTATAATACATGAGGAATTATATCCTGAGCAAATTAGAAATATTTTTTAGTTTGCTACTTTTTTTTCTGAGCTCCAGAGACTTTCCTTGTAGACTCTCTCTGCATAAACAATGTATTTAATGAGTTTCTATACTGTGTGGTCTCTAAAACCCAGACACTTTCAAGCCACCTTTATAAGCCTTCTCCTGGAGATACCTGGCTCGCCAACAATATTCGTAGTTGGCAGAATGTACTTGACCTTTAAAAAAAAAAAAAAATCTTTACTTTTTACTTAGAAGTCCTAATAAGTCCAAACAAAGCATACAAGAGAAAACATCATTTTTAGTATAAAATAGAACAAAGATTTTGTTGAAACTTAAAGAAAATATCTTGAAAGTGATATTAATGTTGAAATTTTTATTTAAAAAAAACCAAAACAGTAAGAATACAAAGACAGCCTAAATGGAAGTTGAAATTCAAAAATAAATTGAAGCATTGTTTCTTCTTTGGTATGCTCTCTTCCACAAAAAAAATTCAAAAGCAAAAAAAATGGAGGGCAAATTAGATTGTTCGAGGAGATACTTCTACTCAGGAGAGTTTAAGGAAAAAAAAAACCAAAACAACAACCCTCCATCTCCCTCCCCAAAATATTCAATTTACCCCTATTTTGAATAGAATCAGAGCAATAAAAATAAGTGGATTGAACCTTAGAGTCTTGGTCTGTCACGGAAGATCAACTGCAATAGATAATGAACTGAAAGAAATTCCTATGTCTAATAACACTGACCACATGAAACACAATAAAGCTTTCTCTTTGTGCTAACATGATGCTTTAAATTCTATCAGGAAAATATTTGAAGAGAACTGTAGCAGATACTAAATGTCACTGGAAAGTATTTTTGCATATTTCTTCAAGGAATTAAAAAAGTAATGCCTTTTCCTACAAATACCAATACTGTCGTCCCACAGATCTCCACTCCTACACAAATACACATTTAGTATTAGCCAAGAAAACCTGGACTATGATTCAAAGAATAGCTATTCTAATTGTTCTTTTACTTCACTTCCCCTGTCTCCTCCCAGTTGGATTATTCCTGTGTAGTATTCAAGTTGAATAGAGAAACAGCTTCTGTGTAAACCACACAGGTTACGTTTACAGCGAATATTCAGCTGCTTGCACTTAGACAGGCTTTCATTGCTTACTGTAGTGAAAATATTTCTTACTTTTTGAAGTAAGAATTTGTCTTTTTTGCCTAAGGGAACTTCCCAGAATGAACTTCTGTATGAAATCTCTTACACAGTAATTAACTTCCACATGCATAAGGACTTAGTACACATTGTTCAAACTAACATTCTCACTGAATGAACATACGTTTCTAACTTCATCCTCTCTGTTGGGAGTTCACAATACCAGGAAAAGCTGCATTATAGGTCTTTTCAGGACAATAAAGGGGGAGATCATTCCATAAACTAAGCCTCTATAACATAACACAACACCATCCTTATGCATTTAATTAGAACACAGAATAATACAGTTTAGTTATAACACTTAGAGAGACAGTGGAGAGAAAGGGACCAAGACGGTAAAACACGGTATTTCACAGTGAAGACAAATCCTGGAATGGCTTCAGAAAGACAAATGAGGCAGAATATATTTGTGTATGGTCATATCTGTCAAATGAAATTGAAGAAAACTGATTTTGTGAAACACATTAATAAATGGAAAACCAGTTAATTCCCTGTGTATTGCTTTTATGGAGAAAGTTCGCAACATCCTGGGAAAATTCGCATTAAATTCATGTAAGTAATGACTGTTTTCATATCTGATAATGCCTCACACAAAAATACAATATATTCCTGGATGTTAACTGAATTCAGTCTCAGAATACTAATATCAAATACATAACTATTACCCCCATATTACAGATGGACAAACAAGAGACATAGATGGGTTAAAGTGAGTTGCCCAATGTCACACTAAAAACTGGTGGCTAAGCTAACAGTGAAAAAAAAAAAAAAAAAAAAAAAAAAAAAAGATAAAATGAACAGGCAATGCTTCCCTGGATTTGACAGGTCAGGT
Organism: Calidris pugnax; assembly: GCF_001431845.1. Taxonomy (NCBI): domain Eukaryota; kingdom Metazoa; phylum Chordata; class Aves; order Charadriiformes; family Scolopacidae; genus Calidris; species Calidris pugnax. The sequence continues at coordinate 7,879,236 of NW_015090794.1, forward strand.
TTAAGATCTTGTTACAAATACAGTTTTCGACCTGGTTTATGGCATCATGCTCAGTGTGTGAATAACTAAGAAGGTGCTTGCTACCAGCCATCCAGAAGTAGGAGATTGAATTACATTAGAGCTTTTGGGGATTTGTTTTTAATCAGATTATCCAGTGTTGTCCTACCAGGAAAAAAAATATGTATCTGTCTCATAAATAACAGAGCAGCTCAGAAGTGTTTCTCCACTTTGCCAACATTGTGGATAAATGTTGGCAGTGTAAATGTGTGGAATTTGGCATAGAGCCTCTTTCCTTACAATGTGTCATTCATCCTCATTTTTAGCATTTCAGTTGCTGTTCCTTTTAGGTGGCTATTAAAGGGAAGAAAAACAGAACAAAACAAAATAATAGAATACACTTATGTTACACTAATGAAACATAAAAGTTATAAGCTGACCATCCTCTTCTAGCTTTTTAGCAGTAAAACAGCATTACTATATGAATCAGATTAAACGCTGTAGTCTGTCCGCCCCCGGGATCCATCACAATCTTAAAAATTTTGTTTTTAATTTGTTGAGAAAATGAGAAGTTCTCTGTGACGTGATTTTATGGTGAACTGAAAGAAGTGCCAGTAAAATACCAGAGCAATTACTCTATATGGAGCTAGCAAAAATAGGAAACACTGTACTATTTCCCCTCATAATGCCATAAACCTTCACAGGTTCACTAAAGAACTATCCTCAACCAGTAACTTTGACTAAATATGGTTTAAAATCACATTTAGAAAACACTTTAAACCTATATAAGTTTGAGTGGCTGAGCTTCACTCTATGCACTGTCCAACCCCACATAAATCAATGTCCTGAGATATACCTCAGAAGTCCCATAAAGAGTAAGTTAAAATCAGAAGAATTTTATCTGTCAGGAAGAAAGAATGTCTAATAGCCACAAATATTAAGTCTAAACTAATGAAAATATTAGCTTAACTTAAATGAGCTTTGCTACATGAACACAAGGACAAAAATGTAGGCTTTTCAGGAGGGAGGTTTTATCCAGCTCATGGCTAAAAAAAAAGTCTTGAATCTGATTTTCTTTAAAAACAAAATAAATCCACACAACATATTATCACCACTTTGGAAAAATATCTGTGTTTAAAACCACCATTACCTGTACTGGTTATGCAATTTAGATCTCAATAAATATTATCTACAAACTATATGCATTTTCATAAGATACTTACTTATAAAAGTATCCCAGCCATAGCTATTTACATATCAAAATCCAGTAATCAAAAAAGATTTATATGTTTTGAGAATGAGATTGTGTTGCAAGAATTAAAGCAGTGTGAAGACAAGTAGGGAATCCTTTAAATTGGATCTTGTTTCATACTAAGTTTGAAAATACATTTGCAAACTGTTCAGGATACATTTTTTGCTGTATAATCCTCCACAGAGCAGTGGAAACATAAATGAACTAAAGGAGAAGAAAAAGTCATAATTCATACTTGTTACAAAATCTGATGTAAGTGCATATGAAAACACAGGTCAAAATATTTGCAGATTCCCACCAACCATGCATTTAAGTGTTAAAATCCAGATAAATATCCCAGGGTGGAATACCGACAAATCACTCTGTGAAGAATTACTATAGACAAATGATTTCTAGAAGCTTTTCAGCTTTCAAGTTCAGAATTCTGTAAAATATAGTATTCAGCATATGTATTGCATGAGAACTGGGTATTGTACAAGGGAATTTATGCAGCTGCTTAAACTCTGAGGCTTGCAATTGTAGCTCCCAGTTAACTCAGTGCTAAAAAAAGTCCTTCAGAGCATGAAAGGTGCGAGACGGTTTCAGACACGTGAGAGTGAGCTGGATCCCAGGGAAGTGCATGAACTGGCATGTCTGAATATAATTAAGTGTCAAGCCATTTTACAGTGATTTAAACAGGGCTCAAACTTCAGGAAATGAAGGGGGAGTGGAAGACCGTGCTTTTGAATGTGGCATAATATTATTTAATCACTAAGCCACTACCTACTTCTAATGAAATATAAGTAAAGGACTCAAGATTTTCAACTCAACTATGTTAATTCTCCAGTTATTCTTCTGTTTGGATATTTGGAATTTTATAAGGGTTGTTAAGTTCCTGCTTTGGTTTTATTATTAAGCAGATACTGTGTATCTATGATTATGGATGCTTTACTTATTTATATTACCCATTCTTTCCATTCCAGTTTCCAGTACTAATTTCAGTTACCTAAAAGCCAGCCAGAGCACGCTAAAATGGATCCACCCACAGAGGGATCAGTGGCATAGCTCAGATTTTCTCTTAGGATCATTCACTCTGATTTCTCTCCACAGAATAAAGTCTGGAACATCGCAGCACCCTGTCAGTTTATTATCTACAATAATAATTCTGTGCTACTTGCACTACACGCTTTAAAAACTCAATGTGATGACTTTTTTTTTTTTTAATTTTGAAGGTGGATAGATCTTAATAAGGCTCTTCTAATCTACGGAGTAAATCCCTGTGTCTGTTAAGTTCAGAATATACAGAGCAAGAACAGCAATAGAAAAAAAGCAAAAGCTAATGTGACGGTGCTGTAACTTGTTCTCACCTATGAAAAGTCCCTGTATTTCCATCTCACTATAGTAAACATTTTCACTTTTTGTTTTTGTTTTTTTACATTAGATTATAATAAACTTGGAAACCAACTCACTTCTCCTTAGATGAAACTTGAAAATCATCTCACCATTTTGCCAGACGCAACTCTAAATCTATCTGACATGCAAATACATTTTAGCATTAAAAAGAAAGCCAAAGAATATGAGTTAGCTAGCACTTAACTTAGAATACTAGACGGGTGTCAGTTTCTGGCTATTTTTTCCCATAAGTTTCTACAGTTGGACTGCCAGCAAATATAACTTCAGTCAGATTTACAGGCCAAAAAGATCATTTACTCCATTCTGTTTCCCACAGTATTGAGATGCCAATGCTTTGCCTTATTCTTCCTGTTCATATCACAAACCCATTTGATTGCAGTCATGAAATACTTACATTTAGAACTAGACAACACAGTTTAATATTTTATTTTTAGAATGTGCCTTGCAATAAAATCAAGCCCCCCAAAAACCAGAATGGAATAGAAATTGAATGTTCTGTTCAAAGAAGGCTGCTAAGAAAAACATATCCTGTTGTAGTGATGCTTCTCTTTCCAAAATCTGGTAAGTCTCAGTAATTATCTTTAAACTGAGAAATAAAGCAGAAAAGTGAAAAATTTAAGAGTATATATAGAATCTTCCAGCTGTCTCAAAGAAACATACAGATAGTAAACCTGGCAGGAATGTTTGATAAAAAAATATTGCTCACTTTTACAAACTGGAATTAAATGATTAAGTGAGGTGTCCAGGTTCTTATTAACAATGTCCAAAGAAGCAAGGAAAGGAATTTGTATAATACAAACCATTTGGTTCTTTCATCTTCCAATGTCTATTTGACTAAATGTTTGCATTTTTTTTTTAGCATTAAAAAAATGTAGATACTTTGTTAAGATTTGTGATATAAATACCACACGATTAGCATTTAACAGAAGAACTACGGGAAATAAGTAGTAAGCCCAGAGCTTCTTAAATTTTCACATGCAGTCATAGAACATGGGAGTGACTATGTATTAATCGCCCCTAACAAGGACAAGATGCCAAAACAGAAGTTATGATTCTGGTCCAATGTAGAACACCTATATTTTGTGGTCCACCTGAGTACTCAGCACTTAGACTTCACACTATATTAATATAGATGCATGTTTTATGACAAAACACGAAAATACTTTAATACTCAATTTTCTCAACCTAGCATAACGTTTAAATCTTTACTAGTCATTTCCTCATCAAAGGGCATCACCAAACACTACCTAGGTGAGGTCTTATTCGCATAAACCTTTTAAGTTCTATTTAAGAAATATTAAATGTGCAGACGTACTCAAAATTCTAACAACTAATCAAGTTCTCATCTTTATTGATATCCTTTGTCCACTTACTTTTAGCATGTTTCAGGATTTTTAGGTTTTGGGTCAGCTCTTCAGCCTCCAAGAAAAAGAACTCTAGCTTTTATAATGTTGGACAACGTACTGCTCTTCAGCTGTTATATGAGCAGTTTGGCAGTGCCTCCAGCCTTGGCTTGCAAGAATTCCTTTGCACTGGTGGTAGCATGGTTGAACAGCCACGCACTGATTCCACAATCCTTTGCAGTATGTTAAATAGTCACCATGCCAGATTATTAATTTTATGTTCCATTTCATGTAAATATTCTGCATGTGGAAATGGAGTGCTCTATCCATTAATACACTGAGATTACACAGATTGCCTGAGTCATAAAACAGTGCATGAGAGGTAAAGAGACTGCAATTTCAAAACAGTGATAATTTCAGTTCTTGCAGAGGGAAACAAGCTGAAATCTATTTGCCGAAAATGAGTAACAGAGATCTCAATACTGATTACAGTTCACAAATCCACCTTAGACTGTATGCCTAAATTTGAAATTGTACTCTATGTTCAGGAGTATTTTTATCCCAATAATTTATTCCTAAATATAAAGGAAATATATACACAAGTAAAACTGTATGCAGTGTAAACATAAAACACTTTTCAAAGAGTTCTGAATGCAATAGTACAGCTGTGTTTATGTGTATTTGTGTTTTTCAGGAAAGTATTCAAGGAACAAGAAATTGTTCGATCTTTCTGAGTGAACATTTTAGTAAATAGAAATAGATGAGAATGTGGTAGCCATAGTTAAATTTGGTGTGCAAAGTATGCATAGGAAGGAAAGCAGGGAAGTACCTTTATTTAAGAAATTGGGATTCAGAACATACCACAACTCTTGTCTTGTCTTAACACCCGTAGATGCAAAACTCAGAACTTTTCCAATTCCTTACTTAAACCAAAAAACCATCTACACTAGATTGAAAAAGATCTACTGATAGAAAATCTTCTGTTCCAGTAAAATACATTGGCCTGAATGCATGTTCTGGCAAGACAGATCCTGCTTTTTAAGATACTGCAACAGATGTATAAAAGCTTGTAGCTCTTGCTCACAACACACATACCCTAAGATTACGTATCATATATACAAGAAGAAACCAGACAACTTCTCTTCTAAAAACACAGACTTGAGTTTGTGTATTCATCAGGTCTTTGAAAATTGTCAGACTATAACTGGGAATCCTCTCATAACACTGCATCCCTTTTTTTGCCATGAGAAATGGTGCACTTTCCTCAGAAACCTGCTATTTTCTACTGTTAACTTATTAAACTAATTTTGTATGTCGGAGCGGTAATTTTAGAAGTGTCTCCTTTACAGATTCCTTCTAAGGTGAAAACACAGCTCCACCTTGCTAAAATACTACTACTAGTGTGGAAATCTATTTAATTGAGCATCATTCTATTCTTTAGTCTTTTTATATACCCAAACAGTTTCTTAAAGTTTATAGCTGCTATTTTAAGGTTTTTAAGATAAGCTAAATTAAATTTAGATTCTAGTAAGAGCTAGTATTCAAAATCAGCATATTACTGCTGTCATCACAAGTGTTTAAAAATATCTTTCAGAGTATTTGTAAAGAAAATAAGTATTTGTTAAAACTGTAATTTTAAACTATTATATTTAGTCTAATTCTTCTTGCTTTTTACTTAAAAAAAAAAAAAAAGCAAGGCATAACAATATTAAATGTTACTAAACAAGTAATTCTGCCACTAACTCTCCATTTTACTTTAGGCACATCCTTTATCAGACTGTTATTCAATTACCAATCTGTTAATACTCTGTTCCTTTCTGTATGCTTGGCTCCATTTTTCAACAAGAAGACTGTGTTTACATTTACATATAGTTTATAGACCAATAAATTTCTGAGCTGTAGGCCTTTGAAGGGGATCATGACAATAATATTTTGTGTTTTGTATACTACATTAGGATAGGTAGTTTTTTGTTGGGGGGTGGTGGTCGTGATGGTTTGCACTATTGCCAGCAGAACAAAGGTCAAAAATCTCCTGGAAAGGACTGTTTTGCTGACATACGAGGAGCTGATGCACAAGAAGAAAAGGTTATTTTGTTCAAACCTACTGAGCACTTACCTCAATTTTCATGGTAGACATGTATTAGATGACCAATTAGATGTTAAATTTCCATTCTTGGACGTTATTAAAACCAAAGGTGTGAGTCTCAAACATTCCTCCATGCATAATTGCAAATATACATTAGAAATTATTATTAAGATGTTATAAGCACTTAAGAACTCCTTAGAGTTGCACCCTCTGAGAGACGGAAGAATTTACTTCAGGTTAAGAAACTTCACTAAAGTATTGGAAATAAAGTGACCTGTTTTAGGAGAATGGGATATTAAACATTTCAAGCAGTAACTCATTTACCTCCTAAAATTCACCAGTACAAACACTTCCTATCAAATTCTTCACAGACTAGTCATTTAGTACCACCATAAACATTCCTTAATCTATTTTAGTAACAACAGTTAGAAAGTTCAGGCTAGTATGGTACAATCTGTCAGAACGGGTTATTAGTCTACGTGTGAGGAACTCCAATGACATTGAGGTGAAATTCTCTGGTAAATCATCTTTTTGTAACACTACACTGTTAGTTGAAAACAATATGCTTATCATTGGACCAGACAATTGAACTATTATTTCCATTTTCAGCAGATCTATACTATTGTAGTAAAAAAGCTTCTACTGGTAACTGTCAGCTTCTCAACAGTACATTAAAAAATATGATAACTGAAATTAAATCCAGCATACGAGGGAATTAAAAGGGAAGGTTGAAGTGTAGACCACATAATATGGAAGCAGCCCACAATGAAGTCATCTAACTTCTAATTTAAAAAAAAAAAACAAACACAAACAAACAAAAAACAAAACCACAAAAAAAAACAAGTATATACATGAACTAAACATGTTCTGTCTTCCTTGAACATTATAAGTTTAAAATCACATTTGAAAATGATAACGATACTCAAGCTAAAATATATCTATATGTATGTATATATGAACACTACTGAGAGTACTGCATACTGGTACCAAACACATCATATAAGGTCACTCTGGTAATAAACCAGAAAATTGTTTGCAAGAACTAGCAGACTGCTCATGTACAAATACAATTATCAGTCACTTCAAGAAATTAATATAAAGGCAGGGAAATCTAGCTTGTCATAGTTTGGCTGAATGCTTTCTATACTGCATTTATGAATAAATGCATTCCATATGAGTGCGTCTTGAGCTGGGACCTACCTCTGATCTGCTATAGAGCTCATGGAAGCACATGGATGCCAATAATTATTACGCTGGAAAAAAATACTTTTAAAAGGAGCTTCATGCATATCTACTAAAGCAAAAATATCTTAATTAAGAATACAAGGATCCTATAAATCCCAGCCTAACCTACCATCTATTGGTCCTCATCCAACAGAAGTATGGCAGTTTTTCTGTAAAGCACACAGGTAATGTTTACTTTAAGTTTAAAGCTACAGCACTACAAGACAGTTGTACATTTACTAAATGTACTGTGGAGTAACTGCACAAATCTTCTTCAATATACACATCTGGTCAGCTGGCAATAGTCTAAAAGACTTCAGAAGCCAAGAAATTTTGATTATCAGAGTTGTCTTGTGTATGCTCTGAAGCTCAATTGCAGAGGACATTTTTGTCTGCATTATGTTTAACATGATTTAAAGATACAGAACATTCAGAGTACCAGACATTTTTCTGGGCACCATGACAGAACTCAAAGTTTTAAATGAAGAACTAGAACATTTTTTTTCCCCAAAGCATTGGAAGTTTTAGGTTACTACCTCCCTCTTGGGTTCTCCACTGGACAGTTAAATTTACTCCTCCATCTAAACAATGTGAAGCCTTCAGCTTTTTAGTCCAAATCATAAGCTCAAAACTGAGACCAAGAATAGGCTACTGCACTACTAGCAGTCTTAATTTTACATGGGATAGTTCATCCTCCTTCAGTCTTCATTGCCTCTTACCTGTGCCTGTTCAAACCCATGCTGCAGAGACACTCATGCTCTTCCCTTTTACTTGACACAATTACCTTTTTCCCCATATTTCTTGTCTACCAGCAACTTCCCTACCCTGTGCTGTCAATCTTCTGCATTCTAACACAGGTTAATACTTCTCACCCTTAAGTGCCTGAGATTGATTGGAAAATTACTTTAAATACAGTTTTTATTTCCTTTCTGATGCAACCAATGAAGCACTCTATCACCATTGATAAATTACCACTATCAAGTTTAAGTTTCATTCAAATAAACACATTCTTATTCCTCTGAAGAAGCAGGATTTCGGGCCACCTACCTCGTTTGCCTGCTGAGACAGGCTTCCCCCCTGCTTCTCCACAGCATTTCTTCAGATCCTCTCATGCTCAGGTCTACACCCCAGAGCCCTCATATTTTCTTCTCAATGTTACTCACAGAATTTCCTCATTTCCTCAAGGAAACTCCTCATTTTCTTCAGTCTCCAAGTCTAGCACTTATCTATGTTGTTTTTTTGTTTCTTCTAATACCCTCCTTCGCATCCCCACCACCCCGACCCTCCCGCGGCTCCCAGCTCCCCCCCTCACAGCCAGCCGTGAGGAACAGGCCCCTTCTCACCTCACAAGCGAGGACAACCTTCCAGAGGACACCCACGGTGACACCAAACGCCCTGGCCCTTTGCTGAATAAAGTCTTTCACTCCAGCACTGCTAACAGCGAGGTAAAGCTGGCTGTTTTACACGGCTGGAAGGCAGGAAGCTCAACCCTCATGGCGGCGGTGCCCTGGCCCCTCAGCCCGGCCCGGCCCGGCCCGGCCCCGGCCCGCCCGTCCCTGAGGGGAGAGGGGCGGCCACCGCCACCCCCGGGTGTCCCCCGGCCCGGAGCTGGTTTGGCGCCGAACTCCTCCAAATAGAAAGTTTTCCAGAAACAAATGCTGTGAAGATCTACATTCTATGCACATATTTCGAACATACATTAGGAAACAAATGTGGATCTAATTTAAGCAGCTACATTCTTTCCCTTCTAGAATTAATGCTTTCATTTATAAGGAAGGGAAGTGTACCAAACCCCACACAACAATGAGATTTTGTGCAGTATCAGTGGGGCCAGTTCTTTCTTAGGACACCATCTGACACTTCTCCACCCAAACTTAGTATTAGAAATATTATAGCCCCGCATCCACTCACATGTTATTAGCTTACCTAGGCATTAACTAGCAAAATCGAACATGTATAAGGTCTAGAAAATGGAAAAACACTATTTTCTGAAGATGCATTAATTACAGGTCAAGATAAATAACATCCTGCTCCTCAAAAATGACAATTTGGGAAGGGAGGAATCTAGAAAGAGTGGGAATATCTATTAACCTTTGTAATTTAGAGAAGGATAACCATGGCCTACTCTGAAGAAACACGTTTTTAAGGGATTGTATTGTCATCCAATTAAGATTTATATTTTTCTTTCAGATATGTAAGTGTCTGAGAGTGAAGTCAGTACCATAAAGATCCTGATGGCCTCAAGGTAAAGACTTCAGGTGGATTTTCTGCAACAGCATTGGCTTCTATAGCTCCTGAGCAGAGACTTCCTTGCCTGTTAACTTATACTTCTGACAATCCCTTTAAATCCTTTTGTATTCTCTTGACATCGTGACTCTAAGCTCCCTCTCAAATCATGATATGCCAGTTCTTTGGGATATACTGTTAACAACACCCTCCCAACATCACATAAATTACCTGAATCATCTCCATGACAGATGAATATTTCATACAATTTTACTTTTTACACAACTTTACACGTGTTGCATGTATTCTGAGAACTAAATTTGTAGTTTCTTTGTAGGTTTGGATACTCAAGATAAAAGTGATTTAAGTATTTACTGCTAAGGTCATGAGTCTCAGAAATAAAAGTCTCTGGATCCTTGAGAGCAGAAGAGTTCCGTTACTAATTTCCCCTTGTATCACTAATAACACTGTCTTCTTTCCCACATTTTAGTGTGAATATGATGATATGGCTATTAAAAACCCAACAACTTAATGATACTACTTCTGGTAGTATTCCAAGGTTAGAAATAAAACATTTCAAGTTCAACAACTTTAAATTCTTTTCCCCTTTGCGATGCAAGTTCAAGATAGCTTTCACAATCCTTTAAAAAGTCACAAATTTTGGCATACCTTTAAACAGGTTATTGCATTGCTTACGTGACAGCAGTTCCCACTCTAACATAAATACAATCTGATGAAGCCTTCTTAATATTCCACTCTTCCACAGCAATGGTTTTGTACTCGCTGATTTGTAGAACTCCCTTCTATTTGTCCCCCCCTCCAAGGGACACAAACTCATAGCAATTTAAATCTTATCACAACAGACTTGTTTTTCTTCATTACATTTCATGACTATCTTGAAAGTAGTCCATGGACCAAAAGGGTCTGCTAATCACAGGCTGACAAAAAAAAAATATATATGTTACATTCACTGAAAACATTTCAGAAGCTAATAAATAAAACCAAACCAGTTCCTAAGAAAATGTTTTTAATTTTCATTTTATGGAAATACATCTTTTGGTTTTATTTCCATGATACAAAAATGTTAAATATCAAACATTTTCTGAAATCTACCAATGCAGATTCTTTTTTAAACAAATAAAGGGCTGGTGCAGTTAGCAGGTTTATCACAGGTACCAAAAACATTTTTACAAAAACCCCACAGGCTGGGGAAGGAGGAGGAAAGAAACAGATGAAGACAGACTTAGGAGTGAAAACAGCAATAGATGTGAAAACAAAGAAAAACTACCTCCCACCAGGAAATTAATGTTTGAGACACTTTGAAGGTATAGGTTTTTGAAAGGTATGTGTAAAGTTGGTATTTAGAGGAATACTGGCTGCACAGGGGGTGGGGGTAGAGAATGGACAACTAAAAAAGATTTCCAGATGAAGTAACTGGTAGAAAGCAATAAGTGAAACTGCAATTCTACCTGTTTCAAGAATGCTGACAGCATACTGATATTGCCTGGAAAAAAAGCTAAGGATTAGGAGATTTGTGGTAGCTCCCCTGAAGCACAGGAAACAGCCTAGCACGAAATCATAGAGTGCCAGTTCTTTTTGTACATTTCATAGCCAGCATGCTAAAGTAGGTGACAAAAATACATTTAGTCTTGCTTCTTAAATCTAACATCATTTACGACAGCAAGGATTTCACATGGTCAACAACGAATCATATACTAGTTAATATACACACAAGTAAAATTGACAGTGATTGTTCAATAAACAGTTTAAAATAATTAAACTGATTTTCAGGACACATACTGCTTTGTTAACACCGCTTTATTTAAATAAAGTATGGCTTCCAAGAGGTGTATTCTCGCAACTGCTTTCAATCAATTCCACTTGTTAAGGCAGTTGTTTCCTACCATGTTTCAGGGACTTCAAAAATTCCAGTGGAACTACTTGTGAGACTTCCTAAAAGACAGTCACGAACAATAGATTAAAGGTTTCAATATACAAACACTGAAAGGAATAAATATTAAATCAAGAATATTTTGATTCTTTTAGAGCATACAAAGATGTATTTTTTCCTCTAGAGCGAGGCTCTAGATGCATTACTTGCAAGTCAGTATTTACTAAAGGGAAACCAAGAGACTGTTTATCTGATACAGTAGATATTGAAATGAAGTTTTAACTATTAATATTGATATTTGAGTATGCTTCAAGACAGGCAGTGCTCCAGATGAACAATAATTAAGATATGACTTAAGTTTTTAATATAGTCTAATCCATTTCTGCAAGAAATTACTAACAGAAGTTGAAATGGAGTCAACAATAAATAGATCAATAAAAATGAAATCTTTTAAGGTTTAAATTCATGTGACCTAAGGTTATTTAATCTATTTTAATTTTTTTTTATAGGCTTCAATAACTCACACAAAAAAATATTAAGTGAAACATAGTCATCTGATTGTCACCTGCCTCTGTTTAGTCAGACATACAGTTCAAGGTACTTTGGCTAAAAAATATATAGATATTACAGGCTGCAAAACTCCCCGTACATCAACCCTAAATGAAGTCTTCAACCAAATAAAGAATAATAAAGGCTATGATTACAAACACCACACAGAACATTGCAGCTATTAATGTATACATCAAAATCTGCATCTTCTGAAAGCGAGATTCCTCAAGCTTCAACAAGCAGCAGTCTATGAAATGGGAATGATCTGCTCAGGGTCCAGTAAGCCTTTCAAAGGCTGATGCAGAGCACGTGGTAGACTGCAAGAACTGTTAAGGGTGACTATGATCCACCCATCCAAAACGACTGGAAGGGATTTTAGACACACTCACTCTTCATCACCATCTTGCTATGTGTTACCAGAAAGAACCCCACAGCCAAGCGTTTCATCAGTGTAAGCGAAAGGGCCCACATTAGTTGAAGAGCCCAGTAGATCAGCACCTGCCTGGCAGCTTATTCCTGCACTGAGGTGTCCCAGAAAGTCAACACGTTCTCAGGTAATGTTCTAGAGAGCAAAGGGTTTCAGTGGCACTGAAACCTAGTTATTTATACCAAAGCATGTAAACCAGCAGTCTGACTGGATCAAACCGCACTCAACCTAAACCAGCACGGTGGCGAGAGGTGTGCCAGAGGAGCGGTGAGGGGCAGGAAGGCAGACTGCCAAAGTTTTGGCTTAATTGTAGAGGTAAACAATATTCTGGCCAAACTGAGAAATCCTGTTGTTTTCTTGATTTTCAGAAACATTTTATCTCACAAATAACTGTAAATAAGGGATCTTAGTACAATATTATCAGGATATGTAGTCTTACAGTGCTAATTAAAAGGGCACGTATATTTGCTTTTAGGGCAGCAGGTAGGTCTATTAAAACTCATTTACAAGAAACAAAGGTTGTCTAATGACACACATCTGGCAGGTCAAGCTATGTGCATTCTATTATGCCATGTCTACATCCAATCAAGCTCAAGGGAAAATGCCCACATTAAGTTAACCTTATGTTTTGCTGTAAAGTGTTGGATTAACAGGGAAATCTACTCTAGGATCCTTCTTCCAGAATTTCTTCAATTTTGCTTTTGATATGCAAAACACGTTGGGTAAGCTTAACTAGAAGGTTGCACAAAAACTAAGAGATTAAGAATAGCTACAAATATTCAAAGAGCTTTGCTTTAAGGAAGAAAGTAAGCAAGAAAGATATCAACTACATCCTGCTTCCTTTGATTGGTCTCAAGTGGGGTATTGTTTGTCTGTGGTGGGGTTTTTTTACTTTTTAAATTTGGTATTTTTTTGAGTTTTATTTTTACAATTTTTGTATGACGCAATCTTCAGTTTAAATAACTTATTGCAAATTAACTCATAACAGTGACTTATTGCATTACGTTCATAGAAGTCTGGAAAAGTCAGGGCATTCAAGGAAACAACTTCAGTTCCGTTCAGGCAGTTCCAAACAGAACAGAAAACCATGCTCACTGACATTGCACTTACCTGCTGGAACTTGTTCTGTCTTGATCTTTTTGAACTTTTTGGCTCTCTTCTTACCATCTGGAAGGGACTCTACACAGTAGTCTGTCTGATCATATTCTGAATCTTGGCCATCTCCCTCTTCCATATCATCAGAACCAGTTTCTTCCTGAATAGGACTCATGCTTCTCTTTCCCACTGTACTGGTACCTGTAAAACTGAGATGTAGAAGAAATATGATTACATGCAAGTCAAGAATAACTATTACACAGGTACTAGCTCTTTAACATCAGTTAAATGCTCATGAAGGTAGCAGAATAAACTGTAGTAAGTGATGTAGCATGAAATTATGTTATCTGGAAGAACTGACTTGGCTATCTAATCCAATCTTACATAGATTAAGGTATTTGTTCTTTGTACTGTACATGTCCCAGGCCTAGCTGCTGGTGAGATCACTCAACTCAAATGTAATTAATCCTGTTCTCTATCCCTGATTCATTTTAACTTTTATTCTCCTAGTTATGAAAGCTCTTGTAAAGCGTTCTCAGTAGACAATAAGTTATATACAACTGTTAAGCCTTAAGTACACATCTCGATATTGAAGGAATCTACACACTAACTACATCCTCTCTCCTGGAACTATATGCAGTTTTAAAGGCATTTCTGTTATACAAAGGTAAAGAAAAACCATCAAGGTCCATGAATAAGGCCTTAAAGTGAAGAGTCCTACCATCCAATGGGCTGGTAAAATAAAAAGCACAAAAAATGCATACTCATTTCCTAGGTAGTATTTGAATAAATCCTGACTAATACAGTATGAACTTAGAGCTTCATTTCATTCAGCATACATAGAAATAATGCTGCATAGATTTTCATTGAACTGGAATACTATTGTTAAATTTCCTTAAAGGACAAATGACAATATTAAAATCAAATTAGCAGGAGTATAAGAAAGAATGTAGTAGCAAAGGGGCTATTTAAATACATAATTCCCATTACAAACTTCTAGATATGTGAATATCAGCTACTGAAATACATATTTTAATGCTCTTTTAGAACAATCAATTTCAAAAAAAGATAGTTCTAGACTTATAAACCTTTATTCATTAGGAACTACACAAAACAGCTGTGCGCATCCAAGCTGTGTTCTATTCTTTTATTTAAATAAAAATTAATACAGATAGAAAAAAGCTTTACAAGCTATTTTATTTTTTTTCTTTCTAATCAATAATAGCAGGGAATTATGGTGTTTCAATAAGGTTTCAGCTAAAGGACTGTTAAATTTGGCCGTATAGTTTTGGCTTTGAAATGAAATTTTTTCGGCTGAACATTTTGCAATTTAAAACAGACTCTTTCTGGGATGTCCAAAGGCAATAAACAAACATGAAACATATGATTACGCCTCATGCTCTTACTTCTACTTTAGGAGCACAAACACCATTTACTTTGATGAATAGCTGGCTTTTCCTCCAAACATTCACACACAGAAGGCCTTCTTGCATGATTTCTTACAAATCATAATTTCGAGTAACAGCACAACTACCATTAATAAAAAGATAGAAGCCAAAAAACTGGATAGAACTCTTTATCCTAAATACACACTTCAATATTGCGAAACAGGCAAAAAACTAGCTTTGCAAAGAAAAAAGATCTAGTGAAGAAAGAGCACTTAGAAAATGAAAAAACATTATATGTATTTTTTAAACCATTGTTTAGAAAAGTTTATAAGAATTCTACTTTTGGGAAAGATATTCTTAAAAATACATAAGGAAGAAAAACTCATGAGTCATAAATGATGATCCCAGGATTTCTCAGCTATATTATGAGCACTTGGTGCTCAGAAGGGGACTTTAACTCACTGTAGGAAGTTTCCATTTTGAAAGTTCTTATAGTTGAATTTATTTTTTTTTCAACTTAGACTCTTAAGAAGTTATTGCAAATAGAGAAGCAAGTCCCTGACCTTCAATGTGTATTTAGCTATGTACCAAATTACAAAATAAAAATTAATTTTAGGCTTTCTGTTCTTCCTGCAGATATCTTAAGGGAAAAAAACCCAACCAAACAAAAACACCAACAAACTAGCGGCACAAAATCCAAAATATAGATATTTTATAATCAAGAACTCTTGACTTCTTGCTTTCTCCCCAAATATTAATTTTATTCTACATTCATTAATTGATTGCAAGGATTCTAGATGGTTACGGGTTTATGTGTCTTATTCCTTTTTGACCTAAAATAAGATTCAAGTAACATTATTTATCCACTTAACAATAGTAGCAAATCAGTATGGCTGTATACACGAGTTAGAGCATTAGTCACTGAAAAGTTCAGTTTTCTAAATATACCAACTATTTTGGAATACATCCATATTTCTGTCTCAATTTTCTTAGTCTGTTGAGAAACAACCAAAGTGGAAGAACCAAGCAACTTAACAGCTATCAGTACTTGTCTGATTCAGATCTACTTGTTTAGGATCCTCAACTATTTGGATAGCTGAGCCATTCAGAGACAAAGACTTACATTATCCATTACAAATGTAGCACTTGGGTTTCAAAACACACATATACAACAATTATTAGGTTTTTCAGGGGAGTGGGTTTTTTTGTTTGTTTAGATAAAATGAATTTATTTAAGAAGGTTCTGAAATTTCTTTTCTTTATTGAACTGGAGATTGTTCTCATTTTTTTTAATAAAATGATCAGCCAGGTTGGGTTTGGGGTTTTTTTGGGGGGGAGGAGGTAGGGAACAGACAACGGACAATGACAAAAACCAAAACCAGATGAAAAGGCTATCATAATGTTGCCAGCTGGCAATGTGTGACCCCAATATAGCTTTTACATTAATCAATGGTGGTGGCAGGTGGGGTTTCAAGCATCTTCAGTGATGGCAGTTTTCACTAGTCCTTCCTCAGCCTCTTCCTTCTGCTGACCTATTTTAATGCCAGCCCACAGGCAAACCTGACAAGGACAAAGGCCACTGGAGGAAGGTGGTAGAGACAGAAAAATCTAGATTTTATTCTCAATTTCTATTCCAATTAAGTACAATCCTGGTCAACAAAGAATAGAGCACTTTTGTTAAATGCCAGCAGTACGACTAGCAACATTAGTACTAGATGAATCAACAGGATATGGAGGACTTATATACCATTTTACTGCCAGAAAGAGCACAGACTCCACCTGATTAAACTGCCCATGAACTTTGTAATGTCATTTCAGCTACTAAATAGCAGCAATTCAACTAGTACTATGGTCATTATTTTGAAAGACTCAGCAAGTGGAAGGGGGCAAAAGGTGGGAAAACAATTATGACGATGTAGCATTAAACGTTTTCTGTTTTGGAAAAGCATGTCCTACTTTTAAAAGGACCACTTACTTCCATCACAGCAGAGCATCTGGAATTGCCCTGGCCTCCACAACTTCAAGTGAATTTCATTTAAATGAAACCATAAACCCTGTGTTTTCTTCCCACTTTGAACAACATTGAGGTTACTGACTCATCATAAAAATCAGACATTTCAACTTAAGAGCAGGGGAAATCTCCTGAAATAACACATGAATACTGGAATACTATAATAATTTGCTTGCAATATTTATTACCTACATCTTTAATGAATCAGCTTTTCCTGATTCTTATCATTTATTCAGTAATAAACCACTATAAACAACCATTTCTACAAAAAGCAAAAGAATCAAACAGCAGAAATACACAAACATTTCATTCCAAAAATGAGACAAACTATCTTCAGAAAAAAAAAAGACATTCAAGGAAGTGGTGCTACAAACAGCACCCTGACTTGACAGAAGATGCAGCACTCCTGGGCTTAGGTAGAAAACTTGTACTTTCCCATACTTTATACTAGTGTAAGTGTTTTGCCATTGGCCTTATTTTATTTTACTCATTCCTAGATGATTCAGGAAAATTAGAATAAGTAACTATAAGTCGAGCAGGATATCTACTTTTACATAGAACATACCTGATATGATTTTTCATGCTATGGTTTAACACTATTTTGCTAAAGAAAAGATCTTAAATCCATGCATTTAACAGCCCCAGCAGAGCTGGCAGGCAGTTATTTGCTACAGCACAACATAGGCCATACTGTATAATACACAAGAGGCCATAATCCATCCATTTGAAAAGTGTATTCTGAATAGTGAACAACTTTAGAGAAGGGGATCTTATTAACTACTTTAAGTTTGTCAAATGTACCAGTTTCTCCTCTGTTTCTTCATCTAACGTTAATAATTAGGCATATTGCCATTGAAATCAATTTTGATATCTAACAGTAGTAATACATTATATGCAAGGTGTGTATGTTAACTATAAGTGATTTTACCTTGTGACTGCTATTAATACTATTACACTCTATTTTCTGAAAAGTAGTTTATAATAATGGGACTATAGGTTTTTTAGTAAGACAGGAATTAAAGAACCTTTGTTACATATTTATCAAGCTGTCAATTTTAGACAAAAGTTTCTTACACGAAATACCTAACAACTTCATTACTGAATAAAAAAGTAGCTGGATATATTGTCATCATGGAGAGGAACAGCTATTCTGCAGCTGTGCTCCCTGGCAGAAACTGGTGCAGTAAGCTTATTAAATAATAAATAAATAAAGGATGTAGTAGCATGAAGCTATTATAAGAGATCAGCTGCTAGATACATCACAGTATCGAGTGCTCAACTATATCTGATTCAAATTAATCTGGACAAATATACACGCATATACAGGTCCTGATTGCTTCATATAAATATTTATGTTCTATTTTATATTAAAATTATTATATAATATATAAAAATCTAAATAAATATTTTTGAGATATCTTCCTCTGGAAACTTCCTTAGGAGTTCATCCTAAGTGAATTAAAAGACCACAAGGTTTGCAGTTCCATGTTATACCTAACCACATTACACTTTAGAGGAAACACAAAAAATTAGTTGACAGAACACAATCTAACTAGTAACAAATAAAAATAAAATTAAGAAAACCACATCAAAAGACCTGCATGAAAGGGTCTTTTCCAAATCACTTTAATGGAATAATGAGAGCGCAAAAATGCAATTCAATCAATTACAAAAGAAGTTCTATCAACAAAATAAAGGCTGTATCCAAGGCTAGTGAAGTGTTGGTTATCTAAAACAAAGGCGGCTGCTTGTAGAATTTTACACCACCAGAGAAACTAGATTAAAAATTATAAAGGATATACTAAGTGCTTAGGCATACAACTCATTATGTTGTACAAGGAAAGAATGAACTCAAAATTTTAACCAGCAACTTTCCAAATAATACATTTACTGTAGCAGTCAAACTTCTTTGTGAGACAGCAAATCAGTTTTCCACATTTACTGTTTTCCAAAGTATACGTTAAAAGACTAAGTTGTCCATGTTCAAACCATAAGCTACCACTCTTACCCTCTGTCTAGAATCTGTGAGATATCAAAAAACCAATATTCATTGAGGAGAGATACTTCCTCAAGTAGAAACAAAACTAGGACTTAGTATTTCTTTGCAGTGGACTCAGGATGTGATAAGTTTTTTCAGACTATTTAATTAAAACTTAATTATAGACCTAAACCTCAGCCACAGGTAAACTGGTGCCAGGACAATCTTTAATGCTCCTTATCTCTTCATAGCACTCCTAACTTTTCCTAAGTACAACAGTTCAATTAAACTTACTTCATTTGATATGGATTTTATCACCAGGTTCATCTATATGGGTTCTAGGGATCAAACATGCCTCTAACACATTTAGAATTCCCACCATGACAAAAGCCATGAAAACTTGACAACTACCCAAATCACACACCTGTATTTAATTTTGCAAAGCAGGTAAATCATAAGCTTATATAAGAGAGAACAGAACAAGTTTAATATATTTGTCATGTATATTTTTCTCAATGTATTCTCCGTATGTCTGGATCCTATAGAATAGTTACATGACAAACTATTTGAGATATGAGAGCTAGAACTTGTCACAGTGTTCCCAAGAAAGATAAAAGCAGAAAGATTGCAGTGTTCATTTTATTACCATCTCATTTGGTCTGTTTAACCAGGAAAAAAACCACCAACAAACAAAAAAACCAAACCAACAAAAACCCAGCAAAAACACACCCCCAGACCACTATCTTACATGTAACTCATGCACTCCACTGAAACTTATTTTTATATAGAGCTGATAGAATCGGGGAAGGGGAAAAAGAATGGCAATAACTTGATAGGTTAATTATATAGTTTTATAACATTAGAAGACCCTTCCCATTCACAGTTCCACAGATGACAGAACTAAGCCTCCTCTTACCATTGTATCCAAAACTTGTCATTAATATGACAGGTTAAAAAAAGAACAAGAAATACACACAGCAACATACTGTACCAGAATCAAAACATGCATCTCCTGACTTAATTTTGTCCTTACATAATGAACTAAAACTCTTTATTCTAAAAACTTAAAGCCATGCAAGCATTATCATTTGCCTTCCTATTTCTGAAGCTCAAGGACCACTTCATCAGGACTCTTCAAGATGGTAATTTATAGCCTTCCCTGTGGCAGTATTATCCCCATGGAAAGTCATCCAAAAACCAAGACGGCTTTTACAAGGGTATAAGATGACAGCTAAGTTTCCAGATGACACAAGCCAGTCAGAGGTGTCAAATGAATAAAGAAATAATTCTTTTATTTTGGTTATAAGAAATGGTACTGCTACACCAAGCTCAGAAGCTGCGATCTGACCTGCCCTCAAGATCCTAATATTTTAAAAATTTGTCCAATGACGTTTGTTAGCAAATTACCTCTGTTCCTTTACATATGATCTTGTGACAGCTGAGGTACTGACTTATATGCAAAGAAACATGTACCGAAAAACCAAAAGACACCTATTGGTTAAGAACTACCTGAAAATTGCTAGACTTGTAATAAAAATGCAGTAAAAATACAAGACTTGGCACTGCAGGAAAAGTCTCACCTGTTAACGCAGTAGTATCGAGTCGGGGAAACGTAAGGTGTGCATTGAGTTTTTAACCGCTTTCTCTCCATCTCCTTCCAACTGTCTTCTGTACATTTTCTCTTTGCCTGTTTTTCTTCATGTTTTTTCTCAACGTATTCTGCATATGTCTGGATCCTATAACTTTCAGCATACCTGCTGGTGTTTACAGCTATGGGAAAGAAGAGTGAAGTTACATATAGAACACTGTTAAACGACAGCATGCACTCTCCTGAAATAACTTGTTTTGAATAGCAAAAGGCAGTGAGCTATTTGTTCTGTTCATATAAACAGCTTCTAGTTTCATTGGTAGTGATCACAAAAAATAATAATAATTAAAAAAAGCTGTACTTTCCTCAATTCACCTGTTATGTTTGAATTAGATAGTCAAAATTTTTCTCAGAGTCAGACTTCATACAAAAAGGGTTAAATCTACTTAAGACTTTTCTTTCAAATTAGAAACCATCAATTCTTCTGTTGTAACCCTCTTCCAGATTGTTTGTTGGCAAGAAAGGATTTCCTGGATTTTTTCCCTTTTAGTCTCATTACTTAACCCAGCAGGTTTATTTTGCAACTCTGCCAGGAAAAGACGACATTTGCAAAGCCTTTGCCAAAACTCTGTTTGATTGCTGTGAAACATAAGCTTATTTGAGCTGCATTTTTGGTTGCACAAGATATCTGTGGAAGCAGCACTTAACTAATATCCAGCTGTTCCATCCTTGTATCTCTCTAATGTTTGGTCTCCATTTAACTAAAAAAGACCACAAGTTCAAGGTAGAAGGATTTCTGTCATTGCAAAATTAGAATAACTTCAAAAATAAAGAAAAATCTTTCACTGCCTTCACTCAGCAACAATTTACCAACATTCCTTAAAATCCCAGCATCTTCACAGCTCTCAGCCTTTAGTCCGCAAGCCAAGCTCTGGCCTGAAGCCATCACTCTAACAGATGAATCAGCAAATTAAAATGACTGTCAACTGGTGTCCTCTGCTGTTTTCAGCCTAACTCACTGAAAGGAAGTATTGTAAACCAACCAGTAAACCAGTTTAAATATATAAAAAAAAAGAAAACAACCCAGACTGTTTTTCATGTATTTGGGCTGTGCATTTTAAAATACCATAACTGTAGTGGAGACAAAATCCTGATTTTGTTACGTACTTCCAATCTTTTTGTAGAAATTTCAGATGCATATCCAACTTTCTGATTCTATTTGAAGTGTTGTCATCTTGAACACAGGTATTCTGTATTAACTCTAGCCCAATAACGGGAAATAGCAAGCTCCAACATCATAATTCAGAAAAGGTGAGGAAGATGGGTGGATCTGGTTTTTTTCTTCTCTTTCTGAATAAATAATCTATTCTGCACATCGGCCACGCTACTGTGAAATGAATCACCTGGAGTATCAGTCACAGCATATAGACGCTGCCGCTTCTGTGAAGTCTTTCAAATGTACATAAAACTGGGCAACATCTTTGTATATGTAATTTTAATCCCAAGAATAGATACCAGCAATTATGATTAATAGCCTCATGAGATTGTTGAGCTCACCAAAGAGATGTTATGCACACCTCCCTTCACACCCCTTGTATTTGTTTTGAACTGTGAAGTTACAGGATCTGTTTGTAAGAATCAGGAGTATATTTATTGCCCATGAAGTTATGGTGCAGGCATCATGAATGAATTAATAATGCTCACTGGAGTTACTGCATGCCAGCTGACATTCCTCAGGGTAAAATTTGTTTAGTTAAACTCAAGCATGTTTTTACTTGCTAAAATCAAGCACATAGTTACCATGGACCATCTGATAAATAGCGATTTGTTAAAACACAATAACCATTTCACATTATTTGTTTTGCTATAAACTAAGAGCCAAAGTTATGGCTCTTCCATTTAATCCCCTGACAAACTCAGTCTATATTTAAGGGGAAAAAAATTAAAAGATCATCCTTATGCAGCCTAAAGATAATTTTAAAATAAAACTGTGTAAAAGTCAATATTTTTGAACAAAGACAATTCTGCTTTCCTGAAATAAGGTCTGCATTTTGTAGCAACCCATTCATATTACACAGACGGACGCCAATATATACATATATTTAATATGAAAAATTATATGCCAAATATATTCATGCATAGAACAACTGAAATGAAAACATATGGAGAATTCTCCAGAGCCACACAGATAAATCAATCTTGCATGGTCTTGAACTGAAGAGCAGCTCCCTGTAAAAGTTTAAAACACATTTTCTCTGATGCTTTTTTGATGAATGCTGTCCATATTGCCAAACAAAACAAATACAGTTACATCGCTCCGCATTGCCAATAGCAGAAATGAATTGCTAGAATGCTTTGTGAATTCTAACAAACTAAAGAGAACTTAGGAGCTTTATTTACTTATTTAAATAAGAGAAGACAAATCTTTCTGTGAGAAACCTGACCTAGTAACTAACGTGATATGGCTGCATTTCATTATGCTACTTGCAGCAATAAAGTTAAGTTTCTGTCTTACAGCAGTATAATAGTAATTGCACATTATTTTAGAAAAAAACTCTTCTGGAGGATGGCATCTTCCCTAGTTATTAGGCAAGCTGTTAAACACACTGACATGTTAAGCAATCCAAGAGGAACGTGTACAAAGACACTCTTTCACCAAGTCATTTATGCAGAGCAAAATCCTGACAGATGGCCACCGACAGTCTTACGTGTGTTAATAAATAGAAAAATATTTAAGTGAACTGTGTAGGTAAAAACCCAACAATAAAATAAATACACAGAGCTATGCAGATTAAGGCTGAAATACTAAACACACAAGTTTATGAAATACTGAAGTAAAAGTTCACCTGTGAAGTCTTAAAGGGTCCTCTGTATAGATGTTGTGTTAGTCTTATCGTGTAGTTCTTAAAACACGGGAGTGCCGCCTCAGTCAGATCGACAGCATTCCATTAGTCAGTAGCTAATGCAGTATTTTGCTTTATGCTCATTACTCATTGTATGGCTCCACAGCCTTACTCACTGACTTCTAGGGCTATTCACGCCCCTTTTAAAAGATCAGAAGTTTGCATGTGCACTTTTTTCATCACTGGCATTGTCCTGTGTTTCAAAGTAAAGCTCATGAGCTGAAGCAGCAGTGCTACGTGCTGATTTTATAATCAGAAACCAGAAGTAAAGACTCAATATCCCAAATTAGAGGGTATCTTTTAAATTAACCTTAATGGAACTGTCTGCTACACAGAACATTCAATCAGGGTTGTGTTCCTACACAGCAAACTTATTAACATATTCCCAGAGAACTCATAAATCAAAGTTCTCCAAAAGAACCTGCAGGTGATCATGTAGCCAGGGACTTTATCAATGCACAAACAGAATTCACCTATATTATGATAAATACTATTGAAATTGGCATTGCAATATTCAATTTTTATATATATATTTTTTTAGTCTATAGGCAGTTTTCAGACCTGGACAATTTCTGCTGCCAGGTATCACACTGTTATACATACAACTAATTAGTGGTACCAAAAATTCTAAATGCACTCACACTAGCCTCTCACACTAGAATTAGGAAAGCTCCTGATAGCTGCTAGTGTTGACTCAATATAAAAAGCATTGGGCACATGCTTTGTTGGCTTCTCTCAGAAAGAGATGCATGAACTGGAGCGAATTCTTACTAATTAGCCAACATTTCTGCTGATTTCGGCTCTTATCCAACCCTCTCCAATTTGTCTTCTTCCCAGTTCAGTCTTTTCTGGGTGTGTCTTTATTTCATATTGATCTTGCAATCTGTCATAAGCCTAAATATTCTTCAATGTGAAACTATTAAACAAAATTAACCTATTCTCTCTGTCAAGGCCATATTCCTTTTTTCAATTGTTTGTCTCCGCTACCATTAGGCATCAGTTTTCCCCAACTTAATGAAGCCACATCCCATTATCCATTTCTGATTCTTTATCCCAGGTGTGGTTTTTTTAAGCAGGGTAGTCCTTGTCAAATGCATTTTTCTTTAGTGTCAAGCCAGTCTATTTTCAGACCTAGTCCAATCACAGCCTCTTTGCTCCATCTGAACACGTAAACAAAGTTCCTTGGCCATCCCTTGCCTAAAGCAAGGAAGCAGAGAGCTGGCAATGGGGCTGGAACCATGCACTGGTCTATGTAGTACTACAAAAAAACCTTGCTCAAATGAAACCTCGGTCCACCTCCAAAAGGACCAGCATGCCCCAAACAAGCAAACAAAAACATATTACAAAAACTACTGTGTTACCTTTTTTTCTTTTTCCCTTTCTTAACATGGGCTGGTTTGAAAGCCAAAATAAAGAATGCTATAAAGAACAAGGACAACACCAGGACAGCTTTCCCTTCCTCACCAGACTGAATGATTGGTTTTTTACAAACTATGAGCAATCGTTAGGATTAGGAAGTAGGCAGGCTATACTGACTCCTGTCAATAAATTACTGTATTTAGTTTTCTTTCTTAATGTTTCTTCACTTGGAGTAAGTAAGTCTGTGCAGGACCCCAGAGTTAATTATGAACGGCACTCATTCAAATAGAGAAATATAGTGCAGATTCAATCTCACAATCTTGCTGCTCTCTTCTCTCCCAGGACATAAAGAGAATGAAGTTTTAAACTAGCTGGCTGCTTTATTGTATTATGCAGTGATTTTCAGAATTTCACAGGCATGTAGAAGAATCTAGAAGACTATAAAACAACTATGTTTCTTCAGCAGGAAAGAAGTGATCTTGGGAATAACTGCCCTATGTAGTATGTTACTCTTAACTCTGACAAAAGAATAATTGCAAAAACCAAGTAACTGTAGTGGATTAGACCACTTTCTCAAGTCAAGTTATAAAAAAGTTAACTGAACTGTGATACTTTTTACAGTTAGCAGGTCAGAAGGATTCAAATTCATTTGTATTTCAACAGAAAGACCTGAATGTTTCCTTAAATCCTGCTTTTAAAGTGTTGGGTTTTGTTTGTGGTTTGGGGGTGGAATTGTGGTGTTGTTTTTAGTGGAGTTTTGGGTGTTTTAATTTCTTTAATCTGGAATGCTCACATCAACTCATCACCAGCAGCTGAAGAGCACAGTGGAGTTTTAGGAGAATAAACCCTTCTAACACTGTTACTCTCAAAACTGATCTAAGGCCTCATTAATTTACCACCGTAAGACACCTACACGTGACACACAGGACTCTCTAAAGTCCTGGTCATCAATGCAGAATATCAAGGCAGCAACTTTGCTGAGTTGGTTGTATTCACCATACCCTTTGCTAAAGCTTTTAGTGAGATAAAACCTTCTCCTGAAAATACTTCTCTCTGCTTTCAACAGAAGTATCCTGTGCTGGTCTCCTCTAATAGAGTCAAACAAATATTTCAATTGTGACTGAAGAGAGTCAAAAGTAACTGCTAATTCAGCTACGAAAGCCTGACTGCCTGCTTTCCATTTTCCATAATAGCTGTGTTGCTGCATCAAAACCTTTTTGCACATGCCAAGGTAACTACAGCAGACTTGCCCAGCATTGCTGAATGAAGTGACACTTCATCAGCCTGCTTCTCAAGATCCTTGTCCTCAAGGAAGGTTAAAGAGAAGAGAAACCCTCACTGAAAACAGTTTAGAGGGGGTGGGAGGGAGAGGAAAGTAGAAAATTAAATAAAACAAGGTATCAAGATCTCATGAAAGATCCTGTATGATCATCCCGCGCTAAAGCATCTTGAAGGGAAAGACTTCAAGTCAGTATGACTCCAGCTTCTGTGGTCTAAATTAAGGAAGTTTCCTGCCCAGAGCATGTATCTGACATTAATTTCACATTATCTTATCAGTGAGAACACAGTCATGTGAAATATAATTTTCCAAAGAATGTGGGTAATACAGTACCTACTACCTGCCATTTCCCCAAATTCAGTGTTCCTATCAGTCTCTTCTCACTATCTCAAGATACATGTGTATATTTTTAAATTGTAGTGGTAAGCACTCATGCCAAGTAGAAGATTCTGCAGTAAACCTTATAACACACTAATAAACCATGAAGTCCAGCCCTGTCTCAGAAACTCAGAAACAAGTTCAGAAAGATTAATGATTTAAACAAGAATCATTGAAAGGCCATCACAATTTCAGCTGCTGCACCTGCTTTAGTCCATTGCTCCCCTGCTGTCTAAATACATTGGTCTACTCAGTGCCTAGAGGAAGGAGATATCTTGCACACAGTAAATTCTATATGAGCTCATGTATCAGGGCACTAACACATGGAACAACTTAACATTATTTCAATGCTTGCCATTTATGACATGCAGTTGCTTTTCATTTCTATTTAAAATTTCAGGTTAAGTGTATTTATAATATTTTAAAACAGAGAAAAAAAAAATACTCAGGAAGATTCTCAAGTTAAAATTACTTCTCAGTCCAGTGGTAGAAGTTGCTCATAATCAGTACATAGATGTTACTAAACTGCACCTAAGCCTTAGGTACAGAGAATTAAGAGCAAGCGTTAGCTGCTGAGGGAAAATAAACCAGGTATATTTTTGAAGTACCATTGATACACTTGTCCATTATTTTCATTAACATACACTATGTCAAATGTCTCTGAACAGAAACCCAATTTTACTTTCAAGCACATTAAAAATCTAACACAGAATTTTCTCTCATTTTAGAAAATTAACTCACCCTCCAGAAACAGTAATTTTTAAGAGTACAGTTTAGATGGCCTATAAAGACTCCCCAAGTGTAAAGATCTAAAGAAACCTCCCCTTAAGAGCACATCTAGGTTCTTCTTAGACCAGCGACCTAGAGAGTCACAGAAAGTTGGCTGGCAACAAAACCCAAGGAAATAATGAATAACAAGAGCTTAACATTGATACAAAGCATTAACTGAGGACTCACAAACTAGTTAACTGCCTAGAAGGGCTCAGAGACCAGAATGGTTGAAACACTGAAATACTTCAGGTTACATCAATTTATTAATTAAAATAAAATACTGGGACTACTTTAAAGTTAAGACAAGCTGAAGTCTCTCCTGTCTTCCCCACCATTTCCAGACTATTTGTATGAAGGCTAGACCCCTGTAAATCAAGAAGCATTGAAACAGTACTTATTTCATACTAAGCTTTCCAGATGAAAAGCCAACTTTATAAATGTACGAAGCTGAACAGCATCCAAAAGCAAGCTTATCTAGCAAGCTGAAAGTTGTAAGAGTTAGAAGTTGTACACCAAAAGTTCATTTTGAAGTTTCTCATATTTATCAACAGTAAGAGTGCACACTGCTTTATCTTTTGTCACATACTTAAAAAGCACGTGCTCCACGTCTGACAGAAATCTTGAGGCCACATGAAGTACAATTTGGCAACAGTAAGTTCTGTCTCCCAGATGTCTGACTAAAGGAATATCAACCATTTAACAAATTCTTATTCATTACCTGCCTTGAACAGCAAACTTCAACAGAAAACAGACTGTGTTTATTGCCCATTATTGTTTTCAGGTGCTTGTAACTTGGAAATCAGTTCACAGCAGAGTATACTGCAAAAAGTCACAAATTAGAGCCATCTAAACCACCACTTTCACAAACTAATTATTGGCTTTAATACGATGACATAGCAGTTCAACAGTGGTACCTGACACAGAGAACACAGCCCACTACAACTCAACAACAATCTTCCCCCACTAATTGCACAGGTCCAACTTGCACAGCCAGACACAGCAGGCACCTCACTCAGTGGTGATTATTAAATGGTTAACTAACTTTTTGTTTTGATGCAGCTTCCACTTGAAGCTGAAGTTTATGTTTTAATTGTAATGATTTTATACAAGAACAAGCATTTTCTACTCATACTAAATTAGAGAGTCTGCCAATATGCGAGTCACATGAATAACCAAATAAAATGAAGATTCTTGGACATTATTACAAGCAGCAAAATTAGAAGGTTAAGGGATTTGCTTCTTATTTCCCGAGGTTTCTGTTTCGTGTGTTTTTAACATGCTGTATTCAGCTTGAAACATAGGAGCAGCTCCAAAACTGCCTATAAAAATACTGCCCTTTACCCTACTTACTTTTTTCAGAGGGAAATAAGTAGAAGAGGGAACAAGTCTTTTTATACTATGCATAGATTCATAGTTCCTTGAGGGTAACACACTAACAATTAAAAAATTGGAATATGCATTCTTCCCGGCCACATACACACCACTGATTACCATGTGAAATTTGAAGAGTTACTCATTAGTTTAATTCAGCCAATCAGATTTGTACTTTTTAAACAGAAAAGCATATGGCTCAATGTTTTACGAATCAATTTTTGATTAGGTCTTAATGGTTACCATCCATGATATAACATAACTCAGGAACACTGTTTTAAAGAGCACTGGGGGTTGAACAGATACATTTTATTACCTACATATTCAAAATGGATTTCTATGCATGTTAACATGAGAAATCCAATATATTCCCAGGGTGTAGATGAACAATGTTTTAGCCCATTTAAAATACCTGAGCCAGGAGAGTTAGAAGCAAGAGAAACAGCATAGAACAGTTTACACAAAGTGTCATATTTTAAGAGATATGTCATTTGTTTGATGTAAAGGTTAAGCATGAAAATTAATTATAATTATTTATCTAAAATGTGAAAGATGACTTGAAGAAAAATAAATCCTCTCCTCCAACCTCCCCTGTCCACTTTTTTTTTTTAGCAGGTAAAAATTAATCTTGAAAAGCCAAACTTTTCCAAGCTTTTAAAGCAGCATGAGAAAAAACCCCTGTATTTAGGACACAAGACCATCACAATTTCAATGCAACCCTTAGATACAGTAACTAGTAATATAAACAAATTCTGTTTTAACACCTACAAGGCTGAATAAACTAAAAAGGCATGAGAGAAAAGTTTTTAAGAAATGAGCCAGATTCATCAACTGGTTATCCTGAGTATGTACATCAAGGTGTGACTGCAGATCAGTCTTTAAATAATCTGCTGTTCAATTCTGTAACTTTACATTACCTCATCCAAATATTCTGTATTTGAATCACTGCTGCAACTGAAAAATAAAGACATCTCCAAGATCTCATTTAAAAATTTTGGTAGACTTAGAATTAGTTAACATTCAGATTATTCCAAAACTGATCCTATTTTCATAGCTTTTCCACACACAGTTCCCTTATCAAGAGGATCCAAAACAAGTCTGGATATTTTTACAGTGCTTAGACTCATATATGATGCAAATCTGACCACCTCATCAATACAGGGGAAACTTCCATACACCCTTCATGTTCTCAATCAATTTATTTTCCATAAATGTTTTTGTTGCACATGTGTGCTTTGTTAAGTACACATATTAATACCAGCTCAAAGCCAGAAACATCTTTAAGAGGTAAGCATAAACGTATGTCTGCAGCAACATCTTGCATTGTATAGTGTTTGACAGTTCTCCAAGGCTTTTTATATAGTCCAGAAGATGCAGACATATTTATATAAACAGGTTAAAACCCAGGCCACCTAATCAGTTTTTCCTAGGTTCTTCACTTAAACACAGCTCACTAAATCACAAGTACAAATAGTGACTTTTATTGCCAAAGCAGTTTATTAAAGAATTTAATATCAGGAAATAGAACAACAGAATTGATTTTATGAAGTATTTATTACAGGAAAAAAACCCAAGAGGTTTAAGCGATTTTACAGTAAAAATCGCACAGCTTTTTGGTAATTGAGGTTGCTATAGTTTATCAGCTTGGTCGGCTGACTGCTTTCAGTATATGCGATTTTACTAACCTGATTTCATAAAAATCTATCAAAGACTATAATCACCTGAGCTTTCAAACAAATAACTTGTTTCCTAGTATGCAGGCCACAGAACAAGCCTCTCTGTTTGTCAAAGCATAAAACCCCCACCCACACACAGCAGTGCCAGAAAAATTCAGTTTAAATATTCTGCAGACATTCAGTTCTTTCCACAGTATGTAGCTGCTGTAACAAAAACCCCAAAATTTTAAAAGAAAAAAATAGTGGTGGTGAATGTGTATGCTAACCATTCAGACAACAGGCAAGTAACTGAGTTGATAGTAGCAGGGAAGTTACTTTAGCTGCATCTAGGAAGGCTTTCAGCTTATGAAATGACATAAACCACATGTTTTTTATTGAAAACAAATAGTCTTGCAAGTCCCACTCAGAGAAACAAGCAATCAGCTTGAAAAAAGGAGGGGGGGAAATGCACAGATATATAAACTTAAAATGACCTATAAATATTTTGTGCATCAGGGCATCTGAACTAAAAAGCAGAAAACACAACTTTGTTCCATTTCACCACAAAGACAAATCCTCTTGGAAAGATAAAAAGGTGGAACAATTCCAACCCTTTATTCAATTTTTTTCTCAGCCTATGCCCCATGCATGGAGACCAAACTCTGGATAAGATTAATCAGGTCTGAAATAAAAAGCTTTAACATTTCAAGTGAGTCACTACTTCACAAACATACAATTTGTGATTGTACAGCTCAGAGTACGTTTTTACTAAAGATAATTTAGACTAAGGCTTATTCCTTCCAATCTTGTAATGTACTTGGTGCTACATGAATAGTATTTCCCTCAAAGCTTGGATGCTGTGCTGGTATCACCACTAACGGTAAACTGTAATCACACAGTTTACAAATCATGAATGCTTCAGAGGTAAGAAACTAAAATGACACATGCAAGAAGTGCGAGCAACGCTTTCCTGAGTTACAGAGCTAGCTAAAATAGGGCCACTTATATTTTGACATAATTTTCTATCTGGAACTTCTCACTAGAAGTTATATGGTCCTTTAGATGTAGAAACAATGACTCTTGCTGCTGGAGAGCACTAGCTGCAAGAAGGCTGCTGGTAAGCACTCAAAATCCTCTGCAGAGATATATATGTATGAGGAAGTATGATAAACACTCACAGGATGTTAATAAGGAATTAAGAGAGATGCACTGATTATGCATCCCCGAAAACTTCTTTATTTGAGCTTTGTAAGATGGTGAACTCAGTGGGGTTTTCTAATTTATTTTTCCTTTTTAGAACTTAATTGTGGGAATTCTGGCAGGACAGCCCTTAAGGGCAACAAAATCCCAGCCACTTAATCAAAAGTTCTATATATACTGCTGTTTTTACTGGCTCCACAGCATTTGATACAAGCATTTGAGTAAATAGGGATGATGCTACCCTAATGTATTCCAAATAATCTAGTATAATAGTCCACCTTCAGTCTTTGTTCTCAGCAATAAGTTTCTGGGCCAGTCCTCAAATATATGCCCAAAAGAACTACAGAAAACACTGAGAGCTTGTGGATCCAACTACAATCTTAAGAAAAAAACCCCAAAAAACCCAAACAAAACAACCAAAAAAACCTGCACCCCAAAAAGATCGATTTTCCTCATAACTGGAAGCATATTTTCAATAAATTCAGAGATGCTAGTTTCTTCCTTTTTTTTTTTACTTAATTCTTGATTAAGTCTTGATGACTTCTCAAGAGTGTTACTTATTCCATACTTTTCTAATGATACCTAGATAATGTTTTGCTCTATGCTTTCAGTCAGCTTCTTACACTGGAAAGGGTTCTTTATTGAGTACCTTGCACAACTGTAAATAGTAAAATATTGCTATCTATCCTGATTATGTGAATTAGGAATGTAGGCTCACTAGGAGTGTTTATGCAGTCATGCACAATTTTTTTTCTTTAGAACTGATCCCTCTCCTAAAATCCAAACCAAAAAGCAATATTTAAAAAAAAACAAACCCAAGACCAATCAGGTTTCAAGAACTATGTTAAATGTGCACTTCCATGAACTTTTTTCAAAGCTACCTCAGAAGTTCAAGTGAAAATTAAGAAATTAAGGTCTGGAGAGACTGCATACTATTAACACACAAACTGTAGACACATAAGCAGCCCAGACTGTTAGGAGACTATTTTTTGCCTGTGTTCTACAATACACCAAACTGCTTTCCATTACACTTGTTACTTGCAAATGTAAAACCAAACCCAATGTGTGTATCAGTCCAAAGAATATTGGAGGGCAAAGACCATAAAAGTCTTTGATAGTTCTGCTTTGTGCAAAGTAACAGTAAATATCCTCATTAAAATCCGCATCATGCATTACTCTATCTACAGGTTCAGGTACTTAGAGGCTTGCAGAATGAAACACAAAAGTCTCTCAATCTAGTCCAGTTTGGGCTTGTTGTCTTCGCGGCAACACATGTGCTGGTACTATAAAAGTTTAGCTCCGCCGATAGCATCTGCACCAAATCAGTAGTTTTGCCATTAGAATCACACACCTTGTTGGCTCAGAGCATTTTGGAGGAGCCAGTTGAATTAATACTGAAGTAAATTCAGAAACACTTACCTATTTGTACTTGTTCTGGCTGGCTCAATGATACAAATGCTGATGTATCATCAATCCACGAAACCTGAATGTTACCTAGAAAAGGCAAAAGGAATTATTAAGACTGTTTTCATCTTAGGCTTAGTCACACATTTAATCTGATGTGTCATGACATAAAAGAAGATTGTCAGCTAAGAGTAACTTCACCTGAGAGAGCTCTTGTCCACTGTAAAGGTGCGTGGTGCATACACAGCTGTACATGAGCCTGCAACTGTTCAAAAGCAGGGACTGTTAGGGCTGCATGTGCATCCTGTACACCCTCACACCCACTGGAGTAAGGACCAAAAAAAAGGAGAAAGAAACACATCTAATACCTTTTTCACTCCCAGAGTATTCTTCTGCTTCTTCATAGCCCTTTTTTTTTGGTAATAATTCAAGTAATTTGGGGGTTTTTTAGTCTTCCCTTCATGTGTTCTATATAATTCCATAACAAAAACTGAAGCCATTTTTTTCTGGGAAATTTCAGCTCTGTACCAGAATAAAGAACAGCTCTTTGGGTTTTCAAACCTATCCAGTCCTTCAGAACTACAGTCTTTCCTGAAGGCACAGCACGGACAGGCTCCACCTGCCACTGTTCCTTTACTGGTAGAGACACCCAAGATAAGAAATTCCAGTAGAGCAGGGCAGGGGGACAGGGAAGATTGTTCACACAAGTGGAGAACTCCAGTATTATATCTTCAAACTCTGGTTTGCTTGGATCAAACTATACACCTTCTCCTGAATGCAAAATGAAAGTTTGAGTAAATATGAGGACAAATGCATGAAATCAGGGACCTTATTTGGAAGCTATGACTATGGAACAGTGACTGGACATAAGTTCCTCCATTCATCAAGCAGTTATTCCATTTTCTATGTGAATGGCTTGAAGTGTCACATTAGCACTAAAAGAGCTCATAATCAAGCAAAAGTAGAGGAAAAGATTCCCATTACAGACAGAAGGTCTTATTAGAGTCTGAAATCCATTTAATATCTCCTGTCCTCATCTAAGTGCTCTACTGTTTGTACCATTCAGGTACTGAAAACTGGTGCAATTTTTATTCAGGCAGACTAAGAAACCAAGTTATATATGATGTTACACCACCATTTGACCTTCAGACATTACAAGGTTAGTAACAATGAAGCAAAATGGCTTAAAATGCATTTTATTTTCAGATGTTTAATCTATTTAAATCTAATTTAGCCTACAGGTTACAAGGTTATAGAAGTCTCTTCTGAAATCCAGCCAGACAATAAACACATTTTTTAATTATAAAAAATAAAAGCCTAGTTAGATTTAGTTTGCATACTCTACCTTTGAGCAGCCTGCTATTTTGGACGTTAAGTTATAATCATTTTGATCATTGCCAAAATCATAATTAATTCAGCATGGTTTCTGACATTTCCCTATACTAAAGGGCTAAGGCTGCTATTAAGAAGAGCCTACACTGAGAATTTAAACATTAGCATTTCTTTAAACGCTTTGTAGGGCAAATAAATTCAATTTCTAATAATTCAGCCTATGAAGAACATAGATCTTCACTGCTTATGGGTAAGGGTCTTTACTGTAGGGAGAACACGCTCTTGGCAGGACACTTAACATTCCATAGCACAGGAAAAGCCCAAGCTGATTTATGATCACAACTCAAAACTGTAGTGCGTTTGGTAGGACCCCGACACCAAGCTTCCTTTTAATATTAGAAATTACTCACAATTTAAAACTGTGCCAAGTGCACTGACAAGTTATTGCTCTGAGTATCTTTGAGTATCAAGTCCTCCCTTTTTGCATCCCTAATTAGAAAATTTTCTAAACAATCATTTGAGACTTCTGAGACCATACTCTTCTGTAATTCCTCAACATGGAACCGCTGTCCGGATTCTGTCCCTTTCCTATATATATACTTAATTAATTCCACATCTATCATGAATAGACCAAAAGAAAGATTAGAAAGAAAAATTCTGCTGAACATCTTGCAATTGCGCCTTTGGTGTAAAATACCGAAGAGGATCAGTGATGGACTAAAATCTCCTGAAGGACTTCAGCTACTACTCAAATGGACTGCAGTACCCATGTTTTCACTAAGAACCAATTAAAACTAACTAAATAAAAATCCAACCTATTGATGGCACATCATTTCAGTATCAGATAATTATTCATTGCTGCAGAAAGGCTGCTGCACTCTAAATGATTTTGGTATTTTAGATAATTAAGGGTTTCAATACCTGCCAACATATGCTGCCTTTATACTCAGATTTATACATTTTAAATATATAATTTAAGTACAAGTCAAATATTAAATAGTGGACATAGCTGCAATCTGAAGAGAACTGCTACAAATGCTATTATGCAATTCTCCACGCCTAAATGGTATTTTTTTCAGACTATGTCACATTTAATTATTATTAAGAAATAAGAATTTAAGAGAGACAAGATTAATAAATTAGATCATTCAGTCATATTGCTAAGCACTCAGTAAATTTTGTGCATTCCAAAAGTATGGTGAAAGGGCAATAAAGATCTGAAAAGCAAATGCATCTGCATTTGAAGTACAATATTTAGCAATCAACACAGCCACATGCCAACATACTGCAAGGCTAATCCACATTAGCCATACACAGCAATGTAATACACCACCAGCTCTAGAGAAATAAAACAGAAGATTTATCTCTCTACAATATTTTGAAGAACACCGTTGTTAGCCTGTATGATCCCCTGTCTATTTGCTACTACAAGCATTGTCAAACAATGTCCCTTTCTAAAAAAGGGTAATGTCAAGTAAAGAATTACCAAGTGAAATAAGGCATCTTCACTCAAATAGAAGATGAAAATCTGATCTGTTGCTTCTGAGATGAAATTGCAAAGCAATGAGCTTTTTTCTATAAACAAATTTTAAAATTCTCTCTTTATAAACTCAGACATGCAAACAATATTAAAATCCACAGAATAAAATGATATTAAGTCAGTGAAACAGATTTTCCTTCAGGTTTTACACCACAATGACCAAAGGTATGTGAAGGCTTTTTTGTATAAGAGACTAAGTAAACTACAACTGAGCCTTCAAAAGAAAAATCTAAGGAAGATGCCTATATACAAGCCTATGGGGAAAATATGAGAACAGTAATTACATGAAAGACATACAAAGGGTTCATTATAAAACAACTAAGGGAAATCTAATAAAATATGAAGAAGTTTTAAAAACCAAAGTAATTTTTTACATAATGCTTAATTGCAGTTCAGGAACTGCCATCAAGTGCTGCAGATGACAAGAATATATATGGGATAAAGAATGATTTTACACTCACTCACCAAAAGCTGTGAAAGGCTCAAACTAAAGATGCACCTCTAGCTCATGAGTCCCTAAATTATACATTGCTAGACAGTAGGAAAGTTGTTTTACTTTGGCTCTTATATATTTCCTAAACAACTATTAGTGCCGATTAAACCCTTAGGATAGCTATTAGGATTATATGGACTTTCATTTAACCAAAAAAGTTTATTAATATATTCTACTTTATTACAATACCAAAAAAAAGGACCACATTGACACCATAATAGAATTGCTAACTGTTTGTGGACACTGACTGCATCAAACAACTGAAATAGTTCAAGCTTTTAGTCTACAAACAAGGGTTGAAGCATATATTAAACACAAACAACACTTTCCTGGTGAATAATTGAGAAGGGTTAACAGAGCTTCCACCTTTCTGGCAGGAAGACAAGGTACAAAGAAAACAAGAACAGCTGAAGGAAACATTGGCATGAGAAGGAGGAGGGAAGGCCATAAACGCAGAGAGAAAAATAGGATTAAAATTTAAAACTCCTCCAAAACCAACCAAAACAGAAATAACAAAAACCAAACAAAAAAAAACCCCACACCACAGAAAAAGAAACGCCACACCCAAAAAACCTCCACAAACCAAAAAAACAAGACTCAAAGCTCACATGTCTATATGAACATGAGCTCATGGGAATATTTAATATCATGTGCTAAAAGTTTTCCTTAAACTAGACTGTTCACCTTTGAAAGGGTTATTTTTGAAGGTCCTTTTTTTAAAAAAAATTAAATTGAGTTCACAGTACAGCAGTGAACAGGAACAGATGTCATAGTGTATGGAACTTGTAAATGACTCTGAAAAATGTATTTAAGAGTCACTTAAAACTCACCTATGTAGTACCTTGGACTACTACAACAAGATTTAAACACACAAAGGACTGGTTACATTTTAAAAGTAATTTATGCATCTTCAAGATCATTATGACTCCATGAACTATATCAGCGTTCATCTCCCTGTTAATGACAACTCTCACACTATCACAATGCATAGGTTTGATTCCACACTCTTGGAAAAACTATTTTATTATTTTTTATAATACTTTATAGTATGTGTTTTAATTAAAGCCCAAAGACATTCATTTAAGTAGAAGTGAAGCCCTATACACAAAAGCTGTATTCCAGCAAATACTATTTTAATACCTTCATATTTCACATCAGCACGACCAAATAAACTACACAAATTTAAGAATTTAAAGTTAGTGTTTAAAGAGACTGCATAGTGTCGTACAGTGAAACTACATTCACCCATGGGACTATAAAAACATCTTGCATGAACAGGTGTCCGGTTGGTATGCACGCCGTGCTGAAAGACTTCAGAATCACCAAGACTCCTTCTAGAGTAGCAAACGTAAAACAGTTCCAAGTCTGACACTGCAGCCCCTTCAGCTGTTTCACCACTTTCATTCCAAGCTCCATGGAAGATTACAACTCTGCTTCAATATTAGGCTAAAACAAATTCAAAGTACTTTTTCTATGAAGTCAGATTAATGTTGCTATTCAATTTAACAACTGATTTTTAATCCAGGTTAAAGCTTGATTTAAAAACACTTTTGTTTAACTGGTGTAATAAAATCAGGACAATTCATGTCTGTTACTGCCATATTTTTGGGGCTTTTGTAAATCACTTAACCTTACATTGTGCCACTCTGTCTCTGTCCAGCTACGACTGACAAAGCACAGGTACTCTAGAATTTTGAAAGGAATAATCTGCAGTTTGTTTTGAGATACAAAATATAGATTAAATACTACCCAAATACCAGGAGTTTGTAAATACAGGTATGAGAACATTCAGCTCTGAAATCTAGAGAAGTGAGAAATGGGAATTTCAAACCTGAATGGTATTTTGAGATGTGTGTGACCCCTGGTGGCAGTGATCTGTGCTTGCGTTTCACACCAACACCGGAGGGGAGTTGATAAAAGAACAATTACGTGGCTGAGTCTTTAAAAGCCTAATGAAACAGTGTCAAAACTGCGTTATTTCTTTTCCCTGTAATATCAGCTCTAGAAGAATCTCAGTAACTTTCTACATTCTTACATTCTAGATTTTCCAATCGGGAATATTATATCCTATCCAGAATCATACTGGCACCAAAGTGCAGTACACGTCAAAAAGTCAGAAGGAACTGAGTGAATTTTATATAGGTTCAGAGACACACCCCCCAGAGCAAATCACAATTCCAGGTGAAGAGGAGAACAGTATAATTCTGTAAACTAGCGTGGTGGCCCACAGCAAGCCGATGAGTGACAAGACTGAGTACACTAAGGGACTCCCATCCTTTTACCGGTGATAAAACATCCTTAATGGATACCACAGCAATTATTTCAATGGAGGTTACGGTCAAGTTTGCCCTAAATTTGTTTGCCACACTACAAAATCTGACTTACATTAAATGTGGTGTGTAACAAGTGACAGGACAAGAGGAAATGGCCACAAATTGTGCCAGGGGAGGTTTAAATTGGATATGAGGAAAAATTTCTTCACTGGAAAGGTTATCAAGCTTTGAAACATGCTGCCAATGGAAGTCATCGAGTCACCGTCCTTGGAAGTCTTTAAAAGAAGTGCAGGTGTGGCACTGAGGGACATGGTTTAGTGCTGGACTTGAGAAAGTGATCCCCCCAGTAAACACTTTGGTAAATAGTTTGGTTTTTTTTAAAGCAATTTCCCATTAAAATCCTTATTACAGAATTTGAGCAAGACAAGATGCATAAGTGTTTATTATACATAAAATTTAATAAGCTACTTTCCATAATGTAAGTATTGCAAGCAAATATTTAGGAGAAATAATGCAAAAAAGTATTTTAATAAGAGCAATAATTTTTGGTTTTACATTAAACGTTCTAAGGAATGGAAAGAAGCTACCTCTTTGGAAAAAAGACCAAACAAAAAACCAACAAAAACAAAAAGCCCCAATCCCATAAACAAACAAAAATCCAGAAAAATAAATAAAATTATTTGCAAGCCCAAAAGATCTCTTTTTGAAGCATTACCTTACCTAGCAATAAGAAACAAGAAACCAATCTGCAATAAAAATCTTGGAAACAACATCCAACACAGGACTGTAAGAAGAGTCATTCTTTTTCTGATTTAGGGATGCAAAGCATAACCACTGTTTTCTGCTGCAAGACTTAGGTATCAGGAGATCACTGACAATTATTTAGGATCTCCATGTCTAATACTTAGCAGAGGAACAACAGGACTACCAGTCCCCAGTTGTTAGATAGCTTTTTTGTTGTTTCTTCTGACTTGGATGATATTCACAATCTTGGAATCAAATTGGCTATTTTCAAGCTTGCTTGCTTGCCTAGACTCACATAAGTTAGCGTCTGGCTTTAAGCAGACTGTGGGATGAACCTTATTCCCAAAATCTGCTTTTCACATCAATCCCAATTCCCTTTACCCGCCTACATAAACTCTAACCTCCTCCCAGGAGAGGCTGTAAATAAAAGGCTCATAGGGCCATGACATTCAACAAGCACCACACAAGAAGATTTCTAAAGAAAAGTTCATTAGGGCAGACATTTTCAACACATCATTTCAGAGTCCACAGGAATTACAAAAGGCAATTCATCATTACCTACACTGGGAGTAAGTCTGCATCTACAAATTAGAAATAACAGAAAACCAGAGGTACTTGCTGATGACAAAGAGGAAAAAAATATAAAGGGAAGGATAGACTATATCACTCACCAAAGGCACTGAAAAGCTGGTAAAGGTCACTAGTCTTCCACTCTTTGGGAAAAGTAACGTGAAGAACATGATCTCGTTTTGGCTGCACTGCAAAGCAAATAAGCATTTGTTAAAATAAGAGTCACTACTGGTATCTTTATAATATCCTAAAAAAAGTTATCCAACATGGTCACATAGCTATTTATTTTCTTCCCCCCACTTTTTTAAAAAAATAAGAAAACAGGCTAAGATGGATGAAACTACATCAGGCACCAATAAAAATGTGCCTGCAATTATGCATGAAATAGACATACTATATCCTACTAGCTCAGCTGTGTAAGAAATTGAAACAGCATTACATGCACTGGGAAACCCCCACAAATCCAGTCCTTCAAATCCTTTGTACCAAGTTCAAGAACAGAATAAAAAAATCCAACAGCCTCTTGATGCTCCGGCTCTAGCTTTAAAAAATTCTTAGCAATAATTCAATGTTGCCATTTTTCTGTCAATAAAAAACTTACTGTGAAACAACGTTCAATTCAGTTTTCGTATAACATTAGGTACAAGTTAGAATAGACAGATTTTTTTTTTTCAGTTAAAAACTACACCAAGAAAAAAATAACATATAAAGGCCCATATCTAAAGAAGTGTTTGCTGTACCCTGGAAGTTATTTGGAGCTTTGTGAATGTGACAGAGAGAATCCAAGTCAAACTGCTGGCCAAGGTAAGAGTACAGCAGAATTACCACTATATGTCTGCCTTACTTTTACACACTTCCTCCTACACACTTAGTTTTGATCATCACCAGAGGCAGGCTACTGAACTGGACAGACCTTTGACTTTACTCTGCCAGTAAAGATCATCTGTACATAAGAAATCACCACAAAGTACATGTGACTGAAGTTCCT
This sequence comes from Calidris pugnax, assembly GCF_001431845.1. Lineage (NCBI taxonomy): Eukaryota > Metazoa > Chordata > Aves > Charadriiformes > Scolopacidae > Calidris > Calidris pugnax. The sequence continues at coordinate 7,919,943 of NW_015090794.1, forward strand.
TTCACCAGACATCTGAGTGTAGAACCTGTGAATTCCTGTAGTATTTTACAAAGCAGCAAGTGGAATACTATATTACAAGGTGCAAAAATATTGAAATATTTTTCCATTTTCATATGAAACTAGTCACAAGTCAATAATTGAGCCTCTCCATAGGTACCTGCAGATATTTATCTTTTTATGCATGACACGTTGTTAGATCTTGTCGTTTTACTTTTGATGTTAGACAGAGGCTGAAACATTACAGTGGAGCGTTCCACTTTATAATTTACTGTTCCAGTTTGTTAAAGGTTACTCAAGGTTTAACTACACACAGCTTTATATGATCAGATTTTAACCCGACCACATGGAAACACTCACAGGAAGAGCTTCTCTCTTCTTTGTGTATAGAAATCTAGGGACTGACTTTCATCTTAGTGAATCACCCTCTTGAATTCTTTTACAATACAAACTTTTCTAGTTTCTGATCTCCCTGGCTTGCAGTATTAAAATAGGAGAATTTTTAAGGTGGATCTCATTTATGGAGCACATGTGTCCAAAATCAGACCATCAACCGCTTGTTATTGCTATATCTAACTTTCATGTGTACTTGACACTGTTATACCAGGGCAAACCTGCTAGGGTTTTTTGCCACATTTGATTAAGATGCAACTTTGCACTGTTTATTGATGAAATCCTCGTGGATTGTCATAAATACAATTAAGTATTAGCAATTCCTACTCTTTAGTTATGACTAGTAATTACAGTAAGTGGTAGTGCCCTCAGCCTGGTATGTACTTTATAGTAGAGAGCATGTACATTTCTAGGGGTAACTATTCCACAAGTAATGTTTCATTTTTGCATGAACTTGGGAACTGTAGCTTTCAACAGCTACCGTTTCCTGAGTAGATAGAACAGATTTTTTTATGCATTTTGGTTTTAAGCCTTCCCATCCTTGCCCAAAGGGTTAAAGGAATTTCTATTCCCAAATAATTTTTTTAAATCTTGTGTAAACTCAAGAGAACACAACAGTTACTTAGGGACCTCTTCGTTTCTAACCAAAACATGTAATGAAAATAAGACAGAGATTTCCAAATGCATCTTCTAACGAAGCGATTGCAGCATGAACTCAACTATAGTATTAAAATGCTAAAAAAAAAAATAAATCTTCACCAAGGTGCCATTATGCACAAACCAACACTAAAAATAATACAGTTGTAATTCAGCATCTCATAACTGAAATACTGAATGCTTAATGAAGTCAGGGGAAAATGAGTTTCATAAGTTTTGGTTTGAGTAAGTACTTGTTTTGCTCCACATAGGTAAGGAACTTGGTTTTTCAGTTGCAAAGAAATGAAAGACAGGAATATGACCCTGTGGGAAATTGTAACATAGTGTCTAATCAGTTGGTCAGCAGAACCCATGAAGCTTAGAAAGGGGTAAAGTTTTCATCTGTCTGATCATATCAGCTGAAATAAAATTGATACTGGATACAGGTATGCAGGAACATAGCCTTGTCCAGCTGAAACTATCAACTGAAGACGTTACAGCTGCCAGCCTCCATCCTCAAAGCAATCCAGGTTCGCATGAGTTTATTAGAAACTCCCTGCTCACAAACTACAGGTTTACACAAGCACCTGAGCATCACATCGAATGGAGACACAAGTAGCTAAAGAAAGAAATCCCTTTGTAAGCACAGGGGAAGTCTTGTTCCTTAAATCTGCTATCTCAAAAACCAAAAAACCCACAAAATTTTTAAGTACCAGAACTCCATTTAATTGGCACTATACAAGCCAAATACCAAAACCCCACAAGTTGTCTTAACAAGCCAGTGAAGAACAATTTATTGCTGTATGCCCTACTGAACAGCTAGCCATTCAAAGGGTAAGTATTCGCAACCCAGAAGCAGAGAATGTAACTGTAACTACTCCAATTTCAGATGTTATAAGCAACCTTTTTCTATGGATGTGAGAGAACAAACTACTTCTAATCCTCCAGTATCAGTTTATTCTTAAATTCACTTTTAATCCTGTTAAACCTCTATACTTTCTACCTACTCAGGTGAGAAATATTTGATTCACACACTGCTTTGCAGTCATTTTGTGCAGCAACTTCATTTTTTTAAAAGGATTTTTTAATACATGGGAAGAAAAGAAGATGATTGAACTCATATTCACATATTCAATACTATTTGACCTAGCATATGTTACCAAACTCCACTACTTCTGGAAAAATTGCACAAACTAGCCATAACACTGACAATCACAATAAAACTTACCAGTCACCTAATCACCTGTGTCTCATCTTTTTTAGTCTCCAAGTACATCTACAACAGAAGTGTGGCCTTATTCTTTGCTTAGCTTTATTTCTTTGCAAAAGTGCCCTTGCTTCATCAAACTACAACAGAGTTTAAATCTCTGAACAGAAATTCAAGTTTCTAAAGCAGCCAGCCAAGCATGCCACCCTAGATGTACTTCCCGTTTGAAGCTTAGAAAATCTCCCTGGTTCAGATTCTGCTGTAACTTCTGCATCAGTGTATTCTACAGGAGTGGCTTTCAGATAAAAGAGACAGACTTTCAGAGGCAGACGCTTTTTTGGCAACTTTCCTTGGCAAAGTATCAAAACAATCCTGTAAGTTGGCTAGCAAGTGGAAGTAGCATCTTTACAGCTTAGTAGCTTTGGCATTCTCTCAATGACCCGAAGTATTTATCCATTCTTCCACTCACATCAAACGGTTTGGGAAAGAAGTATGCAACATAATTAGATAACCATTCCAACAGATCTGCAGAGCCGGAGCTCAGTGATCTGATCACTTAACTGCATTAAAAAATTAAATATATGCCCTTACAGCATATATTTTCCTCTCCAGCGTTACTTCCATCTTTCTAGAACTGCATTCGGTTACTATTAAATTAGCATCTAGTAAATGGTCATCCTCCAGTCCAAGCTTTCCGATGCATGGAGTAGAAAATGTCTTGACATCAATATTGCTGCCAGATGGGTATCATTTTTAAGGCATTCATGTATCTGACTTCACACTATAAAATTAAGCTTTCATCTAGTTGAGGACTAGATTGAACTCTAGGACTTCACATTTTTGTAAGACAAGACATCAGAGGTAACACTCATCTGAAGTTTCCTCCCTCATAGTGTAACATCCCAGAACAGTAAGGACCTTTTTATTAGTAAAATCCGTCTTAAATGTATTAGCACCTTATCACAGCCCCAGGGCTGTAATCTAAAGTAACTTGAAATGTAAAAATATTTCAAATAATATTTTTCCATTTATGTAATCATAATCTCAAGTGGCAAAAGAATTCTGATGTTTTGATTGAAGTTAAGTAAAGGTACTGCTGCACACAAATTGTGAAGGAAAGTAGCCAGAAGACTTTCAGAACCATTTGCTATTCACTAGTTTGTATCCTGTGTTTACTGCTGGGATGAAGCAGGAGGGGGAGTGTGGTAAGACCTCACTTTACATGTTGTATGGTATGTAAGAATGGGGACCCAAAATAACCATAAAGCTGTTAATTTCAAATTCTGTTACATTTAGTTACAATAGTTCAATCTGTTCTAGTCAATCCCCTTTATAAGGCAGATTCCCTGATTGAAGAACTTATGGTTTTACTATTTCATTCGGAAAAAAAAAAAAAAAAAAAGGGGGATGTTTAGATCATTTGGTAAGAAGGTAATAACCTAAACACAGCTGATGTCCTGTGCTTTAGATATATAATAATTGATCTTTACACTTCTTATTCCAGAAAATTTCTCAGGACGGCAGTAAGTTTACAATGAAATAAGCTACTTACAGTCCGGTCCTTCCAAATTGAGATACGGTATGTCCATTACTCTCATAAGAAATAGCCTGAAGCAAAACAGAAAAGCACCATTAGCAAATTTCTGCCCAAAGACCTTTTAATAAGCTTTCTTTTTTATAGTTTTTTAGACATTGCTTCTGAAGAAGCAGAATTAATCATCCCAACCATATCTTAAACTATATTAAAATAAACAGACCCTCTAATTAAGTCCAATCCATTATCCAACAATCCAGATTCAAAAAGTTACTTGGCATCAAGCCAGGACTTTAAATTATTCAATAAAACAAGAACAAAGAAGCCCAAATTGTTCCTGCTGAAAACAAAACAAGAGGGGAAATGAACATTTAGAAAGTAGCAGCTCTGCACAGTAAGAGCCAGTTACACAGTGGATAGTGCAAAAGCTGTCATTCTACACATGTGCTTTCCCATTTTCTGGGCATTGCTTCACGCTTTAGACAGAATGGAACTTAAAACCCTAGAACTGCAAAAGCCATCATGACACTTCAGTGGAGATAAACTACTAAGGTTGTTCCATATGACAACATAAACCTTACTTTATATTAAATTAGTTAGATTTGTGAAGTTGTAGCTATGACATTACCTTAAACTACTTTAATTCACAATTATTTAAAAGCTATACTGACCAAGCTAAAAAATAAAAATGTTATTTCCTACACTGTTTAGAGGCTACAGCCAGATCTCATGGTGAGAAGTTAATTCCTCAATACACAATGTCTAAGAAACTTTGAGGTATTTTGAGACAGCCACTTGGAAGACAATTGCTTCTATGGCAAGTCAAGTAAACTAAGGAGAGCAAGAGAGCAAGGCTGTGACTGTGCCACTTCACAGCAACGCATAAGTAGTCTCAAGGAGTCAACATTCGGCACTGAGCTAGGACGAAAGTTTTCACAGCTGTGATGAACTGTGGAGAGGAACTGATGCAGCTGAAAAATGAAAAGGCATCTTTTAACCCAGATCAGTTTACCAATCCAGCTCAGTAACTAGTACAGCCACATGTGGCTGAAAGCACAAAGACAGCAATTGTTTACTACCACATTGGAATCAAAAAGTTATTGGTCAAACTGCAGAAAAGCACATCGATGTTCTTGTTCTTGTTGATGTTCTTTGTGATAACTTTGCAAAGAAAATTAAATTAATATAGAAAAGCCAAGGGAGAAATTAACTGATTTGCAATACATGCCAGAGAACCTAGCTCCGTGGTGAGACATTTTCCACAAACATAGCACAAACCCAAGGTAATTGCACGTGTCAAATTTTGGTTTCTGATACCCTGTCATATGAAAAAAAAAATATTTCTAAGATAATTGATATTTCTACAGACCATCATGCTATTCAACTCAATAAAACATCATATCTTCATTTCTCTACACCTCTTTTACCCCGTCTCCAGCTACATCAAATTAAAAAACATTCAAACAACCCAAGGAGATTCAAAATAAAATTAAGATTAAAAGTTTGGTAGGGGCTTGCAGGTGGGGGAAGAGAGGTAAGGAAGACAAGATGTTGCCCTAAACAAAACAGGTCAAAAAATTTCAAATCAACTCCAAAGCATATAACACAATATAGCATTCAAATTATACACATAAGAGTTTAGATATTACAATATAAAAAGTCCCATCATCTCAACTTGTAAGTGTTCATCAGGGATTACTCACAGCAGATTGTTCACATGATTTTTCGAAAATGTTGTATACACAATAAAGCATAAAGATTACAGAAATGCATCCCTGGAATTCTTGATTTATTGAGTTGTTTATCATATAACTTACTGCAACCCTAAGGTAAACTCTGTTTTTAATCAGTTCCACTTGTACAAGAAGTTGAAACAAAGATTTTACCTATGGTCATCATTAACCTATATGAACATTAACTTATGTGCTGGCCACTACTCTTGAATGGCAAGCCAGGAAGTTCCATAACTTTGCTGACATGATGAAAGAAGTCAAAATAACTACTGAAAAAAGCATTACTGTCATTTGAAGGCTAACGTTGTAAAAAATCAAAGCTTTATTTTTAAGTTTATTCCCACTATTCAGATTAGTGACAAGTTGATTCAAACAAAGAATGTTTCCAAAATCCTATCTCAAAATTAAGACCTTTTAAGCAACCCAAAGAATCATAAAGTAGTCTGCTTTAAAGAACATTTTCAGGACTATGTTGACAATAGTTCAAACTGAGAACACTGATTCCAAATAATGGCCTTACAATAAACTACTCTGTTCAGCTCCTTTCAGGAAAAACTTCTGTGACAGATAGTATAATTTTCATTTGTTTAGCTTACTGTTTGCATGTTGCACTTTGTGTTTTGCTTGAAGAACATGACTACAGCACAAAGGAAAAGGTTTCCTTGTTCTGACTGCTGCCCACAGGATCAGGTAGAACTTCTGGAGGAAGGAGGAAGATAGTTTTTTTTCTCCCCAGGAGGAAGAGAGGATGCTCAGCTAGGGAAAGCTTCTAGACCACAAACTAGAGAAAACTAGGTATAGCAGGAAACTAGCTGGCAGCCCAGAACATACCTGCAAAAAAGCCCCAGAAGCAACATACTTACTAGGGACCTTAAGATAACTAGGTAAATTGCACAAGCAATTTACTGCTTACAGGTAGATACTACTTACAGGTGCTAAACAGACCAAGTGCTGGAAATAGCAATCTGGTCTGCAAAGATATACTGGACAGAGCAAAAGACTTATTCATTTAAATATCCAACAGCTCCAACTTCTGACATGTAGTTAAATCTTTTTAAAAAAAAAATAAAAAAAAAAAAGGGTAGTCTTATTCTGATTTGCTGTTTTGCATTATGCTTAAAAAAGAAGCTTTAAAAATACAAGTCTATAAGGAAAAGGTGAGACTCAGCTCTGACTGAGGTAAGGTGGCAGATGTTAGAATATGGCAAAGCTTCTAAGATCATGTGAAAGTAAGACGTGGCAAGTCTTCCAAATTTCCATGATTTAAAAATAATATATAGCTTTTCTGAAACAAGAAGCTAGAAGTTCTAAATGATGACAGAATGGATAAACTTCCTTTTCTTTTCTTGTAAATAGCAATTTTCAGTTCTTGCTTAAAAAAAACCCCAGATACACACTGCTGTTCTCCTTACAATTTTTTGGTAACTTTCCCTTTCATTACAGTTGGGCAGTGTTAACTCTGAAGCCAGAATAGACATGGCAGGCTTTCTCTCAAAATGTCCCTGTTAGAAGAATGTCACATTGAAGTACACAACTTAATTAACCTGAAAAAGCCTAAATGTAACCTATTACTGTTAAAGTTTTAGAAGTTTCAGTTTGCACTTGCTGCAGATGTGCATCTCTACAAAGAACTGAAATAATTTCAGTTAATGATTGGGAAAAAAAAAAGCCCCCTCAACTGGCATCTACCAGTTTGCATGTGCGTGTGTTGGTGTTACAGAAAACAACCCTGTGATAAACCTTAAAATGAAATTATGCTGATCAATTCTATCATCATCTTCACATTCAAATCAAGCAGTCACTGCAGGTCTGTGTTCAATCTAAGGAACATGCATGCAATTTATAACATCCGCTAGAATATACGGAGTTATTGCCTCACGTCTCAGCACCACAAGAATCTCCTAACTGCTGTCACTGTAGTCATTTGGTTTCCAAACCAATGAAAGCTGAAAGACGTTGATCTCGATCATTCCCTCATTTGAGTGTGCCATCTGAACCTAAAATAATTACTTTTGCCAACTCCTCTAAGATGCGGTTTGAAAGGATGGAATTTGTCCTGAATTTAAAAACAAACAGACTAAAGCACTAGAAACTTATTGATTTCAACTCCTTTCCCTTTACATGACAGGTTATACTACCTTTGAAGGCTTCATAAGGTAAAAATCTATAGATTAAATACGCAAAGATTCAAATCTGCATAAAGAGTTCTAGATTTCTCAAGTTTTACTTCAATTTGTTCAAGTAATTTGCATAAAGATTAAATTCAAAAGCGAAATACTGATCATAGCATCATTCCATAAACTACTAATTATATCTGTTTATTATGTGTTCTTAAAAATGGGTTACCTGATAATGCTAATGCAATAGCTTTGTGTTATTTGGATTGATATTACATTAGGGATATTTTAGTTTTTCCAGACTGATTAGCATACTCAGTTTTAACTGTCACTGTTTTTTGAGTGTCCTACAACATAAAGAACACCTGAACAATTTTTTTTCAGTTCCACTACTCCCAAAGCCTACTCCAGAAATAATTTTCTAAACGGTAAATATATTCTCAACACTGATGTGGACAAGGCCATTAAAGCAGTCCAGGTTCTCTTCTAAGTGTCCTTTTCAAGGTTAGTGGAAAGTAAACCATTATTTTCAAAAAGAAAAGGTATTTACTTTACAAATCCTGGCCTCTCTGCAGCATGACTAGTGTGAACCAAAAAGCCAATCAAAACTGAAGTGTAAAGAAAAATGCAGTAAGCCATTGATTCTGAGGCTAGAGACATATATTCTAAGGGTAGTGGTGTATTTCTACACTTTAACAGTGCTTTTAATACAACAGCTACTTACTTGTTAAAAAAAGGTTCAATGAGTTCTGATCTAGCAGACACATGGTTTTTTGGAGGACTGAGGAATGAACCTGAGGAATGAAGAAGAAATTCAGTATGTAATAAGTAGCTACAGGTAACATTAAGGAGAAAAGTTTTGGAAAAGACTACATAGATACCCAGGAAATTAGCCATGGAGATGAAGCACAGTCCGGTAATGTAAGCATCATATCCTGCTTCATGAAGTTGTTCAGAAGCTGTATCATAACTTGGAAACCCTTCTGCACTTTCTGAGGACAAAAAATAATTTGTAAACACATTGTCACAGAAATTAAAGGTAGCCCTTTGTGTTTACCCACACTATTATTTTGTCAGAACATAATATCATTTGGGTAAGTTTATACAATTTTCAGAAGTTCTGAAAAAAACACAGTTCTGTTTTGTATTTTTAAATAAGAATAGGCTCCTAGGATAGAAACTCCTTCCTATTAAAAAGCTGTTAATTCACAGACCTACTTAACCAAAATGGAGTATTAATTCCAACATAATGACAGCAGGATTCCTCACACAGCATTTTTTTTCCCGTCTTGCATTTATAAGAACAGACATTCAGGCTAATTGAAAACTCTACTATTAACCTGTTTGCTAACCATCCAATTGACCTATGGTGAGATTTTTCAAGGTATCGAAACGATGAAGATGGAACTAAGTCATTAAAGAATGTCTTTATTCACAATCATGCTTGGTGTTTACACAAAGACCTCGAAAAGTATCCCTTGAATCACCTCTGAAAATGGGAACCTTAAAAGGCACTGCTCTGAAGAGAAGTGTTGAATAACACCTAAAACTGTATAATTTTATTTCATTGATTGCATTCTCCTATAGCAAAAGAAGCTAAAACAATGATGAAACACCACCAGGATTCAAAACTGTGACACAGAAATACTAGCATAATTTATACAATGGAAATTTGAAAGCTTATATACTTGTATTTTGTAAAAAGAAACTTGAATCAAAATTTTATATATAAAACTAGAGTAGCAAAACATCAGGCCTTTTTTTTCAGATGAGCCCTTGTGATACTTATTTTAAAAATAATTGTCTGAGATTCAGACAACATTAAGCTATGGTAGCTGAACTGAAAAGGACATTTTTTAGGGCTTTTTTTTTTAATAGACACACATCCAAAAGAAAACATAAATGAACAGTTAACAGAAGTATTCTAGATTTTTTTAAACATGCTTTGCTTTGGATGTTCTGAACCACATTAATCATCTCCGATTAAATATTAACGCTTCTGAGTCAGTTAACCATTATGGTCGTATTTTATGCTCAAGAAAAAAAAATGTTGGTAGAATTATTGTTTTATATTATGTCAGCAAAAATAGTACCTGACAGCTGTCAAATTATGTTACATCCTGAAAAGAAGCTATAGAGGATACACCACTAAAAGGTCTGCATGCAACTACTGTACACTCCATACACATGGTGTTGCTTAGGTCTAGGCACCAACAGCTCCTGCTCAAACGTCCAAGAGGATCGTAGATTATTCATCTTACTGTCTCTCCTGTTACTACAGATTAAGTGCATCTGCTCTGCACATTCAGCAATATAAAAAAAGTATCTCTCATCTTATTTCTGACTAAGCATTGAGACTTTCCCTTCTAACATATTCTACTGTTCAGTATTACTCTCCCTTTTCTAAATCAGCAGCTTATGATAAATTCCAGAACTTTGAGATAAGCTTGCCCTTTGATTAAATATCCTTTTGTTCACCTCAAAGCAAAGAAAGCTCTAAAGAAACTTTAATAATTTCTAGAACACACATGAGTAGTTACTACTGTGCAAGTTTTCTTGGTTTTGTTTGTTCGAGTGCCTATTACAGTGCTCTGGCTTTGATCTGAAGGACAAAATAACCAAATGAAATGGTTTTAAAACAATTTCAAGTTACTAATCAAAAAACAACCTAAAATCCAAAATGCCATCATTAGAAGATGAGGAAACCACTCTTCACTGAGTACATCCATTCTTCTATTATCTCAAATAAAGTGGAAGGATCCCTACTGACTCTCTTAGTTCTAAATACAGCTGCATTATATGTATATTGCCCGTGTTTGAAGTCCCTTTCATCAAAACACTAAGTATTAATAGAGGAATTTACATTTCAGACCAAGAACAAAAATAAACAAAATACTTGTTTTCTTCTGAAGGAGGAAAACATTTAAGAAATAAGACCATTTTGATATATACTTACCAACTTTAGGAGGGCTGAATGGCACCTCTTTTAAACGCTTTTCCAGTTCTGCAAGGGATGTATTATTAATGATCTCCTGCAAGAAAAGACACCACTAACTGCCAACACTGAGCACATTTTTCCTTGGAAACTGAAATCAAATAGTATAAAATGAGTATTTACTGCTGCCACCGTGTGTTCTCAAGGATTTATATGTAGACTCATTTCAAGCTAATATACCAGGGAAGTCATGACAAGTCTTAAAAAGTTAACTTGCCTCACCTACAACATAATATCTACGAGTCACAAGCATTTACCAATACTTTTCAGAATTCTTGATGATGAATTACAGCAAAGTAATATTTCTATTTGAATCTGGTTCCATGCATGGTACATGTGGCAGGGGAAGAGGCAGCACAAACAGCAAGACAAAGTATCCTAAACACTGATCATAATAGTGGAAGGCATTCAAGGTGAGTACTGAATTGTGCTTGTGATCAGACACTCTTGAATAGTTTTGTAAGTGTAAATACTACTGACTTAAAGAAATACAAAGACAGTGAAAGAAGCCTGGCAACCAGAAAGCTGCTCCTACACTACTGAATCTATATATACATATATAAAATGTCACAAGAAGATATACAGATTGCATTTGAGCAGAAGCTCAAATGATGCCTTATATTGGCATCCCAAAGCACCATTTGGTAACAATAGCCTAAAACTCAAGCATCTACTGTAAAAGTTAGGAATATTAACACAACTGTACCAAACATAAAGCTTCTACAGGATTATTAGTTTTTAGAACACAAAAGCTTCCATTCTTCCTACAGCTGCATGCAAGGCAAACTTGAAAATACCTAAATACATTTTAATGAGGTTTTTGTTATGCAATGCTCTCAAGTCAGAGCGGTATGCAGAAAGATAGATACCACTTCATCAGCATGGTTTTTAATTAATTCACTCCAAAGGCACACAGGAAAGCAAGAGAGTATGACGACTTATGTCAATACTTCTTTGGAAGAATAAAACTCATGCTGCAAGAGGTTTTAAGAGAAACGTGAAATTTTTTTCTCCTGCTGCCTACCCACTGAATAGCAGGCCACAGAGCAACCTAATGATGATGTTCAAGCGCCTTTTTCTAGACAAATCTAAGTCAGCATTCACAATATTCTAAAGTGTTGAGTACAGAAGCAGCTCCCAGGTCCTATTTGTTCACAAATAACACTTTTCCCTCCTGAGGAGGTATGCAATTTTGTGCTAATTTACCAGACAGAAAATCTGCTAATCACAATTTAAGTAGCAAAAATTGTACATATTTTGGAATTCAAAGCTGCTAAGTTACCTTAACTCTGCAATAAACAAAAAAGTCACTTGTACAAAAGTAAAATTTGTATTCTAAAAATTTGTATGTTTAAATAAGGGGTTAAGAAAAATCATTCTTTTACAAAATAGGAGTATCACAGAAAACATTTAGCCCTTTTTCTCTTAAAAAAAATTAATTTTCTTCAATACACACTGAAAGAAAACTTGTTGTCTTCAAACCATTTCATAATATTATATTAATTTACCTTAAAAGGTTGTGTACTTGCCATCAGTTTAGTATCCAATAGCCTAGAAACAAAGTAAGAGCTAAATAAGTTGAAATGGAAGAATGTCCATTTTGCCAAATCCTCAGAACTGTTTGGTGATTAGCTGGGACAGCAGTTTCACCCTACTGAAAAATTATTCTCCAATCTTAGAGCAGCCAAAACACTCCTTGGCTTTGTTCAGCATGAAAAAGGCCAGCAACTAAGCAATCACAAGAGATGCAAACAATAAGTAGTAAATAAATCTTGTTCCAAATGTAGTGCAGATTCAAAATACCAAACATCGTGCCAGAAACAAGGGGGTAGCAAAGCTGCATCTTTTGCCAAGAAGTAGAACAATAGCACTGCTCTTCTGAGAGGGATGCTACAGACTACTTTAAAAACTTTGCATTTATCTAACTTGTTCTCAATTTTATTTCAGTGACAGCAAAGTTACAGGCCTAGGACAAACAATATCAGCTAGCTAAAAGAATACTAAGACAGTTGAAAGTTTGAACTAAGAACTTACCGGGGAAAGACACATGATGTTACTTCCTTGAACTCACTCAGGTCCTAATTTAACATTAAATTAGAAGATAAAATCCAAATAAGTTCATGTTTGTCAGTCTCAGGATGACAGATAGTAGTAGCTACAACTACCCAATCAGCTTCTAAAATTGAGATACAGTGACTGAATTCTCACCTCCTAAGACCATCACCACAAATACCACCTACAGTTACACAGAACTACAGATTATTTATTTCTGATTTGTCTGTGACTCTTAAGAGAAACTCTATCACCTCCAATACCCTATGCTATTATATAACCTAGACAACCTCTAATTCCAGCTGTGTTAACGTGTTCCCAACACTTAATATAATGGTATATAAGCTGTCACTCCAGGTGGACTGCCTACCGGTTTACATCTTTCAAGTGTCAAAAGTACAGGGAAAAATGACAACTGCTTATGTTCTAACACCCTCTGAACTTCCCAAACTTCTTTCTCCCTTCTCATAATCAAGTCTTTCCCGTAATACCCACAAGCCCTCGAGGATTGCAAGTAATATAACCATCATGTGGCCACACTTCCAGTGAGACCTTTGGCTTCTTCAGATAATGGCCTCAGCACCAATAAATTTCTTAAACTTAATTGTTACACTACGGCAGTCACAAACTGTTCCATGTCAGGGAACATGAAAGTATGCTCCATCCAATTATTCTGACATGACTCTTCACCCCAATGAATATCAATCCTGCTACAAGATTTCTTATGATTCAATTAATTGTATATATTATATGAGAACATGCATTCCCACTTTCTAAACTACAGGGGGACAAATGCCACACAATAATGCTGAAGGTCCAAACCAGTATCTTAATGAGCCCATCAGTTAAATTTACCTGTCATTATCCAAGCAGTTCATGAAGGACTACCAGATATGAGCAGAAACCACAATTCAATTCCAATGCTTAATTGGAACATTTTAAAAATATAAAGGAGAAGAATTCAATCCAATTAAGTTTCCTATGTGAAGATTTAAGAAAAGAAGGCAGTAGCCCAGAAGCAACAAGTGTTCTTTTTAAAATACTTCGCTGCTGTTCTTAATAGACTGTCACACGCTTCTGTTCACAAGAAAGTTTTGAGATTAGACTAAAGACAAACACATTAGGGCATTTATTTCATCATCTGACCACTGAGAGGGTTACTCACATCAGGTAGGGGACAATAGAACTGGTGTATGGTGTGCATAACATCCAGTAGCATATTGTGCCCAATAACAAGCTTGCCCTGTGAAGAGAACATGAAATGTTAGTTACATTTCCAATCACAGCTACGGCAATGGCAACACATGAAAAGCACCTATCCCAGGTGCCAGCATCTGGGAACAAACACAAATCAAACCTCCCCATTTGCTCTCTGCCTGCCCCACAGACTCCTCCATTCCCTCAGAGCAGCCACTCCTTTTTCCTCTACTCCTGACCACTTATCACAGCCCTCAGCAACAGATTGAAATGTTGAGAAGGTGCACTAGAACAGCTATTTACAACTTAGTGCAATCTATTTAAGATTGAAGTCCAGTGATTTCTCAGTCCTTCTAATTTGCAATTTGTACAACAACTCACAATATATTCTTTATGGTTGTAATATACAATAGTTATTAGCGGCATGATCTGGCTTCTCACAGTGTGGAAACTTTCACATCAGATGAATAAAAACAAGTTCCTTCTTGAAAAAGCATGAATTTTTTTTTAAATGTTAACTTTGATTAATTTGACATGACAACCTTTTCTGTTTCCCTGCATCCTGCATTTGCTACAGAAAATAACATGCACATGTATCTCTTTTTTGCCGTAACAACTACATGAAAATAAATGGACTGGAGGGGACAGATATAAAAGTATCGCCTATTTTAACTACATAAGTAGAAGAGAACCAGATGACCTTCTCTGATTAAGCCTTTAACTGCTTGGAAAAAAAAAAAAGCCAAAACAATCTTTTCATGACAGAGAAAAAAAAAAAAATCCTCAAAGCTTAGTTACTGAAGAGAATCTTGTTAAGAGTCCTAAGAAATTGGTACTGTTGACTCTTATAGATAAGGAGGTCTTCATGTCATTAGTTTAAGAGCTTACTTAACCTACCATACTCAACCATTGTAAAACATGAAGCAACATGAACCTCAACAAAAAAAAAAAAAAAAAAAACCAACTTTAACTTGCATTTAATCTTATCTTCCAAAACCTAACAACAAAAGAATTCTATCTTTTAATTATCTTTTTTTTTCTTACAACCAAAGGTACATTTAAAGTCATGTTAACTTACAGAATTAGCAATGGCATGCACGACTCTGGAAAATCCTACCGCATCATTCAATTCTTCCTGTAAGCAAAGATTCTGACGTTAGTGAAACAAATACAAATACTGTCAAAACTGTACCTGCCAACTGGTAGACATACCAGTTTGGCTCAAACTGTTTCTCAAACATATCCAAGAACAGACCACAGAGGAAACGTCAATATTTGAAAGACACATGAGGTCTAAGCAGGATGTAGTGACAGAATTCCAGTTTTATATGTAGCTCTAGTTCTCTGTAAAGTAGGACAAGTCAGAAGCTACTGTGGTGGACTGACTATGGCCAGAAGCTAAACACCCACGCTGCCTTCTGCTCACTCCCCTTTCGTGGGGGATAGGGAAAGGGGGGTGGGGCGGGGGGGAAGAATAAATTCAAAGGAAGGCAAAATGTGGAAGTGAGAGAGAAAGCCTTGACATTGTGCAAGTGCTGTTCAGCAGTAGCCAAAACACTTGTATGGTATCAACACTGTTTCAGCCACAAAACACAGCAACACTCTCAATACAATGTCTTCAGTAGTGCTCAACAGCTATTAGACTGCAAACAGCTCAAGAATATATTGAAATTAAGCTACATATCTTCAGCCATATTTTTTACATACATTGTTATAAGATGCAACAGGTTGAATCCTGATTGTTATTTCTAATAAATCAGATTGTATTTTTATTCTAACATTGAAATTGGAGAAGAAACATTCTTCACTATTTATATAAACAAAAATAAGAAATATAACTACAATAGTATATGATGCAAGTTCCACATTTTAAACTTACTCAGATTGATTTGAAGGAATCTGACTATAGCACATATTTCAGTTTCACTTCAGGAATTTTTTGTAATAGACTTTTCTTTTTCAGGTCCGGGGAAGTCAGTTCTGCCTTGCATTATTTGTCTTTGTTCAACCAGAAATGATATTCAATAAAAAGATTCACTGTTATTTTAGTTCAGCTCTGTATGCCACTAGTCAGAGTAATACACCAATAAAGATGGCTTCAGAAAAATCTACTGTAATAGTAAATTGTGCCTAACCTGCCTTTTGGAAAAAGAGATGTCACATTAGTTGAGGTCTCCGTTAGATACCTCTTTCCCTTTTAAGGGACATTCTGCATGCAAGTATTATTTCTCCACCCAATTTGACTTCATCTTGAAACACATAAGCACAAATCACAAGAGTGTGATCAAGAATTCCCAAAATTCAAGTCTTATGACTTCTTGAAACTTGCGTCAGACTCAGTGAGTAAAAATACTAAGTCCCATAAGCAATGCTGAGAGTGCCTGAACACACCGGACATGACCTTCTTGTCAACGTGTTCCTACAGTACTCACGTGCAGCATATTTCTATCAAGAAAAGCCAGATGACATAGTAATTGTACAGGACACTTTAAGAGCAAGCCAGTTTTACAACAGAGTACTACTCCAAGGACAGATTGTGAATCCAAATACTGAAAACTTGCTCGAGAATTTCTGCAATGACCATTGTAATAGGGTACTAACAAAAGCAATCAACTGATGTTTCCTATTACTAGACCATGGTTCTCTGATACAGCAGATTCACATCAGGAACTTCGCCAGAATATTGGTTCAGTATTCTACAATTATTCATTAAAATCTTGCACAGTGTCTTGCAACTCTTCTTTCTCTATTGCAAAACTTAAGTTATCTGGTAGAATTTGGAGGATCAATTTCAGACAACAGCCACAGCCAAACAAAAGGAAAATACTATCAAGCCCTGTCATACAATTTTGCACAGATGATTGAAGTCATAGATTCTTCCCTTCCCTGTTTCATGTAAACTAATGAAATGCAACATATTTACCTGTTCTTTTGCTTGTTTCTGCTGTTCTCTTCTTTTTCGTTCTTCTTCATTTACCTTACTAATAACAATGTATCTCTCCTTCTGAAATAAAAAAATGTATAGTTCAAGGAATGAGTCTGAGAAGTTCATATTTAAGACACTGCAAGTTTCTGTGAATTTACATTGTAAAGGAAATTAAGTCATACCTCAGCAGCAGTTACTTGGCAACACGACTGTTTCTATTGTAAGCACCACTTTATCACCTACTCCCAAAAGCCTGCTTTAGAAAGCTGTATTAGATTCATCCACCAAACCTAACTTTTACTAAATCCACTTTTTACTTCTGAGTAAAGGTTACCAGTGTTTCCTTGTAAATAGTGGATTTCAAATATCTTTTGAAGCAGAAATTCATACTGGGAAGTGAGGATACAGAGAAAAAATAGTGACCTCACATGCTAAGACCAAGATCTACTTTTCACCAATATTGAACATCAGATCCACTACATCTTAGAACACCCCTTAATTTCCTTTTGAAAAAAAGATAAGAATATGAAGCCACACAAATACATCTTTATACATCATATGTTGGTCAGATTTAACGTTTAGAAACTTGTTCACTGTTTTCCAATTTTAAATGTTTCACATTTTGCATAACAAAGCTCAAGTCAGATCTAAAAGCTAGGAGAGCTCGTAAAATTGAGAAATACAGTTTCCTTTAAACAGAACAAAAGTTACAGGCAGTAACACGCCTAGTTACCTTATCTGACTCCAGCGTTTCAACATGGATACCTTTTGGATACCTACATCAAAACAAAAGTTAAAGTAAGTAATAATTAATTTGGCATTTAGCATATTGAAACCACACCAGTGATTCGGTAATTCCATGTTTCACTATTATTGTAAGTCTTAAGTGCAAAAAACCTATTAAAAGTTACTTCTTAATTTAAAATGGAAAATTTGAAGGAATAGGCTAGTTAAACTGGCCTCCTTACATTATTTATCAGCACTAAAATGTATTTTCTTATACAACTTCCCATCCTATTGCTGTGGAACCTATAGCTCCTTATCTTAGTAGTATTAAGTAAACATCATCTAGATATTTCATCACAATCTAGAATCTTTACTTTCAAGAAATCCAAAACGCTAGTGAGAAAGCTCTCATTCACTTGCAGTCACAAGACAGCCTCTTTGGTGACTGCATGCTTTTAATATGTCACTTATTCTAGGATTTATAAACAACCCTGAACTTCCTGCTAATGTAAGCTCTAGTAGGAAATATGAATACAAATGCCATTACCTCTGCTACTGGGTTGTATCACTCTGCCACAATCACATTTAATTAGCAAAATACTACCATATGTAGAGCATCCAACCAACAGCAAATTCAGGGAATATTGTCTTTTGCTGCTTAAAAAGTAGATTTTACTCTGATCTTCCCATTACAAGAAACTAACTGCAGTTATATAACCACTGGAGAACCAGCACGTTTCCTTCGCCCTCTGGCTACCACTAACACTAGTACTAGAGAACACATCCTGGAGTACTATTGAGTCCTTCTCCACCCTGACTTCTCAGACAATTTTTGACCTAGACCTTACTTCCAAGCTGTTTTATGTCACAGACCTTGGATGCATCAAAACACTGCTGCACAACAGAACACTCCAACAAAGAAAATGACCCATGAAGAGCTCAGGACACAAGAGCAATCGACAACCTCACCATTTTCTGCTCCGTGCTAACTTCACACCTTTGCTTTCTCTCACCAATATACACACAGCGTATATACAGCTGTATACATCTAAAGCAACACAGCTGAACATTAATAAAAACCACAAACAATTTATGAACATACTGAGAGAAGATGCAAGAAGAGGTATCGGACAAACAAAACACTATGTGCTACTAGAAGCTATAGATATTCTATCAATATATTAAAAAATTCACACAGGAAAATTCTGGAAAACATCTCTCTCTTTTTCAGATTAGATGTCAAGCTCCCCTCTTGACATTCCATTTTATAAAGAGGAGCTTTATTTTATCCACTTCCAGTGTAAGTAACAGAGCACCAGACACTGTTGCAATACTGAATTAACTAAAAGTACAAAGAGCTATTTCCACCGTATTTTTTGCATTTTTCTCATGCAGTCAGACCAATGAAAACCTCATCTCTACAGCCTTACAGTTTCTGGCCTCAAGGGATATATTTAGGCAAAGACGAGGGATAAAGGAAGCCAAGAAAGAAGATAATTACTCTTTGGATTAGGATTTTTAAATCTTACAAAATGGTTTTATTTGGCATCTAACAGAAAACCACAAAGATACCAGTACCTAGTATAGAACTAGGCATTTTTCAAGCCCACAATCTGCATAAGCACACGCACTTCCTGTTCTCTAAAAACCTGTTAAGTTGCATTTGTTACATAATTCCAGGCTGTGCCATCCTATTCACAGATTTTAAATCTAAATGATAAAATAAATACTAAGCTTTAAAATATTCAAATAGAGCATCACAAAGCAGTTTAATACAATTTGTCTCCAGAACATTATAAATCTTCTCTTAAAGGAAAAATAACCTCTAAATTAATCACCTCTGAGTTTAAGTAGATCAGATCTTACCCAGATTTCTTAACAGAAATACTAAAAATATACAATAAGGCAGTATTACCAGTAACTTACTTCCAGCTCAAGGTCTGATAAATTAATTTCCTCTGAAATCTAAAATTAAAAGACATTGTGTTACCAATACTCTACTTACAAAGTGTCTCAAAGTAATAATGTTCAGTTAAAGCCAGTTTCATGTTCATTTGTAAAAAGATTTTTAAAGCATAAGTCACTGCTACCAGAACCTATAGGCTTGGAAGGGTCTTACTGAATTCTGGTGTTCAGTTGCCAAGCTGCAAAGGCATTTACACCTGGTAAATGTGGTACATATGTGATACAGCTCGTAAATATGTACCAGGTACACCTGGTATATGGGGTAAATATCTGGTACAGTTCCCCACATATCTTCTCATAAGTAAATATTCTGTAGTCATGATTACTGAATACAGATACAGTGATGTTTCCTTACCTCCAGCTTCACAATGTTCTAGGATTTCTAAATTCAATTTTTTATTTTTTTTTTTTTTATTTTTAAACTAACTGCACTCTCCAAACAGCTGGACTCCAAAACTAAATAGACTTTGGAAAGGAGACCCACTAAAACCAGTTTCAATACACAGTGTTAACTATGAATAACTGATACCTCAAGAGATTTGAGAAATTAATTTATTAAATGCATAGCCAAGGCTTACAGAACACTTCAGAAATAGCAAAAGGAGGCTCACATATGCAAGACACTTCTTGGCTATAGTTAAATATGTTGTCTCTACATGCATAAGTTATATCTCATAAAGCAGAATATGACATCCATACAAGTTACCATGTTTTCTCAACCTTCAGAGATTAATCAAACATACATTTTGCTACAGTTAACACAAGTAAAGATATTCTTCCTCCTTGTCACTCCCCTAATTCTATCTATATGACCAAAACAATTCATTTTTTTGGAAGACATGTAATTTCAGAAACTGACCCTGTACATGGCTCCAGTTCCAAACTTTCTTTTTCTTCATTCTTTAATAAGTCTTCTATCTGTTCCCTGGAAGAAATAGATTATTTGCTTCAATAGCTACTGTTTTCTTTTTACAATGTTTACAGCTCTCCCCAAAAGACAAAAAACAGTTCATAAGAAAAAGCAAACTATTTCACAACTAGTGAACTAATAAAAATAGCTTCAATAGAAAAGCATGTCACTATTGTTTATGGTTTAGTTTCAACAACATTGGAGGATGCTAAACAATTTTACTTACACTACTTTGTCAATGAATTTTTTCTGATCTTCAGGAATTGTTACAGGACACTTTGTGGCATTAGGAGAAAAGTATGCTAGAGATCCCGCACCATTGGCCTGAGAACGTTTTTCATCATACTGTTCCCTTAGCTGTCTTTCTTCTTCTTGATTTAAATATGGAATTCCTAAGTAAAAAAAAAAAAAAAAAAAAGCATTTGCCAGTGTTACACCCCTGAAGGCTCAAAATATACCCTTCCATTTCAGTCATCTGTTCTAGGCCCCATTCTTTACCTGTGTCTATACAGGCTTCATTCTAGCACACACCAGATTAGCTGGCACCATTGGACTTTTAAGAGCTATATGCCTCATCTACACAAGGCACAAGCCTGAAGACTGCAGAGCTGTAGATCAGAATCACAAAAATATCTAGCACTCCTCTTCCTTGTTATCTGCATCACTTCAATAAGAAACTGCAGCAGCACCTTTCACAATGCACTGACACCTTTTCTAAAATGTTACTGCTGAGCCATTAAAGAGCAACATAACTTGTTACTCTATCTATTTAAGTTTAGCCACCAAACAAATATAAACAAGCAAGCACTTATCTAAATAGGAATCCTATTCTGTTGAATCTACACAATGAAGTTTTGGAAAGGGAGTAACCATTAGCACAACTGTAGATCAGAAAAGAATAATTCTAAGAACTTAATTATGTGTTAAGAAAGTATCACAAATGGCTGCCTTTTTCTTTATGCAGAAAATGACGAAAGATATCATCATGAATTTTGCAGACATTGAAATAAAGAAAGAAAAAAACCCACAAAAAAAGTACTCACCGTTGCGAAAAACTTTATTAAAATCAAATCCTTGATTTGCTAAAAAATCTATACTTGAACTCTGCAACAAAAGAAAATAACTTTACAATTGGCAAGAGTATCCGTAGCATAAAAAGATCAATTCAGTTGTTTTTACACTTCTCAAGAAATTATACTAAGTCCAAAGTCAAGAGCAACCATGTCTGTGACCCTAAAGGAGCCACAGTGAGTTTAGGTTATGCTACTTCTGTTATTTAATTTCAACTTTGATAAAGTACAAGAACAATTAAGTACACTAAAGGGATAGAGATGAAAGAATGAGCTATATGGAAAGCAGAAACTAAAGAAAGAAAAACGTGGTTCAGGAGAACAAATCTGAGACCAGAAAAATTCTGGCAATAGCCTGGGAAGCAGTGAAAGCGAGATAAGCAGATCGGAATAAAGGATCAAACAGAAAAGCAAGGGAGCAGGAAGCCAGACAAGAAAGAAGGAGAGAAAAAAAAAAAAAAAAAAAAAAAAAAAAAAAAAAATTCCTCACTAGCTAAGTCTGGGACTGCCAGTCTGCCAGGGACTTGTTCTGGCTGTTGAAGTGACTGGTAAGATATATTTTAAGACAGACACACTAGCTTATATCATACACAAGTTCAGACCAGGGCATAACAATCCTTCCAAAAAAAAAAAAAAAAAAAAAAAAGATCTTGCCAGGTTTGGAATATTATCTCCAATTCCAGAAACCACACAATGTAATGTGTAACAAGGTTTAAAAACTGAATTCAAAGATACTTCTTTAAAGCTTATTTTCAGGGCCTGATGCACTTAACTGAACTTCCTTCTAAAAGGGAAAAAAACACCAAACCCCAGAAACTTATACTTATCTGCCTTTTAAGCTGCTAAATTGACCAACCACTTCTCCCTCTACAATCATGCAGAGTTTTCCTGGAAACATTTTTTAGAAGTGTGCTACATGTATACTTTAACCAAACAAAATTAATCTTGTTTTTCTACTAACCTGACACACAAACTTGACATCTGGTGAACTTCTGTTAAAGGGTTTTGGAAAAATATAGAAATTAAATGACTTCATTATATACCTGTGAAAAAGATGAGTTGAATGTCAGTACATCTTATCAATATTGCTTCCTAAATGCCTCAATTAAGAAAACAAGGAATAAAAGAATAACGTACTTTTCTTCTGTGTGATCATATTTAAAAGTGCAAAGTCCAAACTGAAAGAGCAAAAAGTCCATGGAATGCTGGAAAGGAAAGGAAAACTTTGCATGAGAAGAAAAATTGTACACATTCAAAAATAACCAGGGTGTATCCACAATAAATATGATTTTTCTCTGCTTCAAAATTAAGCAAATCTGAATCTTATTAGCCAACATTTGTTCTGTTGGTAATTTTGAAGTAAATACACCAGAGGTTTTCAACTAGTTTTCACCCCCATTTAATCATGTAACTGCTGCCCAAAGATGATTTATAGTATGCACTTCCATTCCTCAAACAGACCAGAACTGACTGCCATCTCTCTCCACCTGTTGCTCACACACAAAAGATGCTGCACCTAAAGCAGCTGTCAGTCAGCTTCTCAATGTTCATTCACATTCCCCATGGTGTGGGAGGAGGCCGAGAGAGACACTGGCTGGATACAGTTTTAAAATACACATAATAAGACATTTAATATTCTTCTAATCTACATGTCTAACAGTGGATAACATGATAGAAGCACTAGCATAGTCACTAGGCACTTTGTCATCATATCCTCTGGCACTTCACAACTGTTGGATCAATACTGGAAAGGTTTTTAACACCACTGCAAGTGCATGAGGATTGCAGTCTCCTTGAAAGACCTTCTCCTCCTGAGGGCCAAACACAAAGAACACTTATTCAATTCTGTCTTAGGGAAAAAATAATGGATGGCAACATGACATGGAAAATTAGTCCTCTTTTGTTATCTCGGAGTATAAAGATCAAAAATATCAATAATCAAGTTAATTTATTAGCTGGTAAAAGTTAAAATTTAAGAATGCAACAATAAAGAATTTGGGGCTGGCTTCTGATACACCAGACATCTTACAACGAGCAAGAGACTGACTGTGCCTGCAGAGCCTGAATTGTCAGTTACCCTGAAGCTCTCAAAGGTCATATTCAGCCAGATGAACGGAATATAGCATCCTCTAGCTTCTTGGATGCTCTTCAAAGACTGGTCTCTACTTTCATTGTCTTCTTTAGTTTGGGATTGAAGGGTGGGCTTTTTGCTTTTTTGGTGTTTTTTTTTTAGCTACAGCCTCTTCCCCAGTTTTTGCCATTTGTTGTCCTAGTTTCTCAGCAGGAGCACTAACCAGTAATTCCCTCATCCTGCAACGTCTCTTAGCAGAATATTAGCAAACGCTGTTTAACAACTCCTTAGACACTTCAGGAAACAGCACATGTGAAGATGCTTAGCATTTCTCTTTTCCAATTCCTTTCTTTTTTGTAAAAAACCAAACAAACACCAAACCCACAACTCAAAACACCACAGTTTTGACCTTTTGACCCTCACACACCGTATGTTTTCTCCTGTGGTCATTTGGCTATTTTTCAAAACTCTTTCCACACCATCCAGGCCCAATTTTTGTGTGTGCGTGTGTGCTGTGAGAGACAGAGGTAGTGGTAGCAGCTGGCATTTAAGTTTTGTTATGGACGGCATCTGCTGTCAGGGGAAGGCAGCTTGGGAAGGACCCTCGCCCTGATGTATTTTCTCTGTCACTGAATTTCTCTTATCCAGTCCCCCTTTGAACTGATAAATTTTAACACTCTCAACATCCTTTACCAAATTCTACATATCTATTAACTATTGTGTGAGGAATCACACCTGTTTGTCCTGACCATGACTTCTGCAAGTTTAATGCAACACTCCCCAATTCTCCTGTTAATAAAAACAAGCAATCCCCATCAGCTCTAAGTAACTCAATTTTATCGACCTCTGTCATATTTCTCTACATGTTCTCCCTTTTGAACCAAGGGGTTCTAACCTTTTTCCAGCATTTTCATTTTAGTCAAGGTAAACACTTTACCTTTTTAAGTTTCTGATACCTTTCTTCTGGAGTGTCGAAGCCATTGGTTAATGCACTAACAGAAGGCCCATCGCTGATCCCTGAAAAAGTAGTACATATTTTGCTTTGTAAGTTTTTTCAAAAATAAGCAAAGAAATGCAATAACTGGTAATTTAAGAAATACATTTTCACTTAAAGTTCATGTAAAGCTTATTTCAGTTGAGAAAGATTTTCTGCTGCATAAAAGTATGCATGTTACCATAAAAGCCACCTAGTTTAATGGTAGTGTTCTAGCAGCAAAGCTCTGCTGCTCTGGTTCCGATTCAACATGACAGCAACATGAAAAGATCTACCAGTAACATGCTGTTGATAGGTCTTTAAAACACAATGCAGGATCAAAGTCAGACTAAAAATAGGAAGAGTGCTGTCCATAGATTTATTGACTGACTTAAGACACCTTAAGCAACTGTAACAACAGTAGCCACAACTGCATTTTCATATGCACCACATCTAACAAAACCTAATCTTGATCCCATTTATGTCTTACGGTTGAGTGAATTCTGCATCCCAAAGTTAAAGCACTTATTAAGGCATCTCTCTGATGCACAGACCCTCTGGGTTTTACAAACATAAAAGTTCTTACTATTGTCTTTTCCTGTCCAAACACTTGGAGGGCCTCCCTTATTTATCCCAATCTCCTGCTTTCATGACACACATAAAATTTGGGGTTTTCTCCCTGAGCTGCATCAGAAAATCAGATAACGTAGTAAAAGATTACTGTGGGGATGGAGTAGAAGCAGCATGAGTTTCTTTGACCAAAACCTTGCTATTGCACATACAATAAGTGGTTTGACCACCTTGATTCACAGATTTGATAGAGCTGGAAGGGACCTCTAGAGATCATCTAGTCCAACTGCCCTGCTAAGCAGGATTGCCTATAGCACCTTACTCAGGACTGCGTCAAGGCAGGTCTTAAAAATCTCCAGAGAAGGGGACTCCACACCCTACGATAGCCTTAGCTTTACCTTTTTCAAGCCAACACTGAGACAGGCCACATGAGCACACCCGGGCACGCAGGGCCCCGCACAGACACCGCCCGCAGTGCACAATCACCAAACAGGCGTGACTGTACCTGAAAACTCCCCATCAATGGCCAGGAAGTCCGACTCTTCGATGGCTTCATAAACTTTGTTTAGGTTATCCTTAAAATCTGCGGGCAAAGGGGTAAAACACACCTGAGACCACTAACGACTCCCCACCGCAGCCCACCGCCCCTCAGGCGACCGCGGGGCCGGGCCAGGCCGGTGTCGGGCCCGCAGCCGGTGGGCCCTGCCGCTCCGGGGCCCGCCCGCCTCTCCCTCAGCCTCGGGCGGAGGCCCACCCGCCGCACCTCCCCCCTCAGGGCCGTCCCTCACGGGCGCGGACACCCCGTTGGCCCCTGAGGGACGAGAGGCTGAGGCCGGACCCCACCGCCAGCCAGGGGAAGGGAAGCCGGGAGCGCCCAGCGGGGCGGGGCTCGGCGCGAAGGGGCAGCCGGTCACTCACTGCTTCTGATCACCTCCATCCCGCGCCCGCACCAGCCCGCCCGCGCCTCGGCCCGGCCCGGCGCCACCCGCAGCCTCCGCCGAGCCTTTCCGGAAACCGCCCCTCCCGCCCGCCCCGCCGCACGTGAGGGCGCCCACGTGAGAGCCCACGTGAGCGCCCGAAGGCGGCGGGCGGGGCGGCCGCCATGTTGTGCCGGGGCGGCGCGTCTCTCAGCGGGGCGGGCGGTCGCGCCTCCGAACGGCCCCGGGCTCGGCCCGTCCCGTCCCGCCTGGGCGCGGCGGCTGAAGAACCGCTCCCCGAGGGAAGGCCCATCCGCCTACGCGTGAGCGGCGGGATACCTGCTGTGGCGCACCGTTAGGCCCGAAAAGCGCCCCTCAGCACTCCACCGCGTCGTGTGACGGCGGGGCGGGAACGGAGCCCTGACAGAGCCGCCGTTGCGTGAAGTGGTGTGAAATGTGACCGCCGTTGGAAACGCGGGCTCTGCCTTGCGCACCGGGCGGGCAGGACGAGCACCAGCGAGAAAGGAGGGCTGGGGATTTGCTGAGGAGACGCCAGGAGGAGAGCGGAGAGCTGCTGGGCATGGTGCCTTAGGGGTGAGGAGTCCGGAGGAACTGGTAGGCTTGAAGTGTTACAGAAGAAGCGTTGTCTTCCTGTTAAATGCTAAAGCTGCTATCACATGTTATTGTAGGGTAACCATGAACAAAGCTCAACACGCAGGAAGGTGTCCCCACACCTGTGCTGTGGAAGGAGACCACTGCCCGAGGGATAAGGTCTCACAGGAGCAGAAAGCGCAAGTTGTGGGCCAGGGCAGCGAGCAGAGTTTGGCCTGTGTGCTGCGGGTAGACGGGTCACACGACAGATGAAGCATCTTTTCCAGAATCCCAGCAGAATGAAAACAAATGGAAAATCCTCCATAAACTGGGAGGTAGTTTCTGCATAGACTAGAAGATACAGAATTATGCAGGACTGGGTGGAGAAGGCCTGTAAAGATTCTTCAGGTTTTAGTTTTGCCTTTTCAGTTTGCGCAATTGGTGCTGCGTGACCTCCCAGCAAGTCATCTCTCTGATTAAATGGTGCACAGTAAGATGTCAGTTAAAATAGTAGTAGAGATTTTTCTATTCTGCTGTAAATTGGCTGACATCTAAAATTTTCATCTTCTCTGTTTTTCTTAAGAAATGCTCCTGCAGTTTCTGAAGTGTTTGATGGCTGTTTTAGAAACCTAGTGTTTTTTTTCCCCAAGTAACTGACAAATCCAGGAGCTCTCTCCTTCGTTCACCTACAATACAAAGCTAAACTGCAGGTAGAAATATAAGATGCTGTAATAAAGTGCAGTTGCTTAATAGAAATGGAAGTATTGTGCGTTACAGATCAGGCATTTTCTATTACAGCATATGTGTATTATTCTGTATTTAGAAGGAAAATTTGCAACACTTTAATGAAGCTCTTTGGGGTTTTGTTTTCGTTATTAAAAAAAAGTTCTTTTTAACTTGGAAGGAGAAAAAGTATGAAGAACTTGAATAGTGGGACTAAACCAGTGCAATTATGGTTAGTTAGCATTGACTCTGGTGATAGTAGCTCCAAAAATATTTACGTGGGGCAATAATCTACACTATAAGTTAATACAGTTGTACCTTGTATATAGTATTGTATGCTGTCTTTTTCTGGTGCCATCATCTTGGAAATGTGCCCTGCACACAGGATAGAGTAATTTTTTTACAGTAACAGCAAAATACTCTGTTGAATAAGGACAATTATCCACCTCAACCCTTTTCTGTCTAGTTGAGAGTAGTCAGAACTACCATTTGATACTAGATGTCTTTCCTCTTTCAAGGTCTAATGTCTGGTTAATCCTCTCCGGTTTACTTTTGTGTTGCTTTTTGGGGTTGGTTTCCTTTTTTCAAAAACTACTACTTTTTCAAAAACTTTGCGTTTGCTGTTGTCATTACTAGTGTCCCAAACTGCACAACTATAGCTTGAATAGGTGGGAGGGCTTTGCTTTCCTTTTGTTCTCTGAGAAGATCTGGTTTGGAGAAAAATCTGATTTTTGTTGGTGCAGTTGACAGCATTCTCTGGCTTTATTCCACTTTAGGAATAGTCTCCTCTTTACTGCCTTCCTGTATATAATATATTGCATTAAAAAGGAAACACTATTATGTGTTAAGAATAATTTAGAACTCTTGTTCTAAATTTCTCTTCTGATGCTTGGGAAAACTACACTTTTAGAAGACTCTAATGTCTGAATTTGTGGAGATATTTACTTTATAGCCAGCTATCATATGTGGGTTTCAAGGTCTCAGTGTTTTCGAGCCTTGCCAGGTGTGGAAATGAGGAGGAGCGAGGCTGGGCACTTGACCCGAGCTGCCAACAGGGTTATCTCATACCATGAACGTCACATTCAATATAAATTAGAAAGTTTGCTGGGAAGTTCTCTCTCTCTTCCTTTATGGCTGCAATTCTGAGAACTTCTTGCCCCGGTGTTGGACACCAGAGCCTGTCCTTTCCTCCCAAAGCTGTAGCGCTCGCAGTGTCCAACAGTTACTGTCCCCTGCTGGGAGTGTGCAGCTTCCTGCTGATAGAATGGGCTAAGTATAATTCTGGTGTATTTTATATTGTTATTGGGATCAATTTGATTCTTTAGTGTTATTAATATTAATTATCTAGTCTTATTCTATTAAATCTGTTTATATTTAAACCCTCCAGTTTCCTTGTGTTTTCCCAATTTCCTTTCCCCGGTGGGAAGGGGTCATCAGGTGATAGAATAATTGTCTAAACAACAATAAATTGTTGTGGGTTTCTCAAACCATAAAAAAAATTTCAAGGTGGCCGTGTTTCAGAGGGCATACATCCACACTTTTGTTTAGTTTCAGAAGATAACATATTTGCCTAATTAATTAAGTACCTGTTTAGTTTTCTTCCACGTATATATTAAAGCAACTGTACTTATGAATATGTAATTTGTAATCAAAGGTCTTCAAATCTGTAATTTTTTATATGACCAGACTATTGGGTACTCTTAGGAGAGAGCAATACAGGCAGCTAGTTACAAGACTACATTGCTTTTTTTATACATGAAATGCTTTTGTACGTTCTGTTTCTTTACTGAACGTGGAATGTGAAGCTAAGTAAAAACACACCAAAAAAAGTAGTAGTAAAAAGTCAGATTCTAGAGCAAGGCCTAAATATTTCACCTCGCGTTTACGAAGGCAGATCTAGGTGAACTTCCTGTGATATGGCAGAGGTTGAATACTTTTATGCTAGGGTAGTTTAAAGATGAGCTGATTGGGACTTAACTTGAAATATTTAATTAAAACTACAAATAAACTTAAGTATGAGCTGGTTGGTAGATCTTTTCATAAAATAAACCTTGGAAGCTAGCTTGCCACTAGCAGAGTTTTAGTTTGGATTTGACAAAAGCTGAAAACTGCTTTGAAATCTATCATCATTCCTATGATCCCTGAACTGTTACAGCTTGTGTTTAAAAAATATCTTGAAATGGCATGTACGCTTGAGCATAAATGCCTGTTTATTCCATGTTGATAGGAAATTTGTGTGGTACCTTTGATATATATTACTTTAAAGAGGGCCAGAACTGGATCTTGATTGTCTTGTCACAAACGGATCTGAGCGCTGACACTGCAGGCTTGCCAGCAGAACTCCAGGTGTGAGTAAAAAGCAATACCTGTTCAGTAAAACAACTGAGCATGGACGCGTGGTATACAAATGCTGATATCATATCATCAGCTCCACAAACAGGTGACGAACTTTTCAGCTATGTGCTTTTCTGTCCTGTTAATCTGATTGGGATGGTTCTAAAGCAAACAAAACCAGAGCTGTGCGTGTCAGCACAGTAATAATTGTTCTCTGGGTAATGTGGGAGAGGAAACAATGAGAGACTATTGTTTTCTTTATTGAAATAGGGTGGAATAATTAAAAAGTTAATAATTTGGTTTTGGTAACTCAAATGTAATTTAAACTGCACTTGTAGCTTGTATCAAGCTGGAACAAGAACAAAACCTTTAGGAGAGTGTTGCTATGTTGCACAGGGAAAAAGTACATCTCAACAGTACTTTAAAAAAAAAAAATCACTCAATTTTCTTTGGACTGTAGTCAAAAAGAAATACAGTAAGGGAACAGAGGCTGATATAAATAATTGTGAACGTGTGTATATATAGGTGTACTCTCCTGGGGTAAAAATAGTCTCTGCATGGTCCAGCCTGGTGCAGCGAGTGTAGGGAGTGCAGCCAGACCACCGTCCCTCCACCCCTCTGGGTTCCCTCTGCGCGGGGGCCTCAGCTCTCGGCGTGTCCGGGGAGCCCCGCAGGGCTCTCCTGTCCCAGTTCTCCCCTGGGGGAGGCCGAGGCCGCTGGAGCCGAGTCGCCCCCGGCCCGGACGGAGCCCGCCTTTCCCGTGAGGCGCGGGAGCTGCGCGGCCCTCCCCGCCCGGCGCGGCGCTGGGCCCGGGCGCGGCCGCGGGGCGGAAGCGGGGGTGGAGGCGGCGGGCCCCGCAGCTGGCGGTGAGTCGGGCGGGGGCGGCCGGGCTGCCTGGGGGCGCCGGGAGGGAGGCGGGCGGCCGGGCACCCCTCGGGAGCTGGGAGCCGGGAGGGGCCGGTGACGGCTCCGAGATGGGCCCTGACTCGCCCCGGGGGGAGCGACCGCCGCGGCGCTGCAGGCCCCAACCCCCGGTGGCTGTGGGAGCAGCGCGGAGGGGAGGAAGGGGGTGAAGTTGGAAAGAGGAGGCAGGGGAGAAGCCAGTGAGCTTTCTGCTTCTGACCCTCTTAATTGGTGCAGGGACTGAGCGGTATTTTTCCACCCACAGAAATTTTGTTGCGTTTCGCTCCCAGGAAAACGAGAATAACGTTCTTAGGTGCAAAACCTTCCTTTTCTTTCTCCTCTTCTAAGTGATGTTTCAGATTTATCTTTTAGAAAGCCACCAATCTTTGCTTTGCTGGGAAAAGACATGTCTGTAAACAGTCTGAGGATCCTAGTTGCACTATTGTTTTGCGTTTCTGTACTGCTTGTATTTTTTTTTTATTCTTTACCAACTTGTGTAGTTACCTCTTTGTGCTTGATCTGAATGGGAAGGTGGTAATTTAGTAGTAGTAAGTGGGAGCCGTGTGGCGGAGAGTGTAAGTGTATTTTGGGTTGGTGGCACCTGAAAATTGTATAGTTTTTGATAGCTTCTAACATATCATGAAGTGATAACTGATCTGGATCTTCTGGTTTTTCTTAAGAAACTAGATAGAGCAATCTGAGAGAATATAGCAGGGACATCAGGCAAATGAGTTCATATTTTTTGGTAAGCTTGGAACAATCTTAAACTCTTCTAATTTGCGCATTTTCTGAAATACTAGCCAAGGGTAATTATGTGTAAAGTTAATACAAAACGGAATTCAGTCCTTCACTGAGATGGCAAGTAGATCAATCCCTTATAATTCTGAAGCATATGACTTTGTGGATCGATTTTTTATTTTTATTTTTATTTTTTTTTTACCATTGCCCAGCAACATCTAGCATTGACCTTTTTAGTAATGTTTTATTCCGTATGCATGGAGTAAGTTAGAGTGTCTTTTAGTAAAAAAATTAGGTCTTTTAGTAAAAAGAGTAAAGATACTGTCAGAAGTCATCTGAATCATAGTAATGGTTTTTGTTTCACTTTCATGTGTTATGTAACACGGGAAGAGGAAATAGAGGGAGATTGAGCCCAGCTGTTTACATCTAGAATCTGGTTTTGATTGTGGTTTGCAATGAATATGTTGTTGGAAAAGTGGAGGGTTGTGTTTCATTTGAGGCAGAGCTAAGTTAGTTAAAAAGTTCAAAACTGTCAGAGCTACAAAAGAATTACAATCATAAATTGTACTGCTTGCAATTCTAAACTTCTATAGTAACTTTTTTCTCAATGAGGTTTGTCTTGTTGCTTTGCAGGAGTAATGCCTTACCTGGTTTGAAGATCTAAGAGAGCTTTCTGTAAGGGATAAATGAAAATGGAAGAAGATGAGACTTTGCAAGGTGAATCGGAGAGGGCAGAAGTTGAAACAGATGCTGCTCCTGAGATCGGTCGGCGGATGTCAGTCAGTGACTTCCTTTGCCACTGCTGCTACGGCATTCTGGTCAACCCCACCACCCTGAATTGTGGGCATAGTTTCTGTAGACATTGCCTAGCCTTGTGGTGGGTATCGTCCAAGAAGAATGAATGCCCCGAATGCAGAGAAAAATGGGAAGGATTTCCCAAAATCAACATCCTTCTCAGGTGAGTGTACTACGCCATTTTTAATGCCAAATTTCTAAAACCACCAAAGTTGTCTGGTTTCTTGAGTTTGCTGCAGATTTTCATAGTTTATTGGTAATCTGAGGTGTTGCAAGGATGTTTAAATCCTGAAGTCTTTCACATTCTGTCCTTATACTGAACTGTACAATTACATTTTTCTGCATAGAACTAAAGGGGTGGGTTGGTTGGCTTTGTTTTGGGTTTTCTTTGAGTGTTTTTTTCACCCCCTCTGAACTCTTTGAGGGATGGAGAGGAGGGATCCTGTTTTAGTATTGCAACACTTGCATCTTTTAGTACAACTGATTATGGTATTTTAATACAACATCTTTTAATACAACGGATTGTTTCCTAAATTAGTATGATGTTTGATTGTGTAATTCTTTCTGTCATAGGAATTATTTATAGGAAGAAATGAGATCTTATTGCAGAACAAATCTAGAAATACCAATTTGCTGTCTTGAATTACCCACAAGTTCTTGTGTTAATAATAACTTTATCTGGGGATAGTAATATTTTAATAAATAGATGATAGGATTGATGGTAGACTTTTATGTTGTCTTTTGCTTAGCATTTTTGGATAATCAAGGCTTTCCAGTAGCACACAATTCTAGTTCTATATAAGAAATAAGGATTATTTGTTTTTGATGTGGTATTTTAACTTCTTCTATCCTTAACAGCTAAGGAAGATGTTGTTTGGAAGTAATTGATTTAAGCTTAACTTTACTAGGTGTTAATAACTAACGTTTCCTTTCAAAGATGACAGTCTTTAGTAGAGGCTGGAAAACAAAAATCCAAAAATTAGTTCCTTTTCTGAATGTTAAGCCTCAATGGTTATAGTACAATGACAAATATTTTTCCTATTAGGGATGTTATTGAAAAGCTATTTTCTGATGCCGTTGAACAAAGAAAAGAAGACATTCAACAAAACAGTGATGTAGCACGCAGCTTAGCAACCTTCCAAAAATATGGGAATGACCAGATCCCTACAGTTACGAACACAGGAAGAATTAATCCTCGAGGAGGAGGGTTTTTCTCAGGCGTTCTGACAGCTTTAACTTGTGTAGCAGTAAGTTTCATCTGGTTGGTTTTCCGTATTTACTTCAGTAAGCATGCAATCAAATATACTTAAATTATGTGCACATAAAAAAGATCATCAGCGCAGAAGAAACTTCAGCTGAGCAGAGTAAATAAGGTAGTATTCAGAGTGGTCTGGCAGAAACTACAGTTGCAAAAGGAAGTTAGACAAAATGGGTAAAACTTCAAGATACGTTTTAATAACCTGAATATTCTAGGGTCTGTAAAATAGAAGATTCTACATGGCAAGCCCCTTAATGCATGTTTATTTGTATCATGAATGTATTTGCTTTGCAGGTAAAGGATCTCTTTTTTTCTTTTTTCCTCTTTTTTTTTTTTTTTTTCTTTTTAAAAATTTACTTATAGGTAGTTCTACTTGGATATCACTGGAGTAGTAGAGAATTTGAAGAAGATCTTCTTGTCCACAAGCCTGTTGCTAAATGGACTGCTGAAGAAGTGATAATTTGGCTAGAGCAGCTGGGCCCATGGGCTTCACATTATAAAGAAAGTTTTTTACTGGAGAAGGTGAACGGAAGGTGAGAGCCCTAATTGTCAAGAACATTATATGGTGTATATATATGCAGGACGATGTATGGTGAAATGACTCTAATTCATTCCATAGATTGTGGGAATATTTTGTTGATGTATCAGAATAAAATTCAGGGGAAGTTTTAACACTTGTAGTTGAAAACTTTGGTAGTAGATATTGAGCAAGCTAACTGAAAATTTTTTGAGAATGTTTTTAAATGCTGACAATTCAGACTGAAATGATACTGAAAGTAAAATTCTACTAATGTATTATCCACCCCTCCCACCTTTTCTTTCTTGTGAAAATATGCATATGCCATATGCATTGTTGCATTCCACCCAAGAGCTCTAGGTTTGATTTCAGGAGACCAGACTAGATCTGTGAAGTACTGAAGAACTGTGTTCAATAATAGCCAACAAGCTGATAAATTTGCATGCTGAAAGCAGGCAAGAGAAAACTTGAAAAGAAGGATATTTAAAACCCAGGCTCTGAGACGCAGTTGATTCAGAACACTTGATATGGAATGTAATCCAAAAGGTGATACCTTCTATCAGTAGCTTATTGTATTGTATAGTATGTCATTGCTAATTTATTAGTCATATCTTTTTGGTGAAGAGACACTATCTACCTTCTGAATTCTTCTGCTTTTATAGACTCCTTCTAACACTGACAGAAGAAGATTTCACGAAAGAGCCTTACAGCATAGAGAACAGTAACCATAGGAAAGCTATTATGGCAGAACTGGAATGTGTGAAAACTTTAGGCGTTAAACCCCCACAGAACCTTTGGGAATATAAGGTAAATTTTATATAAAGTCTGTCATGCATATTAAGTATTTTTAAAATAGTATCTTTAAAAGAAAACTCTCTTAAAGCCAGGAAGAATGTTAAGGTAGTAGAATTACTCTTGTAAAAACTGCTCAGTTTAATGAACTGTTGTATTTGAAAAATGGTTCTTTGAAAAATGATTGTCAGAAAAATCTAAGAACTGCCATGTTCTTTCATTTTATTTTTTCGTTGTCTGAAACTTAATGATTTGATAACTTCCAGGCAGTAAATCCAGGAAAATCACTCTTTCTTCTGTACGCGCTGAAGAGTTCTCCAAGACTCAGTATGTTATACCTGTATTTGTTTGATTACGCAGAAGCTTTCCTACCTTTCATCCACACAATTTGCCCTACGCAAGAAGACAAGTATGAAGATGTTGTCACAAAACTACTAGTAAGTGTTCAAAACAATAAAAATGCTATTTGCTTTAGTTATAAGCATTTTAAGACTAAGCAGCGTAAAAACACATAATAATTATTCACTACTTCTTTTTTTAAAAGGTTGTCTTGTAAAGAGATGAAGTCCTACATAGTGGTTCCTTCATTTTATTGTATGTGATCACCAGTGTTGTGACCATTACCTTTAATAAGATTGATTTAAGGCTTTTAAGACTGTAAATCTGTGAAACTGATTTTTTTTAAGTTCGCATGACTATAGAAAGGCTGCTTGTATTTTAACAAATGGCATTATGAGATCTGACTGACTGTGATGTTTTATCCTTATCTAATGGAAATTACTGGGTTATGGTATTATCTACTAGAAAGTACAGTAAAGATAAATTACTGCTTTCAATGTATGAAAGAACAACTTTTCAACAAAAGAGTTGTTGGAAATAAGTCAGTATTGTGTCTGTTTAATAGGAAATTGATTTATAGTCTTTTTATCCTAATTTACAGGACCTTAAAGATCCTTCTTGGAAACAATGGAGAGAATTCATTG
Source organism: Calidris pugnax (assembly GCF_001431845.1). NCBI lineage: Eukaryota > Metazoa > Chordata > Aves > Charadriiformes > Scolopacidae > Calidris > Calidris pugnax. The sequence continues at coordinate 7,955,566 of NW_015090794.1, forward strand.
TAAAGTATTTATTTTTGCCATACCAGTTGATAGCTGAATTTGCTTGGGATTGGCTGGATGTGCATTACTGGACATCAAGATTTATAATTGTAAATGCCATGTTGCTCTCTGTTCTGGAATTATTCTCCTTTTGGAGGCTCTGGTCAAGAAGAGAATTGAAGTAAGTCTTTCTGAGCTTGTTAAACAGGGTAGGAAGTACATGGCCTTATAAATAGAAAGTAACAGTCAACAATTTCACAGTCGCTCGCTGAAATGACAGTGTCGACAACACTGAGGGTAATAAGAACATGTGAACCTGGATCTGCATATATACTAGTACTCACTCTGGAATATCTTCATTTCTGTGAATACTTGAAAGGGTTTCTTATAGCTGGATTTACTGATCAGATGTAGCAAATGCAGCAAGGGTCATAGGCATGTTCTTAACCATTGGGTAAATACTGACTCTTACCTTGAGAATTGCCTTTTATGGTATTAGCTGTCAGCTGAGGACTAAATATATAAGATTTTTTTGGTTATATGCTTAACTTATTTAAGATCCTGAGGACTCATTCTTTAATAACTATAAAAGGATTTTTTATTTTTAACTTATTAATATAAAGGATGAGTCCTCAGGATAGTAAATAAGTTTTGTATGCTAATATTATTTCTTATAGGTGATCAAAATTGCTGGATTCAGTTAATTCAAGCATATTAATATTACTTCACAGTTGCTGTGATCTTTTATTTACAATTTTTAGAACTTGCATAGTTGAAATTCTTGTTTTGGTGTATGCTGGGTTTTCACTTTCTCTGCCAGCAGCTAGAGGGCAGAACCTGCTTAAAAGAGAACAAGCTATGACAAATCTGGAATTTGAACCCTTTAACTTGCTGTGCTTTGTGGTCTGAATCAATTGACTTAATGCTTCCTCATATAAAATCTAGTATTACTGTATTTTAAGAAAGTTTTTTTGGAGTGCAAAATGTTGTTTTACAGGTACTTGAGTAAAGCCTTAAATAATTGAAGGCTGTAGCGCATACTAGCTTTTCTTAGAATGGGTAAAACAAAACGAGAAGTTCCTCTAAGCCTCTCCCTTTCCTTTTTCACAGGACTATTCCTCACAGAATGTGGAAACATTTCTGGAAAGTCTCAACCCAGGGTCTTTTTGTTGCCATTTTTTGGCCTTTTATTCCTCAGTTTGTCTGCAATTGCTTGTTTTACTGGGCCTTGTACTTTAACCCAATTATAAACATTGATCTTGTGGTTAAAGAAGTAAGGCGTCTGGAGACACAAGTGCAGTGAGTGGCATCGGAACTTCTGAGCTGTTTAGCTTCCAAAAATGGACGTTTGAAATAAGCTTTGCTTTTCTTCTTTATGTATGTGGCAGTGAAAGTGGTGGATGATGTTAACTTAAATATACAAAAAAGCCTTAAGGTAAGTTACTCTTAGACCAGCTGATTCCAAATCTGAGGATGGGCTTTATTTTCTGAAAAGAATTTTCTGTTGAAAAGAAAAAAAAATTACATTCCTGAATTAGCTGTGTAAAACGTATACAGTCATGCCACCCTATTTTTGATCAAATCAAACTTCTCTATTCTGTCTTGAGCATTCTGGTTATTTTCAAGCCTGCCTTAAAATCAGTGTCTTCTGAATACTACAGTGATTTTTTTATTTTATTTTATTTTTTTTACCTTAGAATTTCATACCAGCAATGTGTTCCTCAAGTTTGCCAAAGGAAAGCTCTTCCTGGATAGGCTTGATATTGAAAGTACTTCAGTATTTTCAGTCTGCTTTACATGTGAAATAGTGACTGTCGATACACAGTCTCACAGTAGCGTTTGTTCTAAAATGCCTGTTGTTGAAGGCAAACACTACTTGAGTTTTCTTGTCTTTGAGAAAATATGGTGATTGCCATTCAAAATTTTTTATTCAGATCAGTTAGACTTCATCAGTAGCTTCTGTAATGCTCTCCTCTTGAAGTCTGTTGCTAATTCTTAAATTCAGGGCTATCTCTTAAAAAGGGTTCTTTTGCAAAAGTGACCTGACACTGTAATTACATTTTACTGCAATATAACGTGTGTATCTAGGTCTGTGAGCAAATATTGACTGGAAAGTTATTTTGTGTAAACAGGATTGCCATTTATTAATGTATGGCTTTTGAATGAAGCAGAAATTAGATTTTTCAAGAGCTTTGTCCTCTTGCATTCAACATTAGTTTGTGTTGTTGATTTTTTTCATTTGTATCATTAATATGAACTTTAAAGTTGACTATGAATATTTTTAAAGATTAAAGGTCTCTTTTGAAAACTTCATCCTTCCTAAATAATGTTTTTTATTATTTTTTTATATTGAACTGCTTTTCATTAGCTTTAACTTGTGCAAGCTTTTTCTGTAGCCCTGCATCTTTAAGTAAGCTGAGGTGGATGAAAGTAGACATCAGACACTCCTGGTTCTAAAACTGATAAAATTAGCAGCTATGAAAAAGTATATTATTCAGCGGTTCATGTTATTGATATCTCTTCCTATGAAATAACCCTAGCTAAAACCATTCTTACGTCTTTGAGGTATATACACTTCAGAACCTTGGAAACTCATGCTGTCCAGGATCAAACAGTTATGGGAAATGCAGACGGTCCCAGCGATTGCTACTTTTTTCATGCTTCTGTGTTGGTGATGGTTTGCGTTTGTACTTTCAAATCTGGCTCTGAAATGTTAAGGGTAGAACTTCTCCCCGTGCCCACAGGAAACTCAAGGTGTACATAGAGTAAGGAGCTTGAGCCATATCAAATGGACAACTTCTCCAGAAAACTGTATTTAAAAAGTAAGAAAGGAAAAAAATAATTAATTTAGCCATTTTTTGATACAGGTAGGACTACTTAAGGTAAATGAGACGCAAAAGTTAAATTAGGCTTCATAATAAGTTTAATGTAGATGAGAGGGCTCTTTGTGCTGAGACTGTCACTTCATGCATTTCTTCCATTCAGTTCAAAGTTAACAAATGTTAAGGTAAATGTTAGTGGAAAAGTTGGATTTGTATCTTACAGCCCGTGGAGGAGGGGTGAAAAGTTTACAGTGAATGATATTATGAATCTGAAAAATCTGTGAATCCAAATATAAACAAAATTAATTATAAGTCAGTTACTCCTTAATCTGATAAACTCAAATTCCTGTTCAGTCAATAAAAGCTCACACAGAACTAATGAATTTGCTTCTAAGTCTGTGCACTGTAGAAAGTAAATAAGAGGATAAATATTTGGCCATTCTGGGGGTGAAGAGAGAGGCTGAAGTGGAAAATCATTTCTTGTCACTATGACAAAAAAAAGAGTAATTTTAGATTTAAATACATAGGAAATTTTCATAAAGACTGGTGTCGTATATCTAATACCTACACAAAGGCTGAATCTCACCACACATAAAGTCTGGCCATAAAAGGTATTTCGTATGATAGGGAGCTTTAGAGAAACATTTGGCAGCTTCACGGTCACATTCACATGCCATTTTTTGACATTTGTCTTCTAGTGATTCTGAAAGAAAACACAGTAAGTTTGATGTTAGTATGAAGAAATTAAAAATCCCTAGTGGAATACTGAGAATTACTACCGCACATTCCATGTTTGCCATATAAATGGCTCTTCTGTTTCAAGTGCAATAGGAACTGTACTGAGCTTTAGTAAGATTTACTGTTCTTGTGTGTTCTTTAGACAGAGCTCTGTGGTAGGACATCTTGGCAACAGAGAATATACAAGCATGGTCTGGTTTAGTGACAAATAATCAGTGGAGCTATCTTGGCAGGTGAAAATATAATAATTGGATAAAGAATTAAATATTCTTCTTCACATTCTTTAATAAAGGAACTCTGATAACTGATTCCTCTTTAGAAAGTGGTATGTAACCCTCCCAGCCTGCCCTGTTGCTCCTGTGAAACTGGAGTTTGGGTAGGTATTTTCGATTTCACATATGCTTTAATCTACTAAGGGCATTAAAATTATACATGTGAATAAGGGATGCAAAGATGTTCCATATTCAGTTTAAATTGCCTGCCTTTTTTATTAAGGCATTCAGTAAGTTTTTAGGGTAACGTGTGTTTAAGGATTATAAAATCCATGTCTGGCCATATTTCTCTTTTTTTTTTTTATGATTGTGGTGGTGTAACTTAACAGATTTCTTGGCATGAACATTTCTTCTTGGCATGAACATTTTCTTCTACAGCGATACATTTCGGTTTTGTTGTGCCAACCCAGAAATGTGTGGTTTTTTCTCTCTGCAACTGTCTGTAAACTCAAAAATCCTTGATTATGTTTTCTCTGAGTATTTAACATTTGGAAAGGTTAACTGAATCTCTGCTTGAGATTTGTTCAGGAGCAGAATGAGTGTTCAGTTTGGTGAATGAACTCAAATTCTGCTATGAAATGGAAGCATTCTTAATGTATGTATGCTGATGCTGCAGCCAGCTACCCTGAGAACTCAATAGTGTAAGTAGCATAAGCAACATGATAGGACAAAAAAAAAATTAACTGAGAAGAGCTATTCCTTCTTTTGTTACTGTTCCAAAGAACAGTACATGGTACACCAGGGACTTTGTTTCAGCTTTGCTTCTTGATGACATGCCTACTATCTTGGCCAGTATTTTAAAATGTTATCAGCGTCTGGACTGGCACAGGAGCAGAACATTTACAGTCAAATATAGGGGGCAGTAGCTTGACAGTTAATGAGAGAGTTTCAGAGACAAGACACTTAGTCCTTCTGAAGCAGAGGAGGAAATGAGCAAATAAGAGATTCTGTATGAGGTAGACGCTTGGGCAAAGTAAAGGTTTAATGAAAAGGAGGAAAAGAAATATTGCCAAAAACTTTCATTTGATTTCAGGTGAGGCAAATTCAAAATTGAGTTTTGAAATGAAAGGGGTTTGTGTTTTCTCTGAATGGCCTACTGTCCTGTCTTTAAACTGTGGTAGTCAGAAGCTCACACTCATTTTTGTAAAAAAGTTTTTATAGTGGTCTGTGTTTTTATGGTGCAAGTAATAACCAATTTTCAAGCTGATTTGCGTTCTAGGTAGTAGCATAAAATTACATGCAAAGTAACTTTCACCTAGCACCTGATTTAAAAGACAACACAAAACCAAAACCTACAAGAGCAACAAAATCTGCAAATTTTAGGGACTTGTGAGAAGTTATGGCTTCAAAAAATCTTTGAGTTGTATTTGAAAATATTTGCTAAGACTTTGGGAGTTTTGAATAAAAAACATAAAAGAAATGCTGCTTTTTCCTGTTGCACATTTTTTGTTTGTTAGATACATTTTTGTCCTTCTCTTTTATACTTTAGCATGGCAAGTATATTACATTCATATTTCCGAGCAATCGAACAAAATTTCTTAGGATGTTGTCAGCCATCTGGTGCAACTTCTACACTAATTACGTAAATATTTTCAAATTAACATTTTATGGTTTGTGGACATGTTACTTCCATAAATAAACATAGTCATCAAATATTTTATTACCTCAGTGTTTGAAATTGTAAGTTGTAATTGTGAATTCGTTCATAAATTGCAGCCACTAAGCGGCGGGCTGTGCAACTGCTCAGTGGTAAGTATGACAATAACTTTTTCACCATAAACTTGTAAATGGTGTGAAATATTTTCCGCTAAGTATAAAAGGGATTCTTTTTAAACAATTGTAATTTTCTTGCCTCCTGTTTGTAGTTGCTTTCCGTTAGGAGACTTGCAGGGACCAGCATAACATGGATTCCTCAACGTATGTAAATGCTGAGTAAAAAGAGGGGGGTTTTTGGTAGTGTTTTCTGGAAGGGTAATAGAAGCTTGTAGACCAGAATTCTGTTTGTTTATGTGTGCCAGGGCATTAAGAAGAAGAAACTGCCATCAGTTGGCATAGCTGGGCTTTCTGGGGGTGCAGCTTACCACGGCAAAAAAAAAAAAAAAATCACAAAAGGAAGGATGCTAAAATAAGAGTAATACAGTTAATTAAGAAAATGTCTTTCTATGAAGTCAGTGAGACAATCAGTAGAAGTAACAAAAAAAAAAAACAAACCGCAAAACCCACAACAGAAAACTTCCACCAACGAAAAACTAGACCTGTTCACTCACCACAGACAGGCGTGTTGTCTTCACATTCCCAGTGGTAACTCTCGATCTTTGGGTGACAACCTGCTTGCTCTGCCTTCCCATAGCAGCAGTCATGGTGAAAGCAGCACCTGAGAGTGATAGAAATGGGCTTGCCTTAATTCATACTGTGGTGACTTATGGTCACATAACCTGGATGGATTTTATCAGCTCAACAAAAAAACACCAAAACCCACAACAAAAAACTTCCACCAACGAAAAACTAGACCTGTTCACTCACCACAGACAGGCGTGTTGTCTTCACATTCCCAGTGGTAACTCTCGATCTTTGGGTGACAACCTGCTTGCTCTGCCTTCCCATAGCAGCAGTCGTGGTGAAAGCAGCACCTGAGAGTGACAGAAATGGGCTTGCCTTAATTCATACTGTGGTGACTTATGGTCACATAACCTGGATGGATTTTATCAGCTTGTTTCTACAGGCCGTAAAATAATAAAATTAAACATATGCAAATGTACAAACAGTTACTTGCTCAAGAATAAAGATAGGGTAAATGTTTAATATATCACCTGGGAAAAAATATTACTCTGCCATGTAATCAATGATGAGGAAAATGTCTGATACACATTGATATAGTTCCTCATAGATGAAAATAAAATGAATCTTTAAAGCATTCTCAGTTTTAAACAGAGGAAACCATTATGTGGGTATGCTTCTCTCCTAGCCCCTTCCAAGAAAACGGTTAAATCCCAGAATAGTCTGTCAGATAGTGAATGATGTATTTTTTCTGCTATGGTAATAGGAAAGGGACAAGAATATTTGTTAGGCTGTAGCATGCTGTCATAAATGTTGTCTTACAGCAACGTCCTTGGATGGTGGCAGAAAAGCTGAGAATGGGTGAAATGAACAGGCACGGGTGCTGTTTAGTGCCATAACATAACTAAAACCGTTTGCTCAGTATCATGAGAAAATTTGGAAAATTGCACGAAATAATGATTTCAAAATTGTTCTTGTCATAACTGGGACAATGAATTTATAGACTTTCTGTGACATTGTGGAACTGAACATACAGGTAAGCTTTGATGGCATCTTTTAATGCTTAAGAAAAGAATTACTCTTCTGGTGTATAGTCACTACAAACCCAGAATAGCAAGCAGAGGAGGTAGCAAGGATCAGAAATTAAATGGCTTGTAAGTTTTGCTTGCAAACTAACTATACTATTTTTTTTTTTTTTTTTTTTTTTTTTTTTTTTCTTGTGTTATAAAAAAAAAAAAAAAAAAAAAAAAAAAAAAAAAAAAAAGTTCTAGGAAAAATATTAAACCCTATGCACATATATAATTAAACCTTTAAAATAGAGTGATTTTCTTATGCCAGTCCAAGGATTATTAATACACACGTCAATGTCAAATTTAATAAAGCTGTTGCATTAATTGTAACTATGGTGCCTTGTACTAACACCTGTCAAGGTATTTCTGGTGCAGAAAATCTTTGTCATGAGTGAGTTAGATAACATAAACTGTAAGTGAACTAGCCTTTTACCTCAGGAGATCCGAATTCTTTTTTTTTTTTTTTTTTTTTTTTTTTTTTAGTCTCAGTGGAAGAACAGGAAGTATCCACAAGCTCTTTGCATTCATTCATTCAGTTTCCGCCTGGTAGCCTAAAGCCATCACATTACAGTAGGCACATGATGTTTAGGTGGTGTTTAGATTGCCTGAGGAATTTGTCTGCAATAGAAAAAGGCAGTGCTGTGAGCTCTTACTTGCAACTACTGTTTTTTCCTATGCTTATTAAATAATTACTTGGTAATTCCACACGAATCTCCATTTAAAGGTCCTTCAGTATGTAACAGCTGAACAGCACATGCCCATGAAGTAGCTCAATACATTCACTTCATGCATAGAAATCAAAAAAATACACTGACTTCTAGTGAGTCTTTGTAGCAGTACTGAGGTAATTAAACCAGGAAATACAGCTTATTCTGCCGTAGTGCAGTCTACATGTGTTTACAAAATTTTTTAGAATTACTTTAGTCTTATTTTAAGCATTTTAAATAAAAATAGATGCTTAAGGATTTTACATTCTGTCTTTTGGGGGCAATACATGATTGTCTCTATTTGAAAGTTCATAAGTGGCAGGCAAAAATCTAAATTGCAATAACTATTATTTGAATAATTCCATCACAGACATCTTTATTTCAGATTAATATTTCTGTATTTTCATTTAGCTTGTTTTCAGGCGTAGTTCTGAATGTAAACAACCCACAATATAGCTCAAAACTTGGGACATTTACAAAGTGAAAAAACAGCCTACAATGAAAGACTGGCAAAGTGCAGATTCTCCATCATTATCTTTAGGTATATGGAGGACCAGAAATAATAGTAGTCCCTTCTTTTTGTCTGTGTTCCCAGTTGTTAAAGTAGCAACTACATTCTACAAAATTGTCTTTTAAAATAACAGATTACACATTCAAAAACTTGAAGCATGTAGGCAGACATTCTAAAAGTTTTAGTTCTAATCATGACTAGTATCTTTATGCAAAAAACCCCAAACCAATCAGATTTGAACTTTCCATATATTCTACCCTAAATGTATCAGACATTTGCTTTCCTTTTAATTTACAACATACCTGTCTGATAAGTGAGAATTTAACATGTCACATACAGTGGGGAAATGTATCATGATAAACTTGAAAATACAAAACCTTTATTTAACTATTGTAACCTGAAAATCATCTTCCTGTCAGATAATGTTCAATTATAAATTAATTGCTGGTAGTCAAGATGCTGAGCTTTAGTACTAGTCTGTTTTTAGAATTATTTTAGTAACAATTAGGAACAACAAACAAAAGGAATTATTTTAGTAATTCCTTTTAGTCAAAAGTTATTTTTTAACAGGTTGACTTTTGCATAATTTTCTATGTATTATTTTGAATACTAATGAAATGGGATGGGTGGAAGTAGAATCAAAAGATTTTTTCAGTTGCTTTTTTATTTTTAATTTTATAGATAGCTTGAATGTTGGAGTCTTAAAGCTTTTCCAAGAAGACTTTAGTTCTTCAGCTCTTGGCCAGACAACAACAGCAAAGAGACTCAGTTGCACTGTGAGTCCAATATTAACGCAATGAGAGTTTACGGTGGGTAGGACTCACGTAGATCTGCAGTAACACTATTTTAATGCTTCGGAGTTTCTTAGTGTATGCGAGCGCATTTCTGAGAGATGTTCCCTCACTGATGTTAAAGAGGCCTAATGCATCCTCATACATTCAGCACTTAGTTACTCAGGTAATAGTTACTCTTACCAGTCTACTCTGTCCTTGGGCCATCCTCTTCCTCCCAGACCACAGTAGCATCCGTAGCGCAGGTAGGCAAAAGGGGATCGTCCTGTAGTACATTTAATGGCTCCGGCTAATTCAAGAATTCCTCTTCGATTTCTAAAATGAGGTTCCCCAAAAGTACCTTTATAAACTGTGGAAGAAAAAGTCTTTATTTTTTGTTGAACCAAACATGCAGATACAAAACAGTCATTTTGTTTGGGTTTTTTGTGGTGGTTGTTGTTGTTAAAGGGATTCTCACTGTTATTTCTCCAGAACACAACTGTATTTAGGAACTTCACTTTAGCCATCCCGTGTCAGTACTAAAGCAGTAGGTCCAGGGCAGCAGATAAATGTCGAGACATCCGATGACTTTTTTTTTAGGGCTCCATGTTATCCTTCAGGCTGAGCTAACACATCAAGGACCTTTAGTGGTACTGGGCAGCATTTCCCTGCAGTGCAGGCTCCAAGCTATTTGCAGCAATTTTTAGAAGTTGGATGAGTACAAAACAAATTAGTGGAAGGCTGCTGATTAGAGTTGTCTTACTAATTAAACTAATGATTTATTTTGGTATGAGAACAGTTTATAAACCTTAACTCCCAGTACTGGATACGGATTGCGAAAGACAGTGAGATTTAATAACTGATAATATCTGTGAGAGAGACAGTCAGCAAAAAAAATTATTTAGACTTTGTCATTGAAGGCTGTGATACTTATTTTCTTGTGGAATAACTATATGATTATACACTTTGTATATAATCTGTATAATCATATAATCTATTATAATAGACTAACTAATAGACTAATCTATTATAATAGATTATATGATTAATTATAATCAGTTAATGGAAGATCTGCCAGAAAAACATTGTTCCCAGCACAGTTGAGTAACTTGAAACGCGTGGGATGCTGGTGACCTGCAGCACTCATAATTTCACAAAACAAAGGGATTTAAACATCTCATGAAATCATCTCATTAAGAAATGCAATTGGTTTGTGTGAGAGAATGGTGAAAAAGCTTTAGAAAGAATGTTTATAGCTAATCCTTACTTATGAAAATAGCTAGGCTCCCTACAACAGTATTTAGTGCTTTTCTGACTGGTTACTGTTCCCAGATCTTAATCTCTCCTAGTTTGTGGGCACAAGGTCTGGGGAGAGGAGAGGATGCTGAAGCAAGAGTCCTTAAACTTGCACATTCATCTTTGGCCATTGGTTAAAAGCAATCACATAAGGAGTTAGAAAAGATACCTTGGCTATGTGGTGGCTTGAAAAAGAAAAGATACCTTGGCTATGTGGTGGCTTGCATTTTCATTTAAAAACTGTTCCATTGGCACTAAAACTTCCTTGCTAAGATAGTAAAAAGTATCTCTTGTGTCATGGCTTCATTCCAGGCTATTATCTGCTGTTTACTTTTATAGGGTTTCTGGTAAAAAAATCCTCTTTCTTTCCCCAGGGGTCCATGAGATGTTCTGGGTGGACTCTTTGGAACCTGCAGTTCTAGGTGTCACAATAACAGTCACGTTGTGGAACTGGCAGGTGATCATCTCCTGTTCTGTTGTAGCTTGGAATAGATGTTTTGGCTCTGGGTAGCAGAAATATCTGCTTGAGTATAACCAGATTGTTACCTGTACGATAGCATTGGAAGCGTTATCTTGACTGCAGCTTTACAAATGACAACCGCTCGTAGTCTGAAACGTTTAGTAAGATTTGGGTAGGCTCCTGTAGCTAATCAGTAATGGCTGAAGGAACTGTCTTGGAGGTTAATGGCAAAGCTGGGGTTTTTCTGCATGATGTTAGTGATTCTGAAGAAAGCAAAGAATTTTTACATTGTGTCTCAGTTCCTAGTAACTGGGGAAGGATGGTGTAGGACAGCTACAAGACAGGAAGAGGAAACTAAGAATTTCCAAGTCATATTCCTGGTTTCATCAGAGAATTGTTTGCTAACTTTGGACAAATCCCAGTCCCTTGAGTTCAATCCATGTAAAGTAGGAGTGAAGAACTGTCTGTTCTCTGAGGAGCTCAAGTATAAATCTTTAAAATGTGCCATGTAACTTAAAGAAAAGGACATAAACTTTTTATCCTTGCAGTTTGTGTTACAGCATCTGGATGTCCAGGTATAAACCAAAACTGTATTATATGGTAGATACTCTGAATATGACCAAAGGAGAAGTCTCTGTCCCAACAGCTTTGTAACCTGAGTTTAATAAAAGCGATGAAAGACCATCCTAGAATGCATAGAACTATGGGAACAGTAAGAGTATCAGGATGATGATGGTACCATTAGTGTAGTAGCAACATAACAAAATTTCCAAAGAATTTTATCAGAACTTCTGTGGCATACAGTCAGAGGGGGATGTGACATCCTCTGTATTTTCAGATGTTTTGTGATTAAGGTGTGCTTTTAAAAATCTTCTGTGTGGTTTTGTTTGTTTTTATGAGGATTTTGCATTTAGCTTTATGGACAAGAGTACTCCTATAGGTTTGATTATGCATTCCTGGAAGAGTAGTGTCCTCACTTTATGCCTAGCCTGGTTTTTGGTTTTGTCCTGCAGGTTGTATGTAGCTCTATTGAACACATACTGTGAGTGGGGGAAAAGGGAGGGAACCAGACTGCATTTATTTTAATTTAATTGCCTTGTAATATATATGAAAAAATCAAAACCACATTGTTTTGATATCTAGAGGTCAGAGGAAATAAGTACAGTTAAGTGTACAACATACTTAGTTTAGTTAAACATACTTTAGATAGACAGTTTGAGTCTAGTCTTGGTATGGCTTTTAATATTCTTCTAATATTTAATTCCAGTGTTTATTGCATAATAGGAATTGGAACTTTTAGAAAGTTTCAACTGTTCTCATTCTTGAAAGAAGACTTTAAAGACAGGTATTTGGGAGAGGAAAAAAAACTTACAAGAGATTAGTCCATCAGCAAGCTCAGATTTAACTGGATCTGAGGTAGCTGCTTTAAAAGTAAAGGTTGAAGGGAAACCAAAACCTTGCCAGTCCTAAGGCTACTTTAGGCACCATGAAATAGCAGATGGGGAAAGAAATAACCCCAAACAAATCTATGCAGTCATCTTTGTGATTGTAATGACTAAGCCAGAGAGATCAAAAGTCCTGAGATGATCTTCTGAAGACTGAAATTAAGTAAACACTAAAGGCAGCCTGAGAGAAAGTAACGGTAACTAATCACATTATATTTGTGTTGCGCTTGATTTTAAAACAGTAAATCCTGTTGCCCAAATTGGAGCCCTGCCACGTTTGGAGAGTTTGAACTTGGTTTGTTGCCTGGATAAGCGCTTGAGAGTTTAGATTGTGCTAATTGCTGTACATTGTTATGTCTTTGCAAGATGTTTTCCACTATATCTTCCTACTCACCCTTTTTCATAGTCATCTTACAATAGGATTTAAAAATCCAGTCCCTTAAATTTCCCTGTGCATAGAGGGGGGGAAAAAATAGAGAAACACATAATTTTTTTGTGAAAGGTCATATTTCCCATAACATTTTATTCTTTGCAATGGGCATAATGCAAACATAATAATTATTTTTGCAGCTATATAATTATATTTTTATTGAGATGCACACCTTTGCATAATTATGATATGAAACTACATTAATCATTAGTATCTAGTAAATTCTATGGTGTTTTGTGGGTTTTAGAAGACATTTTAAGCCATTCTTTCAAAGTCTGAGGCAACAGAAACACTTTTTTATGTTAAAGATGTGTAAGATTTCCTATAGTGCTATTTCCTTTGTCCAGTCATAGTGCTCCAGTAGTTCAGAACTTGAAAATTTGGAACAAACAGATTTTGTGATTCATCTCCAAGATTTTAACAGAAGTGGAAACCTTTGAACTGTGTGCCTTACAGAAAGTTTTTTTTTTTTCTTGCTTAGATTTTTGCCTCTTGCTTCGTAAGCCACCAGGAATGGCCTTTTTTTTGCCTCATCTTGTTGCCCAGCCTACCGATGCGCTATCTCCACAAACTGTGGTTACAGGTAAATTGTGTGAAAGGATAAATTTGCCTGTTTTGATACTGTGGACCAAGCATTGAGAAACAGGTAAATTGCATTTCCCTTCCTCCTCACTGCCTACGGAGTGGGTGACTGAGGTGCCTGACTCAGAGCTATCGGTGGCAGCCAGGCTCTCTGTAAGGCTCACTGCAGGCTGGCAGGAGCAGGGAAACAGCCCTTCATTGCTTTCCTCAACGCTCTTGCTGCGGTTCGCGCTGTGCAAAGGAGGAGGTCTGGAGGGTGATCACAGCATGGCAGCATGGCAGCATGGCAGGACTTTGTAGGGCATGCTGAGGTCAGGAAGTAGAATTGGGGCAGAGCTTGGTGGGACCTTAAATTGGCCCCATTATGCAAGCACCTTAACTTATGGTCTTTAATCATGTGATTGCCTCCCCC
>NW_015090794.1:7969346-7992159 GCF_001431845.1 Calidris pugnax
AGAGTCTGTTCTAAGAATGAATTGAGGCCTTAGGATCCTTCTGTTTGCGAGATCTGGTTTGGTGAATTTGCAAGATGGGTAGGAATGTATAAAAAGAAGTGCAAGAAGACCAAAGAGAGTCTCTTAATTAAGGCGGCCAAATGCTATTCTGGAAAACTGGATTTTATCTTTACAGCTGTCACAAAGGCTCAGCGTGAGGTTAGTTTAATCACATTAAAACAATGCCTATCGATGTTTACTCCCAGCCTGCTGAACATCCTGGGGCTGGAGCATGAACTGCTGCAACACTCAGTGAGAGCCAGCCTTGGACTAGTTGAAGTTCCACATAATTTTAAATAGTTGTAGGTAAAATTGGTTCTAGCGTGTCACCATGGGAACCTAAAATTAGTGGATACTTTTTCGTGTCAGCCCACCTACCTATCTAAAAAAAGGGATGATAATATAATTTCACAGGAGTGTGAAACAAGTACACTCAGATACTACACTGATGAATACCTCGGAAAACCTATGAGGAAATGAACTGTAAATTATCCCAACTGGTCTTTAATACAGCTTAATAAATAGGACATAGAAGACAAAAAAAAAATAAATTAGATACTTGCAAAGTGAGTAGTCGGCTGTGCTCAGGTGTGAGGCAGGGGTCCTTTTAATTACATTCTCACATCATAACTTATTCATACAGACTGACTCATTCTCTCAGAATAACCCAGTTCTGGTTCTGTAGGCAATCTCAGCTCTGGCAGTTCTAGCTTTGGACCTGCTCTCCAGCTGATGCCCTCTGAGGCTGTGCTCACCAGCGCTCACCAGGAGAGTCAGGTGAAGGTATGGGCTTTGCAGGAAGGTTGGCGTTACACGTGCCATCTGCAGCCTGACTTTAAATACTGAACTTTTTAACGCGCTTGCACTTGGACTTCAGAAAAGTGCCGTGAGCTCCCCCGGCCCCACTCCCGTGTTGCACACCCACGCTGAGAACCAGCCGGGCATCCGCCGGCATCTCCCCATTTCCCGCCCGGTGCGTTACCCCCGCGGCTCCGACACTCTCCCCAAGTCCTTCTTTCCCAAGCGGAAGGTAGTCCCTCGCCATCACCCTTCTCCCAACGCTCTCTCCTGCCTCTCCGAGACGCACCCCAGCCCCGTCCCTCAGGGTGCGGGCAGCGCGGTCGGGAGGCGCCGCTGGGCGGGGGACGGACCGGAGCCCCCGGCGGAGCCCCGGAGCTCCCGGCGGCTCTACTCACCGGCCGCCAGCAGCAGCGGCAGCAGCAGCAGCAGGGGCGGCCGCAGGGTCGGCGGGCGGCGGGGTCCCATGGGCAGCGGCGGGCGGGTGTGCGCGGCTCCGGGGGCAGGCAGGGCTGCGGGCTCCGGGGGCAGGCAGGGCTGCGGGCTCCGGCGGAGGCGCCTGGCTGCGGGAGCGGGTGTGTAGGTGTGAGCCGGAGAGGCTGCGAGCCGGCTATAAAAGGCCGCTTTCTGCCCCGAGCCGGGTCCCCCGCAGCCGGGGCCGAGGACCGCGCTCCGCTGTCCATCTGGCCAGAAGGGAGGAGCTGCCGCCGGGGAGAGCCGGGACCCGTCACTCGGGCCGCGGGAGGGGAGCGAAGGGGGCTCCGCTCTGCTCCGCCAGGACTTTCCCGCTCCGGTAGCTATCATTTCTCTTTGATTTACATCGCTTCCTAGATAATTTAACCGAGACCCTAAGAGTTAAGATGGCAGTGAACTGTAAGTTATTCTAGCGGTTAATTACAACCAGCACAGAACGCGCGGGCTGTGCCTGCACTCTGAGTCTGCCAGGCTTCACCTCCTGATTGCTGCTTTCTTGGAGAACTAAAGAACAACCAACTCCTAAACTGGTTGTGGGTATTTGTAGCTTGATTAGAATAACTTTTAATCTTCCTTCAACCAAGATGGACTTTTTTTGGGTACATTGTTCAGCCTTCACATTTTTTCCACTCCCTTTCCGACTCCTGTACTATTCAGTGAAGCCTGCAGCCGGATGCCCTGTTGCAATTGCTGTTTCCTTGCCCCTCTCAACAGACAGCACCACTTGCTTTTCTGTGATTTTTCCCCTGTTCCCATGTTCCAAGCATACCATCAGACCTTTCATCATTGCACTGAAACCAGTGCGTTTCCTGACAGCTGCCCAAGCAATCAGGACCCCTGAAGTTTTGGGTATTGGCTTGTGTGTATCTGGTTTTGTTTTCTTCTTTTTTTTTTGGCATTATTTTATGACTCCCATGGGATCCCATTGAGGCCTACGCTCCTAGGATAAGGAAGAAGAGAGAAAAAGAGGGTTTTTTACTGAAACTTTCCAAGAATTTGTTCTTGGTCGTGACCTCTGAGAGCAGCTGGTAGATTTTTTTTTTTGTAGTGAATGGTATTTTCACCAAAGAAATACAACGTTTTTTCCTGTGTATAATGAAGGATAATTCTATTTTCGCATTAAAATGCTCTGATTTCTGCGTTATATCATTACTTTTGTTATCAGAAGTAGAGAATCATATGTGGTCTGATTTCAAAAGACAAAAAGCATGCACAGACAGATCAGGTTTGGTTTTGTTACGCTCTCATTAATCCACGCTCTCTGAAATGTTTGTGTTGGCACCGCAGTTAGGGTAGCGTGGGATACATGTGGAAGCACATCAGTTTAAAGCAGGATATCGATATGCCTTTGGATGCCCGATGCACCTTAGTGCAACCATGTGCTGCACACCAGAAATGGCAGGCGAGCCCAGCCAAAACTCTGCGCGGCGCTTGACGAAGCAGAAGGGATCACGGTGTGGACTTGACAAACCAGGAGAGAGCAGGGTCTCCAGCTCGAGAGCTGGTATTCTGCAAAGGGACAAAAGCTGCTGGAGACCGTGACTCGCTGCTGCCGGATCCCAAGTGGCTCCTGAGACCAAGTGGCAGGGCACGCTGCCGGCCGGGCTGTCCCTGCCTTTCTGGCACTGACACACTGGAGCACAGCTGCCCCCGTGCCTCCCAACGGAGGTGGGTGAGAGCACGCCTGAAACAGGGTGTGTGGCAACCGTAAACGTTCTCAGTGACCCCAAGGAGTCTTGGTAATGTACAAGAAGTCATAACAGAAAACATAACAGAATTACGTTTAATTTTATTTTTTGTTTTAGATTTTGTTGCTACTGTCATCAACTGGGTCAAAGCAATTTTCCCTATTACTCATGGAGTCACATCGCTAATTACTGTTACTCTATTTTCATACTGTCACTTATACTGCATTTGTTTACCCACTCTTCCGGTGAGTAACTCGCACCCATTAGAACGTTTTAATAGTGTTCAACAGTAGTTTAGTGAAACTTCCAGTTGAACAGTATCCCATCCAGCATACCTTTGGATATGACAATGAAAACAGTATCCAGGGGAGCAACAGGAATTCCATTTCATGTTTGTTCTTCAGGAGACTGACTGATGCAATGTGTTAGTGCACTTGATGCTGCCTTGCTGCAGTTGGTCCATCTCCTCTGAAGGAAGTGATCTAAAACCATTGAAAAATCAAGTGAGACTGACACGCTCAGACCACAGTTGCTTCTACCAGAAACTAGACAAAGATGTGAAGTGACAAAAACTACATGATGTGATGAAGTGAAGGAGTTCAGTTTCCTACGAGTTGTAATAAAAGTTCAAAGGAGAACATCTAGTGAAATCAGGGCAGAAGGGGGAGAAATCCGATAGAAGGAAATACTTATATTGAGGAGGAGTTAGGTTGTCCAGTTAATTGCCATGGCATATGGCTAAGAAAATATACTAGTAGCAGACTGGAAATTAATATGGATTACAATAATACAGTGATATTTCTTTTTAAATCAGGTTTAAAATTCCCTTTACATTTTTATATAAAAACTTCTGTGGCAGTGCAGACCTGTCATATTTGCTTTTTGTAACGTTCCTTTTCTTTTGTCTGAAGTATTTGGTAACTGGTATAAGTCATATGTGACAAATGGCATTTTCCTTCTTACTGATGGATTCTTTCATCAACTAGAGTTGTGCAGGGACAGGGAAAAGTACTTGCTTTTCAAATATACTTTCCCAAACAAGGTTGTATGTGCTCAATGGTTGCTTTAATTAAGTTTTTTTTTTTTTACGTCTGAGGAATAGATTAATATAATTGAGACATAGTTGTACTGAGGAGCATTCTCACAGCATAACAATATTAAGGGCAAACTCATTAAGCTAGTTGTAAAAGCCACATTTATCAATGACTGTGATTCTGTACATGCAGAAAGATGGTAAGAGAATATTAAAATGTTGATGGAAAGTGCTAGAATGGTCTAAAATATGGTTAATGTAAGTGCAAGTTATCCAATTCCCTGTGAGCAGGTGAAGGTAGTGATTTTGAGAGCAGTTGTAACAGTATTTTTGTAACAGTATATTTACTGCTGACTAAACAGCTGCAAAGCTATGTTTTTGTAGTAATAGAAGAAGTCAGTTCCGTTAACACTTTTTATTTAGTAAGAGTAGTTATTTTTACTGAGAAATGAAAAAACATTGGCCACCTACCTAGGTCAGATTTATATATATTCCGCATTTAGCTGGTACAAAGATCTGTAGTAATGATGATAAGTATAGAAGTACTGGGGTCTAAACCTACAAAATTAGGATCCTACTACATTAAACATGTGACAATTAAGCTATATGACATATATGCTTCCCCACTGAATTAATGAACTAATAAAGATTGGTGAAAGTAATTATTTTCCCATTGTTAGAGATGGGAATGATTTGCTGGCAGGGTGATTTGCTGAAGGTGTGATATGATGGCTGGGGCAGAGCTGGGAAAACTGCACCTTGGTGTTCTGCATCCCAGCCCAAGTCCCAGACTGGGGTCTTCTGTGGCATTGACTCCTGGAGGAAAATAAGGAAAGAAAACAGATGCCTCACTGTGAAGGTATCAGAATAATCTGAAGTGAAGAGCTGCTTCCCAGCAGTAAGTCAACTGACTGTATTTACTTGAATTTTATGCTTGGCAAATGTCCCCAAGTTACCCCACTTTTTTTAAACATTGGATTGGAACACAGATCTGGCCTGGAATACATCCCTTACAAGTGTATGTTCTTTCAGATACTGAACATCCAAGTAGTACACAATCACCTTCTGTATCAGTGTTGTCTTCATAAAAAAAGCCCAGCCTTACTTATTCAAGTATTTGTTTGGAAACATTCAGTGCCTGTGTTCCCATTTTTAGAGGTCTGGCTGGTTTTCTTCTCTTTCATGTCCTTCCATCTTCTCTTAATTCCTTTTAACAACCAATGCTTCCTGTTTACCAACATTTTCTTCAGCTGGTGTTGTTGGGGATGTTCTAAAAACCACGAGAGTTATAAAGCATAGTTTGGAGAGCCAAGCTCCACGCAGAAGATTAGAAAACATTCTGCCATTTTATAGTATTTTCCAATGTACAGGTACTATCTCGTACCTATTTCTAGCATACAGAACAAAATCCAACTTTGATTTAAGACTTTATCAGCCTATAGTATCCCTTGTAATGTCTTTGGGAATAGTAAGCCTATGAGTAGCATAATATGTTCTGAGAGAATTTTGGGGACCGTGTTTGTGGTGCTGTCCTTTATATGCCCTTTGGCAGCGATGTTATTCTGTCCATTCTGCAAAAATCCTGCGCTAGTGCGTAGCTGCCCAGAACAGACAGTTGTGTGCTGGAAAGGTTGTTATTACATAAATGGTCTTGAAACTGGTTTACAGTTATAATGTATGCAGAGGAGCTAAATTACTCCTACGGTTTTCTTTTTTCATCTGTCTTTTTTTGGTTTTGTTCTGTTCCAGATTCTACCCTTGGCTCCTTAAGTATAACAGCTTCTAGCACAACATCCACCCTGTGCATACAATCACCCAGGAGAATAACAAGATTGCAAGCATGTTCTTGGAGCAGCACGTATATACTGATGCAACTGTCCATTTTTCTGATATGGAAATACATCATCTGTCTTTGAACAAAGCAACAGACTGGAAGATGCTGGGAGAGAGTTCTATAAATAATGTTTGGCTCTTAAAACAAAATCTGAAATCGTTATCCTATCTCTGGAAGGATGTTCGACTTGCACTCTTTCATATAGGTTACATCAACTTGGATTCTTGAAATAGCTGATGTAATGACCGGGATGATGGGATAGAGTGACCTCTCAGCAAGTCTGTGGGTGATACCAAATTGGGGGGAGTGGTTGATACACGGGAGGGCAGGGCTGCTACTCAGGTGGACCTAGTCAGACTGGAAAAATAACCTGTTGGGGATGTCACAAAGTTCAGCAAAGGCAAATGCAAAGCCCTGCATCTGGGTTGGCATAACCCCATGCAGCAGGACAGGCTGGGAACTGACTGAATAAAGAGCAGCTTTGTAGAAAAGGAGCTGGAGGTGATGGTGGACAAGTTGAATGTGAGTCAACAGTGTGCCCTTGCAGCAAATGCGTTCAGCTGCATTGTCCGATCTGAGCGTACCTGGTAGTTTTGGAGGGAAGTGACTCTTCCCCTCTATTTGACACTTGTGAGATTACATCTGGAGTTCTGTGTCTTGTTTTAAGAAAGGCATTGACATACTAAAGTAAAGCAAGTGAAGGCCACCAAACTCTTCGGGGGCTGCAGCTCATGACATACAAGTGGCAGTTGAGAGAGCTGGATTTGCTCAGATTTAAAGATGATGCTGAGGAGAGGTCATACTGCTGTCTACTGCTTCCTAAGGGAACGGTGGAGAAAAGATAAAGCCAGGTTCTTCCTAGAGGTGCACAAGAGGCAATAAGCACAAGTTATAACATGGGAAATTCAGTATAGGAAACAAAATTGTTGTGTTTTTTTTTTTTTCACAAAGGATGGTCAAATACTGAAACAGCTTCCCCGGAGAGGCTATGGAAACTCCATCCTTAGATATTAATGAATCAATTGGAGATGGCCCAAAGCAACCTGCTTTAATAGGATGTGCCTTGAGCAGAAAGTTGGACTGCAGGCTTGCAGAAGTCCCTTACCACCTACGTTATTGTATGATTTTGTGATGTGATAGCAGATAGCTTCAAACTCGCAGTTCCACCCTGCCAGGGAAAGAGACTCCCGTAACACTTTTCCTTTTGCCTAAAGGTTTTAATGAAATTATGCCCTGCAGGCAGGGAAGGCAGTAGGCCTGTTCTACTGCAATAACAAATTCATTGACAATTATTTTTTCCATGTATCACTAACTAAGCTATGCAAACGCACAGGGAAAATCATCCATACTGAATTCAAAGAGAGTCAAGTCTTTGCCTACTTTTAGAATCTAGACAGCTTTGTCATAAACAGAAGCAAGTGCCATTTTCATAAAGAACCACTTTCCTACCATTTTAACTCACTAATCTGAAATTGCATTTCTATGCCTTTGTCCTCGTTAACCATTTCTGAATCTTCCAGTTCTATTTCTACTGAGATGGGGGAGAACCTGCAGAATTGTAGACACTATTCAAGGTGAAGACAGAACGTGGATGTATAGAGACCGTGCAGATGACATTCTACAAAGAGGGAAGAGACAGAAATGCACATATGACTTTGTGTAACTTTTTCTTATAAATGTTTTAAATGGCTTAAAAATAAAATACAGATTTTGTTACCTGTTTATTTGTTCACCTCTTACTGTTTTGTTCTTCATCCTGTTAACAGTGTGACGAACTGTTGGTCTGTCTGCTTGTATTACAGCTTGCTTTCACAACCTTTCTGTTTGTAGTGTCTGCTTCCTCAGCTGTGAAGATTTCTATGGCATTTGGACATTTGGGAGAGGATAAAACCCTTAGGTTATGTGTCCATCAAAGGAAAGGTGAGTAGAAAGTAGCCCTTGTCTGTTCCAGGCTAATCAGCACAAGAGCTATCCACCTTTAAACAGCTTAAATCCAGCCATCCAGAGGTTTGGGAACTGGGAAGTTTCTGAATGTATTGTTGAGAGACAAAAAAACCCCTGGAAGTACTGAGGGATGGGAAATGTTGGGACTAGCTAGAGAATTTATGAGTAGGAAAGAAGTGAATACCAGAAATCTGGTATCTTAAGACACGTGGGATCAAAGAGGGGCTCAGTAGTGCTGAAGAACTGAGTATGTGTCAAGCAGACTCTGGATATCCTTCTTTGCTGTTGGATTGTCTCCCATCTTTACTCTTTGCTTTTGCAGTGAGGTTGGGATTAGGGGTAACTGAACCAGAGAACTGTCAGCACTAACATCATGATTTGCTACACATGAAATAAACCAGATTCTCCCAAATCAGCCAAAAGATGTAATAGTCATTTACTGAGGAGTATGCACAGAGTGTAAGTGCACGACATGCAGGTCAATGTTCAGTAAAATGTTTTGCTTTGCTGCTATTGTTTAGCCACCAGCTGCTGGTTTGATTTCCAGTGAGAAGCGATGACTCTCATCTCAATAGAAGGTAAGATTTTAAATGCATTCTCAAATCTGGGCCATCATGACAAACACATTATTAAGTTTTCTATGTGGCCTATTTTCCACTGCATTTGGAAGGCAACAAATGCCACGTCTACTATATAATATAAACAATTTAGAACAATTTATATATCCCACAATTATGAAGACTTTAGCTTATGCTTCTTTGCACTATCAATTACTGGTTTAAGAATACCTTTCCCCAAAACTAACAAAGAGTTTATGACTCTATAGGCTTTATATTGCCTTAAAAGTTATGGACAGTTATGGATCAGTTATGGACAAGAGCAGACACGTTCAGGACACTTACAAGCAGAAGATTTGTAGACTCATTGACAGAAAAAGATGAGAACACAGTTGAGTCTGAAGGCAGCTGCTGACATGAAGTCCCAGTACTTTGTAAATATGATAGTGCTCAGGGAAGATGATGATACTTAACTCTTACAGAATTCACTGAATCTTCATGACATATAGAAATGCTGCATAATTTCCATTGTACAAATTGAAAACTAGGGCACCAATGAGTTTGGCAGTCTTAAGCCTTGGTCGTTCTCTTGGTTTTATTTTAATACAAGGAAGATGACCTGATCCAAATACATAAATTGCTTCCTTGGTTTAAAAGAAAATTAATTCCTAACATTGATACTGTATTTACTGAATTTCACAGAGATCCATCTAGAAAAATTCATCTAATCCTGAACACAGAGAGGGGCTGTATGCTTTAAAATAACATGTATGAAGAATCTTGTTCTATGTATAAAGGAGAAAAAGTTTTAACTGCATATGAGATGCCATCATAAAATTAATACATCAAGTGCCATGAACTCCCCTGTTTGTACTAGCAGTGATGGAGCTGACATTCTCTTTGCATTTGCTGTAGAGAATAAGGGAGGTGGCAATGCTGTGTGCAACAGGCCTTCCTACCGGGCATCAGGATGTGCGAGATAGCATGAAAAAACGGGAGCAAGGAATCACTCATAGTAAAGCTTTAAAAAGAAAAGGTTTCTCTTCAACTGTTAGATGCGTGAATCTTGTTAAACACTTATCCTAAAATGTATATAGCATAAAGTCATAGGTGATCTCAAAAAACAGCAGTCAAAAGTTGACTAGTAAGAAAGTAGTTAATTCCTCTGAAACCTTTTTTGATAACTTTCCTAGTTTCAAATTGATGTTGTAGGTTTCACTGATGCGCCTTTCGAAGTCTGCGGAAACAGACTTATTCCCAAATAGCCACTTTACAGTGATCATGGAACTCTTTTAGATGGCAGGTACTAAATACATTTTTACCTTTTTATGGTGTAAAACTTAGCACATTCTAATTGTGTCTCACTTACTTTACCAGAAGTATTTTCATTTAAATGATGTTGAATGGTAGAAATTTTGTCTGTGTTCCGGGAATATGGTACCCCCAAAAAAAGAAATAATATAGTGTTGCATACAAAATTTTCTGTTGATCATATTCAGATTATCTTTTAAAATAAGCAGCTTATGCATACTTGACATTTTTACTTCACAGAGCAAAACAGGACTGCATACATGGAGTATTCTGAATTTTATGTGCGGTCTGCACGTAAGGTCTGCATACTTAATGGTGATTTGATACTGCTGTGAGAATCCTAACCTTTTAATTTCCTAATTCTGTTTGGAATTCTTTAATGCCACACTAATGTTTTAATGTTGCTCTAGTTATTTCCTCTCTCAGAAAGAAAAAAAGATAAAACCTTATTAGTTTATGCACCATGTAATCCCTAGGAAGGATTTGCCAGGGACAGATAATCTTTGCTTGTGTCCAAGTCTTATTTAGATTGGAGGGTCAAGGGGAGGCATACCCAAACTTAATTACATAAGCAATTCAAATTACTGTTTATTCTGGAAGATTCTGTGAATTTTTGTTTAGATTTGTTCTTTTTGATAACCACCAAAGAAAAAGCCTGGATAGTATTTATTTTAAAAACCGAAAGTCAGTACTGTACATCACTCTTGAACATCCATGCATTTGAAAGGATAACTGTGTGTTGAGATGCTACTGAAGATTCATTTTCTTCACTTCCAATCAAGAAGTATTTTTCATTTATTAATTTTTGTTGAAGCCAGAAATAGTTTGCCTATGGGTGTGTTCAAATATGTTTTGTATATTCATCCGATGAAGTAGAATCAAAATGTAAAGCAAAGTAGTTAATTCTCTGTAATGTCTCCATCTCTGATCCTAGGGAAGGGAACATATCTTCCTTTGGACAGAAAGCAAGCACTAAATAATATAAGCACTAAATGATCACTTTCTTTCATATAAAGAAAGAAATCTTTTGTATCATAGCACATATATTGCATCCCCCCTTCCGTTTTCTGTAATCTTCATAATTACCTGATTACCCCACAACTGGAAGGACTGGAATTAGGTGGGTCCTTTTATGATCATTATGACTGCAAGCCAAAGGAAGAGGAGGAGCTGCAGCAGTCCTAATTTTACTTGAAATACTGGACTTAGGAACCTATGTGAGAACACCGAGCAGCACAATCCCTTAGAGAAGGGTCATCATCAAAACAAGTGCAACTGCTTACTGGTAGGCTGCTGCTTTGGGGTTTTTTGGTCTTTGAATTTTGTTCTTCATCACTTTGTTTTGGACTCTGCCCACCATCTGTTCTTCTTCGGCTTCTTAAGTCACTTGTCATCTATTCAAAGAGTTGAAGGTTAGATCATATCATCTGGCTTGTATGCCACAGGCCCTGAAATTTCTTGTACCAGCCCCAGTAATTTCTCTTTGAGCAAGGCAAATTTTCTGTTCACTTAAAGCATGTAATTAAATTTGGAGTCACACAATTTTAGAAAATAAGGAACTTCCTGTTCTGTTAACAGAAGAACATCTTCTAAGGGGCCTGTGGCTGGAAAAAAGTTGAATCAAGAGTAGGGTACCAGAAGTGGAGATGGGACAGCCTATTAAGTGAGGGTTTATTTAAAACCGATTTAATTTGGGACTATGCACATTTGAAGTGGGTCATAGTTTTATAGCAAAAATAACATTTAATAAAGACAACCTCTTTTTTCTTAGCAAGAAAATGGTGGTTTATAAATAAAACTATTTGTTAGAGGTAATGACTTGGGAGAGCCTTTGAGAAAAGGAAGGAATGATAGTAAGTTCAATACTAAAATGTTTCAACTGAGAGGCACAAAAGCTTTATTCTTGAGAAAATATAAATAAAGTGTAAACAATATTTAGTACGTGTTAGGTTCTGTCCTCAGTTAAACCAGTACGTTGCTACTATCTCTAAAAGGGAACAAAGAAAAATGTATGAAACTATCTAAGACCTGAGATTCAGAAGTTTACAGAAGAAAGCACATTTTTATAGACCCAGGATAACTGAAGCTGTATACAAAGTCCACTCCACCAGTGGCAAGGTGGAGATAGAAACCTGGAAAAGCCCACCTGCTTTGTCTTATTTTCTGTGCTTTACAGTGTGCTAATGCTGCTTATTCCATCACGAATAATAAAGCTGCAGTTTTAAAGAAAAGTCAATGTGCCTAAACTATATGTATATAGAAAAACCTCAAAGGGCAGGCAACATTTCCTTTTAAAATAGCTTCTAACCATGACTGAGCATAATTATACATGCTCCAGACTGAGGTTTGGAAGAATGTTAACTCTCCTGTCAATTTAAAACCTCCTTTTGTATACAGCCAATGGGTGGGGTGCCACATTTTAGAGTGCAGCATTCAAGCTAAAAAACCCAACCATCTAAGATTTGTATTGAGTCTTACAGCATACAAGCTTAAAACTCAAACTTTGTGGAAGCAAAATGGTTAGAAACACAAAAATGGATCTATAAAACAGATTAAAAAAGCATGAAATAAAAAGTTGATTAGCACAAAGGCAGGAGAAAGAGAAGGACTCTGCCTGTTGCAGCAACTTCTACGTTAATAGCAGTGCAATTCTGTTGCAATTGCAATTGTTTCCTAAAAACACTTCTCCATTACTTCATGTATCCTATATCCTGCCTCGTAATACCCATGTGGGCCAAGATTGCTGTGAACAGTCTTGCTGCTCCATCAGTGCCATTATTTGTAATGGCCACTGGAAACTGCTTATTCGTTCTGGATTCTCTTCCATTAACAGAATTAGAACTCTGTGAGACTAACTACATTGTGTTAGTCCACTGTCATGGAACCCTTATAACTTCTCAAATTGTGTGTACGGGAGTCAACTCATTTATACCTCGATACTCGTAACACAGATCACAGCTGCAGTCATGTCAGCACTACTAAATTAGGCAGCGGTACCACACTAGTTTATGTTGCTTCCCAAAATTTTGAGCAGTATGTATGCTGGGGAATACTCACTCTTTCAGATAAGAAGAAAATATGCTAACCTTACTTTTTCAGGTACTAATTTCTTTAGAATAATTCCCTGTGGAATCACTAGCTTCCAATGATTATGTCGTTTATATAGCAACTTTAGCGATAAATCAATTAAGTCCCTGAGATTTTGTAATTTTAGAGTCATACCGGCTTGAATACTAAGATGCTGGACAGAGGAATGTAATCTATGATTCTTTAAAGAAATTACTTTATTAGGCTGTGTGGCAGCATTCATAGGATTGTTTGGGTTGGAAAGGACCTTAAAGATCATCTAGTTCCACACCCCCTGCCACGGGCAAGGGCACCTCTCACTAGACCAGGTTGCTCAAAGCTCCATCCAAAGGATTCTCATGCTTTTCTCCTCCACTTCTATGATTTCCTTAAAATGCTAATCCTAGTTTGACAAACAACAATTAAAATACTTTAAAGAAATATTTCTCTTTTGGTAGACTCTCAGTTATGAAGCATTCTGGTTTTGGTTTTTTTTTTTCCTAATTTGAAGCAAAGAATCTACTTTTCCTTAGAAGAGAGGAGTGAAAGGAAAACATACAAGTTCATAATATCTGGTTTTCACACATTTTTAAAGTTTCAGTTGCTGTGTAGACCACTTAGTGAAATGGCTGTTGATGACAACTGATCTACACATTGCCAAAATGTTCCTCTACACATTTATAATTCCTAATACACAGCAGCATGACTATCAGTAATTTCTGCAGGTTTGGTTTTTTGGGGGTTTTGGGGGGTTTTTTGTTTTTTTAAATAAATGGCTGTATTTATTAATCCTTTTTGTATTTTAAAACAGTTTGTTGCTCAAGACAAGTCAAGAATTGAAATGAAAATTGCCAGGAATGAATAAAAGATGAATTCAACGTGCAAATTTTATATGGAAAGTTGCATGTGTCTGTGTGTGTGTGTGTTTTGGGAGGGTGGGAAGACTCTTCTCTCCCCTACCCTCTGAAAAAGTTGTATTTTGAATCCTGTATTTCAGTAGTGATTGGAAAGAAAACAGAAAAACCTGTCATCAGTTTGATACTCAGCAATATAAAAACAGAAATGAGCTAGATTGAAGGCATCAGCTAACTTCATTTTCCTTTGATTTTCCATTGAAAGTATTGTCTTTGAAAGAACCTAGCTGTGTCTGGCCACTCCTTATTTAAAGTTTTATTTAAACTCAATCAGAGTATTTCAGTGTATATGTAAATTTTTTAGTTTTGTTATGTGGCTTTTGTTTCACTATGTTTCCCCCAGAAACAGGCAGCGGTTTGTTCCTCTGCCCACAGTCCAGCACACACCGTTGGGTTCCACACCTCTCCATCCAGCCCTGTCCACCTCCCACACACCGCCAGGGCTCGGACCTGGAGATTTAGGAGACAGATTATTTAAATATACGATATAAAGCAAAAAGTAAACACTACTGTTCAAACTTGAAACTCCAATTCTTTGGAATGTGTCAGAGGTCAACCTGAAGAATTACTTAAGTATGTTTTTATATTCAGTCAGCTTGAAAACACTTTGCCATTTTTACTAGTGCTTATAAACTCAAGTTTTGGATGACTGCCTGACCTTTTGGAATAAGGATGACAGTTAAGATCAGCTGACGAATAACTGCTTATACTGTTTGCAGGAATTAAGGTATTAGTCTCTAACTGAGCATTGTGGTGGCTGGCTCTCTATCTGAAGGGCCTGAGCTTCCTCCACAGTATATGGAGAGAGTTAAGTATTCCTAACAGCCAATGTGATGACTAGGGACTTTCTGTTTCAGCCATGTGGATATGATTAAACAAGGCAGATATATAACATTTAGCCATTTTGACCTAAGACTGCAGGAAAGCAGACACAGTGCCGATGTGTTAATAGCTTTCAGGATATGAGAGATACAGTTTAGAGGCCTTGAAGATATTTAACCTACTTAGCTCACCTACAAAAAGGACAATCTGATTGCCAGCTTACAGAGGTTTGTAAGCAACTACTGCCTCTATGCTTTTTGTTGAAATTGTGAAAAGACTTAGGAGTGTCTCTAAATCAGTAACAGAGAAAGAAACGTACACCAGTGGCACTCTAGCTTGTGATTAGGATACCTGACTGCAAGAAGAGAATATCTGGCTTGATCCCTACTTGTTTATGAGAAGGCCTCCTGCAAAACTTCAGAGAGATCATTCCCACTAAGAGCAATCTAACCAGCAAAATGTGTGTCTATGGTGGCACTTTGATTTGGCTCTGAAGTGAGCATACACCTGCTTCCTGGCTTCTCTCGGACAACTCCTACTAGAGGTAGGACACTGCTAGAAGTTACACTAATCTGACTTTTAAATTTATTAAGACATTGAGGCCTTCTAGATCTTGCAAAGCTAAAGAAAAAGGTTGTTTCGTTTTGTTTTGGGTTTTTTTTGTGTGCTGGCAGGGAACTCTCCCTGTGTGGAGAGGAATCCTTCAGTTCTCCCTGTCTTATTTGCTAAAGCACCATTCTTTAACTGAGTTTATAAACCACTGTTTGTCTCGCCCCCATCTTCTTTATGGGCAGATTTAAGCCTCATATATAACCTGTGATAGATCCATTCACTTTACCCATATTCCATCTTTGCAGTTACACTAGAATTCTCTAGCATTAAACATTTGTTGCAGTTAACCTCTAAGCTCTAAGCAAATAAGCACAGGACTACTTCGGTGAAAAACCAAGATACTGAATCTAACAGAAAATGTATAGCTCTAAAGTACAGCTACAACAAGCATTACACGTTGAATAAAACACTTCCTGAGATTCATGCTAAGAGTGGATGCAGTGGCATTCTCTGTCTTCCAGAGGAAGTAATCAGACACACCTTACATTGTTAAATTAATCAGCTCAGCTGTAGTTACAGAAAAGAAAATGATAAAATTAAGATCTGATGTAAACAGCTGAAGCTCATGATAATGGGTTAGCGAGTTACAACAGTGATGTAAATATTATATTAGCAAACAGGTCAGAAAATAGGTATAATTTTCCTCAGCTTAATCTCCAATGCCTATTTATAACATACAAATGAGTAAGACAACAGCATAGAGAAAATGGAAAAGAATAAAATAATCCAATAATTTAAGTGGGCATAGATTGCTACATTTAAACCTTCTTAATCACAATAAATAATATGAAAAAGATTCCTTCTAACGGAAGGAAAAATTCTGATATTCTTTTCTTTAGGGAAACCGTAAATAGTAACATAATATTAACAAAATGAAAATTAAAAGCTTCTCAGAGAGAAGAGAGTTGACAAATTATTACCTTCATGATGTGCTTTCCTGAATCCCTAAAGTATCTTTATATATATAAATCAGTATCTCATTTTCAAAGATATATTTTGCACTCTCAGAAATGAGTCTCCTTAGGTCGCTGGACATGAAGTGAGGTGCTGTGAGAACTGCCCACTGACTGCTCATTACCCTGGCCAAAATTGCCTATAATCAGCTGGAATAGGTCAGATATCATCAAATCAGGAATTAAAGCAATGTGTATACAATTTCTGTCCCTCTACTTTTTTTTTCTTTTCTGGCTAACAGAAAATCTCTGACAGGTCACCCATTTTGAAAAATGGTTATTGTTTCTGTTCACATTCTCATTAGACCAGTCATCCATAACTTTGTCACACTGCAACATATTTTACTTGTGATTGTCCTCTGAGGCTATTCAGAGGCCTGAAGCTAATGCTCATGATGGTGGCTAGCATTAACAATTTCAACTAGCCCCACTGAGAACTGTTTTCTGTGTGCTAAAACACAGCACTAACATTGCTTGACTTTTTTTTTTTTTTTAATTCAAAAAGTCCTTTCTAATTTTGAACCTTTCAACCTAAAAGAATTGTTACCTTCCTACTTTTTGCTGGATTCAGGTCAGACATCAATTTGTAGCTACCCACTAGGTTTCAGCTCCTACAAACTGTGGGCCTGGCCACTGCCCCAGGAAGCCCAGGAGTGGGATTTATGCCCTCTGCTGGGCTACTGGATTGTGACTCCATTACTGTGGAAGGCAAAATTATTCTTAGATTCAGTAAAATAATCTAGAAGTTACAGTAAGGCATTGCGGAATGGCTGTTTACTAGCTTGTATTTTTTGCTGCAGATTATGACTAAGACATTGAAACAAAACCAAGATACTCTCTATTGTATCCTAATACTTAATTCTTATGTTAAGGATATAACTGATAGATTTCTACACTAACTACTACACAAAACCCCAGAGGTGTTTGCACTGGCTTAAACAATTTCCAACTATGTTTTAACAAACAAGAAGTCTTAAATTAATTTAAAAAAAACTAAGTAGTTTCCCAAAGAAAAATAAAAGTTATAGCCAACATCAAGCTCAAGTCATAAAAGTTACAGTTTCACGTGCCTTGTAGCTGTTCTCCAAATACTCTGCTGCCCCTCCACCACCACCAATTTCTTAGTGATAGCAGAAATTATTTCCCTGCTAGGGCATGACCACTGTAGGCAATAAGTAAATGAACTGTATCTCAAACATGGTTGTCAGAGTACCAAGTCACAAACACAACTTTGCAATATGCTGTTCGTGTAGGAAGATATCATCATGCTGCTTAGCTCAAGTCTAAGGGTAATTAAATAATAATATAGAGACTTTTAGGAAACAATAAACAAAAAAATAAATAAAACTACCAAAACCCCTTTTATTTCTACAGAGATAAGTGTGGTGTAGTAGAGGATATTCTTTTCTTGTGTGGCTTTCAAAAAATGTGTGTAGACTGACATAGTTGCTGTTTTAGAAGAAAAAAAGTTCATTTTATTTTCAAGGGTCAAGCCCTTAATTTGACCGGTAACTGCTGGAAATGACAATGTATGATTTCATCAGCATTTGTAAAGGAAAAGCTTTTCCTGTTTCAGTAATGCAGTGAATTAGGGTTTTCAACAGCATGGCATGCATAGATAAATACCACAGAGACTATAACTGCCATGCAATACTCAATGTTTTATCATGGAAATATTAAAAATCAAAACAAAGCAGAAACAAAGCCTCAGACTTGCAATACCTTTAGTGGGAGTCCTCCTTCATATGCTGGCAGCTACAAAAATGTGCAATAGGTCTTCCTATTTTGGTCAGAGCAATGCTCACTCACTTCTGGGTATCCTAAGCAAAAAGAGAGGTTATCAAGTAGTGGCAGAAAATAGAACAATAATAGTGTGGGCACCCCAGAAAAACAAGCAAAAGCCCCACCAATTGCAGATTGGTGTAGAATCCATGCTTTTAGAATGGACTATGTTAAACTATATTTAATCTACACATGTTTATTTAAAATAAAGGGTATTATTTTGGTCCTGTCACTTCCCTTTGGAAAGGAATTGTTCATAATCTAATTTAGTTTAGTTCAATTTTGCAAGTTTCTCTTCTCATAAAGATATAATATGGCTTAACTGTTTTGATCTGGTTAATTCAGGTCAATACTCCTGACCCCGTCTCCACCAAATGAGTTCTATAATTTATATGCTTGTTTTGTATAAAGCTCTCTCTTGCTGAAGTATTTATAGAACTTACGTATACATTCTTTGTTGCTGAATATTTCCTTTGGTAGTAGCTAAAACATATATTCACGTCTGACCAAAACTGACTGTTTTTACAGATGTTAAAAAAACATATTTTTTTGAAATGTCCTGTTTTAATTATTCAGGGAGATTTTTTCCTTCCCCAAAATACATGTGGAATTGGAACAACAACCACATATTCCCTACGTAGTTATAGTCCATAACCACTAGTTAAGGAAAGAGAGCCATGTCTTATATGTGATAGAATTCTGGGTCTGGGAAAGAATCAAGGACTCTTTCAAAACAGCAAAACCAAAACAGTTTTGAAGGGAATACATTCCTGGAATTATCTCTACACATAAATAACTTATTTATGTCACAAATTCCAGTGAACTGTAATCCTAATGTCACAAAGTGTTGTATGATAAGGACTTCAGATGCTGCAAATAAAGGAATAGACTGAAAAAACTCACTTGTCTTCCACTCATCTAAAACTATCATTCACAGCCATGTAATTCTCCTGATCACTGAGCACATAATAAATATGTGTTTCAAAGCAATTTACTTTATAACATTTGAATTATAGAAGTCAGACTGGTTTTGTTTTGTTTCCTCTCTGAAGCTTTTTTGAGAGTTCAAGAGAAGTCCCTTTGTTTCTTTTGTTTTATAAGCTTATTGTGGGGAAAAAAAAATATTTAAAAAGCTGGCTGTGTTTTTGAAAAAGGCAGCTGCATAAATGCCTTAATTTCCAAGTTCCAACCCTTCCTTAGATCAAAATATCACTTCACTTAAACAAGAGAATTCATGAGGGATTTTTTAAAAATTAACTACTCAATCATAAATCTTAAGATTGTATCATAATTTAACAACAAGGAACACATCTACTTGCAGAGTAAAGCAATGAACGAATAGAACATGTATTTTCTTTTGTCTTAATAACTATTATTTAAAAAAATCTACAATTGCATGTTTTTCAGGCTGCAGCTTGGCCGAATCTAAAAACAAGACACAGACGTAGCAAGCTTGGAAGATATGATGAACCAATGGTAGAGCAACAAGGGTATAGTTCAGCAACTGAAGCTTGGAGTGCAGTTTGGGTGTGCTTGGAATGAGGACTCAGTTCTTCAGTTTAAATGCTTCCTTGACCGGGTTAAAAACTCTATTACCCTAAGGAATTTCAGTCAGGAAGAGAAAAGCATTAGAAAATCACAACTATTGTCATTCACCTGAAGCTAATAAACATACAGACAGACATGACAGAATGGTAAAAAGCATCAGGATGAAAAACATAGCTATTAGCTAGCAACAGTGACAATCTTACAGGATTTTCATCTCCTTTTTTGAAGAGATTAATCCACATTTAATTTGCTTAATAGTGAAAATGGCTGCTTGTACCAGCCTCTCCTTTTCCCTGAAGTTACCCTTATCAGTAAACCTACTGCTCTAACCAATGTGTTGAAATAGCAGCCATCAGGCACGTCTTCAGCATGCCATCATCCCACTCTGAAAATGTTCTGACATCAACATGAATGAAGTCTAGCGCTGTCCTCAGGATAACATCAGTAATTACAATTACAGTGCTTATAAATAGTAAGTTTTAGTCCTTTGTAACGTGCCTAGTTACATAAGATGATCTTGGTTTCTGCTGTTTTCATCTTGATACTTAATACCACCACTTCTGGCAACTGAGGTGACACATAACTCCATTTATTTCTCTCACATACTCTCTTCTGAGGTCTTTGTCTACTTAAGCGATGACAATTTCAGGACGCTGTTCAAAGTGCATTTTTCTGTTGCCAACACAATAGTTTGTGTGGCTGCAAGGTGAACCACATCTCAGGGAGTCATTCAGTCATAGCTACTACTTTTTTCCTGTGTCAATTCCCCAGTCCACCACAAACTCACCTGAATTCCAGCACTCGCAAAAGCAAGGGTGTAACAGAGGTGTAGAAACATCAGAGTTATTTATGACAGAGTCACCACTTCTGCTGCCAAATACACCATCGTGACCTGAGAAATTCCCATTTCTGATAAAAAAAAAAAAAAGAAGCTGTTGCAATAGCTAGCTTTGATTTAAGATAAAAGTAATGACAAAAGGAATTGCTCATGCTTTTTTTTCAAAGAATCCTGCAAATAATGAGACAGGTAACAGCTGTTGTTCAGACTGTATCTTTCAAGATTTTATAGGAATGTAACTCTTAAAGGAGATTCTCCTAAATACATGGCATTCTAAATTGAGAATTTAGACTATGATAGCAAAAACATAATTAAAAGATGACTTCCCTGGGATTTTAAAATAAACATGTGAGAAACTAAAATACTTTAAATGTAGTGATTTCACCATAGCCTGTCCTGCAATATTGTTCAGTTTGAAACTTGGGACATAGAATTCCTTTAACTCAACTCCAACTAGGTTCTTGGTCAGTCTCACAAAAGCAACTAAAACATATGCTTCTTCTAAACAATTCTACCACAGTGGCTAAGTTTATCACAGAACACCTATTGTTCTCCAAAACGTGGAAAAGCTCTATAACTTTTAGCTATACCTAATACATTAAGTATATATTTCCTTTTACTGCCAAATAATTAACCTAGTTTGTTTAAAATCATCAGTACAAATAGCGATGAAACACCTGTCATCTTAAAACTGCTTTTAAGATGACAGAAGGGTAATTTTCCAAGACAGCGACTGTAAGATTTTCCAGCTGACTTCAGCCATGTTCTAGCAGTGTACAGGGGCAATTCCTTTTCAATAAAGAAACATGATGTTTCCAAATTCCCTTTAAAGAAGTTCTTAAGTTCTCTCACATAAAAGAGTAACAAAGTTCCCTTTTTCAGCAGTTTAAATTGCCAAAATATAATCGGTAAGTTTATGTAGGCTTACATGAGTAATATTTTAAAATTGAGTGTAATGAGTGTATGTAACAGGATTAATTCTCATTGGTTAACTCATGACAAATTACTTCAAGATGGTTTAAGTACAGCTACTATTCTTTTCCTCCAAGTAGCTAACTATTATATCAAATATATTGCTTCCACAAAAACTTGCTTGGTTAGATATTTATGGTATTTGTCTTGCCGCGTTCTCGAGGTATTCTGCATACCTTGTACCTGTCACTGGAACCACAACTCTACAGCTCACACTCCAACACCGTGCCAAGCTATACACGGCTGTGCTCTCAAACTGCTTAATAGGGTACAATTTGTTATAACACCTGAACCATTTGTTCAATACCCTCTTAATTCTAACACAAAATTTACTTTGTTTTCAAAGTGTTTGATAGGTAGGATACTTTATAGATATTTAACAGATGCTTTTAGTAACTTAACTTTACCTGATGCAATTTTCAGGCTCAATTTTTGCAGTCTGTATTCCATCTGAAACACTCCCAAGGCAGTCAGCCCATCGGTGGCGTTCTCAACAAGCCACTCTCTGAAGGTGAACGGTACGTGGCCACTCCTAACAGCAGGCTTAGAAAAATCAGCAACGTGATTTGTGTAATACCTATAAATCAGAAGGATTAACGGCTAGGATTAATATTTTCATGATGCTACTACCAGCCAACAGATTTTACCTCAGCAGTGGTTTGTAGCTCTGGATGAGACTGATGGTACCGTTTGCTCCCTTAAGCTGCTCAGTGTTCAAACAACTGTAATTTGTAATTGGGTAAGCCTTCTTACTCTTTTTTTGGTCTACTTCATAGCTTATAATCCATAACTATAGTTGTTGTTCTAGGAATGATTTATTATTTTATTTTTTTTTACTCTGTTTCTCTCACCTCTCCTCAGTCCCCACAGGAGGCAAAACCCCAACTTTGCATTGAGTCCTGTGGGACTTCTGAATTGCATTCCACGGATTGAAACATTAACTATTTAAAATCTGACTGCTGCCGTTCAATTGTCGCACTTGGTCTCCAGAAGGGACAGGAAGGAGATGCCCGTCCCCCGGCAGGGCCCGTGTGGCGGCCGGGGACCCGCCGCCTGTCAGGGGGGAAGGCTCCGGCCCGCCCCGCCATCAGCCGCTTCCCGCCTCACGGCCCCGCAACGGGGAGCTCCCACAAAGGCATTTTTCGTGAGTTCCGACACAACGAGTCAGAAGCTGCAATAAGTTCCCGGGTTCATAGGCACTCATCACAGGCGAGCGACAGAGAAAAACGGCAGGTCGTGCCCGGGCTCAGGATCCCGCCGGTTCGCTCCGCGGTCGCTTCAGCGCGGCTGAGGGAGCGGCGCCAACACCGACCCTCGGGGTGTCGCCGTCAGAGGAGGGCTCGGCTCGGCTCGGATCATATCGTATCGGCTCGGATCGGCTCCCTCCCCCCGCCTCACGCTCCCTCATCACCGGCGGCCACTGAGGGAAAGCGCGCGACAGGAGCCGTGGCCCCACCCACCCCCCCGCCCAGGCCGGCGCATGCGCAGTAGCCCCCGCGCCGGAGCGGAAGGAAAAGGATGACGTCAGGTGCGCGGGAGGACGCCCATAGGGCGCCGCCAGCAGGCAGCCCACGTCCGGCTCCTTCAGGGAGAACCAATGGGCGGTGCAAAGGTCCGCAGTGTCGGGG
>NW_015090794.1:7992858-8022634 GCF_001431845.1 Calidris pugnax
CCCCCCGCCGCTCCCCGGGAAAAGCGGGGCTCGGGAGCTGTGGGGCGCCGTGACCGGGACGAGCCCCCCCCGTTTGACAGGAGGCGCGGAGAGCCCAGCGTTGACAGCGCCCGGGAGCGGGACCGTGTCCCGCCGGTGTCCCCTCCCGCCCGCGTCGCGTGTGAGGAGTTTTTCGGGCTTTTTGCGCGAAATAGGGGGTGCTGCAACTCGTGCCCGCCGCGATCCCGCTGGAGGGGAAAAGCAGCGCCCGTTTGTCCGTTCCTCCGCCGCGGTCCCGGTTAGGCAGCGCTGTCACTCTTTGGTTACAGAAAGTCGTAATGTGTTACAGGAAGTAAAAGCTAAAAAAAACCTCCAAACACGGTCAGTTACAGTCATCCACATCGGTTACCGAAGCTTATCTTGGTAATCAGCTCAAATTCTCTTCATAAACCTGGATTTATTACTGAGATGTCCTTCCCCAGCTTGAATTTTGGATCTGTTCTTTACTAAAATGTCTAAGGGAAACATAAACCCAAGCCTTCCAGCCCCGCTCCTTAATTTCCTCGGGTAATGAAGTGTCTCTACAAAGCGTCTTTGTTCCCTCCTGTTTCTTTCATGGATTTAAAAAAAAAATACGTAGGAAGGCTAGGAAAATAGAAAACAAACCTTGAACAGTATCACATTATTTTGTGGGTAGGGAATGAGTGGGAGGAGATGCAACTAAATACTTCAGGTAAATAGAGACTATGGAATGAGTAGATGTTAAACTGTTGCTGTATATTCTACTTCATTTAGAGGTTTCCTTTAGACAACCACTAAGTTTGTTTCTTTTTATTAAAAAAACAACAATCCAACACCCTGAAACTGAGTAGTGTCTGTGTTAATAATTGGCGTTTTCAGCTGACATAACAGAATTATGTGATTGTAACCAGAAGTATTAAATTAAGCAGAGGAATAAACTCAAAACTACTGAAATGTGTACAGTGTACTGTTGTTTCCCCCCCTAATAACGGCCCAGTGGTGCATGAGCATCAGCATCTGTCCCTGCTATCCAAGGAAGATATTTCTAAAAAGGTTTCCTATTAAGATTTCCCTGTTTCCCTTCCTCATCTTGATGCCAGTCTGAGTCCGTTGAGCAGTGTACAGTCTCTGTGAGGCATGCTTTAATTTGTACTGTAGTGTATTATCTGTAATTATTCATTTAAACTGTCAGATAGTTAGGATCAGCAATAAAGTTGCTTTGAGAAGTCTGCTTTGGGTCAGGCTTACCCTGTGTTGGGCAGGTGCTTGGTGTCCAGTTCGATTCCTGGCTGGGTTGGGGCTGGGGGTAATGGAGATGGTTCTGTTGGTGTCATCTCTCTAGGAAGCAGTTAGGGTACAGCTGCACGTGTGCACCTCCTTTTCTCACTTGTCTCTGTTAAGACAGGGGTCTGCTTTCTCACGTCCCTGGCATGGGAATTGTACACATATAATTTTTTGGCTCCAGATGCCTGAACACATAATTGCTGCCACTGTCAGTGGTGCAGGAGGTAGCAGCAGAGATGGGCTTTCGCTGCTTCTAGGAGAAAGTGGTTTGTACTATGCCTGCCTTTTAGTCATATATTCATTTCTACTGTTCTGTTTCAGTCTTCCTTGTTCTCTTTGCAGTATTCCCTTTATTCTAGGAACCAGGGTGTAACTGCTTTCCTCTGGGATACAATTTTCTTATATGGAAACATTGGTGAACTGTTGACGTTTTGATTTTATACAAAGACTTCTGGTTTCATAACTTCTGATTGCTGATCAAAGTTTTGACATACGATGTGTAAATGATGGGTTAATTTGTGACTGAGTTGATTTAATATTTTGGATTTGTTGCCTTCTCTGCTGCCTGTGTCATAAAGAGAGGGAGAAGGCTGATGCTAGAATGCAAAAGGAGATCTCTTTGCTCAGTGTGTTTTTCACTAGACTTGCACCCCAGTCAAGGTTCATAATTCGGCTGAACCACTGAGGCTGGTAGAGATCCAGATCTATCAGCAGCAATCATGATAAAATTTTCAATGTGCTTTGTACTGTACAGAGATCTAATTTGAGATTCCTGTAACCCAGTAATTGCACTAATATTGAACTCAGTGATGCACGACAAGAGGATATGCTTCTATATCTTAAAAGAGCACATCTATACACTGCTCTAGTTTTTAAGTTTTAGCTCTGTGGAGAAGGAAGTGCACAGAGGACCAGTGACTTCCAGTTGTTTTCAGGACTTAGGTCTGAAGGTGCAGAGAATGCTTATTTATAATCACAGGAACCATTAATGTCAATAAGGAACAAACCCAGAATTATTTGGTCAGCTGAAGGTCATTAATTCCCAGTGGTAGTAGTTCTGGTCCCCAGATAATGTTATGCATATTTCCTCTCTCCTCTGTCTCTAAACAAGCTGGCTGCACAACTGTAGGCAGCAGGAGAAAGGATTAGTCCTGCCCCGTTCCCTGCCCTTCGGGACTGAATTTTCAACTGGGGGAACTTGTGTGAATGGCGAACTGTAGATACTTACTCCCCGGGTCTGCAGTTTAGAAATGGAAGGCTTTAAGCAGCGTGACCTTCCTTTTCAGAATAACCAAGGCCTGTGTTCCTTCTACAGAACATCTCGGTTGTCTGCATTCTGTATGATTTTATTGACTCGCATTCCAAAGATCAGATTTGCAAGATAGTCTAGCAGTTGTTGTGTTCAAAGCTCTTGCGCCTGAAGAATTATCCCTAAGTATTATGAATGTCCTTTAAAACTTATCTTGAATGCCTCAGAAGTGCCAAAATACAGAAAACAAGAAATTTGTCTTGCCCTGTGCCAGAAGGAAAGCAAATAGCCAGTATGAGTGGCTTTGTGTAAGAGAAGAGTGTAGGTATTCCTGGCTGACAGACCTGCCACAAATGTACAAACAGGAGATACGGAGCAAAACACAATTGGACCAGCATCTATCAGAAGAGGTGACATTGGCTACTGGCAGTGTACTTTCTGTCACTTGGCTTCGGCTCTTGTGAAACATGATGGGTTGAAGCCTATGATAAAGATAAAACAGTATAAACTGCTCTTCAACTTGTTTGGGCTTAGGCATGTTTTTTTTTGGTTGACTAGATATAGGAAATTGAGCTTGTATTGGTCACGTAGCAGCAGCTGTAAAAATATAACAGTTAATGCAATGATCAGTTCTGCCTATGACCTTAATTACAGATAGATTAGTTTGCTTTTTTTTTTTTACAATCCCGTACTATATTTTTTTTCTCTCTTTTCCTTTAGCTTGTCTCATTCAGTGATTTGTACGAAGAGTAAAGCTTTTCTAGTAATAAAAACAACAAAGCAACATTTTAACTTTTAAAATATATCTATGTATTTATATTTGTTTAAATTTCTGTCCCTGCAAATGGAGGAAAAAAGCTGTTGCAAAATAGGTGGGTTTTTTAAACTTTGAAAGTGGATGGATGCCATTAAGAGTCAAGACACGATTGTTATTTACCTTGTACAAGTCTAACGTTTCTGGTTGCTCAAGAGGATCAAAGAATGATTTGGACAGGAGAGATGCTGTTAGAGGCGCTGTCTGAAACAATTTTAAAACCTTTGCAAAATCATCACATATTGGGGCAATGTGACTGTCAAAGTTTGTTAAGGAAAGATAATTTTTGCCTGAGCATCTTATGGATGCAGATGAGTAAGTAGGAAAAAAATAGAAAACTGCTTTGAATAATAAATTACACCACTCACATATGTTCCTCACTTGCCAGCTATTTTTTCATCTGTGATGCCAGTTTGTAACATTTCCAGTAACTTTATTGTTATGGAGAAATTGGATCTCCACTTCAATATATCATTTATTCTTTAATATTTATTCTAGAAGGGATAAATAAATGTAATTGTTACTGTGTTAGACTTTTTTTATCTCTTTGCAAGATGTTGGAGTGGAGTATTGGAGCTGATTAAAATTAGTAGAGTAAAGCTGATCTTAATACTTGCCCAGATCTTCACATGTGCAAGACTCTTGTGTTGGCAGGATATTACTTTGTCAGTTGTTAATTCAGGGGACTAAAATACGTATTACATAGCTTGCTTATTTTTGTGGGAAAGCATATGCTGATATTGCTGCTATCTTTGGTTAGTGTGAGAATTTCTTAATCTTACTAGCCCTTGTTTGAATTCTAAAATCTAAACCATGAATGAGTTAATAAAAATACATTCAGATTCCCCTAAAAAATTCCTTTTGGCATTTATATTTAGCTTTGTTTATAGATACACTATTTTTACTCATTAAAACATTTATCTTATAATAAAAGTCTTTCATATATATGCCAAAAGCATTCTATGTATTACTAACTCGTGGAAGAAAAAATGATGCATAAAACGACATGAAAAACAGTTACAAGAGGCGTTCATGGTTACTTCCTCTCTGGAGAATAGATTGTTGAGTGCTATTTATATACCTAAACAAGCAATAATCTTAACAATTCACGCTAGTGAACTACTGTAGCTGTCCATGATATTTATCTACAGACTGATCCTTTTTTTTTCTTTTTTTCTTGAAGCTTGGTGATATTAGAGGTCACAGTAGAAAGTGAAGTGAAATGGGACCTTGAAGCGCTTCCATTAAATTGCTTAATAACCTTAAGAAAATTACTCAGTTTCTTTTGCTTGCTTTAGGACTGTGTAGGGCTAACTCTTAAAGGCCTGAGATGGTGCAGACTTCATGTGTTCATTGAAGATGCTTTGGAAAGGTTTGTAAACATTATTAGAGCTGAATGCTCTTCAGATTGTTTCAGTATTCCAAATTATTTGGAGCAAGTAGGGTATCTTCTCCAGCTGGTTTCTATTCTTACTTGAGGTTTTGTTGAGTTTGTTGGGAGTTATTTTGGTTTTTATTTCACTTTATTTTCATTCTTCTGTCACTGATGTGAAATGGTAACCTGGCACAAAACACTGGCTTTTTTTTAGCCTACTTTCAAGACTAACAGAAATGTACTGCATGCAAATCCTTTTTTCTTTTTTAACTATAAATTCCTCCAAAAAGTAATTTTCTTCACAAAAAAATAATCCTGAAGCTAAAAGCCTTTTTCTGAGTTTCAGTGTTTTCAAAATAAAATTTTGTCCTACTGATCTGTTTTGTAAAAATAAGTTGTGTTCTTATATTCCAGTTAGTCACAACTGTATGCAGCAGTGAAACTATGCTTTAATTAGCCATATCTTGAAGGTTATACAGATCAGTTTAGCCTATTTAATTGTTTTAGCCTATTGAATATTTGTAAATCCAGTAAATGAGAGACATGAAGAAAAAAAAAAACATCACTGATTCACACTACTTAAATTGGGTTTAAATGTCAAGTTGACGATGTGGAATTACATTAAAGCAATTCAGTTTTTCAGATGAAGTAGGTAGTCTGCTACTGGTGAAGTTTCCAAGATTTTCACCTTGGTCAGCTGGTAGGTCTTATTAAAGCAGTAGTAGTTTGCTTCTAATTACACCTTAGGGGTTGGCTGATGATGAGAGACTCTAGAATTAGACTTAATGGTAGTTTTGTAATCGGTTTGGGCTTTATTAATAACTATATCAGGGTCTTGAGTTTGTTTCTACTTCAACAAACAAATGGAAGTACAAAGCTGTTAAAGGAGGACACTGGAGCCTGAGCTTGCTCTAGCAGTGGTGCCTGTGAGCTGCTGGTGGAGTTTCACCAACGTGACTGCGTGATCTGGAGTAAGTAAGTGGAAAACCAAAGATGAAGTAGAAATTGGAAGAAAGGTTTTCTGTCCAAGTGTTGAGCAACTGGGCAGTGACAGAGGGGCTGTTGGTTCTGACCTGGGGCTTCTATCTGTATGGCTGTGGGCGCTGCGGTGTTTGCCTGAGGTTTCTTCAGAGCCTGCTCTCTGACGCTGTGGCGCGGTATCATCTTTCTGTGATGGACTTACTGTTGGTGTGAGATCCGATCCTTCTGGTCCAAATGCAAACTGCTGTATACTAACAGCCATTTATCTTTCTTTTTGAGGAGTGGCATATCCGAAAAGTGGATGTTCAGGATAACATGTCCAATGTGTCAGAAGAGAGGAGCACTAGACAACAGGACATTAAGAAAGGACTCCAGTTTATAGAGTATGATTTTGTGTTTTTACTCTTGTATGCTTATACACGTGTATGTATGAGATGGATAGATCTGGGAAAGCCCTTCTAATAAAGTACCAGTGGAGGAGAGAGAAGGACCTGTCTTTATCCTCAGAATATTTGCTACCATGAGCATAGAAATGGAGAGCAGTCATAAAAAAAAGATTGAACCCCTCTTTGTTCCCAAACGGAGCAGATTGAAGGTGGGAGGGTATTCCTTTTCTGCCTTTGAGAAAAATCAGAACTGAATTTTTTTGGTGGGTGGAAAATGTTGATAGCCTGAAAATCCACCTTGTATTTATGGACAGCTACACCTAAGACTAGGTTGCTACTGAAAAGGATGGGTTTACTCATGGCTACCTAAGTATTTCAGCTCTCTGGAGCTGAAATTTAACCTAATGAAAAATCACCTCAGCAGTTAATTTTCATTTGGATCGATGCCAGATTCTCCTCTGGAAGATCCTGGTTAGCTTAAAATCATTGTGAAATCTCACTCTAGTTCCCTGCCCACATAAGGCATTCTTTAAAAGAAAGAAAAAAAGAAAAAGAAAACTGCCATTTAAAAAATTATTTAGAAACAGATTCTCAGATAACCTGTATGGGAAGGGGAAGGGTTCCTATTTTTCTTCCTGCAAAGTTAGTAAATACCTCTATTCTGTGCTAGAGAAAATCTCTGCTGTTTATCGTACAGAAGAACTCTTAAAATTCCTGTAGTGTCATTGGTATGTCTTAATTAAAATTGATGTTTTCTTTTGGCAGATAATTTCTCATTTTGTAGTACTTACAAGAAGATTGCAGTTCTTCTCATGTATAGTCTGTTTATGCACAGCGGAGGAGAGGAAGGAAATTGTTTTTAAACAAACAACATTGA
Source organism: Calidris pugnax (assembly GCF_001431845.1). Lineage (NCBI taxonomy): Eukaryota > Metazoa > Chordata > Aves > Charadriiformes > Scolopacidae > Calidris > Calidris pugnax. The sequence goes on from NW_015090794.1 coordinate 7,999,825, forward strand.
GGTTTTAAACTCCAAGCATGCAAAACCTTAAAATGCTTTGAACAGCAGAGTTAAGACTGTAACTTTAAATGAAAGCGAGTCATTAGTAATAAGAAACCACAGTTGTTTAATCAAAACTAATCTACAGCAGTCCCACCTTGTTCAGTGCAGGCGATAGACAATATTTAGCGGTTCCCCTGTTGCAGCAAGTGAGACTGCTTTTAGTGGGAACCAGTATTCTCCCATGTGATCTTCTTCTAAGCAATATGTATAGTGAGTAAATTTTGTAATTTGTTTTTCTAGATCTACTTTGCCCTATCCAGGGACGCAAGAACAGTATGAGGTAATGAAATTACTTCTGCATTTTCAGAAGGGCTTTTAATATGGGCCTATCTTATTATATTTATTCTTGTTTGTAATCATCATTTAAGTAATGATATAGTATGAATGGTAATTTACAGTGTCTCAATATTGGACTACTTGCATTGTGAAACAGGTATTCAGATATTTTGATGCTCAGGAACATATAAATGTGGTACATACTGCTATATGTACTCATCTAGGAGTTCAGATTAACTCTTTCTCTACTGGTGTTAGGGATGAATTTGGATGGGGATGAATTTGTTAGGGATGAATTGCATATTATATATATTATATATAAGTATATGTCTTTTTAAACATATTTATACAAAGTAATTTTGTTATGAGTAGTTCAGCCTCCCTTTTATTTACATGTATTATAGTGTTGATTGTTAGACATTCTCTTGGAAAATGTAAGAAGACAAATACTAATATAGACAAAAGTTTTGCATTTGATTTTTATTCTTGATTTTTGAAGTTACAAGTATAAATTTTCTATTTAAAATTGTGTTTGGAAACAGGGAAGGTAAACAACAAATACTGCTGTTGATGAGTGTTTCTTTTCTTTATTCCAGTTATTTATACGAGAGCTTGTTAGAAATCTTTTTAATGAAGGGAATGATGTATATCGAGAAGGTGATTGGAGAGGATCACTGAGTCACTATACAGAAGCTATAAATATAGCTGATTATGCTAATTCTGAAGAAATCCATGTTTCTGATGATATTTTAGAGAAGCTGCATGTGAACAGGATAGCATGTTTTTCAAATATGGTAAGCTTCTGCTTAAACTGTATAATTTCTCAAGAACAATGTGCTAAGAATACAAAGACATGGCACGTTTCTGAGTGAGTGGAAAACTTGGTTTGAGAATTGGCATGTTTCAAATAATCATTTTGGCATATTCTTCAATCTCTTATTTTTACAAGTATAATCTTCTAGATATTTTTAGCTACTAGAATTGAAGAGTCTAGTCTTGAAGAGTCTACATTGAAGAGTCATAGTAGGTTTGGAAATTGATGGAAAAGTATTTTTATCTATCTATACTGCTGATTGTACCCGAGTCTTCTGCTTCTTCTGTGGAGTAAGATAGCTTTTGTGAAAGAGCTAAATTGTCTTCATAACTATTATTGGATTTTACATAAATGATGGCCCTGCTTCTTTTCAGTTGCATGTGTTGGTGACTTGGCAAAACTCATACATGCAGTGTGCAGTGGCCTTGGTGAATGTTTTGTAGTGCTTCAATACCTTCATCTAATCCAGTTTAAATTCAGTATTTCAATGATAGTAGCTCTGATTTGTGCCTTTTTTCTTTTTTCTCCTTGTAGGGATTGCATGAAAAAGTTCTAGAAGACTGTGAAATAGCATTAAGATTAAACGAAAACAATTTCAGAGCTCTCTATCGGAAAGCAAAAGCTTTGAACGAACTGGGAAGGTATAAGACGGCTTATGATGCTGTAGCAAAATGTTCTCTTGCTGTGCCACAGGTAGGTAAATTCTATATTGATGATTATTCTTAAAGATTTAATACGGAAAACATATATTTACATCAAGACCATTGAAGGTTTTTATGGTTGTTTTGTTGTTTGGTTTTTTTTAAAGCAGTAAAATTCATTTTTATTCTTTTAAGAATTTTTTTTGTTGTTGTTGTGGAAGTGAAGACGGTGAAGACTGATAGCAAAGATTATAGTCCCCAAGCTCAGTTTGTTCTCTTAACTTGCAGCATAAGAAATAGTCAATTTGCAGTGAGGGTCAAGTGCCACAAATGTTTGCAATAAACATTAGAACCACTGAATTAATTGTTTACAATTCTCTAGTCAGAAGTATACTCATGACATAAAGAGAAAAAGCACCTATCATTACAACGTACAATATTGATCCTTTGAGAAGTGTATTTTAGCTTTCCAAGCATTTAGTAACATTCTTATCTGTGCATTGTCCTCCATCTGAATCACTTACTCGGCACCTCTAATGTTAGGTGAGATGTGTATTAGCGAGCAGCATGGGGTGTAATAGGAGGGGAGCTGTAAACTGAAATGCTCTGATCCCGAGGATCTGATTTCCATGGTTGGTTGAGGTTTTTGAGGGTTTTGCTGCTTTGTTTTGGGTTTGGGTTTTTTTGGTTTTTGCTTTTTTTGAAGAGCTGAGGTGCACCAAGTGCATTCCTGCGGCAATTTCGGTTTAGTTTCATCCGAAATGAATCTAATTTGGTTCTCTGAGACACTTCATAACACAAACTAAAATGCAGTAAAAGGATGATTAAGAGCCTCACTTCAGAAATGCATTCCTGGTTTGAACTAAAATGCTGATGGAAACTGATGGAAACTTTGCTCAAAATAGACTGATCACAGGACAGAATACTGAGATGCATTTTTTTTTTCGCCTTTCTAGGTCAAAATTACAGTGAAATTGCTAGACAAACTGTTGAGCGTAGGTTTACCCCTGGGTATAGAGATGGTTTCGGTTGCATTTCCAAATACACAGCAGTTTATCTCAATGTGTGACTTTGGACTTTGGATCCTCACTTTGCACCCCCAGATCTGAATGTTTTCGCCTAAGGTTTATATGCCTTTTATATAAGTTTTATAACTATCTTTTTCTAGCCATAGGACATGTTCTGAAACTAAATTTAAAATAATTTAAATGGATAGTTATAACTACAGGACAGAGTGAAATATGACCAGGATTTTAACTCAATTTTCTAGTTGTATGATGCAATTACTGCCAAAATACAGAGTTCTCATTAAATATTCAGCAGTGTTATGTAGTAGCTGACATTATGGTAATCGGAAATGTGGCCCTCAATTTGTGTAAAAACAAAATAACAAAAAAACCCTATCCCCTCAAAAAACAAACCACCTCCCCAAATAAATAAACAAAAAATATACACCCACAAAGAAGCCCCCTTCTCTGAACTTCTCCGGTTTTAGAAAAATCTTACATTATTTTAAATTCAAGTAAGTGGAACAGAAGGGTACTGTCTATTTTCTGGCCTTTTTAAAAAATCTAAATATTGGAGTAATTTTTCTTGAAGATAGCTGTATTTTTTAATGTCAGCTTGCAGGTCTTTTGTGTTTGTGGAAGAGTAAAGGTGCATTATGAGACGTTCTGCATATAGGGATCTTGCAGAACATAGACTGAGATGTAAACGCATGTTGACTAGATGACAATAGATGTAAATAATGAAATTTTATTTATGTCTTTTAGGATGAAAGTGTGATTAAGCTTACCCAAGAACTAGCTCAGAAACTAGGGTTAAAAATAAGGAAAGCATATGTAAGAGCAAAGGTAAGATTTTATTTTAATGTTTTACATTGAGATTTCTGTCTCTTGCTATCCGTTTTGTATTTAATGAAGGTATCTTTTCATTGCAGCCACCCTCCTCAAACTCAGTTTCTAGTGATGTATCAACTCAGGTAAGGTTTTGCATGTTCAAGTGCAAGCTGACTTTAAACTACGGGGAATCATTGTTTCATAATTTCATGATGATGAAGTGAAAATTGTGCAATTAACATTTTATATAAGATGCTGTTATTTTGGACTTCAGGGCTTTTCAGTTTTGCTGTATATTTATGGCAGACTAGCACATAAGATTATCGTTCAAGCTATCTTTGTAGAATAAATGTTAGCTAGAACATTAAATCCAATGCAATGAATATATTTACTTTTAATGTCTTGAGACAAGGGCACAGTTAATGTGGTTGCTTATTTATTTATTCATTTATGTATGTATGTATTTTGTTGGCAGTTATTAAAGTGAAGGGTGCTGGGATAAGATCCCTTTTAATTTATGCATTTGTCCAATTTTGACCTTCACTAGCAGCTGAACTTGCATTTATTTTGCTATTTTAATGTGCCTGAGTAGCAGTAATGAAGAAGAGCTCATCTTAATCTTACAGACTTTTTTCACAGGAACATAGTCAATTTAGCTGTAACTGAATGGGGAAGTGTAGGAACAGCTCATTTAAGATGCTGTTTAGACTCTTTTATTCCATGAAGTAGCACTCTCATTTTTGTTGATTGGTTACAGGTTTTTAGTGATATTGTGAGTGGATTTCAGTCTGCAAATGATGCGTTACCTAAAAAAGTATTTGACCTTTAAATTCCATTAGACTTCATAATTTTCAAATTTTATAAAACCTGAATTTGAGAACTTCCATTCTTAGTCTGTAAATATGTATTTGAAAATTTTAATGGTTCTTGTGCAAAGTGCTGAGAGGTGTTTTTTGTCTCGTTTACAGAATTCTTCTTCTTCTTCTGTAGAAGATATTGAGTTAGGTGAGTCTTAGTTATTGGTCTTGGTTATTAATACTGATGTCGGTATTAATGCTAGGAAGCTAGATATGCCATGCTATTTCATGTTATAAAATGTCTTAAGAAATTCATCTTGTGATTTGAAAGATCTGTGGTAAAAAGTCTGATCTGTTTATCTCTAAAGCTACATATTTAAGTGGCTGAGCCAATTTCCTTTCAATCTCCTTGACTTGATATGATTGTAACTGCTCCCATAGTGATTGTCTCATACTGTTCTCTTTCACTTGGGAAAATAGGGAGGGGAACGTACGCCAAAGATTTAGTAAAGTGTCAGATCTGTAATTTTTCCTGTGTTTTTTAGTTTAATACATAGACACTGAGATACAAGTACACGCAAATTGGAAGTTAGTGGAAGCTGAAGAGATTTAATGTGGTTTTGCTTAAATATTCTTCATGTTTCTCCACTCCCTCGGCGCTCACGTTGTCAGGGTAAAAGTTATGCAAGATGTTTTTTTATGTCTTTGAACAAAATTTCCAGTAATTCCCATCTGACCTGTTTCAGATTTGTCTGACCAGAAGCAAGAAATGGTTTCTGCTGCTTCTTCATCAAACTTTGTTTCTGAAGTGTCTAAAGTGTCATCAGTACCTGTACCATCTTTATCTTCTGTTATGCCTCTTCAAGTGGAAAAGGTTTCTTTGCCCTCTGCAGTGTTGGCAAATGGAGGGAATGTTTCTTTCTCTATGCCAGAAGCATGTCTAGATTGTGGAGATGGAGACATAATTATTGGTGAAGAACTTGATGAATTACTTGATTCTGTGCCTGATCCAGAGGAGAGTGTAATGGTAAGACTTGTTTGTTTGTTTTCTTTCTCAAAAGACTGTCATTCTGAGTGGATCTTGCATTTTTATCCAGTGGGCTAGTAGTGAAATGTGAGTAGTGAAATGAGTTAAATTTCCTAGTTACGCTGAGCTGTATTTGTGCGTGACTGGGTTGATTTTTCTCTGGTGCACATTCTTGCAAATGGAGCTGTAAAAATGCCAGGACCCAGCAGAGCTCCAAGGACAGTGATACTGGTTTTGTGTGTTGGAAATCCTGAGCGACGTTGCTGGGGGAGAGGTACTACCCCAGAAATACTACTGTAGTACTACAGTGCTACCACAGTGGGACGATACCGCTTCCATGAAGTATTACGAATAGGGAAGCAGACATTTGAAGTCTGGGCTGCTGTGGGTTTTGTTTGGGTGAGGTTTGTTGGGGTTTGGGGTTTTTTTTGGTGCAAATAAACCCTCTCAGAACCTGAGAGTGTGTTGGAGTGCCCGCCCTGTAGCTGTAGGAAGCCTAGGTAAAGTTATGCTAGTAGCTTTGCAGGACAGTAGTACTTGCCCCGTGGCCGTTCGGTGCATTCACTGGTATCTCTGCAATTAGGGATTTGTCCAGATCCACCTCCTGGATAACCAGATATAGTTAGACTATCATGAGTCCAACTTTATGTATTTTTTTAGAAGAGATTATTAGAGAAATTTAGGCACATGAAGAGCTGTTTTTAATTACACCATCATTCCAGAGGTTGACCAGACTGTGAAGCATACAGTCACTCAACTGTTAGACAAAAATGAGGGCTCTGATTGATGAGCAGCAGTGTCTGAACTTATTAGCAAGTTACTGACTCTCTGCTGTGGCCCTGCCAGTCATTTGGAGCCCTTAGTATTGCAATCTTAAATGAGATGGTGGCATATGTAATTCTTCAATTAGTTGTGATTTTAATTCCTCACTCGGCTGTGGATGCAGTTGTAAAACTTTAAATCAAAAAATGCTTGGGCTTCAAATTTTCTTAGTATACACTTTGTTTTGTAGACTGTCTTTTGGAAATGCTGAAAGTAATTACTTTTAAGAGATCCTAGGATGTTCCGTGAACTGGTCGGGGAGTTGGACTAAAGGTCCAACTGTAGGTCCTTTCCAACTGAAATATTCTATTCTATTCATTGCCATAGTGAAAGCCAATCTTCCAAGAGAGACTGCAGTCTTGTGTAGTAGAAATCCTGAGTGAGTTGTAGGCTAACAACTTGGGCAACAGAGGGAGTTTCGTGTTAGCCAAGCTCTGTGCAGACCAATTTGGTCAGCCTCCAGACAAGGGGGGAGCTTCTTGGGGCAACAGGGAGGAGGGAGGGAAACTTCCCTGCTTGGTAATGTCCTTAACAAAGGTATGCAGAAGGATATGCTATTTTCCAAGGGCGGGGGAGGAAAAGGTGATCTGGCCTTTGCAGAACACGGTATCATTTGATTACATCTGAAGATTTATTTTAAAGCTAACTCTTAACTCTTTACTGTACTGCAATTTGAATTATGTTCTCTTCATTTGGAAAGAATCATGTAGATTTCTGACTCTTCCCTATTGTCATATGTTTTTAACATAATTTGGAAATTCAACTCTGATCTGATTCATAAAAAATCCAACTATGTTAGTAAGTTAATAAACTTCAGCAGTTGTTTAGGGTTTGATGACTGTAGTTCTCTAAATGTACTTAGCTCTGTACAGTACTGTCCTACTGTAGTGTACCTTCTATTGTTGCTTTTCAGTAGTATATAAAAACTTTGCAAAAACTTTAGTAAAAGAAATACTATTGCAGATTGTGTTCTTGAGAGGTTTCTTTGCTTTGTGTGAATATTCTTTTTAAATTTCTTTTTTTCCAGCAAACTACAGGAGCCAGAGGACCTATTCCTGCAGGAAGCGTAGCTCCTAGTGTACCTTTCTCTGCCTCTTTGCTGGGGACACTGCCAGTTAGTGCAGGATTTGTTCCTTCACCTTCTCTTTCAGAAATCTTTTCACAGCCTTTGGCTTCTTCACTGGAGAATTTTTGTTCACCATTAAGCACCTTTTCAATCAGTGAGCCCAAAAGAGGTAAGAAATGAGTCTTAATATTTAATCTTTTATGATGAGAGAGTTGAGCATGAGGCAGCTGGCTTCTCTTTCTAACAAATGAGTTTTCACAACTATACAGTAATATTTAGGACTTAAATAACATTTGATCAATGCTCACAATTTTTGGGAGTATTGGTAATCAGTGCTGGTTGTTCACAGGAATTTAGATTTAAAAAGCTTTTGTTTACTTAGGATCTGCATAAGCATGCTCCAGACTCGCTCTGTTCAGTTTTTCTGCATTTATTGCATTATATCTTGCAGGTAAATAAGCACAAAGAAGGAACCGTACTTTTTTTTTTTTAAACAGATGTGTTCTTACAGCTTAAACCATTTCTGATGATTTGGCAATAAGCAAGAATTCTAAAAGGCTAATATAACTGTATATTGCATGTTGGGATTCAAACTCTAGGGACAATAATTATGTAGTGAAATCAGGTATGTGAAGTAATAAGATATAAATAGCCAGTGAACTAGAAAAGATAAATTAAAGTTTTGTCTCTAATTACCACTGTTATAGGAGCATGCTCTGTTTTGAATGAAGCCAAATTTACAAAATAAAATCAAAAATAGAAAAATCCTCTTAACTCTCTTTCATATCCTCATTTTTGATAGTCAGGTATTGCATATCTGGCTACCCTTTTTGTACTGCACAAGTATCTTCATGTTGCTTCAGCATATGCCTGGGAAGCTACTGCTCTTGTTAATCAGGTGGTTATATTGAAGAGGATTACCTAGGAATTTTTCATCCCAGATGTTTACAAGGGATTTTTACATAACTGAAAAAATTTGCCATAGCAAAAAAAACACTTTAGTGTTTTTCTGAAGACCAAACCTTTGATACCTCTACTTCTCAGGACAGTAAATAATTTTCTGCATAGGGTGTTTTGGGGAACTGAAATAATTAAAATTTCTTTTTATTCCATTAGACCTCTCAAGTTCAGCTTCTAGGGATGGAACACCAACACTTAGCAGCAATAATTCCCCGTTGTTTGTAAGTATTTTTCATGTTTTCTTACATGTCAGTTCAAATGTTAACAACTTGAAGTCTTAACGTTGATCTTAATTTCTACAGTAGAAGTTTCTGTTTTTAAAAAATGGTACTTTTGCCATTAAAATATGATTCTGGCTTGGAAAACAGTTGTACAGTAGCTCACAGCAATAGTAATTGAACACCAAAAAATGTTTTATATATGCAAACTTTGGCTACTGTTATAGCCACTTTTCCGTTCTGAGGAACTTGCTGTAAAATACTGAGGAAGTGTAAAATAACCAACCTAAGAGAGAGCAAATCTCTTATGATCTGAGTGCAAACATTAGAAATCCTGGAGAACTGTCTGAGAACAGGAACAGAGCAAAGATTGCCTCGTGTCCGGGAATCCATCTGGTCTCTGTGTTCTAGTCATGCCGTATGTTTTCAGTCACGCTGCTGGCTGTTGATTTTGTGGGGAGGGGTGGCGTGACGGGTTTACAGCCTCATGAGCCAGGATGGAGTAATAATTAGCCTGGCAAGTGCTGCTGTACTCCTTGTACCTGGTTGGGTCTTGTTATACACTTAGTATGCGCTCGGTGTTCGGCTTCTGTAAAATCTCTGTGTCCCCTTCTTAAACATGTAGTTAAATTTGTATTATGTTTTTTTTGTGTATATTCTTTCTTATGCTTCAAAGAATAAATTCAGTGGGTTAAATTTTAATTGTAAATAAATTAAATTATATGGATCAAGTAAAATATGCTTTCTTCCAACAGATAAATGGCCCTAGTAGTTTGTTTGGGTCCGAAAATTACATGGGAATTGCAGGCCAAACTAGAAATGACTTTTCAAATGTTTTTAGCAGTGCAACTGCTAATTCACCTGTATCTTCAGCACTTGTGGGAAGAAACCCATTAGAAGGCACACATGAGCTGCGACAGGCCTGCCAGTTATGTTTTGTCAAAAAAGGTAAGGGGCTTTTGGACTCAACTGGGTTGATTATTTTTTTTAAAAAATAAGAAGCATATATTTAAAATTTTAGTGTTGATAAGTTAAAATACTGTTGGCTTCTAAACTGTGTTAATCCTGACTTGTTCTTTGCAGATGTAGTACAATCTTACGATTAAGGAACTAGTAAAATGTTCCAGCTTCTGTTTTATCTCCTTTCTTCTTGTCTTTATTTCTTGTCCTAATAGATTCTTGATTCCTAAAACCACCACAGATCACCACACGCTTTCCCCAACCTCTAGGTGTACTGTGTAAGGTCGTTCACATTCTGTATTCGCTTTCCTCCCAACCCCCAGGGTACTGTGAAGAATGACACCTTTGCTCAAGACTAAAAAAAACTTGCAGTACTCTCTCTGATTGGCCATGGGGAATTGAACCGCAGTTCAAAGTACCTGGTAACCTTCACATCCCATCTGTTTTACTGTTCTTTCAAACTAATTCTAAATCATAATCCTGAGGCTTCCAACCCTTAGTAATCATTAACTCCACTGTATTGACTCAAAGGATCTTAACCAGTATTGGGCTTTAATATAACTAATCTTTTAGGCCTGAGCTATTGCTGTTAAACAGAGCCGTATTCTAGAGGCAGTAGGTCTTATTAAGACTAATCTTTAAAATAAGCATTGTTTTCAAGTCATAGGTGTCATTAATACTGATATACTAATGAAGTGCAGTGTAGTAATGGATCTTACAAAGAATTGTATCGAGACATTTAGGGGATGATTCTTGTAGTTTTGAAAACTTTTATATGAGTATAAAATCATTTTAACAAGAAAAATCCATAAAATGATGTTTGAAAAACCATCAAACATGTTCTGTTAAAAATCGGAGCGATAAAATGTTGGTGGAAGTACTTAGCACATTTCTATCTTGACTATTTGTATCAAAGCATCTATTTCTTCTGTTTCTTTGCATCTCTATCAAAACCTTTAGATGTCTCCTGCTATTACTGCCTACTTTTGAAATTGTACTGTTCCATCAGCTTCTTGTCCAGGGAAACTGGGTCACGCTCTTGTTTTTGTAGTCCCTTAAATAGAAAAATTACATTGAGTATTGCTCGTCTTCAGACTCTCTCCCCAGTTTCTTCATTTTAGTGGTAATGTAATGTTCACTTTAGTGTCATCCTAAAGACAGAGTTTAAAGCTAAGCATATTTTTGTTTCCAAGCCCACAAAGTTCTGGGATTGGCATTTATATTTTTGGTACGTGTGTACTTTGTGCCTAGCATGTTTTGTCTCTGCACAGAGTAACTGTTCTGATACAATAAAAGTTGAAGGTTAAGAGAGCAATTTACTGGCCCTCACTGACTTAGTAGAAGAAGCAATTTAAGTTTTAAATTAATGTTATGGAAACGTATACTCTGGAATTTGAAAAAAGGCAGCAATTTGATGCTGTCCCAAAGTAATCTTAAGGTTGTAACACAGCATCTCTCCCCAAATAACTTGTGGGGATGTTTTCTTCCCAAGACTGGTGGTTTTGTAAGTATTCAGTTTTTTTCTGTTCTGCTCAACATGGCTGTTAATGACTTTTGGTTCTTCACAGTTGCTGGTGCAAGTAGGAATTCTATACAGTGTGTTCGTGTACTTTGCTTTTTGGGCTTATGTGCCAGTCTGTGTATGGAAATTTTAAAGGTATGCTGCAATTTATGCAAATGTAAGCAATTTTGTGTTATTGTTACAGGTCCTAAGTTATTGGATTACGCTTACCATCCCAATTTAGAGCATAAATGTAAGAAAGATATTCTAATTGGTAGAATAAAAAACTCGGAAGATAAATCATGGAAAAAAATACGACCAAGACCAACAAAGACACAATATGTGGGACCATATTATATTTGTAAAGGTAAGTGTTATAGATAGTAAAATGTTAATGCCTGTACTCAAAGTCATATAATTTAGCTTTTCCACAGTGAAGTATAGAATGAGTTTTTATTCTTGCTCATGGGAGGTTGAGAAGGAAGTTCACTGGGTTGTTTATATTTTCAGAGGCTGAAAGGGGAGCTATGTTTTGACTATTAATGTGGTTAATTAGAGAACATGGACTGTACTTCTGTACTGTTCTTCATCATGAATAACTTTGCTTCTGAGTGCTGGGCTTTTACTCTTCAAAACAACAACAGAAAAACATTCTTGTTAGACTTCTGTGGTATGAAACTCTACTTATGATGTAAGCAAGGTGACTCATGGATTAATTAACAGCTTTACCTGACTGTATTTAAGCAAAAGGTATTTTGGGTTCTCAGCATTGTTTCCTTAGACTAGAAAAGGATAGCTGGTGGAGGTGTGCATCAGACTTTCTGAGGAGTTTCTCATTTTCAGAAAGTCATTCAGCATAAGGCTTTGCTTCTGTCTGCTAGACTTGTGACCCACTTATAACAGATGTAGATTTTTTTATTAGTAACATTTGAAATGGAGATAGTGTAAGTTTTAAGATAAAAGTTATGTAAAAGCAATGTCGTGTTCAATGTTATCACTTTAGATGTTGCTGCTGAAGAAGAATGCAGATATCCAGGTCACTGCACGTTTGCGTATTGCCAAGAGGAGATAGATGTGTGGACACTGGAGCGCAAAGGAGCCTTTAGTCGAGAAGCTCTTTTTGGAGGAAATGGAAAGATCAACTTGACTGTGTCTCGACTCCTTCAAGAACATCATGGATTATTTATGTTTCTTTGTGAGGTGCTGCTTTATTTCTAATGATACAATAAAAATGATACTAGATAATAAAATTACCTGGAAAGAAGTGCTTTGGTTCATGCATGACTATTTTGTAAACTTTGAAATGCATGTTCAATAATAATCTGTCTAGCTTTAGAGACTAGTTGAAGTCTCTGTTAAAGTCTTTAAGGTAAGATATATTTTTAAATGTATAAAATACATAGTCTATAATTACCTGTTTTTGTATTCCAGAAATGTTTTGATCACAAACCCAGAATAATAAGCAAAAGGAACAAAGATAACTCATCTTCTTGTTCTCACCCTGCTATGCATGACTTTGAAGATAACAAGTACGTCTGAAATACCATCTCTTTCTTTAAATTTCAAATGAAAAGCAAAGGTTCCGGGGCATTTCTTAATATTGACTTTCATTTCTTACCTGTTGATTAACTTCTCTTCGTTGCTAGATGACTGTTATGCTTTGGCAGTATTGATAAGACAGATTCATTGAACAAGGATTGTCTCATATAACTAAATGGAAAGCGAACTGTTTCTTTATCAGTGCATTCAAAATTAGTGTATCCACCCTCATGTTTGAGTCTTACTGGTTTTGGTGTCAGTTTGTTAATAGCTTATCTACCTGGTGAGCTGCATTGATGTAAATAGATGTGTTATTAAATTAATATAGGAATTCATAAGTTTGCTCTCTTTGATCTGTTTTGCTTATTTTGCTGTAATTTTAACTCAGATAAGAACAGGTTTACCTTAATTTTTCTGTCTGAAATAGACAATAGTTCTTATGAATTCAGTTGATTAAAAAAAAAAAGGAAAGTGTGTTTAATTACTCTTTGAAAGTTAACAAAGACTTCATAGCGCTAATAGTGTTAAATAGGCTTTGGGGAATTAATAGACGTATGGTTTCATATGATGGAAACGTAAGTGGGAGCATTTTAATTGCTTTGTTTGTACTCCACTTCCCTACATTGAGGAAACACTGCAGCTAGAAGAGCCAGGCTTTTACTGTGATGCATCAACTTTTCTTTAATAGTGGAGTTTTAAAGAGTACGTACCTATCATGGTCTCAGGGAATTGTCAGAGTTGAAAGGGACCTCTAGAGATCAACTAGTCCAACTCCCCTGCTAAAGCAGGACTGCCCAGAGCACATTACTCAGGACTGCATGTTTGTGTTTAGATCAGGATATGTACTTGAAAGTGGACATGATATGCTTTCCCTCTTGGAGATCAGTGATCCAGTTGGATTAAATTCAGTAATGCTTTGCAGAAGGGGGACCTCTGGATTTCACAAGAGTACTGTTCTGTGATGTTAATTTACTCAGCCTAGAAATAACAATGAGGTGGTACTTCCTTCTGGAAACTTTTTTGGCTTTCTGATTGCAAGTAAAAAAAGTGTTACAAAAACATTTGAATAAGCTGTGATGAGGCATGGTTATTTTATGTGTTTTTCCACACATGAACAAAGTCATTTTAAGGAATATCTAAAAATTAATGTTTTCAAAACAGGTGCCTTGTCCACATTTTGCGAGAAACTATGGTGAAATATTCCAAAATCCGCCCTTTTCAAGTTAGATGCCAGCTTGACCTGTGCAGACATGAGGTGCATTATGGCTGCTTACGAGAGGATAAATGCTTTTATGCTCACAGCCTGGTAGAGCTTAAAGTCTGGATAATGCAGAAGGAAACAGGTATGTTTACTAAAATGCTGGCTTTACTCGTCATTGTAATACCGCTTCTTGTCTCGGCTCCCTTCTGAAATTAGCAATTTGGGATCAGCGCATTCATTTACAATTTGCTGGCATCTTTCATACAGCATATTCAATAAACAGTAATGTAAATATGATAAAAAGCGTTGAGTAGGCCACTAGCTATTCAAAATTAGGAAGTTTTTGATAATAAAACCTGTGAAAACTGCTCATGCTTTTTTTCTTCTTGAAATAAACTAGAAGTCTTGAGCAGATATTAAATTCAAGTCAAGCTTTTTATTTTTAAACCTTCAAAGTTTGGAAGATCTTGATCAAATTCCTTTTTCACAGAGCAGTGAAATAAAAGCTTGAAATTTTTATGTCGTTGTTTCCCTCCATCCCCCAGTACAAGAATCAAGGTTTTTCATAGTTAAACCTTTCTTTTAGCTTACTGCCATTCTGATATTTTTCTATAGTGAGCCAGAAAATAAATATTTGCAGATCGCTACTGTGTCTCTGGTTAGTGTAAGTGTTGATAAAGCTTAACTGTTTTTCTGTTCTTAGTTGCACAGGACATTTTGGCTGCTTTTTGTTATGTGGCTTGTTTTTGTTGGCTTCTTTGAGGATAACAAACTTTACTACTTCATTTCTAGCTGATAGCTTTTGAATTACATGTCTCTGTACTTACAGCCCAGTCGTTTGTCATGAGTTCCAAACTCTCTGTGACTCTTTTTTTATTTAAAAAAGCAATTGAACCATTAGCAGGAAATAATTAGTATCGTATGACAGTTGCTCATTCTTCCTACCTTGCTCTGTATGACAGCAGTACTGTACATATTAAGTAATCGTGTTGGATCATTGCGTTGCACGGAGGAAAACGGGAAGCGTGGCTGTCTCTGTGTGTTGCAGTGTTTCTGGTGGTTTTGCCCATTTATGTCTGATGTGTTGTCACCCCTCCCCTCTTTGAAGAAGAAGCTCCTTGTCGCTTCAGCTTTCTATCTAGATTCTCGTACAGGCATTCTGACACAGGATGTCATACTGAAAATTTTGGAGGAAAATAGTCAAATAGAAACTTCTTTCCTGATTTCCTGTTCTCTCTCCTGGGATGAACCTTTGGAAGCTTCTGTGCAAAAGTAAAAGTTATTTTCTTACCAGCTGTCCGTACAAAGCCAAGGATAGCAAATAACTTACTGTAGAATTTCAATTTTGAAGTAACGAATGGATTCTCTGAGAAACTTGATTTGTCACAGAAGGCATATTTTTTATTTTATGATGTGTTCATGCTGCCCTCATGTTTAGCCAAAGTCAGTTAAAGCTCAGCCTCTGCTCTTTGAAAGAGGTTTCTTTTCTGAATGTAAGTTGTGGGAAGTAAAGGAATGCTGCCTCAGGAAAGAAACATTTTACCAGTCCTCAAATCCAAACACAGATGACAGTCTGTGTTTGTATGAAATTAGAGTAGTAAATATTACAGTGTGTGTGAACAATATATAGCTCTGATAGGAACCTTAGCTAAAGTATTTCTAAGATATTTTTTTTTTCTGAAACAAAACATAATTAACAGGGCTTGTTTAAATCTTCATAAGGAGGGCAGGGGGAATCTAGTGTCTGTCAGCTTGCATTTTAGATAGTTTTTTCTGTGGTCCATAATACAATGTAGCTTTTCTAATTAGATTGTCATTAGAGGTTTAATACATTATGTTTAAGTAGATATTCGAAGATGCGTCTTAACTTATTTGAGCAATCTGTAATTTAAAAAAACCTTTGTGTTTGCTTCTCAATGTGATGTTATATACAGTATTTCTGTTTTGGAGGCTCTCATGAAATTATAAAGTGTGTATATATGTGTGTGTGTGTGTGTGTATGATGTAAATGTATATCCACACGACGAGTGTGTGGATATGTATACAATATATAAAAAGAAAAATAGGTAAAAGCTTTGGGCCTTCAGTGATACTCAAGTTTGAGCATATCTGAAATTCTATAACAGTCATAAGTGCTCAAGAACTTTTCCCCGTCCTTTACAGGTATTTCACATGATACTATTGTTCAAGAATCAAAGAAATACTGGCAGAACATGGAAGCTAGTGCACATGGGTCACAGGTAATTTCATTTTTCCATTGAACTAATTCTACAGTGACTTTGATAATTCTTTTTCTATGTCTGTGTATAATGTAGCTTATTTTAGAAATTACTTTTTTAATGCCTTCTTCAAATAATCTCTTTCAGTAGGCTTTCGTCCACTTACCATAGAAACCCTGCTTTGCTCTATGCAATTCCTTTTTTCCTTTGCTTACTCTAGCATAGACAAAACATAAAGCCTAAATATAATCTCAACGTCAGCTGCCATAGGGCAATTAATTATCTTTCCAATATGTGTAGGACTTTTATGTGTTTATTTGTATATATTATCACAACTTTGGGTACATACACCTAAATGAGAAATAAGTTAAACAGAAATGCATTTGTTAAGACAAGTCTAGTTTGAAATTACAAGGTAAACTATTACAAGACACGCAGTGTAATATCTGCTTCTGGACACGTGTTGCAAATTTTTATCATGGGGGGTAATTCATTATTATGTATGGATTTTTTTGCAGATACAAAATACCTTTTATTGTTGTTGTTATTTTTTTGGCTTAAGATCCTTGGGAACCAAATGAAATATGGATCACTTAATTTGAAGATGAAGTTTGTTTGTGGTCAGTGCTGGAGAAATGGTCAAGTTAATGAGCCAGACAGAAACAAAAAATACTGTAGTGCAAAGGCAAGACACCCGTAAGTAAGAACAAACAGTGAAAATTTTTCCACTTTGTCAACCATTTAAAATCTCTTTTGGGAAACTTTGTTACTGCTTAGGAAAGAGTCATACAAGGAATTAAAAAACAAACATACTGAAGCATAATACACTCATCTCTTTGTATTATGTTAACAATTGGTAATGAGAAACACTTTGGTGTTTTGTTTTGTGGGGTTTTTTTTGATTATCAGTTATGGTAAAGTTTCAGTAGAACTCAATTAAATCTCAAATATATTGTGAAAGCTTTATAAAGAACCTTTCTGACCTTTCCTGGTTCTGCTTCTGTGTACACAGTGTATCTTTTATTAGGAGTATTTTCTTTCATTGAATGCATCTGTTTTTTAGATGGACCAAAGATCGTCGTGTGGTGCTAGTAATGTCTAATGAACGTAAGAAGTGGATGACCATTCGTCCTCTTCCCGCAAAGAAACAAGTGCCTCTGCAATTTGATGTATGTTAACCTAAAACTAACATTTTAGTTAAGAAAATAGGGTATCTGGAAAACATTGGTAATTGGGCTGGTTTCATCAGTTCTGCAGAAATTCCCACAGGGGCTGGTGGGAATACGTTAATAGTGTTTCTATGGAGTTCAGCCTTAGAAAAGCACTGATCTCATGTGTTATTACTTAAATCCTTTCTCATCAGTGGAAGTTAGTAACTTTTAAAGTGATGTAACTAAGTTCTTACTATTTCCAGTAAATATTTCAGAAATAGTTTAAACATATCTGTGGTCAGGTAATGTGGTAGGAGGCAAAAAGCAGTCATAATAACTTGCTTCCAGTAGTTTGCTTTTTCTAACTACAATATATGAGTTTTTATAAAATAAACATGGTTTTATTTTTCATGTGATACAAATGTCTGTGTGAGAAGGGAAACACCAACCAAGAATGAAAAAAAATACCATTTTCTACTATTGTCCATTTTACTTTATATTCATAAGGATACTTTTTTCAATTCACATTCCAGTTGTGCAATCATATTGCTTCAGGCAAGAAATGTCAGTATGATGGAAACTGCTCATTTGCTCACAGTCCTGAGGAAAGAGAGATGTGGACCTATATGAAGGAGAACAGCAGTAAGTACAAGAGTAAACCAAGATGTTGCAAATCTGACTGTTCTGCTTTTCATTCTTGTTCCTCAATTACTTTTTAATCCACTTTCGTTCACTGTCTTTTGTAGTAAACCTTGCAGGTGCCTTTTTTTTTTTTTTAATTTGAAAAAGCCCAGACTGGGTATTCAAAAACAGTATTCAATAACAATAGCTGTATAATATATTTGTTGCTGGATGTGCTTTTTAACAATAAAGTACTTTGTATCAATTTTTTTAGATGTTTTTGAAATAGCAATATTATTTGGTACTTACATTCCGTATTGCCATGTGCACACACTAGGATTCTGCTACCAGCATAAGGGGCAAGCTATTTGCAGAAGAATTTCCCTCCCTCCCTCAGTGTATTTACTGGGAATTACAATTCACTTTCTGCTGTTGACTTGTTATCCCATTAGAGTGTTACTGGGGAGAAATAGTTGAAAATCTGAAGTAATAAATAACATTAATGATGTTATCATGGTCTGAAAGAAAGCGGACTAAATTTACCAAAAGCTGTAGCACACTTTATATCAGTAATTAAAAATTCAGGTGCTGATAGAGAGCGGCACAGGTGTTATCTGTACTTTGGGTGCCAGTTCAGAAATATGCAACATCTTACTGCTCCCTAGATGGGCAGAAATGGCTCTTGGTAAGTAGCCAGAGATTCATATTGCTCTTGGCTCTTATCTCTGAACTGTGTAACTGCCTACATTGTGTCCTTCCTTTTTTCTTCTTACAATAGGCGGGAACTAAATTATGCTTGCAAACTCAGTCATTTATCTAGTATTCTCAAACTCTTGCCTTAATTGCTAATTACTTATTTTAGCTTCTGCTCTCATTAGTTCAAGACTTGGAGCAGTTGTATGACATATGGCTAAAAAGTCAAAAGCCAGAAAAAGGAGATGACGCAGCTGCTCAGGCAAACAAAGAAAATGGGAAGCAAATTCACATGCCGACTGACTATGCTGAAGTTACAGTAAGTAATCATAGCTATAATTCTAGATTCACATGTGTGGGTTTTTTTGTGGTGTCACTGCCCCCCAGTCAGTAACGTACATTGTTGTCCTTATTTTCTTGGTGCTTCCTTAGATCCTAGCTAGCTGCACTAAATGCAAACTTTAACTGAAGCTTGTAAAGCAGTTCTTCTGAATCCTCTAAAGCCAATGGAGATCATAAACTTCAGGTGATTATTTAAATAACTGTGTCTCATTAGGTAAACAACAATTTATAGGCCCACATACAGAAAACATTGAAAATGTATTAGGAGCAGTTCTTTGCTTACAGTATTGAATTCTTAATGTTTTGTTTTCAAATTCCCTGTAAAACAGGTGGATTTTCACTGTTGGATGTGCGGGAAGAACTGTAATAGTGAGAAGCAATGGCAGGGTCACATTTCTTCCGAAAAACATAAAGAGAAGGTTTTCCACACTGAAGATGATCAAAACTGCTGGCAGTATCGCTTTCCAACTGGATATTTTAGCATTTGTGATAGGTATGTGGTTTTTAAGATGTCAAAAATGCTGAAAAATGACAGTTCATAATGTAAATAATTGAGGTGGTTATTTGTCTTGACACATTGTTTCTAGTATTTCTTGCTTTCCATAAATCTTTCAACAAGAAATCAAGTAATTAACAGTATTTTAACACGTAGCGTTAGAATTTTGGGAGTGACAAGGTGCCTAATTGTGGAACCAAATGAATTGCTTGTTTGATGTTAATAAGGGGTTGCAAAGTTATTGCAGCTGCACAAAAAATTTCTGGTGGTATAAAAAGTTTATTTAGGCAGCTGCATATTAATTACCTGTGGAACACAAGAACAGCACCTAGGAGTGATATTGGAGCTTTAAGGCAAGTGGAAATGTTGGCATCAAAACAAATCTGTTACGATCGAGTATCTGTTATTGGAAATCATTTATGAAAGTGTGGAAGAGAACTTCCAAGACCTGTTTTTTTCCCCAGCGTTGGTTGTATGTTTTGCCACTCCTTTTAATTCTTAAATGCAGCCCGTTTACCTGACTGCAGTAGATTTTTTTGTAAATCTGTTGAAAGTTCTTTCCACTGTTGGAATCTTCTTGGAAGGCTAAAAACTTTGGAATCTACATTCTGAAGTTAAAGATTCAATTTGTGGGTACAGATATCTTTGTAACTCCATTTCAAGTTAAAGATTTTGAATCTGTTAGAGATCTTGAGAAACTGCACAGAATATGAAGCAAGTTGGGTTTTTGTTTGCAGTCTTTGCATGAAAGCTTACATGCCTCCTTTACTAAATTTTTTGGTAACATCCTAAATGTAGTTGATGTTTTGAACACTAACAGGCCTCGTATATGCAGTATAAAGTGAATGCAAACTGGCATGCTTACAACTTAATACAAAAATTCTAGGATAAAACAGATTCTTAAATCATACTGAGTACTTAAAACCCATATTTAGTTAACAAAGGATAATTAATGAGTTGGATTTTTTAACAGTCCTAGTTCTTTAGCTTAGCAAGTTAATTGATACAGTATTAATTTACGTGATGAAATGAAATGTTTCAAGCATGAAATGACTCAGGAAAGTAGGAGCATGAAGAACAGAGACATACATCTCTTGTCTTCTATAAATACTTGACAGCTGGGGAAGGAAAATATAATCAAATGCTGAACCGAGTTAATGTATTTGAAAAACATGACCAGAAGAAAATACCTAGATAGAACAGTGATCACGATAATTCTATGACAACACTATTTGACATCTGTCTTAACAGATATATGGCTGGTACTTGCACTGAAGGGAACAACTGTAAATTTGCCCATGGAAACGCTGAACTCCATGAGTGGGAAGAACGACGACAAGTTTTAAGAATGAAGCTCAGCAAAGCAAGAAAAGACCACTTGATTGCTCCCAGTGATAATGACTTTGGAAAATATAGTTTTTTGTTTAAAGATTTAAACTAATACTGAGGTGACACATACATGTTATCAGCTGGAAGCATAAACCAGAAAATTTGACAATAATCAAAAGCATGTGACAGAAAAGCTGCAGGTTTTCTGCTTTTATTGGCATATATTGTTCCCCCTGAACAGCAAAATATAGTAGATTTAGGGGGATTGAGCAGACCTGTCTGTGCTCTCATGAAACAGAGTGGTGATTAAAAAAATCTGAAGTATTACGTGCTTACTCACCTTCTGTTGGACAGAACGTTAGGAAATAGAAGGGGGGAAAGAGAGGTTATAATGTCTAGGAAGCCCCCTAGTATCAGTCCTTCAGTTGAAAAACTTTTAAGGTATCAAGGTATTACAAAACAGAGTGTTATGGGCTAAGAAGAAAATGATGGATGAAAATTCTTCAGATCTTTTAATGGAGAGGATTTGTTTAAAACAAAGTTTGCTACTTATCTATATGTAGGTTGCTAAAAAGGATTTTCTTATTAAAGATTTTAAACAAAATAACCATTTAACTACGATATATGTTGAATGGGTATTTTTTCTCTATTTGTATGTTTCAATATAATTTACTGAAAAAGGATCTTGGGAGGAAAAAACGTATTAATTTTTGAAAATGAAGTAGTTAAAATTCTGTTTCTTGGTCTTTGCTGTTTAAATGATGATTTTGAAAGATTACACTTGTATGTCAGTATTGTGTATTATTGTATGGACTAATGTTGCCTGTAATAAAGAGAACTTTACACAAAGCTGTTTTCTGCATGTAGCCTCTCAGGATTGAGATTTTGTAAAAATAAACAAACAATGATTTGCCTATTAGCAAGAGCTTGAGCACCTGTAGCTAAAAAATTAGTAAGTTGG
The DNA here is from genome assembly GCF_001431845.1 of Calidris pugnax. Taxonomy (NCBI): domain Eukaryota; kingdom Metazoa; phylum Chordata; class Aves; order Charadriiformes; family Scolopacidae; genus Calidris; species Calidris pugnax. The sequence goes on from NW_015090794.1 coordinate 8,021,339, forward strand.
TATTTGTGTCTCCAGCTGCTTGTTTGCAGTTTTCAGTATTGTCATTAGCTCATGTGCATCACTAAAATAACAAAAATGGCCAACTAACTTGTGAAGTAGACAAGCATTTTGGAGCTATGTGGTGCTGGGACATGTTTTCAGCCTTTTGACTTGAGCATGAACCACCACTTCAGCTGGGAGGCAGGTGGTACTTCAAATTCCATTTGCTGCAGCCTGTGGGAAATGGAAAAGCACCCACAGGCGGAGATGGCTTTTGACTGATGAGTCTTTGGGCTTTAGCCACTGGAGCTTTTCCTGCATTTTGGCTTCCCTGCAGATGGTGCTTTCAGCTTTCTTTGTGTGTTCGCTTATTTTTATTTTTTTTTTAATTAATCTTCTTTCAGTCAGTCAAAATAGCTAAAGCTAGGTTTCTTTTTATTTTCCCTGTGACTTCTTTTCCCATTCTACTGAGATTATTTTTCTGTTACTGGCTGACCTTATATAATTAGAAGAGCTTTAAAGAATGACTTCAGTAGTTTGAATGTAGTCATTTGCCATATATTGTGTACGTAAGGAGTGTTGAACCAAAGTTCAGTGGTACCCTTACCCATGCTGAGCCTGGAGGCTGCGTCCCTTTCACTTTGCAAAATAAAAGCACAAGGAATATTAACCCCACACCACCTGCTTCAGCCCCAGGGGAACCTGAGCAGTGGCTGTTCCTTACGGGCTGGGCTGAAGTGCTTTTCCATGCCGTGTACAGTGAGCATTACAAAATTAGCTGGGGCTTGAAATACCACCTGCTGCAATGCTGATTTTTTTACCTTGTTTGTAATAAACCGAGCTTGAAAGAGAGTACTATGGACACTGTTATTTCTGTGACAAAACCGGATTGTATCGTGTGCCTTCCTGAATTGTTTTCTCAATTTTATGCTTTCATTGTTCAATGTAAGTGCTCTGTAAATTATTGGAAGTAATTCTAGACAAAACTAAACACGAAATCCTTGTTCTGTAAGGACGGTGTGAAGTCTTTAATGGCTGCAGCGGGGGCCTGTCGGGGAACAGCCGCCGGCGGGGGCTCGGCCCTCCCAGAAGGGGGAGGATTTATTTACAACTTATTTATTCGTTGATCCCGGCGAAGGGCGTTTTAACCACGTCCTGCGCAGGCAGCGGGAGGCGAACAAATTAATTCCCAACACGTTTATCCCTGAGGCCGCGGGACTCAGCCAGGCCTGCCGGCGCCGCCCGGGCCCTCTCTCCCCTCAGCCTCCCCCGGGGGCGCCGGGCCCGGCCGGGCCCGCCCCGCTCTGCGCCTGCTCG
>NW_015090794.1:8022644-8023092 GCF_001431845.1 Calidris pugnax
CGGCCCGGTGGCCCGCGCCCCTCCCCGCCCCGGCCGGGGGCCATGTCGTTATGCGGCGGCTCCGGCCCTGCCGCTGCCCCTCGGCCGCGGCTTCGCGCCGCCCAAATGGCGCGGCGGCCCGAGCTGCTGTGCGGCGCTGCCATCGTGCTGGGCTGCGCCTTCCTCGTCGCCCTTAAAGTCACCTGCAGGTAATGGCGGGGGCCGGGCGGGACCGGGGCACGCGGGGCTCGGCCCGGGAGAAGCGGCCGCCGGGGCCCTCCCGGCGCGCGACGCCTTTGAGCCCGCTCTGGCTCTGGCGCCTCTCCCCGCGCTCTATGGCCGGGCTCCCTCAGGGGCCGGGGCGGCCTCAGGAGCGGCCGTTCCCGGGGCAGGGGACGGACATCTCCCTCCCGGGCCCCACGGCACGCGATCCCCATGGCAACCGCGGCCCTTCGCCTGCCGTGGGGGG